>NW_017728943.1:105221315-105258259 GCF_001723895.1 Crocodylus porosus
CCAGCAGGAGATCTGTAATTCGGCCAGGTCCTTTATGCAGTCCTTGCTGCAGTGAGCAGCTGTACAAGGACTGACAATGCATTAAAAAAAAAAAAAAAAAAGACAGACTCTTCAGGTATCTAGTTAAAGGTGAGCACAGGCAATCCAGTAAGAAATTGCAGGTTTGCCTGGTCCTAGGCTTGGGCTGCGATCCCTTGAGTCTTTCAGCATTTTGGTCTGTTCCGGGGCTGGGGGCTGGCTGCTGTCTGTAGGATTTTCCCTTACTTGTACTTGTAATTTTGCTCTCCCATCCCCCCGCCCCACCCTCCAGTTCCTCTACCTGCTTCACCTTTTGATGACAGATCTTAAGCTTTGTTTACAATCCTTCTGTTATCTTGTCTGCACAATTCATCCTCTGGGTTTGGACTGGGTTATGCTGAACAGTTGCATTTATTGATGCACTTGGAACAACAGGGCATAATCCCCTGTTATGGTAAGTACATTATAAGTAAGTGGCTTCAGTTTTTTCAAAATGGGTCTTACAGGGGAAAAGTGCCATAATAATACTGCCCTGCACAGCTCTTGCACACTACTTCTTTCAGTACTACTGGTGCTTTCTTGCTGAACTCAGTAGTCTTCACTGCTGCTCTTTTCTCTTTGCAGTCTAAATATATTGTCAGGATGCACTGGACCACAATAATATACATTCCGTCGTATAGGTAGACTCCTATGAAAGTATGGGATCCACGAAATAAGTTGCTAAATAAGAAGGGATGGCCATGTAGATTTGTTTCACTCCTCCTCGCCTGCTGAGATAAAGTGCCACGTATTGTTGTTTCTACTGATTCTGGACAAGAAAATGATAGGAAGCAAACTTGTCTCTAATGTAAACCATTTATGCTTGTGGCAGGCCTGCAACTAAGGGATGTGCATGTGGTCAGACTAAAGTTCACTGTGTATATTTAGTGGAGGCAAAAGAACTGAGAGTTGACAGTGACCACTGACTGACCTGGAGTAAGTCGCCTGTTCCAAAATGGATGAGTCAGATCTTTTTTTCTAGCTAGGGTCTGAGGCAATATGGACACATGATGTCAACTGTGCCAAGACTGTGTGTGCTTGGTGTGATGCTGTGAACTACTACTTAGGACTCCCTGGGGACCGCTGAACTTATTTATCTTGAGAGTCTAAGGCTGAATATGATTAGCGGTTTGAAAAAGCAGGGACTAAGAGGTGAAGCGTAAGTGTTAGCATATATCTTGGAGTACAAGAGACAGCCATGCTAAAATCTTTTCTACTGGCACATGGCCCGAGGTAAGGATAGAGAGAGTGAGAACCACAAAGTCCCTACTTACAGATGAGCACTAAAGAAAGCAGCATGGACAAAAATGAAGATTTTTTTTTTCTTTTCTCTGCTCAAAGCCTTTGTCCATAGCTTGATTCAGACTTTTCAAAGGTCCAGGCAAGTTCTGTTGACATTTTTCTTCGTGGCTGCTTTTAAACCCTTCGGCTGGATCCAAACATGCAGTGCCACAAACCACAGGGAGTTGCCTCCTAATCAGTGCAAGGTGCTAATTTCAGCACTGGGGCAAAATTTGCTACTGGGATTTCCCAGTAGGGGAAAAAAAATGACCCAAAAACCTGGGGGGAAAAGCAACACAAACCACACCAAAATGGTGGATGGGGGGGACAAATGCAAGGACGACAGGGCAGCAGGCTACTTGGTCTCCCATCTCCATATGCTGTGGAGCGCCTGTCCTGAGCCACCCTGTGCCCCAGCCAGCGGCTCCCTGCATTTAAATACAGCCACAAAGAAAAAAATCAACACATTTGATACCCTCTAAATGTCTGAGTCAGTCTCCCTCGCTGGCTAGGGTGCAGTGCATGTGGAGACGGAGCAAGCAGCCCCACGCTGAGACACATGGGTCCCCCATGTGAGGCACACTGTGCCCCAGCCAGCCACAGAGCAGCTAACTGGGGCGCCATGTACCTTGAGACGGAAGCAGCCAACCCAGGGCTGCCTGCTTCCCTGTCTTGAGGCACGCTGAACCCCAGCCGAGCAGGGAGCAGCTGGCTGGAGCCCAGGCTGACTGCTTCCCCACCTCCGTGTGCTGCTCCCCAGCTGGCCAGAGCACAGGGTGCCTCAGCACAAGGGATGGCTAGCCCCTGCCGAGGCACCCTGTGCCCCAGCCAGCCCCCACCCCCGTATATGTCCGCTGCAAAGCACACGGGCAGAGGTGTGTGCTCCGGCACAAATTTGTACCTTTACTATTTGTTCAGCTGCAGAGGCACCCCCCCGGTCATATGGACATGGCCTTTGAGGTCCTTGAGCACTGCTACTGGAGCTACAGAAGTCATCCAGCAACAGTGAACAGCCATCTCTTTTTTTTGGAGTGTTGTGTCTCAGCAAAGAATAAGGCGCCACTGTCTCTCCCATGATCAGTTTGGGCAGATATTAATTATTGCAATTATCTAAGCACATTGCACACTGCCTTTTCAAATCTGAGCGGTTTTGAGGCCAGAAAAGCTTTTCTGCTGAGAGTACATGCTGGGCTTAGAGCGCTGAATAAAACAGAGTAAGAATAAACTATGGTAAGGGAGAGAGAGGTTGTCACTTCAGTTTGAGAACTTGTTTTATCTTCAGTTGTCTAGAGCTGAATCCCCTCCTAGCTCAATACTGAAGGTGATGTGAAAACGTGAAACAGTGAAAGTTGTTTTAATCTGACTCCCAGCTGTGCTCTAGTGTTAGCACTCTCCTAACAACACAGGCTGGGAGAGGGCTGCAATACCTCTTAGCTTACCCATCACACCCAAGTCTGTTCTTTCTGCCCCAAAATGCTGGAAATCTGAAGATGAAAGGAAAAGTGGGGCATCACACAGGCTCATTTCCTCCTTCTCTTTGAGTCGGCAGTGGGATTGTTACGCGCTAGTTGTTTGTATCATTGAATGTGGCGGTTTGTTCTATAAGGTGGGTGAACAAAACCTAGTCCTCGCTCTCTATTACCAACCGACTTCATGTCAATCCCATGCCACTTCCTCTCAAAACAAATAGCACCTCCCTCCTCCAAGTCTGGTATGGAGACAAGTTCTCTGTTGTTCAAGTGGTTTCCCCGATCACACTGCAATGAGAAACCAATCAAAGCCACGGGGTGGTAGCACTTTCTAAAGCAGCCAAAGCCATCCTGTCCACAGCTTGTTCATTCCTTGGTTTTTAAGCCGTCTGAGGACAGTCCTAAGCGTTCTGAAGAGATCAGGTCGTTGTTGTAACCTTATATGGTGGAACCCATAAAACAGCTTTCTAGATATTTATTTCCCTATTTTGTCTAAAGTCTGTGGCTTCTTGCAGACATGGAGAGAAAAAAAACGCTTTAAACTCAGCGCGCTCCCACGCCAAATTCAACACATGCCCACAAGAGGCAGTGCCTCAGTTGCACCTGGCTTCCCAATGTCTGTATAGATTGGACACTGTAGTGGGGTTTTTTGGCACTTTTATCTAATAGCTGATTCAATCAGCTTTAAATAAAAGTGCTAAAAAGCCCTGTTGAAGCATGTGATCTATACAGACATGGCAGAGCCAAGTCAAACTAATGCACTGCTGCTTCTGGTAAAGGACATTTTTGTTTGGTTCCCTGCCCCCCCCACACATACATCTGTCAGTGCCCAGAGTTCCCAGTTTTTTGCTCTCTGCTGAAAAAAGAAAGATTTACAGATTTGATAAACTTTTCTGTTTGCTTTCTTAGGCCCCTGGCACATGTTTTAAGGTGCAATTAACATGTTAACTGCATAAACGGTGCTAGATGTTGACTGCCTTGGCT
Organism: Crocodylus porosus; assembly: GCF_001723895.1. Classification (NCBI taxonomy): domain Eukaryota; kingdom Metazoa; phylum Chordata; order Crocodylia; family Crocodylidae; genus Crocodylus; species Crocodylus porosus. The sequence continues at coordinate 105,225,107 of NW_017728943.1, forward strand.
GACTGCTTCAGGTTGACTGCCTTGCCCTGCAGCTCCAAGACAGCTGTGGAGAAAGATGCTTTAAAATGCCTTGCACTTTAAAGGCAAGGTACTTTAGACATCCTGGCTACAGGGACCCCAGTGTTGGGGAGAGACTCCCGGGAGGGAAATCAGTTGACTCCCCCTGTCCAGCACTTGCAAACCCATGCTCTGCACCCTGTTTGCAGTGACGTGATGGACTAAATATGGTGTGGCAAGAGGCATGACTTTTGGGATTTGGGATTAGATCCTAACACATCATTAAATGAATGTCTGCCAATCTCCTTAATAATATTAGCACAATTGGCTATCACCTTTGCTCAAGCTGGACTGATTTTTAGAAAGTAAAGTTGGCTAGAAGGGTTTTCTATTCAGAAACCTCAACTGCTCTTGAAGTATTTGTCAGTTTTCAGCCACTTGTTTTTTTCTGGAGAGTGATTCAGACTGACTTCAGTATTCGTGTTCCCTTGAGAAATGTCTCTGCCTTTCTGGCACCAGTTTTCAGTCCTCATTAGTGAACCAGAAATGAAAGAATGCATTACATTTTTAAAACCAACTATGTGCTGTGCCAACAGCTTCCCCTGGCCACTTCTTGGAACCCAGCCTCCCTTCAGTGACCTCTGCTTATGCCTTAACTCCTTAAAATATCTGCATTTCACAGATGGGGCTGGCAATTCTTCGTCACAGTTGGTTTTATTTCAATAACATTCTGGGAGTTGATTTTCCATTTAATTTCAGTATGATGCTGCTGCTGCTTGTAAGCCAGCAACATGACACTGCGCATAAAGCAAAACTCTGGTACAGGGTTCCTCCTGGCTGATGCTGATCCAGACTCCCTATGATCATATGTTCAGCTTCAAGGTGGGTGGAGGATAATGAAATGGGACAAAATGTGGAATGCACGGAGTAAGTTTCCTTCACCAAGGATCAGGGGATTGTTAAGAGATGGGAAGATGATAGTAGAGGGTAATGGATGGGAAGTGACAAAGGAATGAGTTTCCTTGCTTCTCTCCCACACACTGGACAGACTGCCCTGTCCAAGTGATTTTTGAAAGGCAACCCACCTCGGAGAGTTCCTGCTCCTCACATGCAGATAGCTGGTTTGTGTTGTTTGGTCTGTACTTTGGAATTGAAGGCTGACATGCTCTGAAATGCTTTGCATGCAAAATGATAATAGTGTTTAATGTTATATTCCATTGTGAGGCAAACTCCAGAAGGTGCAGCATTGTCACAGTTTCCTCATGTCTGCACAGATACAGATAAAGGAATATATCTGCCCTTCTGGTTGCTGCATTTTTAAAGGCAGTCTGGAGTAGGAATCGGCTGTGGAAGAAGATGCTTGTCAAAGCCTGTGGATTAAAGGAAAAACCAGCTGAACCTATGGTTTTAAAACCCTGCTGTTAATCTAGGAGGCCTCAACAGGAGTAGTTGAGTTTAAGGTGCTGAAAGCAGCAGCTGTGGTTATTTTAAAGTTTGCTTAACGTTTCCACTCAAAAATTACAGTCCTTATTTTTTTTGTAAATACATGTACGTCAATCTTTATTTTTCTTTCACCCTTTACTGGCTATTTTTAAGTATCTAATGATGTAACTGGGTATGTGTGTAGGAAACTGAAGTCTAAACCACATCCAAACTATTGGTAAATATCTTAGAAGTAATGCAAAAAGAAAACACTTATACTGCTATACAAGAAATAATTCGAGGTAAGAAATACTTGTTTTGATTTATATCCACTTGCTTCTTAACTTAGGTCTGAAGGTCACTGTAATAATTACCAGTTTTGGCAGCCAGTGCCCATTTTAGAGGTGAACAATCAAGACCCTTATGCAGGGCCCTAGGCCATGGTGGGTCTAAGTGGGGGCCCGTTAAGCTAAGTTAGGTCATGGATGTAGGGCAGCAGTGTAAGTCATCCCTTGTGTGGATGGGTGAAGGGTCACAGGGCCCATATCTTACTGTCTGTCTGGGGTCCCTGTATTTATGAATACTGCAGAGTAAATAGGTTTACGTTTACTGCACAACTAATTGGCTCATGTAGACATGCCCTGTGTGTATTGAATCCAATGATAGCTACAATGCGCATCGTAGAAAGTCAGGATTGCACGCAGGAGCAGCCTTAGGCCTTGGCTAAGTGTTACAGGCATTCTTAAAAACTTGTCTGTTTTGCCTCAAATAAGGTTACCCTCTACTTAGTGTAGAGACTGGCCAGTGGATGCAGCAAATACAGATGTAATGCTTTCTCAAGTCATTGTCAGTCGTCTAAGTGGCTGTTGGCTTCTAGCCCCACATGGAGGGGACACTGGGATAATATCTGAACTATGAGTGATCTTGTGTAGCTGCAGAGGTCCTACTTACCTCTGCAACCAAAAGGTGTCTGTTTTGCTCAGACATGTGCAGTGGACGCTCCATAGGCTCCATGGCTTCTGCCTCAAGGTACTAATGGATCCCACAGTGCCTTTGGGAACAGATGGCACCCGCCAATCACCCTGAACAGAACTGAACCAGGGAGAGCCATTTGGCAAGGGAAATCAGTTGTGTTAGAAGGAGGGAGGAAGAGCAGCAGTTGGGGCTTGTGCATATAAGCTTGAGCATTGCAGCGTTTCACAGTTCAGTTTCAAGTGTATCTGGTGATTTCTCTTTTAATTCCTCTTTAATTAAAATCTCTGTCTCCTGGAGTCATGTTGTTAAACAAGGATCTCCGCTTTAATTAAAACAAAAAAATTAGTAACCGGTACCTACTAAGTTGGTTGGCTTTTTATTTATTTAGCATATGATGATCCAGCAATCACAGAGGGTTGGTTGGCTGTCTGTGAAGAAGAGCTTGCTCCAAAAGCAGAATACCAACCATAAGAAGAAATATTTCTACAGTCTTATAGTTTTCAAACCGCTCCCCATGATCTTTGAGGGCCTGACTTTTACTTCTGAAAATTTTCAGATTAAAATGGAATTCAGCACTGGCAATGTGCTGGGAGCAGCTGTATTTTAGATTATATGTTAAGTTAAGTCCCAGCCCTCATTGTATGCAGCATGGAGCAGAGTCCTTCACTGCCACTGTACATAACTCGGTGCTGCTCCAAAAGAAAGGGTTCACTGAAGGAGTGCCAGCCAGGAGTGCCAGCTACGTGTCCATGTCCTGATCAGCAGCAAGATTTAATTACTGGACAGCTGGATGTGAGTTTCCTTCACACATCCGCACAACAAGTAGACCACTGCTCATCAAGCATTTCTTTCCAGTTTGCTTCAAAGCAAACCACTTCAGAGTCTGAACAAATCACTGCTGAAAAACAAAGTGCTGGTACTGGCACATGAAGAGAAGAAAAAAACTGCAGCCACTGTGCAGCTGTTTCCGTTTCTTGTGGCTCAGTCCTGAGAGAGGGCCTGAGTGATAGAGGCACTGAGCATCTGCTCTTTCCCCTGACTGCAACCAGAGTTGTGGACACTCTGGAGTCATAACACTAATGGGAAGCTCATTGAAATGTTTCCTGCTACACACACTGTAACCCCCTGCTTGAAGTGCCTGATGAGCATGTTCTTCTGGAGGCAGAGCTGTCTCTCTCAGTACAGTCTATCACTTGCAAAGCTTCCAGTATAATTATTTTAATTTATGTAGGCAAAAGGCATAGGTCCTCAGATAACAGTGAGTAAGTGCTAACCCCTTGGAGTGGGTGCAGCTGGAGCTTCACAAGAACTGAAGGGCAAAGTAGCATACAGCTTACAGGGATGCAGTTTCCAGTAGCCCTGGCACTATCCTCTGCCTGCAGGCACAGCTGGATTTTCTTATTTAAAATGGTTAAAAAAAACCCTACATAGGTTCCTAATGGAGTATGAACGACCTCACTGCACCTGAAGGGGCTCAATTCAATATCAGACCCAGACTGAGTTTTGGAAGGAGATGGATGGTTGTCATAAAGCAGTGATTCCCAGCTAGGGTGCTGCAGTACCCTGGGGTGTTTTGAGATGCCTTGAGACACCCCGGGGTGCCTTTCAAGGGTGCCATGCAATGTGAGCACTGTTAGGTGTGCAAACATGATTCACAAGATAAACCCAGAGATTTCAAAGAGGAGTTCATAGCTTTGAAAGCATTCTGACCTGTTGCAGTCTTTCTGAGTTATTTGTAACAGAATAATTAATCTTATTATTTGTCTGCAGTAAAAAAACAAGTGAAAGCTATAAGCTGGTATAGGTTGTATCTGTGTTGGTATAAGCACATAGAACCATGTCTGCCTATCAGGTAAATCTGATATCTTTTATTAGACCAACTCACATAGTTGGAAAAATTCTGCTTTGCAAGCTTTCGGGTACAAAAACCCTTTGTCAGGCTGAGGATGCATCTGCAGTTGGTGTGTCCTCTTTCTGGATGGAAGGACTAGTAAAGAAGCCAGAGGCCAGTATGCATGCAAGAAAGCCAGTCAGTAAAAATGGAAATCGAGGAGTCAGGGGGTAAGGGAGAGGTGGGGGAGGAGGGGGAGAATTCATTGAGTTCTTGTGAGAATCTCCTGAGAAAGAAGGCTTGAAGCTGCTCCATGAAAGCAGAGTGGGGTTAAGAGGGTCCCTGGAGAGAGATAGAAAGTGCTGTGTAGAAGAGGGACTCTGTGCTGCTCTCAATACTCAGGCCTAAACCCTGTTCTGCTGTTAGATGGGTAAATAGTTTTTTCATGGCTCAGCTAGCTGAGGAAATGGTATTTCAGGCCACAAATGTGCATATTAGGTCCAAGCTGACATGTACCTCTGTGCTAAGTCACCAAATGGTGGAGAAAGTGAGCAAGTCCACATGACATGTTTACTGTGGAGCTACCCAGTTAGCTCCACAGTAAATGTCTCAGCATCTACACATGTAGCTCTATTAGGCCACAGCAAACTAATAAACTTTGCAGAAGGAGAGTAGGTGTAAATACAAGTACTCTCCTGCTGCGGAGTGTTTTACTCCTGCCGGCTAGGCCTACACTGGAGCACCCCCATATCCCAGCCAGCCCCTCCGCAGCACACTGAGCCAGGGAGAGCAGCTCCAGGCTGGCAGGCTGACCTCCCTGTCCCCTGCCAGCTGGAGCTGCTCCAACTCAGCTCGGCATGGTGCAGTCTCAGGCTCACATTCAAACAGCATGCCTGGAAGCAATAAACTCTAGCACAATAAGCGCTGGAGTGGGAGCGCTTCGGGCCATAATCTGGGTCATTTTCTTCATTTGCTTCTTCCTCCCCTTCCTCATCATCTATCTGACTCCTCGCCCTCTTCATCATCATCATCAATAACTTCTCCTGTGAAGTACAATACTTATCATGGGACTATGTGCTCTCGTAAAAAGTGACTGAATTTCCTTCAAATTTATGGCATGTGGAGATGCACCCAGTGGGACCTACTTTCCAGCCCAGGCTTTAGTGCATTTGTCCAGATTGAGAAACCCCACGGTCTAGGTCCCTTGTTTGTAAAAGGGAATTCAACCCTGTATCTCCCACATGTCAGCAAAGTCCAAGCCACAGGCTAAATGTTGCCCAAAGCACACCGCTCCCTCTGCCATGTCTGTTGAAGCTGACCTGAACAACCAAGAGGGCCTGGCTACTGTGGGGGCAGGAGGACAGCAAAGCAGAGGAAGTGTGGCTCAATAAGACAGGCACCACCCTTGAAGAGGGAGGTTGCCTTCTTCAAGCACTGACCCTGGCCCCAGCCCCTGCCGTGCCCCTGACTGGGAAGAAGCTGCTTATCTTAAATGCCTCCTGTGGCAAGGACTGAATATACCAGCTGGGGGCCCTCTCCGGCAGGCCTGGGGGAGCGGCAGGGCGCTGTGGGGCGGGGGCAAAGGGCACCAGCAGGGCCGCGGGGTTGCGGCGTGAGTGAGGGACACCATCAGGGCCCGGGGGCTGGGGTGGGGGAGTAAAGGGCAGGTGCAGGGCTAGGAGGCTGTGGGGGGCAGTGAGGGGTACCAGCAGGGTTAGGGGACTGTGGCTGGGGCGTGAGGGCCTGGACCTGTGAGCTAAGGGGGCCAGGGGAGCTCTGATTTTCCATTATAAAAAACCTAAAATCAGATACCAAAATTTATAGGTATTTAGAATTAATTTTATTATAACAATTAAGGCACTGTTAGGCTTCCATACTGCTTTAAAATTTAAATACATCAAGAAAACATTGTGTTCAACTGGTACCTATATATATAGCAGCCTTTCATTTTAATAATGGATTTGGGGGTTTTAATCAGAGAATTTGTGAATTTTTTTTTAATCAGAGAATTTGCAATTTTTTATCGGCGAAAACCAGAATCCTTGACAATAACTGCTTGTGAGCCCATTCTTACCATGTGGGAATGAAAATATCAAAGCTTAACCCACAATGAAAAAGGGGTAAGTTCCCAGAGGTGAGCTTTCATCTAGCCTGGGAAGTTACTATGGGGCAGTTAACAAGGTCTGGCCAAGCACCTTTTGCAGGGCAGTAAACACCTTGTAAGTGGATTTCTTTTAAGCTCCATGTTAAGGACTAAAGTAGCACATAGGTTAATGCACACGAGCCTTTTGTACTGAAGTGATTTTCCACTACATAAGACTTAGAGGAGGAAGAATATTGCAGATCCCTAAACCTGAAGCATGTTAGAGCACATTTAACGTACATAAGAAATTGGTTCACCTATTAGCACCTTCCTTTCATGACTAAACAATTAAGGGCTCAAAGTATCCAAGGACGAAACTGTAAAGAAGGAAAAAATATTGTCAGCACCTCTACTGCTATGCCAAACACTGAGCTTTCTGGAGCAGGCTGTAGTGTTGCATTGGTCTAAATGCCAGCCCAAAAAGTGTATAGTGGGAAACATCAAAAATAAAAACTGACTGGGGGTGGGGCAGAGGAGGGCAATTTTGCTATATACAAATCAAAGATTTGGGGCTGGCTGGCAGGGTAAAGACAACATCTCAAAATTCCTTTTCATCCCCTTGTTCCAGTAGCTCCTCAAAGCATCTGGCACCATTTCTAAGGGCTTGCTGAAGTAGTGGTTATTTTATTTAAAACAGAGGGAGGGAAGAGTATGTTCAGTAAAGGCCAGAACATGACAGAAGTAACCTTTTTTTTTTTTACACCACTTGCCTTTAACCAAACTGCTTGGCAGTGACCTACACCACTCGAGATAGCAATTCAATGTGAAAGTATGAAAGGGCCTTTGTCTTGCAGAAGCTAATACTTGCAGCAAGTAGTAAAGGTAAAGGGGAGAAAACAATCCAACTTACCAGCAGCTTTCCTGTGCAAGTAATGCCTAGGGGAGAAGACAAAACATCAGAACAGGAAAAAAAAAATCTAAACCTAAGGGGTTTGGACAAAATGTTCAAATCATTATTTAGTGTTAGAAACCCAAATAATAAAGATTTGATTTATTTTATTAATGATGGTGAGGACACAACATTTCCACTGAAGTCCACGCAAACTGCTTGTTCTCAGCATTTCTGAAGTATCTGGACTGTTATGTAGGTTCCTAATCTTTCTTATGCACTAAAGTTTGAACTTCTTGTCCTTTGTTATTATGGATGTGTTGAAGTGCCCAGTCATACAGAGTGGGGTCAAGCCTTGGACAGCCTTCCAAGCAATACTTCATTCTGGCATTGCTCATGACAAGTAAAATGAATTATTTGACATGATACGCTAAAACAGTGGTGCTTTGACTCAAGGCACACCTCTTTATACTCAAGGCACCACTTGGAAAATGCCAGCTCTTAGTTTTCACTCAGATTTTGACTACATTAAAATATTAGAGCAGTTCTGCTGCTGCAAAGAACTCACAAAGACCACAACAGGTCAGAATATTTATAATTATAGACTGCTGTTTGAAATCTCTGGGTTTATCTTATAAGTTATATTTGTACATCTAACAATGCTAATATTGTGCAGCACCCTGTACTACCCTTGAAAGAATCTTAAGGCACCCCAGGGTGCTGAGGCATCCTGGTTGAGAATCACTGCTCTAAAACAAACTTGCATGTTTAAGCAAGGTGCGAGCTACTCCATTTTTTGGAGTCCTACCTTCCAAATGCCTTGTCTAAATCATCTCAAACATTCAAAGGCAGGGCTGCCCACCTGCTTAGCATCTGAGGGCTGCATGTCCTGTGGGCTACTCCAGAGAGGGCCACACACTGTGGGGGCTACACCAGCATGGACCATGGGCTCCCCAGATACTCCCTTGCTACACTGGGCACTCCCTCTTCTTCCTTGATATTATCAGGCCTGCAGGCACTCCCTACCCTCATCCTACTGCACTGGGCACTGCTGCACTGCACACAGGTGCCCCAACCTCACCTTCAGCTCCCTGGATGTAGGCTTCTCTGCTGTGCTGCAGTGACAGAAGCCTGCACCATGGGCTTCCCTGGCACTGTGGGCTTTGCCACCCTGCCCTGCCCCACCCCTGGGCCAGAGGGAGGGGGAACCCAGAACCTCTGGGCTAGGGAGAGACATTACACATAAACCAGTTTAAGTTTTCAGAAACTGGCTCAAACGTGTAACAGAACAGACATTCAATGCACATCAACCAGTTTGAAAATGGCTGAAACTGGTTTGAAATAAACCTGATTGAATGTAGTATCAGAGTTAACTGATTTGGCTCAAACCAGTTTATGCAATGTCTGTCCAAGACCCCTTGCTGGTTTAAAATAAACCAGACTCCCCCAGCATCCTGGCATGCTTGCTGAGCTGTACAGGGCTCTCTGCTCCACAGCAGAGCTGGCCCCTCCCCTCTGCTCCCTAGCTGGAGCTCCAGCAGAGGCAACAGACACAGCAGGGTCTGCCTGGCTTCCCCCTCTCCTCCCCTCCCCTTCCCTTCCCACTCACTGCTGAAGCAGAGATTCCCACCCCCCCATCTCCCACAGGACAGACCCCAGCCCCACAGACCCTAGGCATGTGGTATGCTAGCTAATGCCAAGAGGTGCGTGTGTCTCCAATTTCACTGGGGCAGGCAGACAGAACAGTGACTGCTTAGGACTTTTTGGAGCTAATCAACAGGTCAGCTGGTAAGCTGTTTAAGAAGAGTTTGAACTAATGGAGAGAGGCTTTGTTTTGCTGATGAGGTGATAAACACTTATCAGCTTTCTGCTGGCTTGCTTGCCTGTCAGTTTGCTGCAGACAGTATAAAGAAGCAGGGAGGGAGATTGAAAAGCTCCACATTATCAACAGATGCATGCACTGCACACCCCACCTTGCCTCAGAGTGCTAGCCGGGGCCTGGGGTCTGGCAACGCTGCCACCCCTTGAGCAGCCAGTGGGGAAAAGCCTCGGACCATGCAGGCAGACCTCCCTAATCAGAGGTGGTCCTGCCTGGGCCTGGCCACAACCCGCTCAGCTCGATACTGTAGAAGGGAGGGGAGAGCTGCTCTAGCATTCCCCAGCTTCCCAGTGGCTAGCCTGAGCCACTGCAGCTTGAGCCTTAATTTCCTCAGTCCAGAGGGAATGGCTGTCCAGTTACAAACCGGTTCAGCCTAGCCAGGTTAGACTAACCTGTAAAGATTGAATCAATTCAGGCTTCGGCTTTTTGAATGTCTGTCCCTAGCCCTGGAAGCTAGCGCTGTAGCTGAAGCAGTGTGGGGAGTGGTGTCCAACTGAGGTCACAAACTAACCCTTTTCAGGCCACCAGTTGGGAAGCCCTATTACCTCACTTGTAGACCATGGGTAGAAGACCTGGGGAAGAGGAGCTCTTTTGATGAAGTGAAGGTGATGAACACTTTATTTTTTTACTAGAAAGCAAACTGTGGTGACTATGGAAAAGTTTCTGCGCTTCATCTTGCATTCAATAACACGTGTAATCCATGTAACTCTTTAAAGAAGCTATAAAAATAGGTGAATGAGGTGGTTATTAGGCCTAGATCTTTAAAGCTTTCAAATGCCCAAGTACCCCAACAGCTTTCTGCATTAGTGTACATTTTAGTATGAACACGCCCCTCCCCATGCCAGATTATTCACACCTTTGCCATGTATTAACATCCATTCACACTAACAAAACTAAATGCAACAGTTTCCCTAATGCTTCTTGCGCAGATGCTTATTTGAACTTAAAAAGGCACTATTTTAATGTAGTTTGTATGTACTGACATATTAACTGGTAAGTGGGAAAGCTTAATCCAAAATAAGACTGTCTGCACACATGTGCATGTGCACTTGGGGCATGTGTAAAAGTGATACCCAATACAGGAGGCTGCTGGAGTGCTCCAACATGCTCAATTAATCGAATCTGTATTCGACGCATTGTAATTACAACGTTTTGACGTAGCCTCTGCACTCCTGTATAGGCACCCATGGTTTGCTCAAGATGTGTGGAGACCATACTACACACCCAGTCAATAGTGAATGCTTCTCTTTCATCATCTATCACTGGCCAGTCCTGTCAGATGTGTTGTCCCTCCCTGATCCTGTTTGTTTGATAAATGGCCTGTGTTTTCATCTGATTGGGACAATTTTAATTATATCCAATCAGAAAAACAACTAACTTTATTTCCACGACAGGCTGGGATGCTTTCACAATTCCAACCACCATGGGCCAATTTATTCAGCCATGAACAAAACCTGATGTTAAGCTGGCAGGGAAGGGTTGCAAACTCATGATCTTGCAACAACTTCTGCACAGGGGGAACATAAAGCCTTTTCCAGTAACCAGTTCACTGTATCCGCGCCTCTCAATAGGCAGGAGGTTTGGGAAAGCACTTCATAAAATGGCATCAGTGAGGAATATTTAAAAACAGATTAAACATTTTTGTGAACCTTCCAGTACTAATTATGGTTTTCCTAGCCTGGCTAAAATCAAGAACAGCCTTTCTTTGTGGTATTGCTGCTTGTGGCTGCAGCCAAGACATGAAGGTACATGTGGAAATTAAATATACACACACACATCTATATATAATTTTAACTTCCAACAGTGGTTGAGGTTTAAACTCAAAATTTTCCCAAAAGGACAGGCCAGTTAATTCTTCTTTAACCCCATGCTGATTTGCAAAGGTGTTAAATGATCACAGCTCTCACTCAGCCCCACAAACAGCCGGGTCTCAGCACTTCTGAAAGTTGAACCAGTTAGGCACTTGTAGTATAAATACTAAGGCATGTAGGCCTTGCCTATACTTCAACTGTAGCAGGTCCTGGCACTAAAGAAGGACAATCTGTCCCCATCGTTCTTGAAGTGCGGGACATAAACTGAACACAGTATTCCAGCTGACACCTCCCCAGTGCTGAATAGAGCAGAAAAATCACTTCCCTTGATTTAAAACGACTCTCCTGTTGATACAACCCAAGACACTGTTGGCCTTTTTTTGCAACGAGTGCACACTTACAGCTTATATTCAGCTTACAGTCCACTGTAACCCCCAGGTCTTTCTCTGCAGGACTGCAACCTAGCTAGTCATTCCCAAGTCTGCATTTATGCATGCAATTATTCTGTCCCAAGTGCAGGACTTTGTATTTGTCCTTTTTAGAGTTTCACCTGGTTAATTCTGGACTGTTTTTGCAGTCTCCCCAGGTCATTCTGGATCCTAGCCCTACCCTCCAGTGTCTGCAACTCCACCCAACTTGCTGTCATCCACCAATTTGCTATGCATGCAGTCACTCCCATCATCAAGATCATTAATGAAGATACTGAATGATACTGGACTCAGAACATACCCCTGGGGAACTCCACTTAACATTGCCTCCTGACTAGACATTGAGCCATTGATGACTACTCATTCAGTATGACGATCCAACTAGTCAGGTGTGGCTGGTAAACTCAGACTGGTAGGGCTGTGGAGCATCCCATGGGAACATGGGGAAGGGGGATTTGCAGCCAGCTGGCAACAGGGTGGGGTTTGCAGCCAGGTGCATGGGGGGAAGGGGAGGTGTGAAGGGGCAGTCGGCTGGGCACTCTGGCCAGTAGCGGGGAGGCTGCAAATGCCCCTGGTTCTGGCCAGCTGCAACCCACCCCTTGCCAGCTGGCTGCAACCCCCCACCCCAACCATTCCCGTGGGATGCTCCACCATTCCACCAGTCTGAGTTCACTAGCCACCCATGCAACTAGTTATGCACCCATCTTACAGCACTGTTGTCTACTCTGCCATTTCCTTAGCTTGTTAATGAGAAAGTCATGGGAGATTGTTACAGTCAAAGTATATCACATCTACTTCCCTCCCTCCTCCCCTCATCCACAGAGCCTGTCACCTTCATTGTAGAAGGTAGAAGGAAATCAGATTGATCAGGCATGACTTTCTCTTGGTGAATCCATGTTGCCCTGCCCTGGAAGTTCAGCAAAGACTGCTCTTGACTTATTCTTTGTGCCTGCTCTCAGGCTCACTAGAGACTGATATCTTGAGAGCAGATGTAGAGGGATGCGCTTGGAGCAGACTATTTCCAGGTCTGGATTGGGCCTGTGGACTCAGATGGCAGACTGCCATCAAGGTATAAACATGTCCTTAGTTGCTGAAAGACGTGTCTGCCTGGGGAAGTCAGTGGACAGTAAATGAGGGCATAAACATACAATATACTAGTTACGCGGCACTAGCTTTCCACAGAACATCCCCATTTTCAAAAGTAATTTAAAAGCCAGGTTTTTTTGGAGATTTGATGCCCAAAGATAACATCAGACACCTAGCTTCACACAGGGACTTAAGTGAGATTTAAGGGCCTGACTGCTACTTCAGATGCCTAAATCCAAAATTTAGGTCAGCTGCTACTGGAAGCACTATAGGCACCTAAGTTTCTGACATTCAGGTTTTCCAAGTGCCACAAATGTTGCTTCTGGGAATGTCAAGAAGCTCCTCACACTTGACAGTACTTAGCAGTCGGGCATCTAGCTTATGACTAAGCCTCATCAGGCTACAGAGGAATAGATGCACTTCTGCCTGCTTAGCTTGAAGCAAACTCAATGAATCAGGCTTTGCACAAAACATTTATTTTTATTCATCAGTGAAGCAGTAAAAGTAATGGCCCAGGGTGGGTTTCAACTCCCTTCTCTGCCCGAGAGGATTCGAACCCACATTGCCCACCCTCACCATAACATTAGTCTATACAGCCAACAAATATAAAGAATGAGTAGGGCATTCTGGAAGAGGGTCGTTCTCATTTCTTCCTGTTGAAGCTGCTCTGCTGTGCACAGAGTAATTCATTTTGCATTGAGGTAGAAGAAGAATCGGTAAGCATAGTTTTCTAGCCTATTGTCAGATCATTCACATAGGAGTGTGGACTACTTCTGGCTTTCAATCACTGGTCCAAGGACTATTTATGGATTTTGGCCATTTTTTGTTTAATATAAAATAAGTAAGTGTTCATTGGAGCGGATTTGGGAACCCAGGTCTTCCCCTTCCCAGGTGAGTGCTCTAACCGTTAGCCTGAGTTACGCTCATGCTTGCTTTTGTGCTCTGCCTCCGGTGTAACAAATAGTTAATTATGCCCGTGCAAAGTGGGACAGTTTCAACAAGAGGGGTGAAGAGTGCAGCTAGCTCAGAAAGCCATAGCCTGGTGGTTTAGGGCACTCTCCCAGGAAGTGGAAAATGTGGGTTCCCATCTCCTCAAGCAAGGGAGGGGTTTGAACTTCTTTCTCCTACATTTCGTGTGATTTGCTGTAACCACTTAGGCTGTTATTAAGGCAACTCCTACAGTTTCATTTTGCTACTTCTGTGGCCCCATCACTATTCTGAACAGCCAATAAATAGTAAAGAACTTACCTTTCTCAGCAGTGTTTGTGGGGCATGACTCCCATAACATATTTATGATACAATTTGGTGTGCTCATCAAAAGTGAGAACAAATCCTGGTAAAAACCCAAATTAGGACACAACTGTGTTGTTACTCTGCTGAGCCTTAAACCCACTGACTTAACCACATGTCCGTCCTTAGTCCCTTTTGTTTCTATGCTGGTCATAATTTTGGAGTAGACAAGGCCTGAAGGCAAGCAGAGAGAGCGAGAGAGAGGAACTTGTAAATTAAAGGAGGCCACACTTTTTCCTGCTCCTCAGCATGTAAGTCGCACCAATTTGGATCTTCATACACTTCCTTATACAGCTCTGAAGGAGTCTTGCAGCATAACATACTCATACTGCTGTATTAAAGCCATTTTAGTTCATGCTGCGATATGGAAGGCTAGCTCTCTTCCTCCTCTTAAAATATAGATACATCAAATACAACACTACAGTTGAGAAATAAAGTTCTTAAAAGCCAAGAAATTCACAAATGGAAAGTTCCTAGAGTAATGTTAACTTTGTATGCCCTGTATATGGCATGGTAGAGGTCACAGGATGAATAAGATGGCAAAGAAAACAGGAGTAAAAAATGCTACATAGGTACAATTTGCCAGAATGAATGTTAATGTCGAAACTTAAACATAGTATTTGCTAACATGAGAAGGCTTGATTTCTCCAACTTAACACTATGTTATTGCTGGTTTCTCTAGCCTGTAGATTGTAAATAAGTTGACTAGCTTTAAAGACAGCTCCAGAAAGGAAATTATATAGTTCAAGAAAAGAACATTTGGAGGTAAAGATGCAGAAAGATACCTATTGGGATCTTCAAAAGCACCAAGGTGCATATCTGTATCTAAGTATCTTTAGAAAGCTGACCCTGTGACTTAGGCTCCTAACTCCTAGTCGTTTCAGTTTAGAGCCTCTCATTCTTCATTTTAACCACTTTTTCACTCTGATTATTTTAGATATCCTTAGACCATTAGATCTCTGTCCTATCTACATGGAAAAAAGATTCTCATCCAGATGATTAGTTTTGCCTTCTGTAATGGCTAAAATCAGGTAAGACCAACCAGGAATATAATCCTTGAAACATTATTTAAGAAAATTGGCTTGATCACATCCTGCCAAGTAGAACGCTACTCTTCCAAGTTTTGGAGACAGTCCTAGAGCACTACATGCAACACAGCAGCTGGTATATATTCCAGGGCGAGATTCCAATAGTAGTATGCTATATAATCTCTGGATAAATATTTGTGTGTGAAGGTTAAGAGATTTAGAGTGCTATAAACTCAAGCCTATTGGGCAGGCAACTGCAATTTAAGCCCTCTCTCAGTGACTCACCAGTGACCTGTACTCCAGACTAGAGGCCATATGATTGCTGGAGGCAAAAATTCACACTGAATTATGGGTCTCTGCTGAGCTCTAAAGCAGCACGTAAAACACATTTGGTTGTTTTTAAAGCTGAACTGCATACCTCAGATTCGCTTTTGATCTTTCATGTTATTTAAATTTGCTTAAAACTCCTCCCCAGTGTCATCTCCTTCACAAACTCACCATAAAACATATCCGGCACAGGAAGGAGGCAACAGCAGCTGGGAAGCAGCATGGTCTAATAGATAAAACACAGGCATTTGGGCCACATAGTTTGGGTCCTAATTCTTTTTTTGTCACTTCCTGAGACACTTCTGTTTTCCACACTGTAAACTGGGGACAGTGCTTCACACGGATGTGGCAAGGATAATTTCTTCATGCTTGGAAAGGACTACAAATGAATGTAAGTGTCACCTTACAGGGAAAATTCTGGGGTCAAATCAGTACAAGAGCTAGATAATCATTTAAGACCCATTTTTCAGAATATGCTGGCACTCACAGCTTCTTATTTAATTGATGGATATGCTGCCTTTCTCAAGAAAGGCTCAGAGTGGCTTACGATAAGAGAACAGAATAACTTATAAACAGTGAAGAGAATAAAACAACTTAAAAAGCGAGGAGAGTATCAACATAAAAGTGAACCCCCCCGAATAAAATCCCAGCCTTTGTTTGCTGAACACCTGCCAAGTAGAAAGGTCTTATACCCCTTTGGAAAGGTGTCCAGGCTTGGGCTCTGGAGGGCGTCAAAGTGGAGAGAGGTCCAGAGCCCAGGAGCATCTGCTGAGACTAACTTCCCACATGTTTTTGCTAAGCAGGCTTGGTGCACTGAAGGTGCTCAAAGGAGAGTGGGGATGGTCTTAGGGATTATGAAGGAACATAAAGCAGAAGGCAGTCCCTTAGGTATGCTGGACCCATTTAGAGCCTTATCGGTCAAAACCAGCACTTTGAATTTTTGCTCAGAAATCCATTAGAACACAGTGCAGACTCTGGAGCACGGGAGTTACGTGCTCCTCGTGATCTACCGCATGAGAAGATGGGATGCCACCTCCTGCACCAGCTGCAACTTCTGGACAGTTTGCAAAGTCATCCCCATGTAGGCCATGTCCAGACATGCAAGCACGCGCCTGTCTTGTTGTGGCACCTCAAAGCAATTTGAGATGTCGCAGGAGGCACACTAGGAATGAAAAAATGTTATCCATGCTGCATGTTTACAGTGCGGACTCTGAGTTTGATACTGGGAAATCCCGGTATCAAAAAAAAAAAAAAAGCCAGAAAAAAGAGGCACAGGGTGCACTCCTGGAGCACGCCCTGAAGTAACTGGAAGCGGGGTCCTCCAGAGAGAAGCTCTAGCACCTGGCCAGAGTGTCTCTATGCCTGCTGTGTGCCCCTGCTGCTCCAGCATGCTGCCTTAGCATCCTGGAGCAAATCAAAGTGGGGCATGGCTGGCAACAGTAGCCCAGACCCAGGCTCTGTCCCAGGTAAGCAGAGATGTGGGGGTGGGGGCAACTGAGGGTTGGGGCCTCTGGGTGGATTGTGGCGGGGACACTCATCCCCAACCCGCAGCAGCAGCCGGCAGTAGGCCGTCAGAGCACTTGTGGCCCACTGCTGGCAAAACCCCTGGTGGTGCATGACACTGCCTGACTGGGGGGCTCCACGTGGCACAGAGCCGAACCAGCCCGCTGATGCGTGCCTTCAAGCACAATTATGCCAGCTCTTGCTGTCACCTGGGGCTCTTGGCATTGCAGGCAGGAACCATGTGCCACTGGGGGGCCGGGCCAGCTCCAGCCTCCATGTGCTCTATACACCATCGGGCCAGGTTGAAAACTGCTTTGAAACAGCACAACAGGCACATGCGCACTCATTTGGACGTGCCCAGAGTACACTGAAGTTATGAAGGCAGATGGTGGCCAGATCTGAATCTGAAAGAGATGGATTCAGCTTTCTCACTAGACAGAGGTGGTGAAAGGTGCTTCTAGCCACCGCTGTCATCTGAAGACCCAGGTGCAGCAGAAGATCCTGGAACAGCCCAAGAGGTGTGACAAGAGAAAGCTGAACCCCAACAACAATAGGTGTCCCAATCCCCCACCCCTCCCAAGTCAATAGCTCTGCTCACTACCATCACCTCTGTCTTACCCCAAAATCACTGGATGCAGGTGTCGCCGTGGACGTAGTCTTTCTGGACTTCAGCAAGGTCTTTGACACTGTATCCCACCCCATCCTCATTAAAAAGGGTGTGGGGCAGATGGGCTGAGGTGCCCAGGCAGTGGGACTGGGTCTGGCAGCAGTGGCTGCTGCGAAGTGGAGTCTGGCTAGCATGCCGATCCAGCCCCATTGTGCACCCAGGAGTGGTGGGACTGGCTGTACATGCCACAGCCCAGCCTGCCCCCTGTGCCTGGGCCAGGAGGGGCCAAGGGACCTGCCACAGGCTAGATAAAGTCCCTTGGCAGCCTGGATCTGGCCGTGGGCCATATTTTGCCCACCTTTACTTTATCAGCATATCATGGCCAACTGCATCAAAGGCTCCTGAAAGATCTAGTGAGATCAGCAGGGTAGTTTCCCGTGTTACTCTCCAGAAAAAGATTGTCAGCTAAGGCTATGAGTGCAGTCGTTGCATTATATTCAGGACAAAAGCCAGACTAACAAGCGTCCGGGAATCCAATGGCATCCACATGTGCCTGGAGCTATCAGGCAGCCGCCCATTCAATGACCTTCTCTACAAAGGAAAGGTTGGAGACAGACTGCTAATTAGCTGAACAGTTAGCAGCATGCAATGATTTTCTGAGAAGGAGCCACGCTATTACAGACTCAATAATGTTCAGCACCTTACCCTCCCAAAGAGAACCTGCAACAGCCCCTTGCCAGCAGTGGCCCCAGTATCCCCTGGCTAGCCTTTATCAGCCAGGACAGGTAGGGGTCCAGCTCATAACTGGTCATCTACATCTCCCCAAGCACATCTTCTGCATCAGTAGGCAACAACAAACTAAAAAAGCTGATTTTTTAAAAACTGGGTAAAATCCTATTCCTATGACTTCAAATGGGACCTGAATTTCACTCCTGCTCTTTAAAGTGAAACACAAATTTTAAAAGTTGGGCTATCTGTCCCTTGCTTCTGGGTTTGACACTCAGGTGTTCCCTTCTGCCAAAACATCAAGATGAGTTTTCCCAGCAGAAAAACAGTATTTTACTCTTTTCCCTTTGGTCCAACTTACTGGTGCCCTAGTTATATATTTAATTGAGAGAGAAAATCCTTCAGTTCAGTTAGCAAGTTCCTGCACCACTGTGCAGTTAGTGACAAATTAGGAATGTTTGGGGCAAAAGAGATGAGCACATCAGCAGGATGACGTGCTGAAAGATCAAACAAAATATACTGAAATGAAGCAGAGTAATAGAAAACCTGTATCTTCAACTGAAATAACAAGATGCAGACGCAGCTCTTCCAATGTGAACTGTCTGGAATCAGTGCTCTGTTGACTTAGTTCTACTTATTTGCCAAATCTAAACATCTACCCTAAAACTGTGTTTTGATGTTGCTCCACTAAAACATGATGTATTTTTGTGTTATGCCATCCATCATGCTTGGTAGCTGTTGTCAATACTTTTTGTTATCTCTGGAACCAGAACATTATCAGCAAGTTTATGGCTTGCTAATACTATACTGAAGAGCATTTATTTTATCTGGCAGTTTAAATCTAAAAACATGGCTTTATGACAACAAGATACATTTCAGGCTGAGGAACTCATTAATAATACTTTAATCCACAAGAGTCTTGGTTTTATTTGGATTTACTTGACACCAGTAGATTTCTTTTCTTGACTTGTCCTCTCTGAACTTGCCGAGCTCGTGTTCCAAATCCCAAAGATTGCAGCGATTCCGCTAAATATTTCTGGCAGGGGGAGATGCAGAGCATCACCAGCAATTTAGCATCACCCCCTAAAAACAGAAGAAACACACACGCATATTTATGTTCAATATGTTAGGAAATGCTGACATGTTCATCTGCGCAACAGCCAGAGTGGGCTGCTGTCAGTTCTGTACATTGGAGGACTACATATAAACAGGGCTGTTAAATATACACGAGCTAGCTCCAGTAAAACCATCTGAAATTGTCTCTTTTAGCTGCCTGAGCATTTACTGTTAGAACAAACATACTGTACTATTTATAATACAGACCTTACTGTCTTTTACTATTGCATTAATAAGTCCACACGTGTGTGATTGATCTGGACATTTCATTAAGTTTTGCCATGTGTTGTAAGATCACTATAAAAGCAGATGTAATTTGTAGGCAAGTACTTCAAGAAAGGGATCCTTTAATTGTCAAAGCTATTGTTGGATGGAAACTCCAGCTCAGAGACTGTAGGTTAGGGTTGGCCCACCCATGGTATATGCTACAAGTGGCACAGGTAGCTGTTGGGCATGGCATGCAAGCCCCAGGAGCTCAGTAAAGGAAGGTGTCCATTGGGTTTAGATGGGGAGCTCGACCTCCAGTTATGGAAGCAGGATGCTGCTGCAAGAGGAGTTGCTAGGTGTCACTGTCAAGAGCCAGGTTAACCCTTGCCTGGCCCTGAAGCTGCCGCTGAATTAAGGGCCCAGGAATCTCACTTGCCATATAAAAGAGTGGAGGTTGCAGGGCCAGGCAAGGGTTAACCTGGTGCTTGACAGTGACACCTCATCTTGCAGCAGCATCCCCTGCTTTCATTCCAGTGCCCCAAAGGCAAACTCCATCAGGTGTGCCTTTGGGTGTCAGGGATGAGAGCCGTACTCAGGGTGGAGGCAGGGCTTAATTTAGATATAGCACACCTACCAAAAATGCTGGCCACCACTGCTTTAGGTCATATATCCAAGGTTGGTATTAGAACTAGGATTAGCACCTAGGCCTCTTGACTCTGAGACTTGTGGAAATCTCTCTAGTCCTTCCTGTCTTACTTTCCACCTTTAGAAAACTGGTGCTTTTTATTTCCACTAAATGTTTTCAAAGATATTTTGCTCAGAATCAGGATTTCCCCTTCCCCAAGTCCTTGTTATGAGATACCCTCTCAAAAATCTGTGTATTCAGGGCTACCACCATCTTAGTCAATACACGAAGAACTGAACTGGAAACTCTTACTTATACACTGTGGGCACATCTACATGTACAACTGATGTGCCAAAATTTACTGCACAGTAAATTCAGGTGCATTAAACTGCTCCTGGGTACATGTCTAGGCATGTGCCCAGGTCAGGAGCAAATTGAGCCTGACAGGAGCAGCCTAGTCCAGGGCTGCTCCTGACCTCCTCTGATCCCCTGCAGCAGCCAGGGGGAGCTCCAGGATCCCCTGGGTGTCAGCTCCTGGCTGGCAAGGGGCTCCAGGGGCAGCCCCAGGCTGGCAGAGGGTACAGAGGTCAGGCCTGGGCTCCGAAGGGTGAGGGGGGTGTTGTTATAGCAGCTCCTACCTGTGTGGGCTCTGGGGGTTTGGGAGCTGACTCCAGACAACTAGGACCTGCTGTAACAACTCCCCACATCCAGCGTTCCCTCTAAGCAATATGGCATGCACAGCTGCGCAGGTGAGCCTGGCAGTGCAGCATGAGCTCGCCTGTGTGACCGCACACGCCATACAGCTTAGAGAGAATGCTGCCCCCCACCCCCCATAGCTTGGGGCTAACTCTGAGCAATGGCTGGGAGCTGCCCCTGGACAGATGGAAGCTGCTGCGACAGCTCCGCCCCCCCCGGAGCTCAGGGCTTAGCCAGGCAGAAGTTGTGGCCCCCTGCTGCCTGCACTGACCAGGAGCAGACTGCTCCCAGTCAGAGTCTATGTATGCGCTTTAGCACATTAGTTTAAAATGTCATTATCTAGTGCCTGTATCTATCAGTGCTAGTATATGGCGCTTTAAATTAATCTACTGCACAGTATTCGCTGCACACACGTAGACAGTGATGCTTTACTGCACATTAGGGCTGTGCGAAATTTTGTCGGTTGTTTTGTTTCAATGCTGTTTCAACTCATTCCAAGCTTGAAACAGCGAAATCAAAACAAAACAAAAAATGAAGGGCTTCGAAACAGCCTTGAAACAAAATGAGAGCAGTCAACACATTTTGAAAGTTTCATAACATTTTAAGTTTCAAAGCTGAAGCTGGGCTTGCCTGCAGGGAAACAGAAACTAAAGTAAAGAGAGAGAGGGGGAAGGACTGCTCTGATATTGACTGTGACAGTTTGGCTGCCTGGAGATGCTGTTGGTGCTACTGCGCTGCTTACTAAGTTATCACCTGTTGTCATGTAAAACAGTGGACCAGGCTGAGGCTGTAGGGGTGGAGAAGGCCTCACTGGGCCACACTACTTTGTTGTATAGAGGCCCCAGCACCAGAGAGGGTGAGCCTTAACACACACAAAGTCACACACGTCACAAGTTTTGCTTGTCAGCAGCTTGAGGTGCAGTTTCCCAGAAACCCCTATACCTATCTCCTTGAAGCCTGCCAAATTTCATGCCCTCAGAAGCGTCTAGCATCTCTGCTGTTTTCATTCAAATCTACCAAAAAATGACAAAGTTATAGGCAGTTTTGTGCTTCCCCATTATAGCCTATGAGTGAAATGTCAAGTGTCAAAACAGCGAAAGTTTCAACGAAACAAAACAGAACAGTGCTTCAAAACAAAACAAAACTCGAAACGAAACACTGTCCCATCAAAATGAAATGGTGCTGTTTTGCACAGCCCTACTGCACATTAGTCTAATGAACAGTAAAGTGCACGTGTAGGCAATCCCTGTGTGGGTCAGACAGAAGGGGACCAACCTCAAACATATGTTCACCAGTGAGCTGCACTCATGTTACGTACTGCCATTGTACACTTCAGTGAAATGTTAGAGAAGATGTGCCCACACAAGCTCAAACAGGAGCTGTACCAGAGAACTGAAGTGCATGCTCTGGGATCTCCATATACTATCTGGGCATTGTGTACTACATGCAGCAAGAGGAGCCAGGAAATCTGAACATTTCTGATACTTGTATAAACCAAACAGTGGATTAATCAAGCTTAATTTTAAAACGTACTTGATGTTAAATCTTAAATTAATTAAGCGTTTCAGAATCCAATGAAGTAGGTATAGAAAACTTACCAGCACATAAAACCAACATTGAATAAAGTTAAAATGGCTTAGACAAATAATTAAGATAGAGTTCAGAATAGATTTCTGATTTCCAGTGCCTTTTTATGTCCCCCTATACAACCTGTTCCAGAAACACTGCTACATTTATAACGATAGATTCATAGACATTAGGGCTGGAAGGGACCTCGGAAGATCATTGAGTCCAGCCCTCTACCCCAGGGCAGGAAGTCTGCTGGGATCACAGGATCCCAGCCAGATAAACATCCAAATTTCTCTTGAAGACATTTAAAGGAGGTGCTTGAATGACCTCCAGCAGCAGTCTATTCCAAACCTTGGGGGCTTGGACAGTAACGAAGTTCTTCCTTATGTCCAGCCTGAAACAGTCACGGTAGAGTTTGTGACTGTTTGACCTTGTCATCCCTTGGGGTGCTCTGGTGAACAGATGTTCCCTCAGATCCTGATGAGCACCCCGATAAGCTTATAGGTGGCCACCAGATCACCCCTGAGCCTGTGCTTTTCCAGGCTGAATAGCCCCATTACTCTCAGTCTTTCATCATAAGGTCTGTTTTCCTGACCTCTGATCATACGCGTGGCTCTCCTCTGCACTCTTTCAAGCTTCTCCACATCCTTTTTGAATCGTGGAGCTCAAAACTCACCAGGGCTGAGTACAACAGGGGAATGTTGTCCTGGGGTTTGCTTGAGAAGCACCTGTGAATGCAAGCCAGTGTTTTGCTCGCTTTACTAGCCTCAAGATCACACTGAAGGCTCATATTCATCTTGTGGTCAATCATGACCCCCAAGTTCCTTTCATCTGTAGTGTTAACCAGCATAGCACTGCCGAACCTATAAGGATGCTGCAGGTTTTTCCTCCCAAGGTGGAAAACCTTGCATTTTTCAGTGTTAAACACTATCAGGTTCTCATCTGCTCATTTTATGAGCCTGTCAAGATCTGCCTGGATCACCTTCCTGTCTTCAGGTGTGGATGCTTCACCCCAGAGTTTGGTGTTGTCAGCGAACTTGGCCAGTCCGCTTCTGACTCCAATGTCTACATCATTGATGAAGATGTTAAATAGTATAGGCCCTAGGACAAAGCCTTGAGGCACCCCACTGGTCACAGCGCACCATGATGATTGGCTTCCATCAACCACCACCCTCTGGGTCCGACCACAGAGCCAGTTCCCCACCCAGCGGAACGTGGTGAGGCCGAGGCTGCAGTTTGCCAGTTTTGCCAAGAGGTGATCATGGGATATGAGATTGAAGGCTTTTTTGAAGTCAAGATATATGACATCAATCTCTTCCCCGTTGTCCAGGTGCTAGGTCATGCAGTCGTAAAAGGAAATGAGATTGGTCAAACAAGACCTACTCGTAACAAACCCATGCTGGCTATTCCTCAGGATGTTGCCGTCAGCCAGTCTGTTAAGGATGGCCTTATATACAACCTCATTTGGGAAAACATCAAAACATGTGAAGAAACAAACAAAAAATAAGCTAAGGCAACCCCTCACCTAAAGCCTTAAGTATTTTCTTAATAAAAATGCGAGGTCAAGTTTTGGAAAAAGGAAGAGAAATTATCACCTATGGAGTCCTGGAGTAGGTGGGTTAGTTTGCTGTTTCGATAAGGAACATGAGAGCGCTGTTCTGATATTGCTCCAAGGACATCCGACAGAGCAGACAAGCTGCGATTAATGAATGAGGTCTCTCTCAGGGCTGCTCCAGTCACTCCAGACATGCCTAATTGAGTATAAAAGAAAATAATAATATGAATAAGTCAAAGCTTCTTTACTGGCTGTAGGCATCTATGTACAAAGGCTCTATGTACAGCATATTGTTTATCTAAAGCTAACATTTCTGTTTTAATAACACATTTAAAGATAAATGCAGAAATGTAAGCTGAGGGCTCTCCATCTCTGAGGCAAAATGCAGCAGGTGCTTAATTACATAGTGACACTGCATTGTTGAACAATACGTAGCAATACTCCACTTCCCAAGCAACATGCTGAGGCATCTTCAATGCTTGGCCACAGTGCAGAATCCTGATTTATTTCTCATTCATAAGAAGACCTTCCTGGCTGTACCATACACCCTGTGTCCATACATATTGTGATCAGGTTATTGATCCAGGTCTTGTTCATACTCAAACTGCCAGAACTTCCAGCACTAGACAGCTGCCTCCACTGTTACATTGCCAGAGCCTGGGCATATCTATGCATTTACGGTGTCTCCACCAGCTTTGTAGTGTGAAGCACACCCTGGGAGTCACCAGCTGCTGAAGGGGCTATTAAAGACAGCAGAAGTCTGAGAGTGTTTGTGCCTGCCTTCTAGTTGACAGAGAACAGTAAAAGCCTTGCAGAAAGGATGGTTTAGCTGTCTTCACTAGGAGCCTTTGGTACGGAAGCACTATTCAATGTTTTGCAAGTAGTTCCGCAAGTAAAAAAGTAAAAACTTTGTAGTCTGGATCCTGAGAAAAGACCCGAAGACAATTCAGCAAGACAGTGCTCTAGAGCTGTGGGACTCTGGCTCCAAATGAGTCTGAAGTAAGATCATATACCATTTCCTCCAGTAGTCATCTATTAACGGATATCTCCCAGGCCAGAAAAGAAAGTGGCATCAATCTGCTTAATTGATAGGATGCCAGGTCAAGATGACGAGGACCATATGCTGGACATGAAGTTGGCTGTTAATGTGATGGTTATTTATGTTTTCTAGTTTCTAAAAGATACAGAGAGTCATGGTATAATCCCTTGTAGTAGTTTTACATGAAGGGTTGCATTGTCCTTTGTGTTCTGGCTCCATGTAAAAGGAAGCACATGGTTGCAGTGCCCCAGGAGCAACCCAAGAAAGGAACTGTGTCTCTATGGCTTAGTCTGCACAAGTTTAACTAAATTGATACATCTCAGGCCTTTAGTTGTATTTGTGCAATTCTATGGGTAGACAAGCCCTAGAAGAGACAATCCCTTCTGCACTCCTCCGTGGCTGCTGCTACTAGGGTAATAATGTGCTGCCAGCACTTGTTAGTACCAGAGTACCAATCTCCTTCATTTGCCATGATTGCAGCAGAGACACAGAAATCACATACAGATGATGGTGGCAGGGAGGAAGGATCTTATTTCCCCTTATGGCTTTACGTGATGGCTGAACCAAGATCTGACTCGCCACACTTGCCCAAGTTATAAGGAGGTTTGATAGTGTTCTCTAAGAACTAGCAACTTGGCTCACAAACAACAATGTGAAAACGATTACAAAATATCATTCTGGATGACTGCAAAAATACCTATCAAGCTGAAGGGAAATGGTGCTTGTAAATAGTGCAGACATGCAGGTAATCCTGACAAAATTGTTTTTCATTTAACTTTGCTCAAAACCTCAGTGCTCAGAAGATACTGGGTTAAAATCTGCTCTCTGGTAAAGCAGTCTAACTCAAAGGTAATTTTAACGTGTTTAGATTTTCACCACCAGAATTGACAGCAGAATCTAGTCCACTGCATATGTTGGACCAGATCTTCGCTGGTATAAATCAGCACCAGCAGATGGAGGCTACTGCAGTGGGGTTATATCACTTTACACTAGCTGAGGATTGGGTCCAGTAAGTACATAAAATAGCACATGCCTGGACCCTGCTTGAGTGGAGGGAACAGACAAACATGAGGTACTGCTCAATTTCATGTTTATCAAATAGTTTCTAAAACTGACAGCATATTAAAAAAATAACATATCCCGTTATGTTTTTTTTATAGAACAAAAGTTAACAGTGATCAGAAGAAAGAGCTCTTGGCAGTAATGTAAAGGACTCTTTCATAATACGGGTTTTGTTTTCAAAACGTTATTTCTGGAATGGTACATTTGGCTGCATGGCTTTTCTTAGTAAGAAAGCTTGCCCTTTAGGAAATAATGAAGTTTTAAAAATTATTGTGCACATAGAGGAGGAGGAAAAGGAACGTGCTGAATAAACAAAGGAAACAGTATTATCTTTTCAACACACCAATTTCCTTCAAGATTTTTTCTCAAGTAGGCAGGAAAACCACACACAGTGACATCAATCATTATAGCATTTAGTATAGTCAAATAATTCATGAACACTTTTATGAAAAGTAAGAATATGCTAATTTTTTTACATATATATGAACTACACTACTCTATTACAACTGTATAGAACAATCTGAACACATGCTGTACTTACCACAGTACTACTGTGCTTGCCTGGGCCCAACTCTTTGCAGTATTACTTCACTTTATATGGTATTTTCAATGACATAATATCAGTGTAAAGCTAGAATAATACAGTGGTAAATCAGATGCAATGGCATCAGTACAGTCTGGATGCATGAGTCTAAATCGCCTTCTATGAAGAAGTAAGGTAACACAAGCCCTTAGTTAATAAGCTAAACCCAGCTACTCCCTTTCAAACAATCATGCCCATAAGTCAAAACAGCATTGTCATAAAATATATATGCCTTACCAACACATTCACTGCCAGCCAAATCCACCAGCTGTAATTTAGTCTTGATGTGCTTTGGTTTCTCAGTGGGTTCGGAGTGTGCTGGAGAAGAAGCTCTGGAAGAAAAGGTGGTTTTATCTTCTCTTAGTTGTTGTGGAAAGGTGCAGGAAAGCTCTTTACTTAGTTTCTGACTAGACTTTTCATCTGCCCACAGGGTGCCTAGGCAAAGGAAATAAACAAGTGAGAAAAGCTTATTTGTACCATCACAAAATGCAAAGCAAAAAACACAGCAGTGATGGGTTTGCCCAGAGCCTTCTGTTTCAGATCATTGTGTAGGTCAGTATTTATGCCGGGGGGGGCTGAGCTACTCAGATCCACAAGTCTGGAATCTGTATCTACTCTAATTCAGATCACTGCCCACTGGGGAGATGATATCAATTAGATACCACAGCTGGTTCTTCATTGCATTACTTAATATCACCCCCATCTCTGTGTTCACTGCTTGGTGGAAATAGGAAATGTTAGTAGTCTAGTCCAGTGGTTCTCAACCTTTTTTGTACCAGGACCCATTTGTAAACATTGATGGCCAGTCTCGACCCAGTGTCCCTCACTGCTGCTCCAAGCCCCAGCCCCTCGGTGTGTTGGTTGGGGGCGTGGAGTATAGGGGACCCCCCAAGTAGTTCTAAGCAGCCCCTTGCAGGCTGGAACAACCTGCAAGTGAAAAGCCATGGCTTCCATTTTTTCTCCTTTAAAGGAGAATCCATTTTTAAAGTTTGTTGATCCATTTTTAAAGTCTGTTTACAACCCTTTCATATAGTCTTGAGACCCACTTGTGGATCGTGACCCACAGGTTAAGAAACACTGGTCTAGGAGACTACTATGGGCATTCAAACAAAACAAAACTGTTGCCCATCATCAGTCCCTTAATTCTTGCAGACTAGGGCTCTGTATCATTAGGACCATGAAGCTCTACAGCCATTTCTAATGCTCCTGGTCCTTTGTTTGCTGCAGTTTGGGTTGGAGAAATACTTCTCCTTCTCCTGCTTCTCTGGCCTTCATTACTATTCAGTCTGGAATGCAGAACTCCTCTGCTCTGTCTCACTGCCATCTCTCTTCCACATGTGCCTGATGAACCATAAGCCACATCCACAATACCTTCGCTTGTTTAGATAGCCCTGGTAGTTCAGCAGCTGCCAAGGAGGGTCTCAGAGCTCGCATTCCTTCCCTCCAAACCTTTGAATTCTGGGCTTGATTGAGGCTTGAGAGGGCAGGAGGGCATAGAGAATATATGGTAAATTACTTTTTGTGTTTGCTTCACCCATCTTGGCTAAGCGAGTCTTCCCCAGGTGATAGGGATACAGGTAAAAGTGCTTCTAGTTGGCAGCAGGGACGTACTTGGTAGCCATGTTGGTTAAGGCCAAAAGAAATGCAAAACTCTACGATTCTTCATTCAGAGATGATAGTTTTTATTAGACCAACTACGAAATCGCAAAAAAAAATATCTTTTTCTTTCCAGTTGGCAGCTTAACTTCCATCTTTATTCTTCAGCATCTTGTTGTTTATTTACTAGTTGCCTTCTGGTCTGAGATAAGAAAGCACCCTGCTCATAACACAGTAGGTCAGAAAATACTACTTACACTGCAAACTGTAATGGACTGTGGGGATACTTGAGCCAGCTCTAAACTGGCTTGCTTGGGAAATACTAGCAGTCTAACACTGGCAGCACAGAAGCAGGACAGACAGCAAAACCCACCTGAGAAGCAGAACAAATGAGTCTGCACAGAGCTCCATGCTAAGGCTAGATTGTTACCAGGTCCCAAGCTAGTGCATTTACACTGCAATCTGCAGTGTAGATTTTACCACTGAGACAGAGCAGCTGCATTGGCTTACACAGATAAGCCAGGCAGACTGAAAGTAAATCTTTTCCCTTTCCCACTGTGGGGCAGGGGCAAGGAAACAAAACAACCTCCTCTCCACAGACACTCAAAAGAAGATTTGCTGAAACAAAATCGTAGAAAAGCTTAGCTCAAGCTGGTGATGTACCTCCTAGCTAGCCATGGCTTTAAGCATAGAGTTAGCTTCCCTTCCTGCAGCTTCCTGTTTTTATCTAATTCTTGGGCCTCCAGTGCCTATGCCTTTGGCAAGTTGTTGCATTTGGATCTTCAGCAAGAAGTGGCTCTTCTTAAAGAGACAGATTGTGCTGTCATAGTTATATCTTGAGGTAGTGCTTCTTTACTTGCTGTAAACATTCAGTCGTCTTAACTCGTACACTGTGATCCTGAAACCTGACTGCCTATAGATAACATAATGCAAAAAATTCTAACTTTGTTGCAAGGCTCAAAGAAGTAGCGTGGATTAGCTGGTGTTCCATGTCAGCTAACGAATAGCACCAAAAATCCTGAACTAAGCAAGGTGGCTAGTGGGTTAACAGTGTGAACACACTGAAAGTAACATCTGCCTGATTGACAAGGCTCTATAGCTGAAGAAATCAAACATCTGGAATGGTAAAGCTGCAGCATCTGAATGAGTTGTGTCTTTTGGCAGGGGCTGCAAGTAAACCAGGGCACTGTTTGTTCTGTTTTGCTAATATCCCCTGTTTAATTTCCGATAGGGATCTAAAGGGGAAAAAAGTTAAAAATATTTTCCATTTTCTAAAACCATGTTATTGTTGCAAGATGGACCACAGCACTGAAAATGAAGAGTCTTATTACAACAAGCAAAAAGAGAAAAAGAAACAAAATTAACCTCTGAAACATTCCATCTCAAGAGCAAGATGGTGGCAATTCCCAATGCAAAAATTAATAGCAAGAGTGAATACATACACACACATATGTATAACTCATATGTATTTACAATTTGCCTATACACACACAGACACACACACACACATATATGTACATATACATATAAAAAAAATGTGGGAATACAGGTTTTACTATACTAGATAAGACTGCTGGTTTGTCTTCTTTGGTAGCAAGCAGTTATTAGTGTTGCAGAGAACAGTGGAAACTTCCTGAATTAATCTATCTAGTTCTGCAAGGCAATTGGTAAATGGAAAATCCTTCCTGTCCTCGGTAGTGGTCAGCATATGCCCTGCAGCATGTCTGCTTTACCACAATCTTTGCATGTATAATTAAATAACAATTATTTACGAAGTTAAGCAGCTATAGTTTTCATCTTTATGCCTGTTAGCTATGCCATTGTTTCACACTGAAACTCCCTAGGTACTATGTTATATGATGGTAAGAGAAGTGCAGAAGTTCTATGAAAACACTGAACAAGCTGAACAACTATCACATACTAATTAGATTGGTGTTTGGAAAAGCAATTGAAAAGAAACAGGAAAGATCAGGGAGCAAAGATTAAATGCTATAAAAAAAGACAGAATGAAGGAGAGAACAATAAGAAAATCCTTCAATCCAGAGACTACATTTCAGAGACATGGAGAGATTTTAACAACATTCTACTTACCAATGCTATCTCCCAAGACAGTCATGGCTATGGTCAATGTAACTATCAGATGAGAACGAGAGGAATGAGCATGCACCAATGTTGGATGTTTGACCCGTAGCTGTAGACCTTTATTAACTAGCTGCAGGAATTCAGCAGCATTTTCAACAGTCCTAGCAAGATAAAAGTTTAGTTGATAGGAAAACTGGAATTAGAAATCTGGGAAACTAGACCTGGACCTAATAATTTCCTTTTGCTCCTCCTCCTACCTCTTGCATTGTTGTTAACCTGGTTTTGAAATTGTTCTTTTGCCAGTGTTTTGGTCCACAAATGTCTACTGGACAGACCCTTCCAGCTACGGCACATGACATTTCAAGCCAAGATGAAGCCGTCTCACGAGCAATAGGCTGGTGGAAATAATCTGAATGCTACTTTTTACTTTTGGTACAAAGACAAAAGTTAAGCTAAGAGCTTCCTGAAATGTTTTATCATACTGATGTATAATTTACCTGTTTATCTTACATTAAACTCATGCCACTTCCAGTCCTATAAGGGTACAGAGTTGGGATAAAATAGTAGAAATGCCATTTCTTGTGACCTGTGGAAATGACAAATACACCTTTGGAATAAATTCTAGGAAATCAGAAGTAATATTCTAATGCTAGGGAAAAGTTCAGCGCTGTTGTTCCCTGAGCAGGCGTCCCGACTTAGGAATGCTCTTAACTGAAGTAAATGCTCCAGGAAGGACGTTCCGATTGACACGAAGAATGGAGACAAGGACTTCAGAAACTCAGGAGGAGGATTTACCAGACTGTATAATGAGCTCCCAGGTGGGACATCATCACTTAATTGGCAGCATGTTTGTCAATGTGACTGACATTTGGGATGTGGACACAAACACTTAGGAAAAGGTTTTTCTTAAGAGGAGTCCAGGGCACTATCTGTGGCTGCTGATTTAATTTTCAATTATTTAAAATTAATCCCAATAAAACTATTTTACTCTAAGTGTCAAAATGATGTACTGGCCTTTACAGGAACCATAGACTTCTTGTTCCAATAAGTACAGGCAATCCTTGGACTTACGACACAACTGGTTCCTGAAAACTGTGTCTGAAGTTGAAACATCATAACTCAGAACCAATTTTCTCATAAGAAACATAAATGGGGGATTGGTTCCTGAACCAAGGCCCGATACCCTATTTTCACCAAAAATACCTCAGAATTTTGTACTCAATTATAGACTAGTAATATAGCTACTATTTATATATGTATTTATACTGTAAATAGCAATCATATTGATTTGGAAGGACTTCTTTGAGGTGACTTTGCTGGACTTTTTGAAAGGCTCTTGGCTGGAGTCTTCTCAGGAGTCTTGGATGCAAGTTTTTCTGGAGCCGTGTCTGCTTTCTTAAAGAAAGTGTCCAAGGAAGTTTGGACAGATGTTCTCCAGGGAGATGAGCAACACAGCAAACTTGTTTGCTGCCATGGCATCGCATTAGATCAAGTGTTGTAAAGTCAAAACTGGCGTTGCAAAGTTGAAACAGGGTGTCAATTTATAAATGTTGTAACTCGAAATGTTGTAAGTCGAGGACTGCCTGTAAACTAAATCCATATCTTCGAGTAGGTGTTTGATTCTGATTCTTTTCTACCATAAAGAATTGTGAGAGTGGCGATTTTTTAATGCGTATGCCTGCCAGGAATGGAAAAATACCATTTGCTGGATCCTGAGAGAAGCTATGAGAACAAGGAACCATAGCTCCAAATACTATGATTATGCAGTGCCAGGTGGTGCCATGGTGAAGCACGTTGGAATAGCTCTGTATGTGCTAGTTCCAAACTGGAAGTGGGATAGCTGTGTTAGTGCAGTGCTGCCTACAGGGTGAAAAGCAGAGGTATTTTCTTCAAAAGCAGAGGGTTAGGTGCCCAGTATTTTTGAGAGTCTCGATTCTGATTATTCACAAGGTAATGGACAATATTAAAGGAAGAGTCCTAAAAAAAGTGTGAATTTTCTGGTAAATTAAATTTACCTGCGGTGACCTTAATTTATCAAGATATCTAAGTTAATGGCAACACGAATCAGCAAAATCATAGTTTTGTTGATTCATAATAAATTGCAAGAGACACAAGTGTTTCTACTTGAAGTCTTGTTCTCTTTGTACATTTGTTCAGTCTTCTCAGGTCTACAATTCATTGCTTTTCAACACAAAAACAGAAGATTAAACAAACAAGACACTCACTGGGTCTGGAATGCCTTCTGGCTTTAATTAAGAGCCCCTATCACTGTCTTTCTGCTTCTTTTATTTCAACTCATTCAAAGTTTGAGTAAGGAATACTAGTCTCTTCTTTCCACACCCCCCTTTAAAAAAAAATGAGAAAGACATTTTAACTCTGTGTACTTGTCCCACAGAACTACTTTACCAGTCTCCTGAAAAATGGAGACTTTGCCTAATACCTTAATCTGTACTATTGTAAGTGTTGGATCCTGCGAGTCCCAAACAGAGGTGACCCAAGCAGCGTGTGGGGCCCGGGACAAATCAGCCCGTGCAGGGCTCCACTCCTGCTCCAGTCCTGGACCCAAAGAAGCTGCCACTGCCATCGGCAGCGGCAGCGGCATTGATGCACGGGGGTGTTAGTGAGTGGCTTGGTGCAGAGCCACTGCCAAGCCCAGCTCCATGCTGCTGCTGCTCCATGGGGCTCAGGGTGGTCACCTTGATTCACCCCCTGCAGGGACGGCTCTGATCCCAAGTTAAATTTATTGACACTAACCAGAAACATTTATTTAGAATTCAGATGTCCCTTACTGGCCATCTTTCCATAAGAAAGGCTTCTTTTGCCTTTCAGCTTTGTCTATGTATAGCAAGATAGCTATACATAGCTATATAGCTATAGCTTGAAACTAGCTTCGCCGGGGGAGGGGGTCACAGGAAGACGAGGAGATGCCATCCGAGCAGGACAGGTGACAAAGGCAAGGAGTACTAAGGTAAGGAATGGGGGTCCAGACTGTCTCCCTAAACGGGGGGTGGCACACACAGTCTTGCAAGGCCTTAAATGCCTATATACCAATGCTCGCAGTATGGGGAATAAACAGGAGGAACTCGCCCTCAGAATAGCTAGTTCAAACCCAGATGTCATAGGGCTAACAGAAATGTGGTG
>NW_017728943.1:105258604-105259878 GCF_001723895.1 Crocodylus porosus
AGAGCAATTTGACAGTGGGGGTCTACTACAGACCCCCCAACCAAGGGAAGGAGCTGGATCGGGAATTTTTGGGCCAGCTTGCAGAGGCACTTAAGGCAAGGGCTGTAGTTGTCATGGGTGATTTTAATTACCCGGACATCTGCTGGGAGGAACAGTCAGCCAGGACGGACCATTCCAAGAGGTTCTTAGCTGAGATACAGGACCTCCACTTAATCCAGGAGGTGAACGGTCCCACCAAAGGAAACGCCCTATTGGACCTGGTCCTGGCCACAGACGATGACCTGGTAAGGGGCCTCCAGGTTCTTGACCACCTGGGCGATAGCGATCATTGCTTGCTGGAATTCACCATCCAGCGCAGGGTGTCAAGGGCCTGCAGCAAGACAGTAGCCCTAGACTACTGAGGAGACTAGTGGGGGAGGCTCTGGGGTCCATGAGGGCAGGGGAACTCAGTGTCCAGGACGAGTGGTCGTTCCTTAAGGAAACGATACACAGGGCCCAAGGGGAGTCCATCCCAACAGGATGCAAGGGGGGCAAGAGTGCCGAAAGCCCCCCTGGCTCACCAAGGGCATCCAGGAATGCCTGCTTGCCAAAAAGGCAGCGTACACCCGATGGAAGGGGGGTGCTATCTCCAAAGAGGAGTATACCTCTGCTCGGGCCTGTAGGGGGGCTGTCAGGAAAGCTAAGGCGGACATAGAGCTAGGAATAGCGTCCAAGATCAAGGATAATAAAAAGTCCTTTTTCAAATACATAGGGAGGATGAAGAAGGGGCCGGGTAATGTGGGGCCCCTGCAAAGTACGCTGGTGAATCTGGTGGTTGCGCCAGAGGAGAAAGCGGAACACTTTAACCAATTCTTCATGTCCGTTTTCTTGTGCAGGGACCGGGACTTCCCCACTGTGATGCCAGATGGACTCGAGGGGAATGCCTTCAGACCTCAGGTTGGGGAAGACCAGGTTAGAGTGCTTCTGGAGGGGCTGGACGTGTTCAAGTCAGTGGGTCCAGATGCTCTCCACCCCAGGGTATTGAGGGAGCTAGCTAGGGTTATTGCAGGGCCCTTGGCATGGCTTTACAAGCACTTGTGGTGCTCCGGCCAGGTGCCGGATGACTGGAAGATGGCTAACGTGGTCCCTATCTTCAAAAAAGGGAAGAGAGAGGACCCAGGCAACTATAGGCCCGTCAGTCTTACTTCTATCCTTGGGAAACTCTTTGAGAAGATCCTCAAGGAGCACATCTGTGATGGGCCGGCTTCAGGGATGATGCTCAAGGGCAACCAGCA
>NW_017728943.1:105260715-105261872 GCF_001723895.1 Crocodylus porosus
TGGACTCATTTGAGTCCAGTCTTTTCTCCCGCCCAGGTGGGGGGTCGGACTTGAAGATCTACAAGGTCCCTTCCGACCCGACTTCTATGATACTATGATGATACTATGAAGATCACAAAATAAAAAACTCACATAATAAAAAGAGTATCGACATAAAATTAAATCTCTTATTCCAGAGGCCAGATCTGGAGGCCAGATCGTGGGGTCGGTAGCTCACCCATGTCAAAAATTTCAATTACAGTCTACAAGAGAAGAAATCAGAAGGAAATAACGGTCTGAAAGCTTTTGAAGTTGGAACAGGCAATTATACATAGACCATGAAGTGAAGATGATTATGTTTATGACAAAAGTTTATAAAAAAAACTAATTAATCTTCTCCAGTGAAACATGGGTTCAACTCGTATTTGTAAAATTTTATATTTTCAGGTTGTCTGAGGCAAGTGAAGAAACATTTTTCTCTCCCTTTTTTTGCTATGTCATACCTCAGGTCCCCTAAAAAACTTTCCTCCTGTGAACCTAAAAACAGATTCCTCTAACAAAGGCTACTGGATATGCCCTTTACCAGGTAAATCATGTCTCATGCTTATAATGGACACTGTAAAGAGAGAGCTAGGAACAACACAGATCCATTAATTATATTCTAAAAAGATTTGCTTTTTTACAGAGAGGCATCAGAACATGATCAAAGTCGTTTTGGGGAATTACTGCGCTATTATAATTAATCAGGACTGTAGAATATATACAGTGATGAGTCAGACCAAGTAAATCGTATTAGATACGGTGGTAGCAATAAGCAAAGCTAAGTTACACAGTTACAATGAAATAGCAATAGGGCCAACCAACAGAGATCATGAAGAAGTGGATTAAAAAAATAACTGTAGGACTTTGCTTTTAATGGACGCAAAGCACAAATACAGAGATTAAACGCATAACAAACACAAAGGGTTTATAGAGGTTATTTTATCGTAAACTATCCAGCCTCTATTTCTGGTTGAGGGAAATAATGAAAACATTGCCTAACCAAAGGGCAAGAAAATAGACAGTAAATCCAGTTGATTAGATAAAGATGAAGAGCAAAGCTTTGCCCTGGAATCTGGGTTAGAATCTGAAAAACTAATGATCTGTTTGCCAATAAATTTGCCATCTCACACTTCTAA
>NW_017728943.1:105262392-105268831 GCF_001723895.1 Crocodylus porosus
TGAAGCATTATCTTAGAGGTGACCAAAAGCAAGCTGCACTAGCCATACCCCATTCTCTAGCACAGCGGAGGCCAATCTTTTAGGCATGTGTGCCATAACTTGGCTCCCACCCTCTGTCAGTGCCACTCCAATCCTCTTCCCTTGCCTGCTTTGCCTTCTGCTTCCTCCATATCTGCCATTGTGCTGTCCGTCTCTTCACTAGTCTACCACGTGCCATATAGGGAGGCTGCTCATGCCACTTGCGGCACACATTCTGCAGGCTGTCCACCCCTGCAGCACAGCCGCACTGCAGGAATACTGTGATGGGTGGTCATTCCAGCTTCTTGGCCCTTGTGGCTAAAACCAGAGGTTGGATTTATCCCAGGACAAAACAAAACCTTTTATCCTAGCATCCTACAGACAAACAAATCCACTGCCCCACTTTAGGCGGGCAAGGTTTTTTGAGTAGGTGTGATATCTTTTATTAGACCAACTGAGTAGTTGGAAAAAAGTTTGTGGCAAGCTTTGGGGTACAGTCACCCTTCCTCAGATGTAGGGAATCTGCTGTTCAGAGTCTCTGAGAAATAAGAGAAGCTAAAAGTGTGGCAGGATGTCAGTGAAAATGTAAATAGGTAGAATTTAGAAAGACAAAATGTAAAGCAGAGAGGTAAAACAGAGGGGGGAAGAGAAGAGAGTAGAGGGGTTGGGGAGGCCGAAGGGAGGCATTACAATGATAGAATACAAGGTAGAAAAGAGGCTGTCAGAGGCTGTCCCACTTTAAGCACCTGTGAAGTAACTTAAATAACATTTTTCCCTCCAGGACAATCTGAGTTAATTTGAGTTAATTACCATGCAAGCTGTCCGTGTAATCAAGTGTGCTGCCCCTGTTTTGATGCAAGTCAAAGCCCAGGACCCCATATAGAAGTCTGTGTTTACCCTCTGAGTTCTTGCTACAGCAAAAAGGAGCCACACTAGGGACAGAATATTGTTCCACATCTTTACAGACAGAAATGTTCTTTTTTAATTTAGCTTTTATTTTAATGTGAAATTACTTGGCTCAGATTTCTAGTGGATTTATTTTGCTTTAGAAAAATGGCAGGAATTGATATAATGCAAAAAAAGATGTTCACACAAGGTTAAATCCAAAAATGTAAAAATTATGTCAGACCCTTACTTATACAATACCCCATCTGCCCCAGTCTCATTTTTGTATTATAAAGAAGTAAATATGGGGGAAATTTTTTGCTGGTCATTTTTTGGCTGGACTACCACCATATCATACTGTATATATTATGCATCTGTATGGAAAGATTTTAAAGGACCAAACTCAAAGAAGAGGGACCCTGCTATGGCTGGCCTGAAAATACACCCTAAATACTCTCTAAAGTCAACTTGAAGATATAAGACACTGAGGTTTTCTGATTCAGCAGGACATGCATGTTAACAGGAAAACTACTATCGTATTCTATTTGATATATGAAGAAGTCAATGAGGCCCAGTGGGCCAATATATTTTAGATGAAATGTTATCATAAATGAGGATGTGTTTTCATTCAAAATGCCAGCTGTTTTCTTTAGACTCCAGGCAGCAGAGGTGGCCTAGCTCTATGGTTTCTTTACTTTGTTTGGGTTTGTTTTTCATTATTAACCTTTTTAGTATAATTATTAATATAACCCATTTATGAATTTGACTTTTTGCTGCTTTCATTGTAATTGAGATATAAGCACATATTCTTGGATATATTTGTATTAGTCCTGAATATTTATTGATTGATTTAGATAAACATTTTTAAAAGGTGCTTTTCCAAAGGGCTGAGTGCTTTTGTCATTTATTAAAAGTTACAGAAATAAACACAGCAGCCGTTGCAAGGATTGGAAGAACAATGAAAGTCTGCTCAAGCTGCCAATTCCCAACCTCATGGCAAAAATTTGAGTTGTAGAGCTCACTAAGGCTGTGTGAAACTTTGGTCCCTGATTCAATTTGGCAGAGATTTGGCCCAATTCATTGGCTGAATCTCCAATCCAAATTGAATCAGGAGACCCTTTAATCTCTCTGAATTGAA
Source organism: Crocodylus porosus (assembly GCF_001723895.1). Classification (NCBI taxonomy): domain Eukaryota; kingdom Metazoa; phylum Chordata; order Crocodylia; family Crocodylidae; genus Crocodylus; species Crocodylus porosus. The sequence goes on from NW_017728943.1 coordinate 105,264,434, forward strand.
TCAGAACCCTCTGAATCAATTCAGAGAGATTCAGAAAGATTCAATAATTCAGACATAGATACAGCTTTAAATGTTTTTTCCACATATCTCAAGGTACCAGGTGGCTCATGAATGGTGAGATGCTGGGGCAGATAGAGCATCCCACAGGAGCATGGGGGGTGGGCCCCAGTGTGCTCGGCAGCAGACCCAGAACTGGACCAGAAGCATTTCTAGTTCACTTCCAGGTCCCTCCCCGTGGCTGATCATCGAGCCAAGCTGAGCCAGGTCCCCACCCCAGTGTCCTCGGTGGCAGACCTGGAAGTGGACTGGAAGTACTTCTGATCCACTTCCAGGTTCACTGTCAAGCTGTCACTGAATCACTGTCCCCAATTCAGGCCAAATTTGAATCCAAATCGAATACAGCCCATTTCGCACACCCCTAGAGCTCACCCTTTTCTCCCAAACACATGGGAAAATAAATTGATCCACAACTATGTGAAGCTGCTTCATCAGTAGATATATTAACTATTTTTTAGGTATCAATTGAGGCCAGATTCTTGGTTCATTACTAAGAAGGCCTCTGAAAGGGTTAATCAATAGACAAAAGGACAAGGCATAGCCAATTGTCTACTGTGCTGAACTGAGCTGGTAGGGCTGCCTCCTTGGGAAGACAGTGAGTCAACAGCTTCCATGGGAGCAAGAGTCCTTTCAACATCCTCAATGTCCTCCCACAATACAGGTGAATCTGAGCCCCTTCTGCACTGATGCCCTTCCTGTTTTTCCAGAAGTATGGGTGTGTAATCAAGGAGGCACAATTTGAGTAGCAATCAAATTTAACCTAAAGAGTCTGCAATGCAGACATACCCTAAGGAAAAGAAAATAACACTGTCTAGAATACTATAAGTACTATTATTCCACAGAAAGAGAGGAAAGCTACAAATCCTTGATTTGAAAAAAAAGCTATTTTACAATTTCCTTGTGAGTTCCAATTTTCTATGGATGGCTCAATGGACAGAAAAGATAAGATTTAGTAAATACATATAACAGTACAGTAAAAAAAAATGTTTACACAACCCTACAGTACATTTACTATATTTTTAATCGAGGTTTCTGGCAATAACAAAGCCACATAAACAAACCTCAAGCAGGCTGCTTATGTGACTAAATCTCCCAAGATAAAAATACTGCCCTCAATTATTTCCACTGAGGGTGCATTTTGTTTTAACCCAGAGAGAGGAAAATGCTTCTTGCCTCTGAGTTCCAGCTCCTGCTGGGACAGCAGGGAAACAGCTTGTGACAGGAACTATAATTAGAGAGGTGTAAAAGAAAGCATGTTTCCACAAGCAATAGAATATTTTCTGATTTTGTGCTATACTTTTCAATATGACAGGCAGTTTTCAGAGGAGAAAATTAGATCTTCCCACAAAGCTCTTTTCCTCCTGTACTCCTTCCCACAGTAAAAAATATAACCCTTACAATATGATCTGTACAACATAAGCTTTTTTCTTACTAAACTAGCATCCTCCATAGGTCACATTGTGGTAGGTTACAAGCAAAATGTCCAACAGCTTTCTTCTGCTTAATACCATTACTGCCCGAGTGCCACTACCAGTACTGCCCATCATCTTGTACCCTCTCACCCCACCAATCATTCTTCCAATGATGTTTTAAGTGCATAGTGCTGTTTTAAGAGCACTATGTACATTTTCATCAAAATGGATAGAGCCCTTCATTTGTTAAGGCATCATTTGTTATGACTAGGGACCTACTTCATGATTTCGCTCTTTGCCACTGATTGGCTGAGAGGGCTGTCTGTTGCGTGGCGCTGCCAATTAGTGGTCAGCGGCTGGCACTGTGTTCAGCCTGCAAAATTGCCTCTCTGTCACCTCAATTTGGGTAGGTTCCTAGTTATGACACACATGATTTTATCATCTAAATTGAAAAGAAAATACAAATAAAAAAATAAGATATATATTTACTTCATGCACCATCCAGCAAGCCCAATTCTGATTTATATCAAGGCCACTTAAACCACTTGAGAAGTGTAAGAGGCCTTTAAAATGTGTAGCTATAACTCATGCTCACTTTATGGCCCCTTCACTGCTAAAGCAGGTGTACATGAGGATCAAATCTACAAAGACACACAAGCTTAAAAAAACACAAACAAAAAAAATTGTCTCTGAAAACAAACAAGAACCAGACAGGGTGATTTAGTAAGCTAAGCCTTTGGTTTGAAATACCAGTCCTCTCTGGAACTACAGCTTCAAATCCTGGCAGTATGAACTCCCTGCATAATCCTTCTAAATAAGAGCATTTACTCCTGAGTGATTTACCTTGGATTTTACTCCACAGTAAATTTATGATGTAGTAAGGAGCAGACAACCAGCTAGCTCTCCAAATCCGATTGGTCAAAGTCACTATCACAGTGCCTGACCTCTGGGTGGAAGGGATGCATTTTTATTGAACAAATGGTTATTTTAGAGCAAAACTGGACATGTCTACACATACGCTTTAATGCACAGTAGTCTATTGTACTGTGCCTTAAAACTTCACATAAAAAACCATGCTATTATGGTAATGTGAGGTAAAATTGGCTATGGCACATTAAGCATCACTTAAAAAACCATGTGCTTTCGGTACTGTGCATTAGGGCAGCCTAATGTTTTTTATTTAGTACCTCACATTGGAGGTACTGAATTTAATGCACATTAGGAAAAGCATATTAATGCACATGTAGATGCACACACTGAGAGTGGCAACAAATACCCAAAACATAAAATAGAGTAAATCAGGGCTCACCAACTTCTAATTGGTCAGAGGCCGTGCCTCATGGGCTGCACCAGTTGGGGCCACACACTATAGAGATGACCATTATATTACTGTGCACCATAAATTTGCCCCACTCTTCCCCCAACCTGCTGGACTGTACACCCACGCAGCCCCGGGATCAACCTCAGCTCCCTGTGTCATGCTACATTGCACTGCCCTACCTCTTGTACAGAACAGAAGCTGGAAAAGGGAGAGAACCCAGAGACTCTGGCTGCTGTTGCTGGGGAGCCAGGCAGGAGCCTGGAGTCTGTAACTTAACTTCTCCTGGGTTTTAGCTCTGGAGTAAATCTTTCTGGAGTAAATTTACTTCTAACTTCTGCCAAAGTAATTTTACAACAAAAGCATTTGTTTCAAGAATGTATACCGTGTACTATGTGTCTGTTCCACTTCTCCTCTAGAGTAAAAATACGATGTGTCTGCACCCTGATATAAGCAGAGTGCCAGATAGTTCCCTGTGGTGGGTAGGTATTTTGGCTGTGGACTTAAAAAATAAAATTCTCTCTCTTAGTAAAATTCTATCCCTTAGTAAAACTATCCTTAAGTAAAATCCTGTCTGCTTTATATAAACAGTAAGAATTTTACAGCACTTTTTGAAGAATAGGGCTTGTACTAGTATTAATTGAAATTTCTCTTCCTTGAGCACAAAAAAAATCTTGGAGGAGTTAATAGGAAATAAATTCAATAGAAGGTACTCCAAAATATTACGCAATGTAATACAGAATATCTTTTCTATAATTTTTTCAAGTGATGTTACATTATTTAAGTGGAATGAAATTCTTTAAGATAGTTTAAAAATCCATGAAAAGTTAGAATTTTCTATTAAGTTCTATAACTTGTTTTCCCCAGTGACCTAATTACAAACCAATATTCAAAGAAATGTTTTGCCACACTTCCCATAAATCTGACAGGCTCTCACAGCAGTGTTTAAAAAAGAACAATCTTATAAAGCACCTGAGGATGAAAGGTGGTATAAAAATGTAAACCAATATTGATTATTATTATTGTTACTGCACAATATTCAAATTGATACTGGAATTCTTATTGAACTGCTAAGTTGTATTTTTAATGGTATTATTTTTTATATGCTAAGTGAAACTCTGTAAGCTTAGAGGAATTCATCAGTACCAACAACTGTTATATCTCTAAGCTTTGTAACTGATACACACTGTAGTAACACTGTATTATGATCTCACATACTGGTTAACATATAACATTCTGTACTCACTCATAGGTAAGAAATGGCACATCACTTTTTCCTTCCTTGGTTGTAACAACTTCACGTTTGATGCCAAATACAGTTCCATAGCTGTCTTTTGCCAAAAGATCAAAGATTTCATTATTATATACTTCTACAACAGAAACCTCAACCCAATGGCTTCCTGGTGGCTTTTCTGAAATAAGCCTAAAAAATACAGAGAAAAGAATAAAATAGATTTAAAGAGGCTAAAAGCAAATCCTAAGTAAATTATCCCTTAGTAAAAGTTTCATCTTAGTTTCGTAGTTTCTAGGGTCGGAAGGGACCTGAGCAGTTCATCTCGTCCGATCCCCTGCCATGGCAGGAAACAGTACTGGGGTCAAACGACCCCAGCA
>NW_017728943.1:105269234-105308747 GCF_001723895.1 Crocodylus porosus
ACTGCCTCCCCACACTGCTGGCCCATGTTCATCTTGGAGTCAATGATGATCCCAAGATCCTTTTCTGCCTCCGTGCTGACAAGAGGGGAGTTCCCTTAGAGGTGATTACAGTCTGAAGAAAGCAACTATCAAACATCCATGATCACCATTGTGGGTCACCTTCCATGTTAATGTAAAGTTTGAAGAAAAAGAATGTATACTCTTTAATTATACAGTTATGTGTGTCATAGAAAGGTCCACAAATGAGATTCCTACCCAGAAGAGCATTCCATCTTTCCACTCTTCTGTGAAATACGAAACATCATAACCAGAAAGAAATATGATTCTACATCCTATTTACCACCAGACAATTTCAAGGTAAAAAGACTTTTTCAACTTCTCTCTGAGTCTAACCTGCACAAAATGAACTGTTCCAAACAGGAGACTTCACCATACCTTCAGCTCTCCTGTGAAATATGAATTTTCATTTCTACCTAGGACAACTTTTACAATCTTTGCAATCTCCTATGCCCGATGAAGGGTGCCTGTGCCCGAAAGCCTGCAAATAAAGAAATCTTTTTTGCAAATATTTAGTTGGTCTAATAAAAAAATATCACCTCTGCTATGAGTTCTGATAGAAAGAAAACAACACTTTCAGTCTCATTTAACCATCTGTGGTCCAAATTCTGATTTCTTGACATAACTATGGCCCCACTAACTTGTGGAAGCCTGCTCCATTCTTAAGACCTAATGAGCAGCATAGGTGTGAAAACTGACCTTTGTTGAGAGAATAGGGAAAAACCCACATGACAATGGAGCTAAAAAATCCCAGGGAATGAAAAGAGCTTGTTTACACAAAAAAGCCTTTCCATGTATATACTCTCATTCTAGAATAAAAGCAACTCATTTTGGTTTAATTTAATCCCCTTCCCAAAAGGGATGAGCTTAATAAAGAAAAAAAGGGAACTCTTTATTAGACTATACAATATCAATATAATTATATGGGTATAATTCATGCATAATTACACAGAACAAAGCTATGCCACATAGGCAAGGCCAAAATAGCAAATAAACATCTGTAGTCAAATCTTCTACAAGTTCCTAAAAATTAAGATCACTCTTATTCCTTAAATGCAAACTAAGTTCTTCTCATAACATTCTAGTGTTAAAAAAGGAACTGTATAGGATTCTAGACTTAACCTTAACTGTGAAGCTGCTACCAAAGCTATTATAAATTACTATAAATGTAGCGTGAACAGTTAAATATAAACAATGAACATATCAGGCATTTTTCTTTCTTTATATAAAATCTAATGTAAAAACTGTTTGCCCTCTACTGACACCAAACTCTTATTTTCATTTCCTGATCACCAATACCTGAATACTTCTTCTGTTGCTCGAGGAATTATTCCTAGTTCTGGTTCATCTTCTGTGGAGAAGATGAAGTTATCCCCAGAGAGGGGTCCAAACATTGTATGAGTCTTTCCACTACCCGTCTGTCCATAAGCCATAATACACACGTTGTACCTGAAAAATCACGAAGGGTGTGTTTCATTATTGACAGCGGTTCCTGTTTTGTAACAAATGAATTTGGTACTTGAATGGTTAATACCAAAGTACTTGGGAAAATTATCAGTTTATTTTAAATATGTAAATACCAATAGCAACAACAACAATAGCAATAATAATATACTTCCATAGATCCTTTATTTAGATCTCAAAATCTTTTACTAATAGAAATTAAGTAACCCTAAAACCATCAGTGAAATGGATATTTTTGACCAGATGGGTCAAAGCATCAAAACAACAACATAGTTTTGTGCAAATTAAAACTAATTTAATACTTCAGTGAAAGTTTATGTGTGGACACTTCTGTTTGGGAATAAAAATAGCTAAAGTTGATTTATTAAAACAACCCACTTATTATATACATTGGCCAAGCCACTTTTACTGACAAAGTGAGTGTGGTACTTAAGAACTGGTGCTTCTTGGTAATAGAAACTAGAGCTCTCTTAGTCTGCTTGGTGACAGATGGCAGCAGTACATAGGATATCCCTGACTGGCTGACCCAGAGTGCCCATGGTCAACTGATGTTTCCCTGTAGCACAATGTAGGGATTGTGAAGGGATGTGTTTTGCTCCTGGTTGCAAGTGACCCACTGTCTCCCTTGGGTCAGGAGAAGGTGATGCTGCAGGACTATGTTCTCTTCTGAAAGAAGCCACAACCTATATAGACATTCACTCTCCCAGAAGAAATTCTCCCAGTAGTCATTTAATCCTGTTTTTCCCCAGGTTATTTTCCTGCTGGAGTGCACATTTTTACTTTGGGAGAAAAAGCCTGAACATCTGGGAGAGCAGCAACTCTCCTAGGAGAAACTGAATGTCTATACTAGGCCTAGAACTATGTCTACTCTATGGAAATCTGTTGGTAGAGCAGAAGTATGGAACATATTGACTACCAGCTTTCCTAGCAGAAGCCTTTAGATAAAATGAGGTCAACAAAATTTGCTTTTAATGCGCTATCTTGTTTTGTCTAGGGTATGCTTTTTTCCCCAACATGTGTCCATATTTGATGTGTTAATTCAATATATCCCAGCTACCTAAGTTACCTTCTTAGTTGCTACAGGCTTGTACAGATGATAGGATTAAAATAATAGTTTGAAGACAGCCAGATTCACTTTGCCTCAGGAATCAAGGTCCTCTGTTAGAATATGAGCCATTATATGCCCTCATTGATCAATCCCCAAAAGGGTTTTGCTGAGTTAGGACTGACCAAGACAGTATTACATCCAGCCATGCTAGACTGAAAATTAATTGTGACTCCACAAAAGAAGTAGAGGCAGCCAGCACACTTGAAATAGATTAAGTTGATCTAGTTTATTCTGTTTACCTTTGGTTACAATACAGTTGATTTAAGCATAGTACATAGCATCCTTTTATGCTCAAGTTACTGCTCTGTGAAAAGTTTTGAAAAGTCACACTTACTGTGCTGGAACTTTTCTTTTTCACATTGCTCACATAGTTATATTGTTCTTCAAAAGATCTTACTAAATTGAAATGCCAGGTATTATACTTAATAGTACTTACCACTTGAAAAAACTGGATGTTCATGATAATAGAGTTAGCAACAGGAAGGAACATTATCAAAGGAAATCAAAGTGAGGGGAATGTCTTTTTCTTTAGAAAAGTGAGTATAATTTACTCCTAAGCCTTGTGTAAGAAGGTGATGTTATCTTAGTCCCTTGCTGATCTTTTATTGCTAACTATAAACTTTGAAGTCTTCTGTACTTTTGATCTATTTTGTAGGAGGAACGATCTTTTTTCCTGCACACTTAGCCTGAAAAAGAATTCAATGTATTAAGGGGAAAAAAAATTACGAGGCCATTCAAACTCTATCTTATAGGACCACTTTCTTACTAACCACTTAGGAACCCAGACTAAAAGCAGCCAGAAGTTAAAGATAGGTTTGAAGGTGAAAAAGTCTGTTTGTTTCACATTTATAATGGAAAGCCTGCACAGAAACCCTTTGTTTTTTCCTGACAATCTACTTCTGTTTAAATGGTATATCCCAAAAAAGGCTGTCTTTTTGTTTTCAGTATGGAACATTTCCTAAATGAATATGAAACTTCTGAGTTTCAGGATAGAAACTTTAAACAGAAAGCATATTGAAAGAGAGGTTTTTTTGTTTGCGCACCTTGGGATAATGAGAAGACCTGCATGCATAGATAGCTATATAGGAACACAGGACACAATCTTAAACTGAGAAAGGCTTATACCTTTCTGTACCAGGGAAGGCAATAGTGGCTCTAAGCTACCTTGCAGCTGACTCTGTGATCCACAGGTGAAAATTATGGCTGCTCTTACTTGCAGTGTCTACAACAGTCTCTTTGGAGCCACAGAACACATCATATTTTGGTTTTCTCCTTCTCTAATCCCTAGTTGATCACTGAGTTCTCTACCCAGTGCATGTACATCAGGAATCTTCAGCTTTTCCTTCAGGAAACCTTTAAGGTCAATTTGAGCTGCCCTGGCAGTTGAGGAATAGGGAACAAATAACCCCAGTCTGTAGATAGTTGGCTCAAAAATTGTCACTAATCATAAAGCAGATTCCGTGATCATTTGGCTAAATATATGACTCCTACAACCTTGTGGATGTTGTTCTATGTTGTTCAATGGTGTTTTATGTTGATACCATAGAAAGAGACTAAAAATCAGGTTTGCAAGGAACATTCACAGTTAAGCAAAGGGCAGGAAAGAGAAACAGAAGGAAAGGAAGGAAAATCCCTCTCTCAAATCTGTTTTGTTCCCAGTGACTATAATTACTATTTCAACATCCATTTGCCAGAGTAGCTAAACTGGCCATAGCATAAATTACAATTAGGCCCCAAGAGTTTTGCTAGCCAGAAGTAATTAAACATGTTTATCAATGTCTGTTTCTGGTTAGTTTAGTTTCCAAGCTCATCTAAACCCTGGTATATCTACCTGATGATGCTCACCAGGCTTTATACTTAAAGTTCTATCTCAAGCAAGAATTAATTAAGGGAAGCCCTACACAGCAGAAATCATGATAGCCAATTCCAACATGGTTCCTCTTCCTGGCCTTGTATCTTTGAATGCATTGTTGAAGGAAGGTATGTCACACTGTTTATTATTTTAAACATGCTATTCTACAGTGTAATTCAGTCCTAACGTCTCAAAAATGGAAAAACAAAAACAAAAAATAACAACATAGCAAAAAAACCCAGCAAACAAAAAATGACTTCTCTGTTTGATTTTTTTCTAAACGTATTAATCTCTGGCATAAACAATACTGAAATTTATTAAAAGCAAGAAGAGGAAAATTTCACCTGTTTGTTAAAATTTGATCAAATTTGTCATCATTTGTGTGAGAATAACTTTCATTTTATAATAAGTCAAACTAACAATAGGAAAGCTACAAAATTGGCTGCAGCTAGTATCTCTTGAGTAACATTTTCTCCTCACCCACACAACAAAACAGGATTTCAGCTTGATAATATTCCGTTAACTTTTTTTTCCTCCTCCTTTTCAACTTACCCATCCAGCAGAGATGTAAGCAAAGGCGCCACATCTGCAAAAACTGCATCTTGAGACTCAGTAGCACTGTAAACTCTGAGGGGAGGAAATTGGAATGGCTGATTAAAGAAAACCAATCAATACATTTCCACCATAAAAACACAAACCAGACCAAACAAATCTGTCAGTTGCTTTGGTATCACTACCATACATTTATATGACAGAGCAATGTCCTTATATGACAACAGCAATGACTAAATGTGTTTTAAAATACTTGCTTGCCTCAGAGATAGAAAGATTAGTGGATGGAAAATAGTCGCTAAGGTGCTGAATCTGGCTTCCTATGCAAGGAAATGAAAAGGCAAAGCTGCTGGAGTCACTTTGTTCAGATGGCTGCAGACAGAAGTTATGGGAGGAGCATATGGGGCACAGTCAAGCCACAGATGCTGTCTTGGACAAGGGTAGAGGGCAGATAAAACTAAAGGGATGTTCAGTGTAGTCCAGTGCTTAGGACATGAAATTCAGAATTCCTAGACTCAACTCCTGTCTTCGGGAGGTGGTATGGTCTTTATTAGCAGTTGTTTTTTTAATTCATGTATGAATTCCAGGAGCTCCAGAGTTACTTCATGGAAAGAAGAAAAACAGAAAGACTATCCATAGGGGATATTGAAACAATTAATCTTTGTGCCTTGGTGGCTCCTAATCCCAACTGATCAGTCAGCACTGAAGGGCCATTTCTACTGTCTTCAAGCTATATTGTTCCAGTTGGTTTTCTTCCAGTTGTCACTTAGCTATGGAAGCCCCTACTATCTGTATTATGCCATTAAGGAAGCACTGGACTCTCTTACATGGCATCTCTACCAAGAAATTCATAAGCTAAGTGCAGACTCTCTCCAATGCCTGAAGAAGGACGTGCCTGAAAATTTGTAAAGAACATTTTTTTCAAACTATCTAGTTGGTCTAATAAAAGATACCACATTTATCCAAAGAACCTGGTCTGCCTAGGCTAACTGAAGAATTTCACAGCTGTAAGGGAGACCAGCACAATTTCACACTATTGGTATTAGATATCTGATTGTGTAGCTCTCAATTTCGCAGTATCTCATGTCACAAACACCCCTAAATTTACCTTCACAATATCTCTGTGAAGCAGGGAAATGCTTTTTACCCCAGTTTTGGGATGGAGAACAGAGACAGGGAGAGATAGGTGACTTGTCTAAGTCACAAAGAAAGTCTTTGGCAGAACAGGGAACTGAAGCCGAAACTCTGCATTTCAGTTCTGTACCTGGACTACAAAACTATCCTTCCAATAAGCACTTTCATGATACATTATAGATGCTTTTCTTTTTTGTTTAAAGATGTAACCCAAATTAGTTCTTTCCCTGTTTAGCATGGAGCAGTGACCATGTAACTTTTAAGCAAAACCAACAATAATACCTAAACCAACAGAATACATTTTTCAAATTCAAGAGAAAAGCCCAACAAGTTTATACTTGGACTTCTCTTTAATGAAAGTATTTCCCCTCTTAAAAACCAAAATGCTGAACTGCACAAGACCTGGACCAGACAATAAATCATAGAAGGAAGAAGTTTTCACTAATTCATTTCTTTTCTTAGCATCTTAAAAAGTAACCTCCTGCTGAGCACAGTCTGAAAGAATTACAGAGTATTGTTTATAAAAGATGTGAAAGGCATGGTATGAAAATCATTACATACACTTAAGCATTTGGTGTATACACATAGGTACATGTCTCTTCAAACTTTTTTCTTTGATGCCTCCCCACTTCTGCTTCCCTTTCTGCTCAACCCTGTTCTTCTCTGCATGATGTGTCTTTTGTACAGGTTTTGGTACATGAGTGATGAAACAGGAATTTGGGAAACAGTAAATAACAGAACCAAGTCAATTTACTGGTAAACAACTCTCCTACTGTTTGTACATGCTACATTGAAAATATAAATTAATGAAAGTCACATCTGCTAGTCAAGTACATATTTGACGTACGTACAGCCACTCTAATCCTAACATGCACAAAGGCAGATTTCAGTCTTTATGCACACTATAAATACAATTGTCCGGGGGCCTAGTGCCATGCAGAAGCCAGGAATACAGGAATTACTGTACTGTATCAGACCAAAGGCCCACTTAGTCCAATATTCTGTCTCTCACAATGGCCAGCACTAGTTACTTCAGAGAAAGCTACAAGAATGGCCACAATAGGCAAAGGGAGAACAATCCGTTTCCATGAAGGCTTATCCTTAATCACTAACATTTGGAAATTGGCTAAATCCCTAAAACATGGGGTTTATTGTCTGTTCCAACATTTTTGCTAGCATCAAGTATTATAACTCTGGTTATTCTCATTATCCATAAACATGTCCAGTCCCGCTTTGAATTGTGCTGAATCTTTGACTTAGATTGTATCCTGTGGCAATGGGTCCCATAGTCTAATGACATGTTATATGAAAAAGTACTCTTCTTTAATGAGCAAATGGGCACTTGCCTGGCTTGATGGACAAATGGTGCTTGCCTTGCCATTCCATTCGCATGCTGTCATACGAAAACTGAGAAACCTACAAATATGCATAGATGTGGCAAAGCACTTGGAGAAAACAGTTGCTAACAAAAAAATCAGGATATATTTTGCATGCATGCACAGTATCCTTTTCTTGTCAAATCCTCAAGGTCAGTATGGTTGAGCAAAAGTTCCTCCAAACTGCATTTACTCTGCTTCATTTACCATTCACATCACTTGAAATATGCATTAGCACCAAATCCCACATCTTAGGGCAAACAGCTCCAGCTCAATTTGTCCTGAACTGATTGAGATATTTTTCTCTAATGTGAGTCATGGCACCTTTCTGGGGAATTTTATGTAAGGAATCAATACCTAAAGCATTCAAACAGGATGCAAAGATGAGCTTTTCAGCAGAGGACAAATTAACCAATTCTCTGGTCAGGAGCATTTGTTTTGGGGTCTGTATGAACTGTGGTTCACAACTTTTCAGATTCAAGGCACCCCTTGGAAAATGCCAGCTCTTAGTTTCCACTCAAATTTTTGACTACTGGAAGATAACAGATTAATTCTTATGTTGCAAAGAACTCAGATCACAACAGGTCAGAATGTTTTTACCACTGTGGATTCCTATTTGAAATTTCTGTGTTTACGTGTGTAAATCCTGGTTGCATCTCTACCAGTGCTAACATTATATAGCACCCCATGGCATCCTTGAAAACATCTCAAGGTACCCCAGGGTGCCACAGAACCTTGGTTAAGAATTACTGATCTAAACTACTGTGACATCAGTATAGTGGAGAGACACCTAAGATAGCTTTACACTATAGCTAGTTCAGGTAGCAGTAGCATTCTAGATATAGTAGCATAGAGCTTAGTGTAGATGAAGCACCTGAGCAGTCACCTACCTTCTTGGGTAGGTTAACAACAGGCACAGCAGCCCTGTACCATGCTACTGCCACCCAAGCTAGTTATTTTACAGCTATCAACAACATGTTTACATTACACTGCAACAATAGTCATGACAGCAGTGTAGCTGTATCCTTAATTAGTTATCAGAGATAATGGAAGGTGTAGCAAACCCAAGGACTTGGTTTGCACAGAATTATTTATTCTGCTAGAGAGCTGACAGATTTTGCCCAGCACCGCACCACTATTCATGCTGATTTCACCCAGAACATTATGAGCTTCTTTTTTATTTTGTTAGCTGATTCACCAAGAAAATTATAAAAAGCATAACATGGTGAAGCTGGAATTCTCTTCCTGAACTGAAATCAAATATTTTGACATTTATTAGGACCATAAAAAGTTGCTAAAAAAATAAACATTTTGAGTTCATAAGAACCATATGCTCTACTGTTTATAAAAACGAGCTGTGCTGGGACATTGAGAAAACATTCCCCAAGCACTGCATTCTTTGGGGGATATACTTTTTTTTTAAACCCTTTTCCTCATGATCTGGATGCACAGCACATATCAGAATCAAAACACCAATGAAGTCCTGTGTGAAGGGACAGCACTGTAGCTCATCGTGTTGTAGCCCACCATTAATACCACTGGCTGATGTTTACATTACATGCACCACAGCTTTGTGAATATAGTTGCCTAGAGGTGCCTCATGCCTCAACACAAGGCAGAGAGCAGCTAACTTAAATCTTTAAAACATAAGAAATGAAAAATTAAAGTTAAGGTGCATGTTACTACATAACACAATATTAACTCTTTCCTCCTAAAGCTGAAAATAGCCTCTGGAAATGGTTGGAGAGAATGAGAGCTACAAGTAGTCCACAATATCTTGTTAGCTGGTTGGGAGGAGTTATGAAGAAGGGTTGGAACAGGCTACGTAGACAAACTGTGGGATTTCTATCCCCAGAAATTCTTATGGGTAGCTTGAACAGACATTTGACAGGGATGGTTTAGTCAGGGATGATCCTGCCTTGAGCAAGGGCCTGGACTAGATGATCTTGTGAGGTCCCTTCCAGCCCTACCTTACTATGATCCTATGAAACAGCCTGGTAACAAAGATATGAGGAGAGCTGTACCTTGAGAAAGCAGGTATGCCTCATTTTAGCACTGAGGTCTATGAATTTTGTCAACAGGGCTCCTCTGCATTGTCTTCATCACAGGAAATGTGAGGAATTTGATAGCCTATACAACAGTGGTATCCATGGGCTTAATGAAAGCAAAGTGAAGGCAATGTTTCAGGAGAAATCCTCAGGGCAAAGCAGAAGTGGCAATAACATCTGTCAAGCCTGGAACGGCTTGTGTTGAGTAGGCTGAGTTTGGGCCAGGTGCGACTAACTTCTGCTTTGTGCAGCTATACTCTTATTCATGGCAAAGAAGTGTTAGATGCTGTTCTACAGCTGTCACATTCTCTCTTCCCAGTGTTATTGGTCTGTTGAGGCTTTGCTCAAAGAGAGTAGAGCCAATGGACAGGATGCATAGGTTGAACAGCTGGGGAGAAAATGCAGGAACAGTACAAGGACAAGCATGGAATCTGTAAGGACAACTTGGCGGGGGGCAGGCAGGGAATTGACATGAAGGCCATGGAAGTAGGAGTTTTGGTGATACAAAGATGAAGCTCCCACACCATTCTTTTCTGGACAGTTCCTTTTTTCCCCCACTCTTCCCTGCTCTGTCCCAACTTCCCCCTCATTGTTCTGTTCTCCCATATTCCCCCAATATTATAATAACTCCTTTAACATTCCTATCGGTCATGCCCATTGCTCTGACCCCACCAAAAACAAATGCACCAGCTCCACCTTTATCCTTGATATTCCTGTGGCCCTGATAATATGGACAGTCTGTGAGGAGGGCTTTTATCAGATGGAAGTAAAAAGAGACTCTGCTTTGACACACATGTTGCCAACATGTGCACCAAGAAAATGGTAAACTGGGAATAGAAGCACAGAACTGGAAGGGATATTTTGGGTCACTGAGTCCAGTCAAGTAGAAAACAAATCACAACCAGAGTTGGATCCCCTTTTAAAAAATATAAGGAGAAAAAGTGATTTTGCAAAATAATGGGTTTGTTTCTGAGGGGGTAACTGTATGCTAGGACCCTTCAGCCAAATCACTGAAAATCTGAATCACTACCACTGCCCAGAAGCCCACTGAAAAACAGAAAATTTCAAGACAAATATGTATGTGGATTTTGGAACATTTAAACAGAAAGCAACGCTCAACCTTGGCTATAACAGAGTTGGCATTCCATTATAATTCTACATGAGTAGTGGATGGGATATTGGATTGGACTAAAAAAAAAACTGGATCAATTCTTCATTCAGTTATCTACTTCTTGCGTGGCCAGGAGCAAGTCACTTAATTGACCCTATGCCTCATTTTCTCATCTCTGAAACGTGGATAATAGTACTTCATTACCTCAAAGGAGTGTTGTGAGACTTAGATTATGAGGTGGTATTTTGATGAGGGTCATACAAATGCCCTGATATTAAATTAGAACATTGCTCTCCTTTAGGAGAAGAAAAGAAAATAAGCTATATTCTGCAGCACATTACTGTGTCATAGGAAGCACCTTGTCACCAAATAAACGTAAAACCTTAACATGTTTTACCAGGTTTACTAAGGAATAAGTTTTCAGATCACAGAATTTCACAACTGTCCAGAATGCTTTATACCCACCTTTCAAATTGAAACAACTTGTTTATTGAGGCATGACCAGGACGACTGCATTTTACAAGGACAGTTTCCTGCCAGAAAAACAAAGTAGTTATTATTAAGGCACATAAACACATAAATAAAATTATGTTTTGTGTGTTTCGAGTCGGAATCAGGGAAATGGAAAACACTACTTACTCTCATATCCTGTCTCCAACAGTTACCACCACTGGATTATGCAGAGAAAGAAACAAACCCTTCATAATCCACTTAATTATTATGTTGGAAAGTTTTATTTAGGGTCCGTGAAGTCCATGAAGTGGCTGTAGTGTCTTATAGACATACCTGAACCACACATTTAAAACAGCCTCAGTCAAGAACTGATAGCAGTCTGGATGGGGAAATATGGAGCACTGTGCAACAATGCAGTCAAGAGAATGTAAATTAGCCTTATGTGATATATGACTGAGGTACAGACCAACCCTGCTTCCCTCTGCCACTTCCCCCATTGTATCTGCCTTTCTCCTCCACCCCACTGCTGTACTTACTTCCCCTCAAAGCTGCAACTCCAGCTGGGGTCCTGCTCCAGCCCAGGGCATGGAGAGCAGGCTGCCTCTGCAGGTAGCTTTGTAATTACCATCAGAGCTCATATAACTACAGAAAGCACTCCTATTCATTTAAAGACCAAATAGTCAAGATACCATTTCTGAACCTAATTATATACCCATGTATTTATGCCCTCAATTGAACTGCAGACATTAATTTTATAGCAATAACACAGTAATCCACAATGATGGAGAAAAACACAGTAAAATTGCTGGAGTTTTAACAACTTTTTTTTGTAATAATACATTTTCTAAATATATTATGTAGTAGCTTTTAAAGTCTGCCAAGTGTGTCAGTGGCTCTTTAAACTACAGCCAGAGTGCAATCACAGCACCTTGGCAGGCATTACACAGGAATTCAAATCCAGAAGTGCTTTTCTACTCTCCCTAAACATGATGTTTAATGGCAGAAGAAAATAAATTTTAAACCCAATGCTTTGCAGCATTTCCACTAAGAGCTGAAGGGGCAACATATGTCTTTGATGGCTATCCCATTTGAGAGGTTAGTTAGTATATTTTGGTGAAAGTGCAATATAAATGTCTACATTGCTGTGATGTAACGGGAGTGGGGGAAAAGCCAGTTTGTTTAGCAAAGGAAAGAAAATCCACAGGCAGGTGTTTTCTTATAACCATGTATGGTGACCATCCTTCCTTAGTGGCTCAAAATGGAATAATACAGGCATCTTGGCTGCTGTCCTATGGAAGTGCTGATGATTTTTCTAGTTATGAGGCCACTGAATTTGTTTCTGTTCTGAGGGTGCAGTCACCCATGGCCATGAAATACCTAGCTCTAGTCTAAAGCATACACCCATCCAAGACCGCTTCCTTTCTACTGGCAGAATCACAAAAATCTCCCAGTTTAAGTTCTGTTCTTTGACAAAACAAACAAAGCAGCCAGTTGCTCTCTGCTCCATGCAGATACTCTGCACTAGAAACTGAACTAACTCCCCCAGTGAGAGGCGGGGACAAACAGCAGAAAAGAAGTTTCAGAACAAAGGAGGTAAGGTTCAGATTGCAGGAGGTGAGTGCCTAATTTATAGAAGTGCCTGCTCTGCCATGCAGCTACACAGCTGTGAGACTATTCAGCATAGTATCCCATGCCCTGGCTAAGCCAACACAGACCATTGCTACCATCTTCCAAAGCTCAAATAGCTGGATAATTTCTATGAGAGAGAACCCACAAAGAGCAACTGCCATTAATTAAATAAGAAATTAACAAGAAAATACTTTGGAATCAGTCACCCTGGAGCCCTGATGTAGTAGCCAGATTCTCCATATGAAAATGATTTTATTTATACATGCAATCTAAGGCTTTAAAATCTCGAATTAGCTCAAAAACAGAAAAGAAATACTGGGTTGTACAGCCAATAAAAACTTAAGCTTTTACAGACTTTCAAGACAAGACATACAAAAATGTGGGAAACAGTGTTTCTCTCTTTAGCAGATTTAATTATAAAAATTCCTAAATAAACAGCATGGTATTGACTTGAATTTGATTCACTATTTGTTTTAAACAGGCTCAAAATTCCCAAAAATGCAAAGTGATTCTGTCTAAGTATAAGCACTGCCTATATTCTATAACTGAGACTGTATTAAGCAAAATATTACTTACTAAGTTCTGGATAGCAAAACAGCAAGGGTTCCTCGATACCAATGCTGTCCAACTTTGATGTGGCTGGGGGCTGCACATGGTGTTAGCATGTAGTCCCCGAGTCACACACCATGCAGACTGCATGCTACAGGGGAGGCTCCTTAGGATCCACTTTACCATGTGGGTAAAGCCCACAGACCTTCTCCCTACTGGCAGCACTCCTTCCCCTGCCACTGAACAAGCTGTGCCCACAGCACATGGACCCCTGGGCCTTTTCCTGGGGGACCATCTACTGGAGTTATAATCAGAGAGATTTAAATGCACGTGATGTTTCTGCTAGTTTTCAGTTGCAATAAAAGCACCAACTTACAAAGGAAATTTAGTAGCACCTTGATGAGGAACACTGGGTGCATCTACATGTGACACTATAGTGACAGTGTCAGTGGGCACCAATCGTGATGATGCAGCTACATCGCCGTAGTAATGCACTCCCTCAGTACAGTGCATTGCTATAGCAGCACAGTGGCTATAAACGTGCACTGTCGGCACGGTGTTGTATGGGCTGTTACTGCACTGTCATTTAGTATTCCAAAAGGAAGTACTAAATGACGGTGCAGTAACAACAGCACCTTAGGGGCACATGTAGATGCATTCACTGAATATCTGAATGAAAGCTACTGGAGCTGAGGACACTGAGGTTAAGACACGTATGTAGGGCCCATGAACAAGTTATTAATAAGTAAGATATACTGTGAGCTAGTCTATCTTAATGCTATAGTTCTGTGAATAGTGCTATAGCTTTTCCTCAGCAACTATGTATGTGCAGGCTTTTAACTTGATGTTAGTGGAAAGTAGCTTACCTTTCACTGAAAGTGGGGTAAGCTATCTCACGTTTACCACAAAAGTAAGAGCGTGCACATGGGCAGCTACCACTGAATGGCCGATGCACTGCAAATTCACATCTTAGCTTACCTTGTGGTAACTTGCTCATGTGCCCATACCCAAAGTTAACACTCCAGTTTTAGCTCACACTATTGTGCCTTTTACATTTCATTTCTTGGTAACGGCATCAATGAATGCTGGACTGTCATCTGGATTTGCCATCTCAGCTCTCAATCTCTGTCTTTTAATGGACTTAAATCAGACCCTTTTAACATCCTCAAAAGCAATACTTTGTAAGCCATTGCGGGAGCTATTTGGAGATTACATTTCTACCATGTTCTATAAGATACACTGTAATAATAAAAAGGAAAAGAGTCTGACAATTTAAAAAATAGCAACAGTGAGCAGAAGCAGCACAAAAGGAATGCAGAGATCTGCAGCAGTTTTATTATTACAGAGACGTAAGGCCTGATTTGCTCTATAACTGTGTCAGCTGAATTTGATCTCTAGGCCATTAGTAACATAAAATCCATCAGAAGCCAAGACCCAATAGCACAAATTATTTGCTAATATATCATTAGGGAACCTGAAGCAAACACTAATACAGAAAACCTACATAATCTTTCCCCAAAAGAATCAACATCTATTAGCAGGGCCTGGTGTTTATGGCAAATGCTATTACAGGTGTGCACTGCTAGAAGAGGATGACTGAACTCTTGCTAACCAGCACAATACAAAGAGGTGTGATACTTCTGGGATTCTTAACAATATGTTTGAAAAGACACTGCTCAAGAGAGCATGTACCTTACTTTCTCTGCAATATGCAGAATCCTGTTGATCACTCCAACCATTCCTTTTTCCCTAAATGCTGGCCTCGCTCATTTTTACTTCACTACTGCAGAAAACAGAATATGAACAAGAGGCACAGGGAACACTTTCAGCACCCGGAACATGGGGACAAAGGGAGGGGATTATGCTGACCACTGGAGATGGGGGGAAAAGAGAATGAAGTCTTACCTTACGGGGCCCTCCTCACCCACGTGGCAGCTGCTTCTGCTTGAAACAGACAACAGCACAGGCTCCCTGGGTACTCTGTTCTCTCCCCCTTCAGCTCCTGGGTGCAGGGCTGTGCCTCCAATGGGAAAGCCTTTGGGGAAATGTCATTCCATGTCCCTGCCCCAAGATATACTGTTGAGTGCAGGGGTGAGCCTGCCTGGCTTCTACGGTTGGGCAGGGGCAGCACAGAGCTACTCCTGTTGTGGCAAAGACCCATGAGGGAAGAGAGCCATACTGGCACCCCTTCTCAGTTGGTGCCTGGGGCCAGTGCCCTGCTCACCCTTCCCTGGTTATGTTCTTGATAAGAACATTCTTTTAAATCCACATTAGCAAACTATTTTGTACCAAAAAGCCTTAACAATGTTCTGAGCTAGATAAGAGTTTCTTCTGGATCCTACATGGATATTAAGAATATTTCTATAACTCTTTTACTGAAAAAAAAATATCCATGCTTTCTGCTTGGTTAGAAACCAAACAAAAACAATGGACCAGCTTCTGCTCTCAGCTATGCCAGTATAAAGTCATAGCAACTCTGCTGGTCCAGATTTTTATCTCAATTTTATCACTGTAAATGGAACATCATTCAACTAAGTCAGTGGAGTTACACCAGTATAAAACTGTTTTAAGTGAAAAAGAATTAGGTTACTTCCAGCTTTACCGTGGCTTAGAGCAAAATGTATCCTACTGTTCTGTGGCATGCTGATTCGTAATGCTGAAAGTGCTCCATGATCAAAACTGATAAGGGAACAAATTAAAGGAAAAAAACAGGGTGAAACTCCTTTCAAATTTTGTCTGCAGACTCACAAGGATGGGATGTTTCAGGAGGGAAGATCAGTCCTGATCTGTAGTGAAACAGCCATTTGCTACAGAGAAGGATAGAGGAAGACTGTGTGAAAGCTATTTTCATCCCTGAAACTGTTCCTGAACTTCGGTTTCTTAATTAGAAAAGCATATAGCTATTGACTTGAAATGGAACAATGCACACTGTTTTCACTGCTCAGTATCCAAACCAAATTACTTTGCAAGAGAAATACCAAAGTAGACGGGCAACAGTAACTTGCTTTATCATTTGCCTTCTGTATTCAGAGCCAAATAGGCATTGTCCACCCTTTTCCCTCCTTTCTATCATCATTTGTTTCTGACTGTATGTATATATACTTTCATTATTAAGTATACTCACATCATCAGCTGCATGCGCCACTTTTTCTGAAAGGTTTTTGTGCCTGCAGGGGGAGGGGGAAAAATTGGAAACCTTAATTTGTTTATTTTGACTGAGAAAAATGAACACTCACAATGCCTGTGAACTGCAAGGTCTAGGAACAGATCTAGGATTTTGAAAACGGGACTACAATGGTGAGCTCACTGGCACAAGGGGCTACAACTGGTGGTAGAGACCAGTGGCCGAGACCAGAGGTCTTGGTGTAGGAGAGCTCGCTGCACATGCACTACACAATCATAGGGAGTATGACCACACGACCACTAAAACCCCATAATCCACCCCTATCAACATCTAACCATGTCAACCTATAGTTTTGAAATCCGTTGGATTTTTTACTGCTTTTGTAAAACTACTGCCACCAGAAAGCAACCACATAGATTTATTAATAAAAATAGTATTAAAATGCAATCAAGCAAAATAAAGGAGTCTGTTTAAATAAGCAAATTTACAATCAATCAAATTATGAACAATGTCATATACAAGTTATTTCAAGGTTACAGAAAGTCTAACAGTTATATAAGAAAAACGAAAGGTGTCTGGCTACATCGCTATAGAGGTTCCCAATTTTTCAACCAATGGATCACTGTCAATCCTCAAAAGTACATCATGAATCACTGTAACGCCTCATTATCACCAAACCTTTAACTGAAAAAGATTGGGAGGGCAATGCAGCCTATAACAAAATCTTATGGACTGTAAATTGGAACCCACTGCATTAGTACAGGCAACTAAGATGTACTTTTTAAGAAAAAAGTCTGACTGATCTTGCAAACACTTCAGCTAGATCAATGCTTGAAAGTTTTCCTAGTGGCCATGTCACCTAGGGCACGTGAAATGCACATTCTTTACCCAATGTCTTATGCCTGCAAAGCCCTGCGTGTGGATACAGCTGTGCCAACAAAGGTGTTGAAGCTACCCTAACAAAATTAATCATTTTGTTAATGTATGCTGAGTTTTCACTAAAAGTCCCTGCCAGCAAAGCTATGTTGGCATAGCTATAACAGGAGAGGCTCTGCAGTGCAGCCAAAACTTTGTAATGCTGAGTGATTTTACATATTTAAGTCACCCAAAAATGATTGAGACTATCATTAAATATTAATTCATATGTGTTTTGGCCAGATTGGGTCCTTAGTTTTATTACTGCTTTGATTAAACCTTGTTCCACAGTATCAAGAAATATACTAACCAATCTCTTGTTTAACATTATGTATTCTGTTCTGCACTGCACTTCTGCAACTAAATATATTGCTACTTCAGAGCCACAGAAACACTCTTCAGGATCCTCACAAGTACAACAAAACACATATTGCACCAAATTTCTTCTTCAGGCTCCCTAAATTTTTCTAAGTAGGTCATTTCTGTTTTGTTTTAATTAAAATGATTTCATATTTTAAAAGATTTGGCAAAAATATCCTTTAAAAACACACTGTAAGCTAGTGGGCAGGTATACCAGCCAGGGAAAGCAAAATAAAGCCCCAAACTACAGTCATTTCTTGATCAAGGTGGATTATAGTGTGGTTTCCAGCCACCCACTTAGTTCTTTCTTTCTCTCTTTTTATTTATTTATTTTTGGGCTCAGCACTTTATTCCCTTCTTTCTTTCCCTTCAGCCATCTAGGCAGTTTCCTGTCTATAACTTACTCAAACCTAATCCTTCCTTTCTTTCTCCATCCTGAGACATTTTAGCATTTACAGGTAATTATATAATGAGCTGGAGCTACAAGCACAAAGTGGGTACAACTCTACTGAAGTATACAGAATTGTATGCTGTTTGTGTGACTCACTGGTAGCGAGCCTGTTTCATAGTATGGAACTGCAAAACAAGTCTTAGTATTTGGAGAATCTGGCTACAACCAATTTATGACTTTTGAATGATGTTATGAAATGCCCTATAATGGAATGCCTCAAGGACAGCAAGTCTGCTATGAACTGGCAGAGACTTTGTTACACTATCTGCCAGACTAGAGACAAAGGTAGGGTTGTTAAGCTGCAATAGGTTATGTGTTTAGGTGGAAACACTTTGGATGATGAGTTGATTAAATCTAGCAAAACTAGTTCCTTTGACTCCTCTCCGGGTAAGGAAAAGTGGAAAATCCCCCAACAAGACAGAGAGAGAGAGAGAGAGATAAAAAAAGTAGGGATTAAAAAAAAAAGACTCTCAAGAAGAACAAAGGACCAGACTTTTGGAGGAAAAAACCCTTTAAGGCAGGAAGGAAGAAGGTTGAGGCATGTTTTCATAGGAAAGAGGTCCTGTTTAAACACAGGACCAGTCAAGATCAAAGAAAGCTGACCTGGAACAAAGAGATGGACATAATAATTGATTTAGAACAGACGCCATGAGCTCTAGGAGAAAGATCCTAGACATTCCAAAAGACTCAGAGCAGAGAGGAAACTGAGGCTGAGAATTACTGGTAGGGTTCATTACTTTGTCTGGATCTTTTGTGCAACTGAAATAAAGAATAATTATGTTTGTAAACCTATCTGTGCTTGTGGACTCATTTATAACAAGCCCCTGCAGAGGTGAACTGTAAACCAACAGCTTCCACTATGATGGAGTACTGAAAAAGAGAGTGCTTGAGTAGCTGCAGTGTGTGTGTGTGTGTGTGTGTGTGTGTGTGTGTGTGTGTGTGTGTGTGGAGGGGAGAGCCAGTGTTACTTCGCCTCTTGAGGACTGAAGCAGCGTCTCACGAGCTTTTTTCTGTGAAGTCCTCTCCCTCCCTCCTCCAGCTTCTGCTCTGTGTCCTGAGACAGCACACAGCCAGATGGGTTTGGGAGGAACCGGAGGTGGGGGGGGCACTGTACAACAAAGGGATGTTTATGTGGCACAGCAGAGGGAGGGAGCTTATGCCTGTGCCCCTCAGCCACTCATAGGTTGGACAGCCTGCTCTAGACCACGGTAGTGGTGTATCTTGGTGAACACAGGGCAAAAGCAGGCCCAACCCGGGTCCACTGATATGCTCCAAAGCCCTAAATTCAGTGGTGTGGCTGCTCTGAGCTTGCCCCCAGCACCTGGTCTCAAGTGCTTAGTCTTCAACAGGCCTAAGAGCAGGTGCTGGGGATGAGCTTGGAACAGTCTCACTAATGAACTTCTTGGTCTGAAATGCACTAGGGGACTCAGATGGGCAGAGTACACTCTGCCCTGTGCTCCCTTAGATACACTGCTGCTGCAGCACAGCTCCAAAGGGCATTTAAGGGCACATGGGTCTAATACAGGGCATCCAACCTTCTGGCCCTGCATGCCAGATCCCGCACAGGGTTGGTCCATTTGGCCTTGTGCCACACACCAACCTAATTTGGCCGCGTGCTGCCCCAATCCTGCCCTAATCTGGCCACACGGTGCCCACCTAATGGATCTGGCTAGCCTGCATAGCCCTGATGTGGCCACATGCCACAAGCCTACCAGATCCAGCTTCACACCAGCACAATCCAAGAAGCAGGGCCACATCATCCAGCCCATGGGGCTCCCCCTGGGTCTGGAAATCTGGCAGCACAGGAGTAACAATTAACACTGAGACAGCTCCCCCAGTGTCAAATCTCTGGGGAATCCTAAAGGCCAGATGATATAGCTTCACAGACCACATCTAGCCTGTGGGCCAGGGCTTGAGCATCCCTTATCTAATATTTTGCAGACCAAGCATAGGTGCCTTGAGTGTCCAGGAGAGGGAGCTTTACCAGGCCTGTGCACACCTGGAAGAAGACTTCAGTGGAGGAATGGAATTATGACATTTCATTTTCTAATGTCATGTCTGTCAGTATAAGGGGAAGAAGAGAAAGCCAATGTTGTCATTTCTCTCCTTTAGTTATATTATATAGTAATACTGCAACTCCTAATAGAACACAGAAAAAACTGAAATCCAAGAAAATGTTAGTTTTCCTTTGCACACACCTATCCTTTTCTCCCTAAATTGTTTTATGCATTAACTCATAGAACAATATTTCAAATTACCTATTGTGTGATACTGAATGGCCAGGAGTAGCATCAAAAAGTAGCAATGGACGGATCCTGCAATGCACTCGGATATTTCCTCTCAATTCCTGGTATTACAATATAAAAATATATTTAGTTAAACAATTAGACAATATCATATATGTAGGTCCTTGATCTGCAAATATTTATGTTTTTAAGAATATACACTTGAGTTTTTAAGAGTGAGGCCTGAGACACTGACTCTCACTCTCCATCCTGAAAAGATCCTCCTCAGAGCAATGTTCACAAGTAACACACTGGAAAGGTATTCTTTATTAGAAACAGTAGGGAACGGCTTGAAGCAAAATAGATGTGCCACAAGTTCAGTACACAGACAAAGGGTCTGATACATAAATAGAAGCACATTCATTAGTTTTGAGTCTAGGAAAATTATGCATTTAATTACCTGGGGATCTCAAGTATTCTCTTGTTACAGATACTTACAATCAAACTGTTATGAAGCACTCTTCTCTTTCGTTTTTCTTTCTCATATCTCTCAGTTACTTCTTGTAAAGACTGCTCAAGATCAAATGCTTTTGTCTGGAATGCTGGAAGAAGAAAAACATTAAAAAAATTCAAACTCTTTAGATGTACAAGTAAGATTTTTCAACAGTGCATAAATGAATTAAGACTTGTAATCCTTTTGATTTCCAATGGGGCATGAACGCCAAACTCATAAACACCTTTTGAAAATCCCATCCTGCATCCTGTTGAGAATGGAGGCCTTTTCAGATTACAAATAATTCCCATGATTAAAGACTGCACTACGAGGATTTTTTTTCCCCCAGTTCAACGTGGTGGGAAGAGGAAACCCTTCATCTTAGATGTGAGTACAAGTAGGGGATGTAGAGAGGGCAGCAGCTATGGCTCTGATTCTAATCCCAAACCCAAGGTTGGACCAGCAGCCACTAACTCCCCTTCACCCCTCCTTGGAGGCAAATGGGGAGTGGGAGAAACAGGTGGCAGGGGACAGGTGGCCAGGGGAAGGGGTCTGGCCATTTGATTCCCCTGCTACCCACATATCACCTGCTCCTCTGCTGCTGCTTGCCCTGCTGTGGGGGGGAGAGGGTACAAATTTAAGATGATCCTCCAAAAATTACATTCTAGATATGGAAAATTATAACAAATGCATACATTTTCAAGTATAGAATCTAATTATTAGGGGGTTGTCTTAAATTCAGAGTCATCCTGGAATCAGGTAAATACAGCACTATGCACACACAACCTTGAAAATTTACTAGATGTGTAAAATAGTCAAGGATCATTCAGCTCTACCAGTCTAGTTAGGTCAATGATCTTTGCCACCATGATTAAAATGTAGAGACCACCTTCCGTTTACGTCAGTAGATGTCAGAGATATTACGGTAATATCCTTCAACAGGGAAAGATGATGATCTGGACTACTCCAGCTGGCTTTACTACAGATTCACTCAGTGTTACCAGTAGTGTGCATTTCACTCCTGTAAGTGCTCAGGAGTCTGCAATAACAGGTTGCTAATGAATAAATTAGAAAGATGAAAGTGAGGGAGAGCCCTACAACAAACAAAACAATAACTCACTCTTGCCCTAACTGGTAATGCGTACATAGAGGAGAGAAAATTGTATGCAAGTGGCAATGATATATCTATGTGGTGAAGGGATATCCTACTGCCATGGAAAATCTCTACCTGTTACAAAGGCAGAAGCTACGTGACGGCTTACTCAGCTGAGTACAACTGTTGAACAGCCAGGAGTTAACTATGCAACTCAATCACAGTGCTGATAAGTTCCTGTAAACAACTGACAGCTTACCATGTAAGATACCAGAGTATACCTCATTTCTAAGATTTCTTAGAAAGTTGATCTCTTGAACTCCCACATAAGATTTCCTCACACAAACTGAAGATGAGATAATAGATTATAAATTTTCCTTGTATGACTGCACTACAATCTAATCCAGTGGTTCTCAACTTTTTCAGATTCAAGGCACCCCTCGGAAAATGACAGCTGTATTTTTCATTCATGTTTAGACTACAGAAAGATATTAGAGCAATTCTTGTGTTGCAAAGAACTCAGAAAATCCACAGGAAGTCAGAGTGTTTTGAACACTATGGATTCCTATTTGAAATCTCTGAGTTTATCTTGTGAAGCATGTGTATGTGTTTACACACCTAGATAAGAACATCACAACTGACATTTAGTGGGTCAGACCATCGGTCCATCTTGCCCAATATCCTGTTACACACTGTCCCCCCTTGGTGCACTCATTTTAGACCTATGACCTCACTTCCATCCCTGCTATATTTTGATTTGTCCCAAGGAATCAATTCTTACTTACCCAGTGACCTCCCTTCTAAGGGAGGCTTATAGCATTTCTTAGTGGGCACTGGCCCATGGTCCCTTAAGCAACAAATAGGCCTCTGGCACATAGTGGCAGGGTGACTGCTGAAACAGAGGGTGAAGTGGGTATGACCAGGGTTTTTTCCACTGTTCTCTCGCTTGCAGCCTCCAGCATTTGAAGTCTAGGAAGTTCTGATTCAGAGGCTGTACCTTTAACTCCCATGCTCAATAGCTACTGATGCCCTTTTTCTCCAAGGATTTGTCCAATCCCTTTTTGCATGTGGCTAAACAATCAGCTTCCACATCATCTGCTGGCAACAAGTTCCACACTTTAATTACACACTGTGTAAAAAAGAACTTCCTTCTTTTCTGTTAGTTTTAAACTTACTGCCTCCTGGTTTCATTTTGTGACCCTACTTCTTGTATTGTGAGACAGTAACTTATAAATCTCTGTTTGATTTCTCTTTGCCATTTAGTATTTTGTAAACCCTTCTCATGTGCTAATAGTGCATGACCATCCCGTACACCCTTAAAAGGATCTCACAGAGAATCACTGATCTAATTGCATAGCACTAAACAGGTCAGGAGGTAAATGTGAAAAAACACTAAACCTTTACAGAAAGGAACCTAAGCATGAAATCACCACCCCCAGCAGTAGTGAGCTGTTCAGGGATGTAAAGAAACAAACCCAGGAATGAGGCCAATACTTGCATGCTTTTAAAAAAAGAAATGAATCAACTTTTAAGATGCCAGAAAGTCAAGTATGTGAATTAGACTACAGGCTGGAACTGAAACCTTTATGTCACATCTATCTACACTGGAACTTTCTGAAGGATCTTATTTTTGTTATTCTGAATCTGTTCCCCTTTGGGTATCAGCTTCAAGGTGCAAACATCAAAGAAGCTAATTGTTGGAGGGACACAAGCCTGGGAGCTGTGGCTTTTTTTACATCAGTAAGACTAGTAATACTGGTGCTGTTTGGGTAATCATTTGTGAGTAAATACTCTATAAGCCTATCACTGTGGGCAGCAAAGTTAGAAAGTAGCATTTTTTTAAAAGCTAGAATACAAACAATTTTAGGTATTGGGAGGCGATCTCTGCATTTGTGAGCTTCAGAGAGGCCTACTGCACATTACAAGCTCTGTTTAAAACACGCTTTCATTTAAAACAATGCTACTAATGCATTTTTGTTGTGATGGTGACTGTGATAACAAAAATCAATCTCTAGGCTTTCTAATTTGTGAAGAAGACAGATGACTCGCTGGGATCCAAAGTAAAGTCTACAACAAACCACACTTGCCAAAGCATCCAATACAATTCTCCCCCCCCCCCCGTCCCCCCACAAAGCTCCTGTACCTAAGAACCGGTACTTAAGCTTTCCTCATGATCATTCCCAAGACAGAATAAACCACCACAGTTTTATGTCTCATGTTCTGCAAAGCTTTCAAGTTAGCAGAGGTAAACGTTTTGCATTGAAGCTCCATGTGATAAATTTTCTATCAGGCAAATTACTGCTTTTTTTGTGTGCAGGACTATTTTTATGAACCTGAGCATTCGTTACCATAACAATTTAGGTCTTTTTGAAACTGCTGCTAGTGTAAGCTGTGAACCACACCAAAAGTTGTTCATTGCTATTAGGACCCCATTGTGTTATGCACTGTAGGAACACAGAATAAAGGACAACCACTGACCCAAGGAGGTTACTCTCTAAGGTCTGGTCTACATTTCCAAGTTTTGCCAGCATGGCTATGCTGACTAAGAGTGTGTAAAAAGATCACCCCCCTAGCTAATGCAGCTATGTTGGAAAAACCTCTTCAGCTGGATGCAGCTAAGGCAGTGAGGCTCAACAGATCAGGCTCCACAGGCTGGATGAGCAGAAAGGGGCCAGTCCACAGGCCAGATCTCATGGATGAGGTCAGTCCACAGATGTGATTGGACTGCACACTAACATGGTGGTGTGCTGGATCTCGCTATGTGCTAGCCCAGCCCCATATCAGCCTGCCCCATATACCAGAATCAGCCTGCGGGGCTCCCCATGGGTCAGAACATTTGGCAGGACAGTGGCAATCAACATTGCCATCACTCCCCTTGCCACCACATTCCCATAGGCCAGAAGACACAGCTCTGTGGGCCAGAAGTTGAACATTATGAGCTATGCCACAGGTACTCAATTCCCAGTTTGCAAGCCAGAGCTGGCCCCCAGCATCGCATCATCCAGCCTGTGGGGCTCCCCATCGACACACAGGGAGCCCTGTGGGCCGTGGTGGCCCTGCATGCTAGATTGGGCAGGCAAAGTGGCACAGGGCCCAACAGCCTGATCCCAGCATGCAGGGCCAGACGGAGGTAGCATGAGTCCCTGGGGCCCAATCCCAGCATGCAGGGCTGAGTGCATGCAGAATGGGGCCTCATTATGGTGTGTGGGACTGGGTGGAGGCAGTGGGGTCTGCTCCCAGACCGCATGTCCAAGTGGAGGTGGTGCAAGGACCAATCCCAACCTGTAGGGTTGGGCAGAGGCAGCACAGGGCCTGATGCCAGGCAGAGGTGGTGTGGGACCCCAGTGTCCAGTCCTGGTCTGTGGGTTGGATGCAGGAGACACAGGACTCCAGGGCCCAATCCAAGTACATGTGGGCAGCACAAGGCCCAATTCCAGTGTTCAGGGGCCAGCCAAGGCCATGAGGGACTCAATCCAGGCATATGGGCCTGATCTGGCCCACAAACCAGACTTGCATCATTTGCCTGGCCTGTGGGGCCAAAAGGCTGTGCACCACTCAAGTATGAAGCAGAAAATTAGGATTAGAAGGAACCTCAGGAGGTCATCTAGTGAAGTTCAATCCCTGATCATAGCAGGACCATCCCTAACTAGATCATCCCTGCAAAAGCTTTGTCTAGCCAGATCTTAAAAACTTCCAAGGATGGAAATCCACCATCTCTCTGGGTAACTTGTTCAGTGATTTACTACGCTCGTTATGAGAAAGTTTTTCCTAATATCTAACTTAAACTTACCTTGCTGGAACTTGAGATCATTGCTCCTTGTTCTGTCATCTGCCACCACTGAGAGCAGTCTAGCTCTCTTTCAAACCCCACTTCAGGTAGCTGAAGGCTGCTATTAAATCCCCTCTCAGTCTTCTCTTCTCCAGACTAAATAAGTCCAGTTCCCTTAGCCTCTCCTCACAAGTCATGTGCCCCAGCTACCTAACCATTTTCATTGCCCTCTACTGGACTCTCTCTAATGTATCCACATGTTTTCTAGGGGGGGGGGGCAAAACTAGACACAATACACCATATATGGCCTCACCAGTGCCAAATAGAGGGGAATAATTGTTTCCTTTAATCTGCTGGCAACACTCCTACCAATGCAGCCCAGTATGCCATTAGCCTTCTTGGCAATGAGGACACACTGCTTATTGGCCACTGTAACCCCCACGTCCATTTCTGCAGAGCTGTTGCCTAGCTGGTCGGCCCCAGCCTGTACTGGTACATGGGATTGTTCCATCTTAAGTGCAGGACTTTGCACTTATCCTTGGTGAACCTCATGAGATTTCTTTTGGTCCAATCCTCCAATTTGTTAAGGTCTCTCTGAATCCTAGCCCTACCTTCCAGTGTATCTACTACTCCGCCCAGCTTGCTGTCATCTGCAAACTTGCTGAGGGTGCGCTCTATATTACCTTACAGGTCATTGATGAAAATATTGAAAACTGACCCCAGGACTGACCCCTGGGGCAATCCACTTGATACCAGCTGCCAATTAGACATTGAGCCATTGATTACTACCCTTTGAGCCCGATGATCCAGCCAGTTTTCTATTCACCTCACAGTCCATTCATCAAACCCGTACTTCCTTAGCTTGCCTGAGAGACTGCTGTAGGAGACCGTATCAAAAGCCTTGCTAATGTCAAGGTACATCACATCCACTGGTCTCCCTGCATCCACAGAGCCAGTCATCTCATCATAGAATAATCAGGCAATCAGGTTGGCCAGGCATGACTTGGTGAATCCATGCTGACTGTTCCTAATCACCTTCTTCTGCTCCAAGTGGTTAGAAAAGGGCTTCTGCAAGCTAGCTTTAGTCATTTGGGATACAGATGTAGTAAAGACATAGCAGCAAAAGGGTATTTTGGCTATCTCCACTAAGGGTCTCTACTGCCATAGCTATTCCAGCAAAGCTATGGGGGCAGCAACCCTGCAATGTACATAAGGCTGACGTACAAGACAGAGAAAGCACGAGGGAAAGGGACGATAAGGTACAGACAGAGTGACAGAGCCACCATTTGCAAATACCACATTTTTCAACTTTTCTTTACTTTTTCACCTTTTCTTTCCACAGTGGATCTAAACTGTAAAAATATGGACAATCACAGCCAATGAAAAGAGTTGCCCTGGCTTCTACAGTAGATGGCCAGGGTTATTCCAATGGCACTCCTTGGAATAACGAGGAACAAAGGCCACAAACTGACAGAGAGCAGATTTAGGTTGGACATTAGACATAACTTCTTCATGGTTAGGGTTGCCAGAATCTGGAGTGGGCTTCCAAGGGAGGTGGTGCTCTCTCCTACCTTGGGGGTCTTCAAGAGGATACTGGACAAGCACCTGGCTGGGGTCATTTGACCCCAGCACTCTTTCCTGCCCAGGGCAGGGTGTCGGACAAGATGACCTGTTGGGGTCTCTTCCGACCCTAAAAACTATGAAACTATGAATATACTTAATTTGACTATTGTCACAACTATTCTGCACGAGGGCATCTTTCACACCAAAACAACCATCAAGTGTCTTAAATTTTTTGTCACTCCCTATTTTAGACTCAATGGGTGCTTACAGGTGTGGAACATGCCCCCTGTCCCCAAACAGCACTTTACTTTCAGCTTGGCGCACCCCCACATCAAGCATAGCACATGCCCAGAAGAGGAGTTGCGTCAGTTTGACTCGGCTCACCCAGCATCTTTATAGCTCACACGCATCAGCATGGCTTCTTGGCATTTTTATCTAACAGTTAAATCAGTCAGCTATTAGCTAAAAGTGCCAAAAAGCCCACTGAAGCACACAAACTATACAGACACTGGGGAGCCAGGTTAGACAGGATTTTGCTTCCGGTAAAGCTCTGGGGGTTTTTTCCCCATGTTTGTCAGCACCCAATACGATATGTATCAGTTCTACATAGTGTTCCTTTTTGTGTTGTTTGTCATACTGCTCTCTGGGCTGCTGAATTTTTTTTTCATCCTATGGAAAGGTGCTGTTAACTTTCCCCAAGAAGTTTCCTTGGTGCTTACCTTTGCCAAGAAGTTTAGGGTCATGATTCCCCCACCCATTCACTGGGCCAGGTACTGGATTTATATTTGGTTTCTTAGTAGCTTCCACCCTGCCAAGCAGTGATAACAATAGCTTCTTGTCTCTTTCAAAGACTATTCAGTACCCATAGATGCTGATAAGACCTTTTTCTCTATGACAGACTAAGTTAAAAGAGTTATTTTAAATTTTCAGAACTTTTCCAACCCATTAATGAATGAGTCTTAAGAGGATCACTAGCAATTAGTCTGCCAATATGTTTGCTATAATGACAACAATTTATATTTACCAGAGAAATGGGCTTATATGAAGATAATCAATTTTTTCCTATTTTGGAAATCATTATTATTCATACTTCACATAGGAAAGAAAGCAATACTCTGTTTTTCAGAATGTGGTTGTACGGATCTAACAAGAAACTACTTCTTTATTTTGCAAATGTTTTATAGTGTGCTCTGTACTTACCCAAGCCAGGGAATTTACACCTTTATATTGTTCATCTCCCTATCAAATATTTCGGCATGGGCCAGTTTTTAAGATCAAATTTAGGCACGTAAAATATGTTCTCTCAATGGAAGGGGGTGTATGTGTAGACAGAGAAAGAGAGCAAAGGGATTGCTGGTTGTGCAAGATGAAGAACACAACTCATGACAGTTATTCTGAATATATGTTTTTGTTAGTATAATCTCTTCATTATGCATAAAATTTTATGGAGGCCAGCCAAATTTTTATCATCTGTTTTACCATATTGGATAACATCCAACCAGAATCTTTCCCCTCCTACAAATCTCTTCTGGTTGTTTAAGTTCTACCATATTCACAACACAATTTATTAATTAGTTCAAACTATTTCCCCCTTTCTCCCATTAATTTAAAATTAACAAGTGTACCCTACTCCATCTGCTTTGTAATGTGTTGTGTCCCATTTTGTTGGAGTCAAACAAAATTATAGCAGAAAAATGCCTCAACTTCTTTTTCACTGGATTGTTTCTCTACAAAGATATTTTAGTATGGTTGCGGGTGGAGTTAGTGATTCCATCAAACCCAAATTTATCCCAAGAATGTGTTTTTAAGGCACAGTCTGTATCACATTGGATACTTTTGTTGTTTACCATTATTAGTATTTATGTAAGAGTTTAATTTACAAATATTCCCTGGAACTTAAAAAGATATTATTCATGGGCCTCTTTAACATTACTGCTAGAGAAGGCCTAGGTCCTGCACTGCTTGTGGCGACCCTTGCTGAAGTCAATGGCCATACCTACACAAGTGACAATGCAAGGTCATAGCTCTACATAGCATATTAGTATTTATATTGCAGCATGCAAAATAAAAATAAAGACACTGAAAAAGCAAGTTAAAATGCATAGGATTTAACCAAGCACTGGCATGCCTTTTTGATACAAGTGCAGAGGTTCCTCTTAAATCTGACATCACTGCACAGTGCATTATGGGTGTTAAATCCAAGACAATAATAGGCCAAAGGACTCTGAGACCTTCAAAAAATGCTCCTAAAGCCACTTTACACTCAATTTAAGGGCTGATCCAGGAATGTCTGCAACCTTATCTTGGCTCAATTTGTTATTTTATTCTTCACTGCTATAACAAAGGTAACCTGCTTAACTACTTTTTTCCTATCTTAACACTGAAGCATTCTGCCCCCACAGCATAATGTAGATTTAATTTAATTCCTCTGCCTGACAAACCAGAAAATATTCATTTTCACTGCTGTCTGACAATGTAGATGACTCATTCTGTAAACCACTGAGCTTGCTGATTGTTCCCATGCTGTGTTCAGTCCCTTTGGAGTCAAACCAGACTCAGAACTACTGTATTTTCTCACATACAACATGCACCTTTTCCCCAAAAATCAGCCCTACAAAACTGAGGTGAATGTATTAAGCAGGGAAGCTGATTTTCTGCATGGGCGAGAAGCACCCTGCTTTGATCCTTGCTTCACACTGAAGCAGCTGTGGCATTATTTGTTAGGCAACTGAGGGAGTCAACTGACTTAGTGGCACATTGTTTTTACTCCAGAGGTGTTAATGATAGTCTCTCCTTCTTAATGTTTTGGAGGTTCCACTAATAGAGATAACCTTTCTTAGGGCAATTTTGCTGTCTGCTAGTTGCTCCTGGTCTCTCTCCTAATTCACAGCTCTGAAAACTCCTTAGCTTTTTCCAAAATCATAGATCCACCCATGGTGATCAGTCTTTAGCAGCAGCAAGGCTTTCAACTTTAGTTAAGCAGGAAAGGGAAAGTGAATCAGCTAAAAATTAGGCTCTGTCCCTGCTCTATGCAGCCATACCTTTGGAGAAAGCATTGTTCTTCATTCTTCCTTTCAAAAAAACAGTGTATATTATATTTTAGGACATGTTGTATGCAAGAAAATACAATAACTGATTCCACCTCCTTCCCCAGCCAAAAACCAAAAATTGTATTTCATGTGTTGCAATACCAGGGTCACATTGTGAATACAGCGGCCTACAGTTTTGGCTTTTACCTTGAATTCTTGTATTTGTGATTAATTAAATCAGAGTGTTATGATTATGTTTTAAAAAATCTGGACCCTAATCCTACAATCAGATAAGCTTTATGCCCGTGTAGAGGCCCACCAAAGTTGATGAGATTCCAAACAGGTGGAGAGTTCCATAGTCAAGGGCCAAGTTTCAGGTTTACAGCTCTGGGGGCCTTAGCTACACATACAGAGAGTACTTGTGCACAAAAGTACATACTTTCAGGTATTCATGTCTGCAAGTGAAATGTAAAGACTGCATATTGGAAATTTAGTCCTTCCAGCATTACTTCCCACAGTTTCCTGTCTGTGTGTCTGTTTTTAATTAAGTATATTTTTCTCTTTAAAAATACACCCACAAAATCAAGTCTGACCCAAGTTTTTAAAGTTTCTATTATCTCCTGAGACTTTCTCTGATACAGTCAAAAGTACAAATTTCAGCTAAGGTAACACATTCCTCATTCAGCTATGCTGAAAGAATTGAGATAACAAGCCTGAGAATGTCACATTAAAAATGTTGGGAGTTAGGCCAACTCAGCAGTCTAGTAGCAGCTGCAATCAGCATAAAAAGTGGGTCCAAACTATTTATCAACCCAGCTGCCCTGTGAAAATATCTAATTATTTGTCATTTTTATAACACCAATGTTAGGTCTCCAAGACAGACAAAACCCAGAAGGAAAGAGATTACGTTGTAAGTGGTTTGTGTCTCAAAACCAAATAAAAAACAATGAACATTAATATTTAGCACAAATATTGCCCGAGGTAAATATGTTTGGGCTGTAAATGCAGCAAGCCTTACTTTGCATAGCTTCATTTTGCAGCTGTATCGTTTGGACTGCAGTCAAAACTTGGTAGAGATGATTCTTGTACTGATGTTGAAAGTCTCTGGAAAGTTCAAGAGCAAATGAATGGAGGTTCTTCAGGTCTTGCTTAAGTCCCTACACAGTGAGGAGAAACAACATGTTAACAAAGATATAAAAAGAAGTTGGGGAAATGGTAAGCTATCCACAATGAAAAGAATTGTGGTGAGGAATTATAGTCAAGAAGAATTTTATATTTCATTTAATGAGGTCAACAAGGATGCATGATATAATGAGGTGTAGCTAGAGACTGATCTCATTTCCAAGGAAATTTAGAAGCACTCATTGTTCTTTAGAAGGCTCTCAGAATCTTACAGACTATGCTCAAATTATCATAGCATCAAGCTCTTAAAAGGAGAACAAAGTATCTCCTTTTATCTCGCCAACTAAAATCAAGGTTCAGTGAATGTGTCCTCTGCACACTTACAAATCATATATCCAATTAAATTTAACTAGAAACACGTATCAATAAAGTGCTTAATCTGTTCTTTACTAAAAACATTATATATATGTTTTATTTGATAGCTACATATTTGGGTCATTCTCAAACATTTCTAAAATGAGTGATTTCTACTCACTGGTAAGAAAGGTGATTTATTTGACAAAGATCAGAATCCTTGTGTGGGATGGATTTTTTTTTTTAAATGACTGTAACACATCAAGATAACATTTAGAATGTGAATTTTAAATATTTGTGGGAGTATCCAGAGTACCTTCAACTCAGAGTTATAAACAGAAATAAAGTAAAAATAAATTGAAGCCCCAAGAAAAAGCACAGGCTGGACACCTCTTACTACAGTGTCAGAACAGGAACTTAACCTACCTGTAAAATGGGGTTAATAATAATTTACCTCCCAAGGGGTTGTGATGATTAATTAGTTAACAGTTTAAGGTAGTCAGAAAGTGTGACTTGTGAAGTGACATATTCACTGTTCCAAATAGTAACATATAATGCACCACTGACTTTTAATTAATTGAATATTTTAATGATAAAACTGTAAGTTGAACCAAAGGCAAAAAGGCTAATTGACTGAAGTTTAGCTCAGAAGCCAAAGAACACACACAAACCCGCTTTTATCACTTCCAGTTCTGGGATTACTGGTAATTTAGTATTGTAAGACCCTTTACCTCTCCTAAATCACATTCATCACCTTGTGGACAGTAAGCCATCGTGATCTGATTCTACCGCCCACTGATGTGTGCAGTGGAGTCCCCCAGGGCACAGTTCTGGGGCCGGTGCCTTTCAACATCTTCATCAGTGATCTGGATGAGGGGGTGGGAAGCACCCTGTCCAAATTCGCATATGACACAAAATTACGGGATGCACCTAACACCCTGGAGAGGAGGAACCAGATCCAGGCTGACCTAGACAGGCTGGGGAAGTGGGCAGAGAGTAACAGAATCCAATTCAATAAGAACAAGTGCAGGTGCTGCATCTAGGGAGGAAGAACTGCCATCGTACCTACAGGCTGGGGGGCAACCTTCTCAGCTCCGCCGAGGCAGAAAAAGATCTTGGAGTCACTGTTGACTCCAGGATGAACATGAGTCGCCAATGTGATGGAGCAGTTGTCAGAGCTAATCACACCTTGTTGTGCATCTGTAGGTGCTTCACAAACAGGTCCAGGGAAGTGATTCTCCCCCTCTATGGTCAGACCACAGCTGGAGTACTGTGTCCAGTTCTGGAATGACAAGGAACAATGGCCATAAACTACTAAACAGAAGGTTTAGGCTGGACATTAGGAAAAAGTTCTTCATGGTCAGGGTTGCCAGAATCTGGACTGGGCTCCCAAGGCAGGTGGTGCTTGCTCCATCCTTGGGGGTCTTCAAGAAGAGACTGGACAAGCACCTGGCTGGGATCACATGACCCCAGGGTTGGTGTTTCTTTTCTTGCCTGCCAGGGGCAAGGAGTCAGACTAGATGGCCCACTGAGGTCCCTTCCGACTCCATGAATCTACTGCATCACAACCAGCTCTGCCATTTTATCTATTTAAAATGCTACTGCAAGATTTTCTGTTAATGATCACTGTAATTAGTCAAAATCACTTCATTTTTTCAAAACTGCGTGCCTCTTTCAAGCCAATTCAGGAACAAGGTTCCCCTTATCCTAGGTAACCATATGGCCGTTTGGTTGGGACAGTCCTGGATTTTGTAGGCCATCCCAGTGTCCCCATTCGTTGGTGAAAATTGAAGCAAATTTCTGGAACGGTGCCACTCTGCCCACATGTGCCCAGCCTGGCGTTCAGAGGCAGGGGAGGGTTGTGGCAGGCGCTGGGCTGAGCACTGCTCCTCCTATCTGGGGCAGGAATCAGAAGGGGCAGGGCAGGGCAGAGCAGGCTAGGGGAGTGGGCTGAGGCAAGTACCTGCTCTGGGTGAGCCAGGATGGCAGAGCAGGGTAGGGTGGGCCAGCACGGAGGCCCGCAGCTGGACTGTATCCCCCACATGCAAATGATGGGCCCGACTAGGAGTGGCCCCTGTGCGGTACACCCTGGGCTTTCCCAGCTTGCACTATGTGGCCACACAGCACCTCCACCCTGCCACTTGTATCCTCATGCTGTGCTGCTGTGGCTGTGCATGGCAGCCCCAGGCAGCTGCTGGTGGGGGGAGAGGTGCTGTGTGTCACCATGGGGCTAGTGGAGCCTAGGGCGGCGTCACACAGGGGCAGCTCCCAGCTGGATCCAGCCTCTGCATGCAGGGAATGGAGCCCAGCTGTGGGCATCTGTGCTATCCCACCTGGCCCCACTCCGCCATCAGGGCTCCTAGGAGCTCCAGGGCTGGGGCTCTGTGCATGCACATGTGTTCATCCACATGGAGAGGGGGTTGCGGTGGCATGGGCTGTGTGTGTATATATGCACACCTGCCTCCAATCCCAAATTTCCCTACCCTGTCCTGGTACCCTACCTTATCCAGGGTTTAGGTATGAATCCAGAGAAGAATACTCCTCTAACTTAACACTTGCATGTGTTCTTGAAATTAACAATTTTAAGGACTACCTTTTTCAAGCTGATACCTTCTAACAAAGGTAACAAATTACACTTAGTGCAATTGCATAACTATGCTTAGATCTTCAACAGAGACATTGAAAATGAAGAAGCAAGGTTTTATTTGTGGTGGCATCTCTTATTGGATCAACTCTATATTTGGGAGAGATGTTAGATAAGCCTTCAAGCACAAACTCAAACCTTGCTGCTTGAAAATGAAGTCAGTTTTAGGTACTGTGAAGTAGATGCACATTGATCAACAGAATATCTAACAAACTGCTCACAGTGCAACCCAACAAACCAGTCATGTGAGGAAGTCAGTGGAAATTCAAGATGCTTTCCTAGGAGCATGTTATCTTTCGTAAGACAGATTTATTAGTATTGTCCCTTCAGGCATATCTATAAGGCAGACTGAAATGTATTTCAGAGTAGGGGTGCACCAATAAAGATTTTTTTGGCCAATACTGATGGCCGACTATTAACCAGCCATACTGAATGATACCGGTTCGACTCCTGATATGCAGCCTGGCAGCTTGGAAAGCAGCATCCAGCCAGTAAGTCTGTTGGGGGAAAGGGGCATGGGGGGCAGGGCGCAGCAGATCGAGGCTCCCACAGTGAAAGAGGGAGTGGGGCTGGGGCATGGGCAGACACTGCCCAGCCAGGGTGGGGTGTAGGATGGAACTACGGGTGGCTCGTCCAGAGGGCGTGGGGGGTGGGGAAGGGAGGTAGCTCCCCACTCTACCTGCACTCTGGGGGAAGCATGTGTCTCCTAGATTTGTGTGCAGGGTGAGGGTGGGCTGCCCGCTGCAGACTCTTCCTGGTAGGGAAGGGGCTGGGTCAAGGCTGTGCTCAGGGCAGGCAGGGGCTGCACTGGGAGGGGGGGGTTATGGGGTGGGCTACAGCCACCCCAAAATTTTCCATAGCCACCCCATAGCCCCCCTCCCAGTACTGCCACCACCCACCTCCCCCGCCCCAAACACAGCCCTGCCCCAGCCACATTCCCGCCAGGAAGAGGCTGGTATAGCCCCTTATCCCGAGCCCACAGCAGGCAGCCCGCCCTTGCCCCGTGCACAAATCTAGGGAGCACATGCCCCCCATGCCTCCCTGGGGGTGCATGCAGCAGCAGGAGATGTCCCCTTCCCACCCTCCTGCGCCCCGAATGAGCTACCCACAGCTCTGTCCTGCTCTCTGCCCTGGCTGGGCAGTGCTTGCCCCTGCCCCATTTCTTCCCTCACTATGGGGGCCTCAATCTGCCCCTCCACACCCCTTCCCCCAACAGACTTACCAGCCAGACTCTCCATGCTGCCAGGCTGCACTCCTGGCCATGCCATTTATCTGTCACATTATCAGCCACATTGTCCAAAAAAAAGCTGGTTGTCACTAATGTCAATTTTCCTTTTATTGGTGCAGATACGATATGGACCAATGTATCAGTGCACCTCTACTTCAGAGATACCCAAGTCAGCTTTAAAATAGCCCATTCAGATACTCGTAGCACTCTAGCCATGGCACTATGAAGCACAGCACAGACTAATTTCCTTGGTTTCTTTGGTAGGTCTTGGAAGCCATGCTGAGCTCTGTTTTGCCACATAAAAACTACTACCAGTTTAACACTATCTTAGGTATCTGTAAACTATGCTGAAGTAACAGCTGTGACTGCAGCATAAATACACCCTAAGATTCAGAACTGATCATCTGGGGGTTTCTTGTTATTCTGTAGGAATATTTTCATTTTCAGTGTAGAGAATATCACTGGACTACTGTGCGATTAGACCTATTTCTAACTTTAACCCAACTACAGAGTTGGTCCAATAAAAGTTATCACCTTAAGAAAACCTTGTCTCTTCCATAATTTCTGGACCATCGCAGCTGCAACATCCCACTTACATTACTCGATTACTACTAAGAATCTTTACCTGTATTGTTGCATGAAGCTCTTGGATGACAAGCGAGGGCATGCTCTTGTGCAAGTTCTGTTGCTTTTCAGAAACAAAGTAAAGCTGTGATGCTTCATCAGTGCTTCTTCCAATCAACCCTTGGCACTGCCAAAAAGAAATCTAAGAATAGTACTTTGAAGAGTCACAACTCTGCAAGTGTAACACAGGAGATTCTTATGTTAGTAGAAGCCATAAGGTAGAAAATGCACCTGAAATGACTGGGCATCTTTACATGTGCTCCGGGGGTGAAGGTATTTTAATTAGAGCAGCCCACAATGTCTCATGTATTCAGCGTCCCATGCTTCAAAATGGCAGTGGGGATGCTTTAACTAAAGCTTGTTTGACAAGCGTTAGTTAAAATGCCCCTGCTGCCATTTTGAAGTGAGGGGATGCTGAGTACACAACACTAATTAGCATGCTCCAGCAGACTCAATTAAATCAAATTTGCTCCAACACACTGAAATTAATGTGCATTGGAGTAGATGTCCCACATGTCTACAGGCACTCATTATTACTGTCTCTTACTACAGTAATTCCCATATTTGCTATAATAAAAATAAATTAGTTTATGAAAACCATACAGTAGTAGTAACTGATAATAAATATACTTTAGCCACTATGAGCTGTGCTTCATCTCCCACAAATAGAAAAAAAGGATTTATACAACTCACCCAATCTAATCCCAGTTTTTATATCAAACTCCAAAAACATAATTTAAGATTCTGATCAAATGAAAATTCAAAACATTGGGACTTCAGGCTGAAACACTCTTCTTTTCTAATTCTAAAACAAGGCTAATTATTGAAGGGCTTTTCAATTAGTGGATAGCACAGAGCGCATTGACATAGGTTAAAGGTAGTGTTTCAGCCCACTCTCCAACCCTATGCCAATATAACACCACCGCCTACAACTACTTCAGTTGTATTTTTTTAATTAAATTTCATTTGAGTTTTCATTGAAGCAATTTTATTAAGCACTCAGACACTGACCTATTACTGGGTTAGTCCAATTTTATGTCAGTATAATTCTCCAGAAATCAATGGAGTTATATTAGTGTAAAATGTAGTAATTTGGGTCCTCACCAAATGTATTTTATGGAAAACAGAGAAAACCAAAGTGTGTATTTAATTCCAAAAACATTTTTATTGCCAGATTATTTGATATGAAGAAAGAAAAAATGAGATTTCATAACTCAATTGCACCTACAACAAAGATAACTTAAAAATGAAATTTCTACAGAGGAAGATGTGAAATTCTGCCAACAGCCATACCTTGAAACCTGAATTATATAAATAAATTTAAATAAAAACAGCATTTTATCACTAACCTGGTTTCTAGCCACTACTGGTATGTGCTAGGCACAGATGTTCTGATCTACCTCAGAACTGAAGGCACCAGAGCTGCCTGCTTCTCTGCAGAAGTAATGTGACAAAACAGTTTCTGGTTCCTGAGCCACTACATGCAGAGCTAGATTTGGATATCTTTGCAGGGCACTGCTTACAAAATTAATACCAGCTACAACCTTTTGTTCCAGTTTTCTCCCCTAATCTGTCCCACCATCATCCATCACCAATTAACTAACCTTACAGTCTCTTTTCTTATTTCTGAAGTGCATTTGTATCTACCATGGAACTACTTCCCAGTTCATTAAATTTATAAATACTCTGCCTGCAGTTCCCAGTTGTTCAAAATAAAGTGATAGGACAGAGTGCAAGAATGACACTTCAAATAATGATTAAGACCTAAATCCAGCCAGAGAGCAGTTGGATTTAATTCAGGTCATTTGCCAAGATAGATACTGTGGACCAAAGATTTAATTACAGCTGACACGTGAAAGACAAACAAGAGAAACATGATGCTCAGTGAACTCGTGCTGTAAGAACAAAAAAGAACTGAAAGAAAAAAAAAAGAGGGTGGGTTGTGATCTCTAAAACAAACCCCGCCCACTCATCCAAACCAGGTAGGGTCCTCAAAACTTTTTCATATTGTGAACTACACTTCAATGCAGCAATTGTTTCCTTGACCTATTCACCAGTGCAATGGAGAGGCTTATACTAATATGTTGCAGTAACAACTGTACACCAGGGTTGTCAAACATACAGCCTGCAAGTCAGATCTGGCCTGCAGAGCCATGTCATCTTGCCAGTGGAGGGGCCAGAATGAATGTGGGTGGGATCCACTGCCAAAATTCAGGATATAGAGCCCTACTGGGTACCTGTAATCGGGAGGAGCAAGAGACAGTTGCATTAACCCTCATAGCCACCGCTGCCCATAGCTAGTAGCTATAGCTGGATCTGGCTTGCAAGGAGGGGTTTCACACATCTGGCATCAAAGAATACCAGAAAAATACTGTTTTAACTCTTTCAAAACAATGTAATAGCTGGCAACAAGAGGGTAAAAAAGCATCATATGACTAGACAGCTTTCCATCACCTGCAAGTTCCTCAAGGACCACAAGAAGAGAGTATCAACCCTACTTCCACTTTTACTTTGTGCAAAAAGAGTTTCCACTCATTCTCTTGTCAAAATCCCTACAATCAAATGACTCCTTCTACACCTAGACAAATCAGAGCAACAAGTAAAAAGAGGGACATAGCAATGTTCTCCTGTCTGTAGGAGATTTGACTGCTCCCTTGAAAACAACAGGTAAAACGGAAGATTCCCGCCAAATGGAAATGAATTTTCCTCGCATCAGAGTAAATCTTTTAATGCTGATATTTAAGGAGACACTTATCATAGATCCACAGGTAGAAACACTCTAAATGATTCTATAGCTACCCCACAGGCAGGTGTGGCAGGAGGCTGTGTGGCATGTTTTAGATAATGACTATTTAAGGGGTGGCTAGAGATGAGCCTTCCTGTAAGGACAGGGCAGAATGGAGGTCCCCAGTTGAGAGAGCTAGCTGTGACCGAAGGGAAGGCAGACCCTGGGAGATTGTCACAGGAGTTTTTGAGGGCTAGGTGGTAGTCTGACTCCCAAGTCTCTTTCTTCTGTAGTGCTATCCAACATAGCACTGCCGAGCCTATAAGGATGCTACAGGTTTTTCCTCCCAAGGTGGAGAACCTTGCATTTTTCGGTGTTAAACACCATGAGGTTCTCGTCTGCCCATTTGCTGAGCTTGTCCAGGATCTATGGATGCAAGCCAGCGTTTTTGTCGCTTTAGT
>NW_017728943.1:105309109-105318753 GCF_001723895.1 Crocodylus porosus
CCCTGCAGCTCCCGGGGGAGAAGGGCCTGGCAGTAGGAGTCTATCTCCTGCTCGCAGTCCCTGATGGCACGCAGTCTCTGGACTGTGGCCTGGAGCTCCTCCAGTTGGCGCGCCAGAGACCCCAGTAGGAAGCTTTAGTTAAAGTGCCCCTGCCACCACTTTTACGTGTGGGGATTCTGATACAAAAGATGCTCCTGGCACTTTAATTAGAGCAGCTTTCAGAGTTGCTAATTAAAGTACTGCTGCCGCACGCCCCCCCGAGCACATGTATAAATGCCCTGTGATACTATTTCTGGAAAGACTTGTGTATGGACTTAACTTCATGCATATATGTAGTGCACTGAAGTTAATGGTGCTATTGCTCATGCATTTAAGCCATTGCATAAATCTTTGCAAGATTCAGGCCTATAGTACTACTCACACTTGTAAGTATTAAAGCCAAGAACATTTTAAACACTTGGTTTCTTATTGCTATGCATCTTGTTTATTTTCATTTTCCAGTTATCCTCTGGATGGACTATAAAAATAGGAAGGATCTTTTTTCCTTTCAAAAAACAAGGTGTGTATTTTATTCCAGGGCTTGAAGTACATGATAAAATATGGTACTTCAGGAGTGGATACTCTTTAACAGAAGTAAACCTACCTTGTATCGGTTAAGCTTACACTTGTACATTTAGAGGACAAACTAAACCAATCTAATCAGTTTTAAAGTCATAAAAGAAGGAATTCAAGATTTACCATGAAAATGCTGACATCAACACAGATTACATCGAGTCTTTCATACAGACATTTATATACACACACATTATATATATGCCTTGACAGAAAAGCAAATACAAAGCTAATCAAAATACTCCTTCAAATATAACAAATCATTTGGCAGTGTCCTCTGGGTGATAGTGGCATGTTGTATACTCCCCATGCTCTTTTATTTGCTCTAGCTTTGCAGTACACTTGGCAGCTAACTGAACCTCTGGAATGTATTTTTTGAGCAGTTATAGCTAGATTTGTGAATGACTGTTTGGCAGAATGTTGA
Organism: Crocodylus porosus; assembly: GCF_001723895.1. Lineage (NCBI taxonomy): Eukaryota > Metazoa > Chordata > Crocodylia > Crocodylidae > Crocodylus > Crocodylus porosus. The sequence goes on from NW_017728943.1 coordinate 105,310,146, forward strand.
GAGGCTTTAATTATCTCCCCTCCAGAGCCAAAATCATGTTTTTGTCTTTTGCCTCTTAATATCCAGCATGGACTTTCCATCTTTCCTGCCTGAGACCTAAAGGCCAGTCCAAATTTTTAAGATTTCTGCCAAATGCTAACAAATGCAAACACAGAAGAATTAATGGAAATTATATTTTTCCAGTATAACTGACAACATTTTTGTATGTAGCTGGCAAAACTCAACTCACATGTACCATCTGGCTTGCAAACAAACCTGCTTATAAAATTAAACCCAGCTTTACCCAACATAGTTAACTGAGACAGAGAGGGGGCAAATGGCTTACCTGAGGTCATACAGAGGCTTAATGACAGCTTGGATTAGGGTCTCAGTTGACAGTCTCTATCATTGCTAATCCGCAAAGATGGACCTGGTCTAGCATAGTACACAACTGTTCAAACTTCACTAAATCTCTGGCCCAGTGGTTCTCAACCTTTTGGAGCTCAAGGCAACCCTGCTTTGGCTCGAGGCACCCCTTTGCAAATGCCAGCTCTTAGTTTTCACTTGTCTTTTTTGACTACAGACAAAAAGCAGAGCAATTTTTCTGTTTCAGAGAACTCAGAAAGCCAACAGGTCAAAATACTTTTTTAACACTATGGATTCATATTTGAAATGTCTGGGTGCATCTTGTAAATCATGTTTGCACAGCACTCTTAAAAAGATCTCAAGGCAGCCAAACTTGCTGCAGCCCCTGGCTCAGAATCACTACTCTAACCTTTTGGCTTTGAAGAAACAAAATACTACTTATTATTTCAATAATGGCTTCAGAAATACTAAACACTTTTAATTAGTCAAACAATATCTGACCATATCTGAATTTAGCTAGCATCTTTCTATTCTTCTCTCACACTTTGTCTCCTTCCACTAAAAGAGTATTTTCTTAAGCTGCGATACATATATGCATATATGTCACCAAGATTCTCAAAGAAGCATCTCTCTTTAACCCAGTAATGAATGACGGTTCCTTCAACCTACTTAATACTAATTTATTTAAGAGTGATATTAAAAGAATGATCTTTCCCCTCAAAATCTGCACCTACATTCTACATACCTAGTTCAACTGAAGGAAATATCATGCATTTCAGTGCACAAGTGCTCAGATTTGGACCTGCCTGTTTCTATGGACATAAAAGTATCTAAACATCTGCAGCACCTCTGTGTAACTGGTACCTGTAATTCAATTAAATGTCCTTTGAAAATTTGGGATAACAGATTTTGAAAACATTTCAATATCGTTCTTCAGATCTGTGGGGGCCAACCGTTTTAGCAGGCACATCACAAATTAGCCCCACACTGTCCCCAAGTGTCACTCCGGTCCCCTTCTCCTGCCTGATCCGCTACTCTGCTTTCTGCTTTAGGGTCCCTGCCCAATCTATTGCTCTAATTTCTGCCCTGGGTTTCCTGCCCAGTTTGCCGCTCCACTTTCTGCTCCCTGCCCATCTGCTGCTGTGCTCCATCTCTTCATCCCAATCAGTCACATGCCAAACACAGAGATTGCCCATGCCACAGCTGGCCACCCCTACTTCAGATAATGGGTCTTGGCATCAACTTACAAACAACCTGGATGCTTTAAGAAGTGATAAAAAAAAAAAATAGCATAAGTTACCTCTGCAAGTTTCAGATGAAGAAGAGCATTTTCTGTCTCCAATACAATTATTCTTTCTTCTTTAGTCTGGAAAAAAAACCCAAATCAGCTAGATCTCCCCAATCTCAGTAACTGTGACAGAAAAGGCTAAGTGAGATGAGTTCTAGCCTGCGATTCTTATTGGGAACACTTTGAGAGGACTCAGTGTGAGCAGGTTTTGATGTAGATAATTCTTATAAATAGCTTCATAAGCAGGACATCTTTATGCCCTTCTCATCCCAGGGAGGGTAGCAGGTTGGGCCTGGCAGTAGGACCTGAAGACTGCTCCCTGATTGACTCTCCATCGCTTTTTATGTCATTTTATTTGATTAGTGTTGTCCCCAGGCTACTAGAGTTTTGTAACTATTTTGGGCCAAGTGCAACTGCCTGGGATGGAGGAGACTGAGTGAGGTTCTCAGAAAGCTGGAGGGACAGAAGGTCCCAGAAAAGACAGAGTAGAGTGAAAACAGACCTAAGGAGGACAGAGCGGAGTCCATGGAAAGACAGGGGGAATTGGAGTGGCACAATAAAGGCGGTTTGTTTTGGGGCAGGGTCTACTGTGCTATTTGGGATGCTGGCACTCTAACTCCCACTCTTTAAAGAAGAAAACACCCCCTCCTTCCCAGGAGCTGACTACAAAGAAGGAGGTCTCAAAGGTGGGGGTGTCCCTGATCACCAGGGAAGTGAGGGACTGAGAAGAGCCAGGGCCTAAAAGCCAGAGGCCCTGGATCTTCTTCACCAGAAATGCCCCTCGTGAAACCATGCCAGGGATCCTCTCAAGAGAGAGAGATCAAATAAGGCTACTTCTTGGGAAGTCCTAAGGCAGAGCTTTTCCCCAAAAGGAAGGCTGATCCTACATGACAGTAATAAAACTGAAATAAGCACATTTTTTAATCAGATCAATAATTCTGACAATCATGCATGTGTTAATCAGCAGCGTGGCTTTTACAGGCTAAGAAGCCAGTGTGATGTGACATCAAAACCCTTTTCCAATACTGGAATCTAGCTAGAACCTGTTTCCCCAAAGCACCTTGGGCAGAGCCTGATGTTCCTGACTTCCTGACATCAGTTTGCAATCCTGTATTGTTTCAGACTGACTGCAAACTGAAGCAGGTTGTTGTTAACCTAGTTCACACTGTGGAACGGTTCTCTGTGTAAATGAAAAGAGCAAAAAAGGAAGCATCACTGAAACTCTGCTGAAGCCTGGCTCATGACTTCTAGACTGGGAAACCCTGGTCTAGTTTAATACACATCTGCTGTCATTTAACTCAGTGTTTATCACAAGTATTCAATTATCTGATAACTTATACAGATATTACTGTTAAGAAACAGATACCTGATCTCAAAGAAAAAAAACCTGTTCCGAATCCACAGAAAGTTTACCAATTTTGGAAAGAGCATGGGTTGTTTTATACCAAGCCAAACTGGGTTTGAAAAAACAAGGATGATGCTCTTTTCAGACTGCAGGAGGAAGCCAAAAATAAATGCTGTCCAGTGAATGCTTCCAGTGAACTTGAAGCATGTGACTGGACTCGGTACAGATTACTTCTTACATTTGAAGTTTTGGCAAACTGGGATGCTCACTCAGTAACAGTTTGCCTCCACTGTCATGCACTGCATGACAAGGCCCTTCACCATCTGCTTAAAGGGACAGCTCAGGCTGGTATCATGATCTTGGGAGAGGATCAAGACTCCCTCCCCTGCAACTGAGCCTTAAGAACACAACCAGGAGACCAGTTAACTCAGTGCCCAGTGGGTCATCCCAGCCTGAGCCTCCAAGACCCCCGGGGTTCAGGTGGGCAGGTATGAAGCTAGGTAACCTCACTCACGCCTTCAGGGGCAGCTGTCCCTCCCTGCCGGAGGTGGCCTGCAGATGCAGCTGTGGCCCTGGCTGCATCTGGATGGCACTCCCCAGCTTCTCCTGGTGGCCAGAAGGGCTGGAAAGACTGTCGTCCTGGATGCTGCTATCCTGAAGTTCTGCCATGCTCAGGGTTGGGGCACCAGGCCTGTGCCCATCACCCAGGCCAGCAGTACCCCGGGGTCTCAGCCCAGCTGTGTGGTGGGGCAGTGGTGGCCGTAGAGTTGTTGGGGCCCTGGGCGAGAGTCATTTGGGTTGATAACTGAATACTTATGATATGAGAGTCACTTGGCCCCTGGGCCAAGTGCATCTAGCGACAAGGGGTATCTATCCCACCCTCGCCGCCCGCCCTTTGCTTCAGGGGATGACGTCACGGCTGTGACACCGCTGTGGGGAGGCACTTGGAGAGGGGGCGGGGCCAGAATTGATCTGCTCTGAGCTGGCCCCGCCCCTTCGAACTCCGCGGCCTCGCCGTGGGGGTGTGGGGGGTGAGGGGGGTGACGGACTCACGCGCAGCTTCCTCTCCAGCTGCCGGACCCGCTGGTCGGAGACGAAGTCGAGGCTGATTCCGCCGCCTGGCCGCATCCTCGCGGTCCCTCCCCCTCCTTTGAATCAACCAATGCCAAGCAGGACCAGAGCTTCTCTTCGGTTGCTATGGTCACTGCCCCTTCTCCGGCTCCGATTGGCTGGAGGGCCGGGCTCCGCAGTCCGCCGAACACATGGGAGCGCCTGCCCAGAGCGCGCGCTGCCCGCAAAGGAGCGGGGCCAGATTGGTGGGGGGGAGGTCCCCTCGCAGCTTGAGTGACAGAAGCAGCCCACCAATTCAAAGGTGTGGGATGGGGCAGGGGGCGTGACCCTCCCCCTCCCCCTCTCCTGCGCGTGCGCCCTGGAACGTGGGAGGCTGAGGAAACGTTGGCGGGTGGTTAGGGGAAAATAGGGACGGGGAGAACCCGGGGCTTGCAGGTGAACCGCTGTGAGGGAGAAGTGACAGTGGTTGAAAGAACGAGCTGTAGTTAAAGCGCCCTCTGAATCTATGTGACGTTACAGGCACTTCAATTAGAGTGGCTGTAAGAGCTGCTCTAAAACGGGCCTCCTCCACCCTGGAAGACTTGTATAGATGCCCTCAGAGCTGATAGTAAGGGGTGCCTAGAACAGGTGTAACAAAGCTGCTCTGACTCACTAATTACAGCACATCAGAGCAGATTATTAATTGAGTCTACCGGAGCATGGTAATTACTGTGCTCGGACAGGCTCCAGTGTCTTGTTCAACAAGCGTTAGTTAAAGAGCCACCACCGCCGTTTTTCAGTATGGGGATGCTGATACACATGATGTTCCAGGCACTTTAATTAGAGTGGCTCCCTCCCTGTCTTGCTGTCTTCTAGAGCAGGTGTATACATGCCCATTGTTTTTAAATATCTGTCAGATGGGGCTTGTTACTGTTTCACTGAAGAAGAGCAAGTATGTTACCTACATTCAAGAAGGCTCCAGGCCCCACACGGCTCCAGAGCCAGCGTGTCCTGGACTTGGTTTGTGGACCTGGAGCCAGCGTATAGAGCTGGAAGCAGCACACTGCCTCAGCACACAGCATGCCAGATCAGGCCCCAATGCTGGCACTCCAGATTGGGCCCTATCACATATCCCCAGTGTAGTGTGCTGGACTGGGACTGCTGTGTGGCTTCAGCACAACATGCTGGATACCAGATTGGGCTCTGCATGCTTTCCCCAACCTTGATGCATTGCCCATAGGCCCAGAGACCCCCAGGCCTCTGGTATCTACCCATACTGCAAGGTAATATTTTCTCCTCGGGGCCTTCCAAAAATAGGGTGAATGTTATATATTTGGGAGGCATGTTAGCTGAGAAAGTACAGCAACATGACAAATTGGGAGACGCGGCAGTACAGAGGAGGATCGGCTATCATACAGGATGAATCAGATGACCTCAAGAACTGGAAAAAAATGGAATGATGTTTAGTTTTACCCAATGCAAAATTATGAGCTAAAAGATCAACAGCAAGGATTCTGTTATAAGCTAGAAGTTCATCAATTGGAAATGAAGGAGGAAGAGAAAAATCTGGATGTTCTAGCCAATTGCAGGATGATGACTGAGCCATGATTGTGATGTGGGAGTAGAAAAGACAATCTCTCTTAGAATTTATTGGTCAAGGTATTTCCAGTAAAGATCAGGAAGTGTTCATCTCACTGTGCAAGGCTGGTGAGACTTCATTTGCACTAGTATGTTCAGTTCAGGTAGCACAAACTCAGACTGGAACAGGTTGGAAGGGCTAATAAGGTTAATCGGGAATGGAAAGTCCATCACAGGAGAGAAGACTAGAAGAGCTTGGCTTTTTAGTCTGGCAGACTGAAGGCCGAGTAGGGGATCTGAATGCTACAAACAGATCTGGGTGGGAGGGGGTCAGACAAAGGACAAGAGGAGAGGAGCTATTTAAACTAAAGCAGAAGGCTTGGCACTAGGACCTGGCTGCCTCCATTTCTGCACAGGCAGAACCGCCCCCCACTTTTGTTGAAGCTCCTGTGGCATCAACAGAGACCCCCACCCTAGCTCCTAAAGTGCTGGCTGCCTGGCTGCAGCGTGGTACAAGCAGAGTCTTCCCCAGCCACCAGATATCGCTACCATGACTTCACAGGCCGGATCAAGTCCATGGGCCATAAATTGCTGACTCCTGAATTGAAGGACAGTCCTGGCATAAGAATAAATAGATATTAACTACCCATAGATAAATTTAGGTTGGAAATTATAAGGTTTCTAACCGACACAGGAATGAGATTCTGGAATGGCCTTTCAATACAAATAGGAGGAGGAAACCTAGCCTAGTTTAAGATGGCATTTCATCATTTTTTAAAAGGATTATATGATATATTTGCCTATTATAGCTAAAAACTAGATCTGATGACCCATGACATGGTGTTCCTTCCAGTCAGCTGTTCCTATGTGCTTTCTAATGGTATTTAATTTTTGACCACAGCCACAAGTTGTTATTGTTTGTAAATCAGTTTGGCCTAAAAGCTCTAATACGTTACTTTTAGCCTATGTATTATTTATTAGGCAGGACTAAGATTAGAGGAAATTTGAACACCTAAAATCAAGCAATTCTTGGTTCTGAGTGGTAGAAAAATATTTGCAAAAGTTTGATACATTTAATGTCTATAACTAAAATGTAATTTGGTTTTTTTGCTCTACACTTTAAAAAGTACATACAAGCAAACACTTATTCTGGCCCTAAAGTCAGCTGGAGAGTTTTTTTGGCCAAACAATTGAGAATGAATTTAATTCCATTACAAAAGAGGCAAAATAAAGCATAGGGTAAAATAGGGGTAATATCATTAACTCTTGGATCACGGCCCAGTTAGTAAGCTGCTTAACGATGTTTTACAATAAAAGGTATGATACAAAAAATTATATCACCTGTTGTAGAGAAATTAATACTCTGAATTCAGTCTCTTGCTTAGTAGCAAACACATTGATTAACAATTTTTTGTATGAAAGTAAAGAATTACGCAGTCTGGTAGCTGGCAGAAAAAAACAGGCTGATGCACACAGTTGAAGAAACACAATAAATATCTCAAAGCCTTTGCTGAGGTTGGATTATAGGAGTAGAGGACTTCCCTATCAGTCTTTGCTTCAGCTAGTTTCCAAATGCCAAACAAAAGACGTTCAGTTAATCAAATTTGATGGTCTACAGCCTCCCCTCAGACATAAACATCAAGAATTACAAAAACAATGATCTATCTTCATTGAAAAGATTGCATGCATTTGGAAACACCTTGGTGCCGCTCCTGAGTGAAATAGCCAATGCATTGGTTCAGAAAGGAATCTTTACCTCATCCTTCAAATATGTAGAGCAAACAGTGAAGAAAAACCACTACGGATACATTAGTTCTAGTTAGCTACTGGCCAGGGTCAAACCTCTAATTTGAACAAACTCACAAAGGCCAATTTTAATCTCCCATAATTGAAGCTTTTATCCTTCTTGCTTTTTATATTTAAATCATGCTCTCCATTTTATACACTGCTCTATGTCCTTTCACAGCATTTGATTAAGTGAGCTCCAGCTTGTGAAAGCTTTTGATATGTATATGCATATTTTTTATATATATGAAATTTAGCTAATCCTTAAGGTGCAAATCTGCCCTGCCTTCTTACTCAACTGCAAACCAATAAGACTACTTACTCTCTCAGGTCTTCTCCTGTCAGTGGATAGAGGGTAGACTTCCATTTTTACTTTCCTGGATCTTTTTGTAACATTGGATTCTTTCTACTATGACACTGCTGTCTTGCCTATGAAGAGGTCTTAGGGGTCTGTGGTAATATGCCTAAATGATTTAAGCCTTTTGTGGAGAGATATCCACCAAACAGTAATGAGAAAAATGTTTCTCCATTACTAGTCCTCTTTCTTTTCAAGTCCCAGAAAGAGTAGTTTCATAGTTGGTAGGGTCAGAAGGGACCCAAGCAGATCATCAAGTCTGACCCCCTGCCATGGCAGGAAAGAGTACTGGGGTCAAACAACCCCAGCAAGATGTTTGTCTAGCTTTGTCTTAAAGACCCCCAAGGTAGGAGCCAGCACCACTTTACTTGGAAGTTGGTCCCAGATCCTAGCCACCCTGACAGTGAAGTAGCGCCTCCTGATGTCTAACCTGAATCTACCCACTGCCAGCTTGTGACCATTATTTCTAGTCACTCCTGGTAGTTCTTGGGGGAACAGGGACTCCCCCGATGCCTGCTGGTCCCCTCTGACTAGTTTGTATCAGGCCACTAGATCCCCCCTCAGCCTGCTCTTGTGGAGGCTGAACAGGTTCAGGTCCTGTAGCCTGTCCTCGTAGGGCCTGCCTTGCTGCCCCCGATCATGTGAGTGGCCTCCTTTGGACCCTCTCCATGTTGTCTACACCCCTTTTGAAGTGTGGCGCCCAGAACTGGACGCAGTACTTCAGCTGTGGCCTGACCAGTACCGCATAGAGGGGGAGTATCACCTCCTTGGACCTGCTTGAGATGCATCTGTGGATGCGTGACAAGGTGCGGTCGGCCTTCCTGACTGGATCCCCACACTGCCGGCCCATGTTCATCTTGGC
>NW_017728943.1:105319072-105328120 GCF_001723895.1 Crocodylus porosus
GTGACCTGGTCATAGAAGGCCACCAGGTTGGTCTGACAGGACCTGCCTCTAATGAACCTGTGTTGGTTGCCCCTAAGCATAACCTCCCCTGCTGGCCCCTTGTGGATATGTGCCAGGATAGTTCTCTCAAAAAGCTTACCCAGGATTGAGGTAAGATTAACTGGCCTATAGTTTCCTGGGTCCTCCTTCCTCCCTTTTTTGAAGATGGGAACCACAATGGCCCTCTTCCAGGCCTCTGGCACCACACCAGAGCACCACGAGTGCGTAAAGCCGTGCCAGGGGTCCCACAATGACCTCAGCTAATTCCCTCAGCACTCTGGGGTGGAGATCGTCTGGACCAGCTGATTTGAATACATCCAGTCCTTCCAGAAGTTCCCCGACTAGATCCTCACTGACCCTTGGCCTAGGTGTGCCTCCCCTGGGCCTTGAGGTGGTCCCGGGGGTGGGGAGGGGCGATCTGATCTCTGCTCAAGAAAATGGAGGCAAAGAAGTTGTTAAATAGGTTAGCTTTGTCATCTGGTGTGACAACCAAATTCCCTAGCGTGTCTTGGAGGGGCTGCACCTTACCTAGTATCTTCTTTTTGCCCCCTATGTATTTAAAAAAAGACTTCTTGTTGTCTTTGATCTGGGTAGCTAGTCCCAGTTCCTTCTCCGCCTTGGCCTTCCTGACTGCCCTTCTGCATCCCCAAGCAACCACAGTATAATCCTCCCTGGTGATGGCCCCTTCCTTTCATTGGGTGTGAGCCTCCCTTTTAAGCTAGGAGACGTTCCCATAATTCTCTTTCCAGTCCTATTCACCATCTACCTATTCAGCATCAGAATCCTCTGGGTGAACTGATCCCCAGCCTTGGCTGTAGCCAACAGCCAATGCCCCTGCAAAAGGCTTAAAAAAACACCCCGACACATATAGCAGAAACGGGGCAGGGGCAACCAGCAAAGCCCAGAAGCATGGGAAATGCCCATAGTAGAACATAGGTCTAGATCATCCCCAGCCAGTGACTGTCTAACTTCTTGAACACCTCCAGTGACACAGTCCACAACTTCTCTAGGCAGTCTATTCCACTGCTTTGCTGTTCTAACCGTCAAGAAGTTTTTCCAGATATCTAACCTAAACATCCTTTGCTGCAACTTCAAGTCCTCGGTCCATGCCCTCTCTGCAGCAAGAGAGAAAAGGTGCTTTCTCTCTTTTTTATGGCTGCTCTTCAAGTAATTGAAGACTGATACATCTTTCAAGCCCTTTATCATCTTTTTTGCCCACCACTGGACCCTCCAAAATTGCACACAGCACTCAGATGAGACCTAAACCAGTGGTTCTCAACCTTCTTTGTACCAGGACCTATTTGTAAATATCAATGGCCAGCCCCTCATTCCTGACCTGCTGCCCCCAGGCCCTCAGTGTGAGGGGCAGGGAAGGCCCAAACAGCCCCTCGCACACTGAAACACTACCACCCTGCAAGGGAAAAGCCACCATTTCCCACAGTTTTCTTCCTTAAAAGGATAATCCATTTTTTTTTAAGTTTGTTGATCCCCTTCTAAAAGTTTGTTCACAACTCTTTTGTATATTCTTGCAACCCACTTTTGGGTTGCAACCCACTGAAAAATGCTGGCCTAGCCAATGCTGAGTTGAAAGGCACCATCACCTGTCATGTCCTGCACCAATTGCTTCTATAGATGCATCCCAACACTGCATTTGCCTTTTGTGTGGCTGCATCACACTGCAGACTCATATTGAGCCAAGTGTCACCTATTTTATATTTTTGCTTCTGATTATTCTTCCTGAAGTGTAGCACCTTCAATTTGTCCACCCTGAACTTCATCCTATCAGCTCTAGCCCAGTTTTCTAATCTGTTGAGATCCTTCTGTATTTCACTCGCATCCTCCAATGAGTTTGTAATCCTTGTCAGCATAGTCTTGTCCACAAGCTTGCTCAGGAAGTTTTCTGCACCAACATCCAAACTGTTAATAAACATTGACTAGCACGAGGCCTAGGACAGACTCCTGTGGGACTCCACTTGAAACCTCCTGCCATTCCGACACGGATCAGTTAATAATTACCCTTTGCTTGCAACTGTTAAGCCAGTTATCTGTCCACCTTATAGTAGTTTTATCTAGTCCACAGTTCTCGAATTTGTTTATGAGAAAGTTGTGCAGGACCATGTCAAAAGCCTTGCTGAAGTCTAGATGGACTATATCTGAAGGTTTCCCTTCATCTACCCAAGTCAAAGGAGATCAAGTGTGACATGACTTGTTTTTCATAAAACCATGCTGACTGCTTGTGATCATCCTTTTCTCCTCCAGATCCTTGTAAATGGCCTTCTTTAGGATATGCTTTGGAACTTTGCAGGTATCGAGGTGAGGCTAACCAGTCTGTGGTTCCCTGGGTCCTCCTTTTTGCCTTTTTAAAAGAGGTGCACAATGTTGGCCCTTTTCCAGTCCTCTGGTACCTGGCCTGTTTCCCACAACTCCATGAGGATCATTGCCAAGGGCTCCATGATCTCCTTTGCCAGTTCCTTCAGGACCTGGATGAAGTTCATCCATCCTTGCTGACTTGGATTCATTCAGACCCAACAAAAGCTCTCTGGGTGTGTCTTTTGTTATCTTCTCCCTCAGCTTGCCCCCTTCCTGATCCAGATACTCCTTACGCGGTGCCTGGTTGTACCTTCACCAAGTACAGCCCATTGCTACCACCAAGATAGTGTATTTTTTGTATCCCTGCTACTGGCTAAATTCAGAGTGCTTATGGATTCCTCACACTAAACTCTCACAGCAGCATCTTTAAGTTCTGTTTTCCAGCAACTCTGGTTGAGTAGAAGACTGGCCCATACAGGCCTATGATGTGGCTCCAATTATTCACACATTCATCATTTCTTAACTGGTCTATAGCAATGCAATATACCTGAGCAAGAATGTTCTGTGCTTTAAAGATTCCATATAGTACAGAGCATTACAAACTTCTCAGCAATCCAGGTTACTGTGAGCACATCAAATTACTCACATTATATTGGATTCCCACAGATTACAGAACCAAGGACAAGGTCTTCTTGCTTTCCACAGCACTCTGTAGCTTGGATTCAGCATGCCTAAATAGTCAATTAATGATGTGATATGCAGACTAGTTGACAAATTGGCTTCTCTGATGCAATCATTCTTCAACATGAAGAGTGAAGCTTATCTATGTGGGAGTTGGAGCTTTCTTGGTGGCAGGTTCAGACTATGCAATGAAGTCCTCCAGGAACTAAGCACCATTGCAGACCTCACCAATTTCTCCTCTAGACACAAGGTGCACTTCTTTCTGTCTAACAGCAACAGGTATATTATAAAATGTTTCCAAACAGAATATTCCAATACCACACGTTTCTCCTTTTGGTGAGGAGATGAGAAAACTACACAACAGACATGAAATGTTACATGACAGATGTTAGTCGTGTAACCTAGTGCTCTGCTGGAAGGTGCTCAGCTGTTATAAGTGAAGAGTACCATGTAAGAGCCTACATGATAGTCCATTAGGAAACCTGTTCTTTATTCTCATCCAGGTGGATTTTTTAAACATTTTTTGCTATATGTTTTTGGTTGCTCAAAAGGGCTTTTGGCATCCATTCATATTTAATTATGTGATCTGGTACAACCCAGGTAACATCTTTTTCTTTCCCAGCATACTAAACTGCCATAAGCAAATCTTTTCCAGGATCTTGAAATTGGGGTGAAAATTTTATGTAGCTATTTAATATGAAATGTATTGTAGGAAATATAGATGTGGCCACTACATAGAAGCAGGAAACAAACAACATTTAACATTTGTAGACTGTGATTTTTCTGGCAAGCCAAAGCCAGGATTATATTTATAGAGCAATTCATTTTTTTGTGAGACAGTCTGAACTCTGACAGACAAAAATCAAACGTTTCTGCATACTTCAGTGAACCCACACAATATTCCAAGCTCCAGTAGCATCACTACACATCCCATACATACTGCAGCATAATTTTTAAAAAGTCATTTTCAGACTTAGGAAGCCCTTGGGAGTATATCCTTGCAGCTAAGTTCTGTGCTGGTAGGAAGATAAAAACTGACAAGTGGACCTGGTTCACAAACTGTGTTACAAACTGCTTTCAAACCATGTTGGCACTAAATGAGACAGACAAGCTTGGAATGAAACATGCCACTGCAATTTACTGGCTTCTGAAGAGATGACAAGCTTCATCAAGGTTGGATTAATGCGCAGCTGTGCGCGCCATTTTGAATGGGCAAGAGTTCACTGAACACCTTCTGCGTGTCTTACCTGTGCCAAAATAAACTGAATATATGAGAAATGTGTGGTATTGGAATATTCTGTTTGGAATTAACCTGCTATTTTAAAGATTTGGGCTTTGATTTTTCAAAAAGTCACATATAGAGTGGTGAATCCTTTCCAGATACATTTGAAAGATTTGGCTGCAGGACTTCTCCTTTTAAACTACAGTTGGTATCACTAGCATGCCAGGTTCATACCTTTGTTTCTTTTCACTTTAAATTATACTGCAGAGACTTACTATCAAATCCTAGTAGATCACCATCACTGCTGAATAATTTAAAAGGACTTGCATCAGTATTTTTAATGAAACATTTTCAAACTTTTGCAGGATGCTAGAACATAAGGGGCTGGCAGTGAACTATAATTTTTTTCTTTGTAATACTCAGCTAGCATGTAGCAGCAGTGCAGTTAGAAATACTGTATTTACTTGAATGTAAGACAAGACTCCCTCTACTTTCCCCCACTCAGCATGGGGGAAAAAAGCCCTTCATCTTATACTCACGTACAAAAACCCCTCATTAAATATGTGGTCTTCCATTAAACTGCTGCCAAAAGCAGCATGTGCTCAGTAATGGAAACCAACCATGAAGCTGATTAAATGCAGCCAACACTGAGCACGACTACCACAAGAATATGTTAGTGCAGCCCATATGAATGTTTGGAGTCATGGTGAGCCACTACATTGAATACATTTCAACTTTCTCTTCACTCTCACAGCTGAGCTGTGCCTTTCTTTCCCATTTCCAATAATTCCCGTTTCTTCACCAGGTTTAAATGTCTGTCAGACATCAAACAGGGCTCCTCTCTCAGTCTGTTGCATATGATTAGTGTGACCATGAGGTGGAGCCAGACCACTTTGCCCTGCACCTCATCTACATATAAATCCCAGGACTTGTGACAAGAACACACCTAGCTGCACATATGAATGGACGGCTAATTAGCACATAGATCCATTGTGGGAGGTATTTGGAGTCCACACACACATTGAACAGTGCTGAGTTCTGGGGTCACCATGGCTTGAAATACTGTTGACTCTGCTGGGGCCTTGCCCAATGAATTATACAATAAATCCTGGGCTTTTTGGCTTTGGAGCAATATCATACATAGATTGCATTACATAAGTAGGTGCCAAAGTGCTGGTTAAAAGTTTGTAACTTGTATCTATTTCAAAAAAGGCAAAATGCCTCATTTCTGAATGAAATAAATTACTACAGCAGGGGCAGGCAAAATACAGCTCATGCCCCAGATCCTGCCTGCCAGGCACTTTCCTCCAGCCCATGGTGCCCCCCAGCAAATTGTGCCCTGCACAGCCCGTCCGCTCACAAGGGTGGGAGTGAGGTGCTCACATATACACCCCTCCCAGCATACCCTCTTGGGCAGAAGGGCCTGGCCCAGTCAGCAGGAGCTTCTAGGCAGGGCTTTTGCTGCAGCTGCCCCATGGGAATCTGCTTGGCTTCCCAGATATCCAGCTCACTCGGGGCAGCAGGTAGAGAAGCAACAGGGCTGGTGCCACGGCTGGGGAAGGGGGTAGAGTTGCAGCTGTGTGGAAGTGTGGAGCACAGTGAAGAGCCCATGCCCAGGCGGTGGCAGGAACATGGAGCTCAGCTAGGCAGGGTGTGGATATGAGGACCCCCCCATACAGTCCCCCACATGGTGCACAGCCCCTGCTGCCAGCAGCAGTAGCAGCAAGCTGGGGGGGAGGAGGGCTCGGGGTTTGTGCCCAGCGCAGGCACTAGCACCCTGCAGGATGCAGCTCCAGCCAGTGCTGCACGCAGGAGGAAGAAGCGCAGCCTGCTTCACGCCATGTACCTGCAGCTCCTGCACTTGCACTGGGAAGCCCTGTGCTGGAGCCAGCTGCCTTCCCTGCCCCCTGCTGTGCAGCTCCCTGGACTCTACCAGGAGTGGAGGGAGCCTGTCCCCTGTTTCCCCATAGAGTCCAGTATGGGGATTTCCCAGTGTGAGTGTGGGAGCTACAGGCAAACCACACTGACCCCACGTGACAGAGGTGGGCTCAGCGGGCTGCACTCCTCACCCCTGTGCACAGCGATGGCTGAAGCCGTGCCGTGCCCTGCCGGGAGCCAGTGCCTGTGCTGGGCACAAATGCCCTGAGCACCCCTGCCTGCTGCTGCTGCAGGTAGCAAGGGCTACGTGCCATGTGGGGGAGTGTGTGGGGGCCTCACACCCCGCACCCTCTCCCACGCCCCACAATTCTCACACACCTACACCCTGTCCACACAGCCCCCACTGACCTATACACCCCAACATACCCTATGGCTCCCCCCCCCCCCCCCTACCATACACCCCCCCCAGCCCTAACTACACCCCACCATACACACACAATATAAAAATGAGATTTTATTTTGAGTTATTATGCAGTCTCTCCTACATGCAGTATACAAACACAAATTATGATAAATATTTTGTAATAAAACTAAAATATGTTATTTTAGGTATTTGACTTTTAATATATGATTTGGTTTCCTTCTGGTTCTAAGATGGCAACCCTCCCCCTCCCAAAAGGAGTTTTATGGGAGGGCAAGGGGAGGGACTTCCAGTGGCAAAGGTCAGGGGTTAGAGGGTGGGACTTCTGGTCCCAAGATGGTGACCAGGGGGCAGGGCAACTGTCAAGGGAGGGGGCTACCCATGCAACCCTTGACAGCTCACCAAAACTTGTTAAGTAGCTCTCCGCCTGAAATAATTGCCCATGTCTGCACTACAGGCATGTTTATTTCAAAGTCATTGTTTTCATATTTGCCCCTTACTTCCATGTGCTCAGGGAGAGAAAGGTGACAGTAAGGGGGGGTGGGAAAAGAGCAAGGGGTCCAGATTTGTTTTCCCTACTGTAGCAGTGGGAGACAGACAAATTAAAGGCAAACCTCCAATAATTAGATTTTATACCTGGACACTTATAACTATTGATAAATTTTCTAATTATTGTGTGTGTGTGTGTGGGGGGGTGTTGTCTTCTATTCAGGTTCATCTTATATTCAAGAGAATATGGTATTATCTTGCCAGTGCAACTCAGCTTTGTCCTGAAAGGACCACCTCAAGCAGTAGTCTAATTATTCTAGTCCCCCTTCTCAGTTAGTGCTTGGCCTCCCTGCTGATGATGCCAAGAAAGATGCCATCAAGGTAAATCATCATGGTTTGGGCACTTACTCACTTCAAGCAAGGCTGAAAGTATCTACTTCACATCAGCTACTTAGAAACATCAAATTATTAGCTTTGGGTCTCCTTCTGCCTGTAGCTGAACTAGTGATCTCAAAGGTTAACATGAAGATGAAAATCTCCATAGATTAACATCAACCCTAGTTTATAGTTTATTTAGTCAAAGTCTATACCCACTCTGAATTTTGATCTATAGACCTCTACAACCTCAGCACTCTTACAGGACAATGCCAATCACAAAGCCTAAGACAATGAAATCAAGACCTGGGGCAAGCAGTCTGGAAGATCCAGTTATGATAAAAATTTAGAGATTAGATAAAGACAGTCCAGCTCTATAGGAATGGTCACAAAGCCCTTTTGTTAAAGCCATACTAACACTCATATTTTAAACACTTTTTTCCTTGAACGCCTATCAGCTCCTTCCCCTTCCACCTCAAGTAGAGTTTTGACCCCTAGAAGGAAGAAGAGCTGGAGACACCATAAAGGATACTAGGAATGCTGTATTCCGGCTAGTCAATACTAAAATGAGTTTTAAAAACCTAAGAAAGAAGTATTCCAGATCAAGCCAATAAAATTCTAATGTACTTTACGTTACTAGGAGCAAAATACTAATCAGCTTCCAGTTTCTATATTATATACAACTGCTGATTTAGCATTCCTGAGTGCACTATCAGTAGATACAAAAAGGATGGAAATGACCACTCAAAGTCTGCCAGAAGGTGATTGGGCACTGCCTCCTATTGTGCCAAATATGGAGACTGTCACCACTCTTTGCCACTGCACATGAGAACAAACTGGTTGAGTGTACTTTGCAGTAATCTGAGACACCACATTTTTGTACACACTTAGCAAGCATGTAAGCTTCACAGATCATCTGACCATTTGATCTCATTACTGCCTCCTAGTAAAAAGATGCTAGATTAATTTAAGGGAAATGGATCTATGTCTTAATCTGCTTGTGTGTCTCACAACAGACACTTTTATTTGCAACCATGAGATTAAACAGAACTGACAATAAATGCCTGAACAAATTCTCTTCAAGGTCTGACAGTACCTTTTAGCCTCCAGATGACCCTCAGTTCTCCCATACTTGTCAATGCAGTCCATTATAGCACATAGGAGAAGAAAGCTCTGTGCTATCTAAGGGAAAACTGGGTTACTAGGAGCAACCCAACTGCTTACTGGTAGCTGAAGTTCTTCACACAATCACATGCACTCATGTACAGCGCTCAGCCAGAAACCCATTAAAACATAAAATACGAAATGCCAATCCAAGCATCCAACAAATGTGCAAAACAACATATTGCATCAGGCCTGCTAACAGACCACTCTTTAGTAGGTGCTTAGTTGTTTGCTATGAAATAAACCAGTGCCATGAAAGTTTTACCTTGTATTTCTTTACCTCCCTCTCAGAAATACCATTTACTTACAACACAACATGAATTCACATGTCAAGCTTGCAGGACAATACTGCAATTCAGAGAACACAGCTGCAGTCTCTTTGTTGCGACTGGGAAAGCTAAGTAGCCACCCAGCCCAGCCAAACCTGCAGCGACTGCGAAGTTCGATGCAGCTCTTTGTTCTAGTCCTT
>NW_017728943.1:105328320-105349597 GCF_001723895.1 Crocodylus porosus
CAAGAGCAAATTGGATGCTTATCTTGCTGGGATCCTATGACCCCAGCTGACTTCCTGCCCTTTGGGCAGGGGGCTGGACTTGATGATCTCCTGAGGTCCCTTCCAGCCCTAATGTCTATGAAATCTATATCAAGGGTGGGCAATCATTTGGCTATCTGCCCATGATGAGCAGCGGCAGCCAGTGCTGGGTACTGAGAAGTGGGACCTGGGAGTAGGCATGCTCACTGCTGCTCAGGCCTGTGCTGGGGCTTCCCTTTGGCTTCTTCCCACCACCCCCACCCCCATTTCCCTGTGGGCCTGCGGTGGCCCAGAGGTGGCACTGGTGGCAGTGGGAAGTGTCATGTTTGAATTTTATTTGTCAAGTTAGAGTGCCGATGCCAGCAAACAAAAAGATCTGGTAGGATTGCAAACCATGAAGCCCCCACAATATTAGTGGCCTTTCTTTGCTGAAGGTAGCATTACAATTGGAGTTGGTTAAAAGTTGTTCTTCACACTTAGAAGACCTGGGCCAAATGAATAGTGTATCTGGGTCAATTGATGTATCTAGGTCAAATGAATATGTGTCTAAGTCACAGGTGAAAAGTTGTAATTGGCAGTCAAAAAATCATCCCACTCTGGACACCAGGTGATTGGTCATTGCTGACTGTAAATGAGGGCAGATTCCGCCATTGAGTGGAGAACTCTGAGCACACCAAGGAGACACAGTCAGCAGATTGACCACCTGCAGACATCTTCCCCGCCAGCCGTTCTTCATTTGGCGTATCTCGTTCACCGGTTCGTCTGATCATTTCGTCAAAGAGCTCTCGGAAGGTTGATCAAAGTGCATTCCCTTATATGAGCTGTTGACCAGTTCTGGGACTATTGAGTTGGGTAGCCGCGCCTATCCTGGGCTTCGGCACCAGGGTAGAAAGCAAGGGCTCGGCTCAAGAACCCCGTGAACCAACAGACCTCTCTAGTTTGTTTTATATTCATGCACTGTAACTGAACGAAGCCAGCTATCCTGCCTATGCTATGACCATCTGTAGCGCGAGTACAATAAACCTTTGTTATAACCAATACACTTAAGTGACCTGACTCCTCCTCACCACTAATCCCCACCTGTCCGGTTATCGATCCCTTCTGTGCCAAGCCGGTCGTGCCGACCTAGGCTCGCAGGTCAAAGGGTACGCCGGTTATGTGGTGCAACAGGGAGGAGCCACAGGGGTGCCCCAGCACTGGCTCCAGGCAGCCACAGCCAGAAGGTCCCTGGCAGCAGCAAGTGTGCCTGCCACCAGGTCATGCTTTTTCACAGTGCTCAGCACTGGCTGCCACTCATTGTGAGCAGGGGCACCCATCTCCGCCTCCCAAACTGTCTCACACCTACAGCACACCCCCACAGCTTATACCAGCTCCTGGCCTGTGCACCAGAAGCAGTGCTGGGTGAGTGCTGGCATCAGCTGTGGACACAGCTGCCAGGCTCCTGCTGGGGACCAGGGCATCTCCCTGGGTCCACAGGTGATGCTACTGCATCACTACACCAGCTGCAGTCCTGGGCAGGCATCCCAATCCCCAGCAGGAACTTGCTGGCAACATACACAGCTGATGGTGGTGCTGCTTCTGGTGCAGGCTGCGGAGATGGTGTAAGCTGCAGATGGGACCAAGATGTGCCTGCTTGCCTTGCACAATGCAGTAGCCAGAGCTGCCGGCTCCCCATGGACCAGATCCCGTGACTGCAGCTGCCTGGACCTGGGCTGAATACAATCAGTTGGCAGGCTGAATCCGGCCTGTGCCCCATGGACCATAGTTTGCCCACCCCTGATCTATACCTATCTATAGATACCCATCTCCAACTCTTCCATCAGTTTTTAACTGAAAACATTCCAATTTTCCTTTTTTGACCAAAAGTTGTTGAAATGGAAACCAGGTTTTCCTCTACTTTTTGACAAATTTTCTGAAGGAAAAAAAATCCCCATTTTACAACCAGCTTTAATTCACCCTGCATCAGGCTAGGTTTATAGACTGTTAGTAGAAATGCAAGATTAATTTTCAAAATATACACCTCTCATTAAAGAACATGCATAAAAAGTCACGGGGCCCTGCACAAAACCTGACTGCACACAGATTCAGTAGAAACCTCTAGTGCTGTGTTCCTGTCCACAGTCTGGCTGTAGGGCAACCTCATTCCCAATTCTAGTCATTAAAAGAGAAGATTCATCATCAGGATGAATTCTGCTGTGTGTCTCAGTCCATACAGTCAATCCAAACTTGAGGAGCTGTTCCTGTGTTTGGAGCAAGAATGAAGAGAGAAGCAGTAAGATCCAGAAAGAAGGGGGACCAACAAAACATGCCTATAGTTTGCTTTGCTTCCTCTCATTTTAATGAGATGGAAAGAAATCCTTGCATTATTGAAGCAGTGCCTGAGAAAAGCAGAAGTCTATGTCTGATCTTATTTTTGGTTGTATCCAATTTTTTATAGACAGGGAGCTTAAATTGCCACACTCTGTTGCATGGCTCTAGAGGCATTTCTGCTTTATGTCAGGATGTGCTAGGGAATACGGATGGGAAAATTCTCCCTTCAAGGAAGTCCTGCTCCATATGTGCCAAATGCTGAAAAACAGGACCATACCTATTGTTTGGCATGGACCATGAAAATGTGCAGTGCCACATTTAGGCACTCAACCATAGGTTTCCTCATTAGAGTGGCTACATTACAGATTTCTGTAAGCGGAATGGAAATGAGTGTGCAGTGTGTGTTTTCATGGCTCTCTAGTGTGATCTAATGCCCAACAGGATTTAGGATTATCTAATTCCCTTCCCATCACCCCAAGGAAAAAGGTATATTCTGACACACAGAACAACTGGGCTGGAGTACAGACATATATTATGACATTAGTTCATTTTGGGATGCCCATCATCATAACAAGCTGTGGGTTCCTAGAAAAACATGAACAGAAACAAAAACAAGGACAAGAGCTCTGCTGCAGGACTGCTCCTGGTATATGGTAGGGGTGTGAGAAGCAGGCCCTATTCGATTCAGATTCAGCCTGAATCAGGGACAGTGATTCAATTTGTTGATTTGGATCACAGTCCCCAACTTGATTTGGCTGAATCCGAATCTGGAGATTCAACATGATTTGGAGAATCAGCGATTCGGACACAGGCACAGCTTTAAAAGTTTTTTCTACATATCTTGAGATAGCAGGTGCGGCTTGTGATCGCTGTAATGCTGGGGTGGATGGAGCGTCCCACCAGAGTGTGGGGGGGAGGGCGCTCCATGTGTTCACTGGCGAACCACAAAGTGGACTGGAAGTACTTCCAGTCCACTTCAAGTTCTGCCAGGGAGCATGCAATGGGCCCCCCCACTCCCTGTCTCAGCAATTGGCTGCAGGCGGACCTTGGGTGCCCCCCAAACCCAGGAAGCACCTGTCACCAAGCTGGGAGGTGGGCACAGGGGCCCCCCTGCGTGCTCCCCAGCAGAAGCTACAGTTTGGGGTAAATCATCCAACAGAAAGAATTCTCCCAGCCCTAAACTTCATACTCTCATGCTTATACCTTCAAGGATAATGTGAGACCTCTGTAGGAGAAAATCTACCACGACCACCAATTCATTTTCAAGGTCTCAGCATTCTAGGACACCATCTTCCATCTCACATAGCTAGGGACCTACCTAAAATCACAGTTGAAGTTTGTGGCATGATGGCATCTTTAAAATTTTGCTTTTTTCAGTGCATGCCCAATGCACTCCCACTGCATGGCTGAGGGGCAAAAACCATGCCATAAACTGCATCTCAGCCACTCAGCAAAGGCGGGAGGCCACATGGCAAAAAGAGAGATTAAAGGCATTTCAAACTTCCACTATTATTTAGATAGGTCCTTATGCACAGCCTACATTTTTTGTTCATATATGCATGAATAAATTGGTTTGTATTAAAAACATGTCATTCAAATACCTGTACCAAACAATCCAGGTCAGACTGAATAACATTATTTAAAATTTGCACCAATTTGTCAAGGCCAAATTTTATTTAGTCTTCCAGATTGCTGATAGAGAAAGAATAGCACTCGGCCAAGCACAGCTAGAGCTCTGTGGGACTCCTCTACAAGTAAAGCTGGCATGGGATGATACCTCATTTAAAATTCCCTTGAGATAAATCGAGCTTTATTCCAATTAATCTGGGCAGGGCTGAATTTCATATATGAATATATTTTACCAGCTATATATTTTCCTTGAGTACTTATAAGGTAAGTATGTAATAATAAACATTTTAAAGGAAGGGAAAAAAACAATGCAAGTGTAGATTTAAGTTAAAAACAAAAACCAAAAAGCTATAGAAAAATTGCAAGTTAAATACAATACAAAGTTTATTAAAAATAGGTTGCAAGTGAAATACAGTAGAAATGGGAAACTACAGCAGTTTTGATGTTTTTCCATAATAATGCACAGACAAATATGAAAAGCACTTTTACACATATTCACACTTGACCCGAATGCCCAATAGCGGCCAAATCCACTCAACTGAAGGTTATATATAATTTTTGCTAAGCCTTTTTCAGAGTCTAGCAGCAACAGTATTTCAGCCACAGCATAAAGGATTTTTTTTCCCTGAAGGAAAAAGTATTTTGTCACTGTAAGGCTGCTAGTGTTCTCGAGATAAATTGGGAGAGGCTTGCTTTCCTGATTAACAGACATAGCAAGCATGCAAATCCTTCATTGACACTTTGAAGGAGTTTAATCTTCTACTTCATATTTAACAGGTGAACTGGTAAAAGCACACTTTCAAATAAGAAACCTGAAATATGTAAAAAATATTTACACTCCAATTTCATTAACTTGCATTTATTTATCATACAACTCTTATTAAAAGTGATTTCTTTTCTAAGGCAGTGAAAGTCTACCCCTCTGTATTTGGAAGTGTCCAGAATTCCCTAAATATATATTTATAAGAGAACAATATGATACAGAAAAATCATCTAAAGCCAGGCTCAGGCTTTGTCAAATAGAAAATTTGTTTGGAATCACAATATATATTGTCTCAACATCACACAACGAAAAACAAACTGAGGAGGTCCTCATCCCAAACATCAGCCACATATGCATAGCTGAAGAAACAACAGTGGGGGAAAAAAGATGATCAAAAATTTAAAATTAAATAAGGCTATTATAGTGTGAGAAATTAGCTTGAACTGCCAAGCAGATTCTTTACAGAACAGGAAGCAAGTAAAAACTAGATAAATTAAAAGAGCTTGACTAGCACTACTTTCTTCACATGAGTAGTGATGGTTTGCAATTAACACACTTAGTCAAGCCATCTCCCTGATACATTCCATTCACAGCCAGCATTATCGTATTTCTTTCACAATTCGGTCTTCCTTTTTGTTACACCATTTTACTTCACCGGAAGTAGTAGGTTGCTTAACCATACAGCAACCTCCATCAATGACATCCATGTCTAGTTGCCAATATACTATTTATCCTATCCTCCTTGGAAAAAAAAACATGCATCAGTTAACCTAGCTTTGGAATTTTAAGTATTACCCCTGACTTCAACACTTAATCTTTTGGTCCTAGCTATATCAGGGCCACTAAAGTAGCTTGTAATCTATTGCTTGTTATATTCTGAAATTTCCACATAGTACAAAAAATCCCGAGGTGTCTCATCTCCACATGTTCTTAAAGGAGGTTTGAATACCAGACATTTCATAATATGATGGGGATGTATGCACGTATGTGCTTTTCCTTGGCTATGGATAACAAGTTCCTATTTTGCATCTGTTTACACCCAACAAAATCTACAGGATTAGAATTGTTTTATGCCAAGATTTTAACCAGGGAACTCCAATGCTAGGCAATAAGGTTTTTCACTGATATGTTAACCGTTTGCATGAACAGCATACAGTATATTATAAATCTGTATATAAAACTTAAGTCTTTTTTAAGACAGCCCCAATATTGGCTTTTAGGGCAACCAACCTACAGAAATCAATAGCTAGTGCACAGATTTAGACAGTTCAAGCTATTTTCACTCTCTCTGCTCAGCAGCTAAAACAAAGTGTGTTTGTAAAGGACCAGGAAACAGAACTCATCTTAGACAAGTGCTACTTGGTCTGGTGCAGAAAAAGTTAACTCCCCCCCCAAAAAAAAAGGAAAGGAAAAAAAGTTACCTTCACATGATTCATATAATTAGAATTGTACAGTGCTTTAAATGTATAAACCACAAACTCTTGGTAAAGTAAATCAGTTTTCTTGCTATTGCAACATCTCTAAATTTCAATTAACAGTCTGAGTTATAGAGGAATCAAACTCACTCTTTACAGAAAATACCCTCCTTCCTGTCTTCTAAAAGAGCCCCTGTGCCCCACCTCATTCTCTTAGAGACTTTTCCATTACATGAGATAAGGTGCCTTTTGTCTTATTTTGTGTTTAGTTCATTTTCCAGTTCCATTAATTTCCTAGAAGCCTTTACTTTATTGGATACATCCTGGCCCTGTGAGAAAAGACGTTGGCGTTCTCTGAACGTCAGGTTCTCTGGTGCTCCAGGTACATCAATATCTTGACTGGAAGAAAAAAAAACATTTGTTACAAGGTCTTGTTTTACATTTTCTTTCATTTAAAAGCTTAGGCCAGATGACTTATCCAACAGTACACCTGCCTAACTAATGGACGTTTAGGTTCATGTTTTGCAAGGCTTGTTAGCGCCAACAGTACCGGTACAATCATTTAGATGAGCCAATGCGGTCACTAACAACCTTCTCCGATTGTCAGACACATGGACGAAATCAACTGCTACTCTGCATGCTTCGCAAGGCCTAAGGGGGTAAACAAAGACCCAGCCATGTTACCAATATTGCTGAGACATGCTTTTATCAGTACTGCTCAGACTGGCTTGGCAAGCAAAATTAGGTATACTAACTTGTGCCTCTATGCATTACACTAGGCCTTCTGCTGGCACAGAAGTGTCATAGAAGCCCCACGTCTCTATCTGACATTGCTCTACTGGCAGAAATCTAAAATGTGGACGTGGCCTAAGCTCTTCAGTCTTTCCCCATCTTCATCCTTTGATATTACCTAACTCTCTGGTTGACTATTTCCATCATCTTCTTTGTGGACTCTAAGATACTGTTGTTCTGTTGGTGTCCTCTTCCCACCTGTGCTTGCCTGTACACCTGGAACACTGTTTTTGATCCAATCAACTATACTGTACTATGGCTCAATGTCTTGGCTCCATTTTGTGTACTTTAGAAAGTGTACAGTAGCTGCTGTAGCTCCTTTGCACCAGACAAGAAGCAAAGGACTAAGCTACATGTCTTGTACTTTTGCAACTTCAATATAACAGCTAAGTTAGCCATACATGTATGTACAGTGCATACAGAAGTCATTAGCTGTGCTAGCCTACAGACAGAAGCTACGGCAGGTGGCACCTTAGAGATTAAGTGGTTCAGAAGCTAAGAATCCCAGGCTGTTGCCTAACAAAAGCCCATGCCTCTATGAAGCCATTAGTATCTAAGGTGCCAGCCTGCCCTACCATACACATGTACTATGCAAATTGTTAGCTACATTGGGTCATTTTCTAAGCACCCAAAAAGACCAGGGCAGACCTGCAAATCATCAAGCCTGGCTGAAGGAGTAAAAAATTAGCTCAGTCAGTACCAGCTGAGTTCACTACTCTAAAAGAAGTACTTCAGATAAGCAGAAGTATGCAAGAAGTGTTGTATAAAACCAAGATCTATTCTGTAATAATCTGAGATATTCCAGAACAAATTCCAGAACTCCTTAAAATGTCCTGCTCATTTTTAAAGCTCTTCCTCTGAAAATCTCTTTTCTAGATTTAGAGGACCGTTGGAAGTCATTAAGCTGGGAGAAAAATGTTTCATGTATGTGAGTAGGATTAAAAAAAAGAATCCAGAAATCAACAGCTAATGAATACAAATAAAACAGTAAACCTGCACAGTATAGCTTTATTTCACCTTCTAGATCTTTTTTCTCTTGGATCCCGATAAAGTTCCTGGGCTCCAACAGTTGCCCCTGTAGATCCAGTGTAAGAATTTGGTCCTTATTTAAAAAAAAAAAAAGAGTGAAAAATAACAGTTGAAGGAAATTTATTGCCAGATATAAAGCTTTCAGGTTTACTTTCAAAAGGTGCAGTGCTCTTCAAAGAGAAACTCTTGTAAATTATTCCTATACTGTTAAAAAGGGCTGAAAAAGTGTTAAAGAGCCTGTCGAAATTGCAAGAATAATTATTTCTTTCACAGACTACTTTTGTTTCACAAATAAAAATTAAGGGTAAAACGTGCATTGTATTTAAAACAAACCATGAGATAAACAACTTTATAAGCATTTGATACCTTAAAGTTTATTTATTATAATGCAGAAATGCAAGATACTTAAAAGGGGGCTAAAGAAAAGACCTATAATGCAACCTACACTTTTTCTGCAGGGCTCGTCATGTTAAAACTAACATTTACAGCTATGATAAGTGTAGCCCACACATCTGAATATCCTATTATGACAATTCCTCTACTCAGATTAATCTTTTAGTTAGGTTTTGAAAATATTTGAGAACTTGGTAAACTGTACTACCAAGTATGACTCTTAATCTCCCATTTCTGTGCTTCTCTGTTTTGCATGCAAACACCTTGCAGCACTGCACCTTTGGATTTAGTTCAGACATTAAGATACATGGATTCAATAGAGACTATAAGTACACTCCAAAAGATCACAAGACTAAACAAATTTAATCCCAATCAACATTTTTTTACATTACAGTCAGCTTTTAATTATGCTTCCTCTCAATTATCTGTATCATTAGGCAGCCAGTCAAAATAACTGTCAGTATGATTCTCAAATTTGTTTTCAGATTTCCATTTTTGGTCCCTTGACATTGTAAATGTAATGTCTTGTGAACTTCCTTCTACAGGAAGAAACTTATTCTTACTCTTCTTCCACAGGTAAATTTTGAACTTCAACTAATTAGAAGATTAAAGTTTGGGGGGAATAAAAAATAACTTGTTCGTATTTCTCTGCCAGATCAATTTAACAAATATATTTATTAGAGGCCACATGTATGTGTGGATTAGACAAATATTTTTAGCTATAAAGTTGCAACACAAATCACATAAAAAACGTAACTGAAATGTTTTGAAGAAATAAGTAACTGTCTTGTTCAGCCCAAGATACCATTTTTGACTACTAGCATCCATCTAACTTTGAGGTCATACTTGCGTCTGCCTCATTAAAACTGCTCAGACTCTCAGTCCCACAGTAATGGAGCCAGTTTTTTAAAATAATCCTTTAGGCAAACCAGTGGAAGAAGGTGGGAGAGTGCAGTTTGCAGAAGCATGGTCTGTCTACCAGTCTTAGCATTCATAAGAAAAGAGCTATTAAGGACAGTAATGTTATAGGGCTAGTGAGATGGAAATATGACAAGCAGCATAGTGAATCTACATTTTGTGCAAATGGCTTTGTATGTTACACAGGCAGTCTTCATAGATGCTAGAGCAATCAAGTGAACTATTTAGCCTGTTCCTATAGTTTTTTTAAAGTATGAATAAAAGTACTCAAAATGCTTTTTTATGCATAAAGATCATTACAAGTGAAGTGTCATAGTGCTGTGTTCCCTTTCCCTTTTGACTTGCAAACTGTCCTCTTGACTATTTATTGAAAAACAAAGCATCATTAAAATGTGTGTCACCTTCTTGAGGTTCCTCTTTTCCTTTAATGCATGAAAAACCAGAAGAATGTAAGATTGGAAAATATAATTAAAGGGCAAGGGTTTTAGTGTTTTACAGATAGACAGGAGTGCATTAGGGATGATTAGTGAATAGCAATTCTAGTTACTTAACTTATTCTTATGGAGGCTTCAAAGTGCCAAATAAGCAAAAGGAATTTACAGCATTCTTTAAGCTTATATGTAAAGATACAAAACCTGGTTTTATACCTAATCCCAAATTAGCTGCAATTGACAATTTCAAGTGCAGAAAAAGGAAAAGGTACTTTAAAAAGATAAAAGAAATACAATATTATTTGCCATATTTAAATAAGCTTACGTTGATTACAAAGCTGCTTTCCTTCGGCTCATATTAATTTGAAACAACAGCTATATGTGGGTCTCAGCAGCTTGAGTCCAACTGCTTCTAATGTGGAACCACATTTGCAAAAAAAGTAATAGTTACTTTCCCTTCAGTAACTGCACTTTTTCATGAGGCTATAGTAAGTACAGATCCCACTGTAGATGCTCACAAGCATGCATATCAGACTTTTTAAGTCTTCTCAGTGCCTGCATGTTTTTCCAGGGCCACTTTGTCCTGTGTAATGACAAAGGGTTAGGCAGCTACAATACTTCCTCAGAACACCCAAATTAAAAGGAAGCAGAAGTCAAGGAAAGTAAATTGAGTTTGTCTTCAAAACTAGTTGAGAAAAGGATGAGTCTGGCAGTATGAAAAGCGGGTCAGACACTAGCCAAATTCCACTTTGCTGCCTCATTTTTCTCCAGGCACCGAGGGACAGTAATGGCCACTCGGCCTTTTTGCCACTGATGAGGCGTAGAAAGTAGCACTGACCTAAGAGAAGGACCCAAGGGATACCGCTACTCAAAAATAATCTGATTTCATGTTCACAAACTATGTCCACACTTATCCACATGGACACACTGAAGAGAAGAATAAATACGTTACACATTTTCTCTTAACTGGTCATGAAGTCCAAATTTTAACAATGAACTTCAGCCCATGTTAACTTCCAAGGCTGAGAACAGTTAAAAGAAAAAAATCTAGTGCTCTCAGAATGCTGCATGTTGTTGAAATTAATGAAATTAAAATTGTTAATTAGGCTTTTATTTACCACTGTAATTGCTTATTTGTATTATAAAGGGGAAGAGGAGATGGAAACATGGCTAATGTGGGAACTGAGGAGGAATTGAAACTAAGGCATTTTGATGGAGATTAAGCTATTGCTTTCAGTTATAAGGTAACCTGTACTACACAAAGCAGAAATATTGTGACCACTGGAAGCTCCCTGGAATATTGTTTGTATTGTATCTGAGCCCCCAAGGTTACCATGGACTTGACTGATTAAGAATTACAAGCATACGAAGACCCTTTAAAGCCATTTGCACACATTTTAGTTAGAAAAAGAATCCCTTTCGTACTAAAAAAAAGAGGGCAGAAGATAAGCTCCCACCATTAACCAACCAGAAAATATATTTCTTATGTTCATGGAAGACATGTATAGAAGCCATAAGCACACAGTGGTCAACCAAATAAACAAGAAACAATTATTGGAAGGTACAAAATGAAAGCCAAAACCAACAGTACTTTCAAATGGTCAAGTAACAATTAATCAAAATGATTTTTTCCTTTATAATCTGAAACATGAGATTTTTTTTTTTAAATCAGTTTGGCAAAGAATAAAGAAATTTGACAGATTATAAGACAGGGTTGTCCAACTTCTATGGAGCTGGGGGCTACTACCCCAGAAGCCACATCAGTGAGAGGCACGGGCCTCAGGGCCACCCCCCATCACTTGCTGCCCAACATGCCCCCTCTCTCCCCTCAAACTCCTGCACTATGTGTGTGGATAGTGCCCTCAACCCCACTCTTCGCAGTATGGACACGGGCAGTGGCCACCTTTGCTTTACTGCTGCACCACACAGTGAGCTGTGCCTCCCCACCTCCTGGGGCTTGAGCAAGAAGCAAAAGCTGAGGGAGGGAGGGGGAACCTAGAGACCCCAGATGCAGCAGTAGCCCAACTGACAGGGAGAGCAGCTGTCTGGCAGGAGCCCAGGGTCTGCATGATAACGCCCCATGGGCCGCACGTGGCCTGCGAGCCACCAGTTGGACAGCCCTGGATTCAAACATCTACAAAATAAGAGAATTCACACGGACGTCAGAATTTTCAGTTAAATCACCACAGTAAGAATATAGTGATTATATCTACAAACACCAGAGTGGGAAATGTGCAGACAGGTTTGTAGAGAAAGACTTATTTCATTGTTAATCTCTACCTTTCGAGCTGCTGGGATGGAAGAAACTTGGTTTGTGTGGTGGGGGTGGGGGCTGACTTGTTTTGGTGATAGTACTGTTGGCATTGACAGAGGGTGGCTGGAATGAGTTGGAAAGAAAGATGCCATCTGAAACTGGGTGCGGCTGGCGGGAGGGCTGCTGTGGCTTAAGGGTGGCAGGAGGAAGGTCACCATAAGATTTTCTTGTGCTGGAGTACTTATCCTGACCTGCTAGATTGGAATCCTCCTCCTCATCATCATCATTGTATGCAACAAACTTGGCAGTATAAAGCGTGTCAGGGGAGAGGACCTGTGTTTTGAGGTAAGAGGTGTTTCGCTGAGGTGGGGGAGGAGGAGCATTAGATGAAAGGGTTGGGGGTGGGAGCTCATATTCCCGTGGAAGTGGAGGTCTGTACAGACCAGGCTCATCAGATTCCAGTAATCTTCGGTCTGCCTCATCATGCTGCCTGCGCCTTTCAGCTTCCAAGCGACTGTAATACCCTTCTTCCTGTCGCCTCTGTAGGTCCACAGGAAACAAAAGCAGTTGTCAGAAAACAGAGGACATTTACATACAGGATAGATGTAATTTTTCCTCCACAAAGTAGCGAACAAATTTTTCTTCCTTCTTCTCTAGCAATAAGCATTGAAGCCATACCTAATGGTATACAGAATACATTTGCTATAGTAAAAAATGACCAAATGGTCTTGTAACAATGTCAATTTTGAATTATTTCTAGACTCGCTACATACTTGAAGCTAATAGTGTACTTGTGTCCAAAGTAAATAACCTATATTTACTAATGACATTCTCCCTTCACTGATATTAAAAAAGTAATAGTATACATAGAATTTAAAGGAATGTCAAATCCCAGAATTTCACACACTGATAAAGTAAATATTCACCAAAACAGCAGAAGTCTAAGAGTTAGAAAAAATGACCAGGAACTTTGTCAGAATACAACTGTGCTTTCTCTCTACTGAAGAGTAGGTTAATCAAGAACTTTGGAGTTGACTAACAGTGCAAAAACATTAGTAAAATATCTTTTATAGAATCATAGAAAAGTAGGGCTGAGAGGGACCTCCAGAGCTCATCTAGTCCAGTAGTCCCCTTGCATAAGGCCAGATCATCCCTTTCCAAACCATCCCGTATAAATCCATTACCCAACCCAAGAGCAAAATTACAGTGTCAACCCAGACAGTCACAAGACATAACACCCTAACCTGCCACAGGTAAACCAGGAGAACCACACTGGTCAACGTCCTGCTGCTCCAAAACAAGTTATTGCATGGACAACCTTAAGGTCCTGCAATTTAATTGTTTTTATTAAAGCATATTAATTTATTTAAAATAAATTTATAAAAAAAAATTTTATAAAATCCTAAAAAACAGGATTTTAAATCCTGTCGTTAATGACTCTGTTGAAGCATCCCCTGCAAATTCTCAGAAAAATATCATGCCCTTACTGTTTCTATGGGGCCACAATAAAACTCACCAGAGCTGTCCAACTGGCAGTGCAAAGAGGGGTTAACAGGCAGTCTCTTGGCTCCCACCTGGACACTACAGCTCCCTGCTCCAGCTGCCACCACAGCTGGTGGCTTGGGACCTTCTTCCTCCCCTTGGATTTTGCTGCCCGACTTATTAGGGGGTAGGGAGGGTTGCCTGCAGTGCCATGTGAGGCAAGGTACTGCACCAGGGCAGTGGGAGGAGGTGCCTGCCCTCCTGCATAGTGGAGTAGGAGCATCTGCCCACTCAGCCAGAGGAGCACCTGTCCATCTGCAATGCAGGTGGGAGTATTTGCCCAGTTGCATGTGGTACAGTGGGCTGGGGGGCACTTACCTGTTCATGTCTATGAACAGTGTGCAGTCCTTACTTTTGCAGCCCATAGGGCATGTGGCCCCTGGCTGCTTGCAAGCTGAATAGCCCTGATCTATACTGAGGGTTGGGCAACCCTAAAAATCAAACAGGTCTAATAATGCACAGTACTACACTGCTATTTTACTTCTATCATCTCTGGACCTGCTGGGTACCCCTACCATAGGCAGACTGATGTTCAGTTCTGGGCGCTGCACTTCAAGAGGAATGTGGCTAGCATTGAGAGGGTCCAGATGAGGGCCACTCAATGGTCAAGAGAGGCTACAGGATCCAAACCTATTCAGCCTCCACAAGAGAAGGCTGAGAGGGGATCTAGTGGCCATTTACAAACTCACCAGGGGGGACCAGCAGGAACTGGGGGAGGCTCTGTTCCTCCAGGCACCACTCAGGGTTACTAGGAATAACGGCCACAAATTGTTAGAGAGAAGGTTCAGGCTGGACATCAGGAAACATTACTTTACAGTTACGGCTGCCAGGCTCTGGAATGGGCTCCCAAGTGAGGTGGTGATCTCTCCTACCTTGGGGTCCTCAAGAGGAGGCTGGACAGATATTTGGCTGGGATGTTATGACCCCGCCACCCGTTCCTGCCCGGGGCAGGGGGTTGGACCTGATGATCTGTTTAGGTCCCTTCCGACCCTAAGCACTATGGTACTAAATTTCCCTTCTAATTTTTGAATTTAAAAGGCTTTTATGGTTCTGTAACAAAGATGTTCAATTCTGGACTGACATCTCTCAGACCTGTATTACCTGCATACAGACTTATTTTGTAATTAAGGGAGCCTGATCCCATCAACGCTTGCGGTGGCTGGGAACAAGACATCTTTTTCTCCTGTATAAAGGCTTTGTAGCACTTAGATGTCAATGAATTTTCGGCTATCAGGTACACCACGGTCTCTGCTAAAGACCAAATTTGTCAGTCATGAAAAGTTGCTGTTCAGCAACTTAAACAACACTCCAGTGAGAAATGGAAAAGATCTACTGATCAAACTGAACCTACCCTCCACCAGCTCAAAACTATTTCCTCTGATATATGCCTCAATACTCTGGGGCATCTAGTTACAAGCGACCCAAATGATGGATCTGTTACCATTTCCTATGTTTTCTTCTGTTTTTCACTGGTGCATTGTTTTCTATATCACTGAAGAGATCTAGAACTTGTTATTCTTTTCTTACCGCATCTTTCCAGCAGGTGCTCCTCTAAGTATTAAAATATCCTTTCCCTTCTTCTAAAAATTGCAATTTCATTAGTGTTCCAGGTGTTAACAGGAAGAAATAAAACTGTCACTTCTCTGGTGCAGTCAAATATTTATGCCACAAGTATTAAGTCTCAATAAGGGGATATATCTTCTAAATACGTTATGGCAAGCTTCTCAAAATGTATACATAGAATTTAAGGGAATGTCAAATTCCACATTTTTGAAGTAAACTTCAAAATCTTAGTGATCCAATTTTCCAACACAACAACATCTACTATAATCAAACTTCCTGCAGGAAAGAGCCAAATTCTAATTTTGTTTTTTTTTCCTGGTTCTAACAAATGTACTAAAAATATAAAAGAACATTTCCTCCACCATCGCCATCTCTGAGTCCTATAAAACTGTTTATGCCAAAGCAAAAACATACAAAGTCTTTAAGTCTACTAGATCAAGAAAAGTCATTTTTGTGTTTCTGCTTCCAAGAACAGAATTTCAGTGAAGTGTCATAAGGTCACCAATATAGCATACAGTCATAGTCTCAATTACTAGTATGCTCATTAGGTCAATCACTATCAAAGAACATGGAAGTGTCCAAGGGACAGAGGAAACCAAGAAGCCAAGGTAGAGAAGGCTCTGAAGGTAAATTCTAGCAGAAACAGCTAAGCTCAGAGGGAAAGTGGAAGCTTAGGTGTCTGCTGAGTTATCAGTGAATTCCAAGCCAGTAAATGATGGGCTTGAATAGTAATTTAGGTTCTGCATTTTATTTTGGATGGGACAAGGACTCGGGCCATGAATGTTATTGTTTTGTTAATGTATTCACCTCCCCCTCCCCCAAAACCAAATTGTTAGTGGTCAGGCTAAGCAGTTGAAGCCTACAAAGAATCCTTGCTGCACTCAGAAGACCATAACCTTTTCTTCAGCCTCTCTCTTGGTTCGCTCCTCCTCCTGTCGCCGGCGCTCCTCTTCTTGCCTGGCCCTATCTTCTGCTTCTCGTTTACGCATCTCTTCCAACTGCTGCTGTCGTCGGCGCTCCTCATCCTGTAACTAACAAAAACATGCCTTAAATTTTTTTTATAAGTTCAACTTCCCCTAGATATGAGAGAGTGTGCGCGTACACCTTGCTCATGTAAACAAGTCCAATACCACATACTATTTTGCTGATACATTAAATCAACACTACTTTCCACTGTCCAGCAGTGATTAAGTACACTATGTTTTGCTTGAAAGTTTCTAAAAACAAAGCCTAAACAAACAGAAACACCACACACCGAATTTCTAATTGTGGCACATAAAGGACAAGAAAAGCATAGGAAGGAATTTACTGGTTTCTTTTCACTGCTTGACAGTGCTGCACCCCTCAGACATGCAGATGTCCACTAGGAAAATGGACAATGAGGCAAAAAAGATGAGGATGCCTGAATGACACAGTTCACAGACTAATGTCTAGTAGCTAGACAGAGCTGTAAGAGCTATCAGGTAAGCAGGACGATCCATCGGAAAAATTAGCACCACTCCAAATATGTCTGTATAGGTTCAGTGAATTTGTCTAAGACCTGTCTATGATGGCAAGTGTAATTATTGGGATAACAATTGAGTAGAGAAATTACCTGGCACTTGCATGTGAATCCATTTCTTATTGCTATGAATTTTTTTAAACTGAACACAAGATTACCTTGATTTTACTTGTTTTTAAAAGATGTTGTGATCCGTTTATGTAGTTTACTGCTAAATATATTCAGCCTATTCTTAACCCTAACCAAATGTTTTATGCACGTTAAGCAGTCACAGAAGTAGCTGGACAATTTAAATATGAAACCATTATATTTCTGAGGGGAATCTCCATGCAAGGGTTTTGATTTTTTCCTCCCCATTTTCCATTAGAATATATAACTCTCATTAACATGGAGTAGAAGAGATACATGCGTATGAAGAAGACCCCCTTGTTCTACTGGGTACATCTCCATACTGCCTGAAAGCATCCTAATTTTACAATATTTTTTCTTAATCTTGACCTTTGCATTGTTCCAGAAAACTGTAATTGCCTTGTACATTTCTTACCAAACTCTACAGCCATACATTTCTTACCAAAAATTTTACTTAACATTTGAAAGACCCCCCCAACAATATTCCATTAAAAATGACCTTGTTGTAAACAGTCAGTTTTGCATTTACATGATTTTTTTCTTAACTGTTTTTGTCACTAACATGCTTCCCAAACTGAAATTACTTACATGTTTCCGGTTTTCTAGATATTACATAGCACCCTTTATAGAAGCCTACCGTCTCGTTTACCCTTACATGTCAACTGATTACAAGTTTGCATTTTAAAGCTGAGAATGCCTCCAATTTTATGGTCAAAATACGTTAAGTGTACGAGTCCTTAAAGAACTTTTAATTGAATTTTCAATATAAAGCAAGTCAATGTTTAAATGAAATAAAAATTACTGTTCATATAGGCAGGCGTTTGAGAAATATATACATATATGTCAAAGGATGCTACATACGCACGCCAGTTATAAGAAATTAAATTTCTCATTCTAAAGGAAATCTTTTTTGTAGTTCTTGGCTCAAGACTACACAAACATAAAATAGAAGGCTTAATGTATTCAATTATATCAAGACAGAAGGGAAGAAAACTACCGTTATTAATTAAAAACTCTTTAAAATAAGCTCTTTTCCCCTACCCTTAATTTTTTTTTAAATACAAGTCTCCACTTTACATATTCTTATTTTTTAAAAGATGATATAGAAGGAGAGAAGTGAAAAATCCATAGAAAGAGACTGAAATAATACAGATATATTTTGAGTGGAAAGTAAGTACAAGATATTGCGAAAGTATCGAGAAATCCTTCACTGTTTAAAGCACCTTAGGAAAAGGCGTTCGAGCGAAATGATACAAAGTGAACTATAAAAGTAAAAGGAGGTGAAAAGAGGACAGCCTGAAGTATAACTTCTTGAGATTGTAAATGAACACACCTAACCGGAAAATGAGAATAAAAAATACACAACCTGCCAATTTGGGAACTGATGTCAACATGCTAACTATGATAATTTGGGAGAGAACACTGCACCAGGTTGGAATGGCCCAGCCAGATCAGAGGCAGTTTTAGGCCTATATCCTAGAAAACAGGCCAAGAATGATATATAAGGCTTAAGTGGGAGACGACTGAGGGACCACTATAGGAGGACACTGTCCCTTATGCCCCAGACAACTAGCTTCTATTTAGCAGCCGTCACACAGATGAAGAAAGGGCTGTTGGGTTGTCAAAGCACGCCATACTGCTTGAAGCAATTAGTTTTTGTGATCATATACAATGGCAATGCTATACTAACCCTCAAGCGGGGAGTGAAATCAACTCAACTGCTGAATTTTCAAGACAGTATAAGGAAAATATATAACCACTAGTCCCAGTTATATCCAAAGGACTCTTGCAATCACACCACCATAGATTAGTTCGAACATCTTAAACATAAGGCTTTTCTAAACCAAATTATTACATTTTTATTTTAGAAATCTGTCTTGCCTCCATTCTGTCTCACTACAAGGGACACCCAACAACATACTATTGAGACCTGCAGTACTGCTCAAGAGACAAGGAGGACACATTCATTACAAGTAACAAATATGAAAACACAAGTTTGCTCTCCTTTCAGTGCTTTTGCCAAAGTATCATGTTTACCTAGTAAAATACAGAAAAAGCAGTTCTTCAGATGCCTATGATACATTACTGCTGTGATGCGATAAGCATGAATTTAGCCAGCAAGCGCAAGGTATCGAGTGTGACATGCTTATGAACAAAATATGCAGCCTTAACAGATCATCTATCTAATTTTGAATTAGACAGCCTAGAACTCCCTCACATGACAACGCAAGGGGGAAAAAATAAAATCTGATATATTAGGAGATGGGCTTTATTCATGAAATAGCTGGTGTGCACATGGCTTTAAAATTCTAGATACTAACAATGCTCAATCAGGGACAGGAACATTTTTTCTAAGTTATAAGATTTGATATTTATCTTTATACAGCCACTTATGGCAGGAGATAAATTGCTTATTTTAACTGGGTTAAAATCAATAATGGCCTATGGAGCTTAAAAGAAAAAGTATAATAAAAGGTGACAATTAATTTTCATTAAATATGTTCAGGTCATCTTAAAAAACACAACAGGTCCCCTACAGATTAACTCTCCTGTAGAAGTCAGACAGCTATGCATGTATACATGGATGGGGTAGAAAGACAAGAAAATGTAACTTAGATGGCTAAATTTCAGTATTGTTATTCCCAAGCACTTAAAATATGCCAAGACTCAAGAACTCATGGTAGTTTAAAAGTGATGAAAACTAGAAGTAAATATATAAAAATAAATCTTGGACTTGTTTAAACTGCCTTTTGGCTTTTAGCCATTAGAATTAATATTTTCAAGCTCTTTTTCAGAATAACAAGGAATAGAGACTTGCTTTTTAAAAATTAAATCTGACATTAATCACAAATCATGTGACTCCAAGAACTGGGGATTTAAGAAACACATCAAATATCATAAGCTTCATGGTAAAGGAAAAAAAAACCCAAAAACTAAGAAGTTGGCAACACTGAAAGCTGGAAAATCCACAACATTTCTGAATGAGCTGCTAATTAGAAAAGTGAGAAACCTCGTCTGTTTTTGCTGCTGCCAGAGAACTCTCAAACTGTAACAGTTATAATCTGGAGCCAGATGTAATGAACATTTTAGAAATATGAAACAACTTGTCTGAAGCATGCATTTATAAACTGTTCCTATAAAACAGCATTTGTAGTCCAAGTATTCCAATGCCAATTTTTTTTTAATTATATCTTTGTTTTGAGTGGTGCAGATGATTATATTTACAAGACTTGCAGCCCCAAACTTTGGCTCAGACATGTGAACTGTGTTCAGATTACTATCAGGCCCAACTATACAGTAATACTTTTTGACGGTGAGAGTTTCTTCTCTAAAGAAAAACACAAAACTATTTTTATTCTCCATCTATTTCCAGTGCTGGCAATAAATGCAGCTTTAGTCACTAGTCTAGCCAGTACTGCCCCAGTTTATGCAATTATTTACAAGGGATTGTTTATCTTTAATTTTTAAACATGCAAGAGAATGGGTCTGACTGGTGGACAGTATTCTTTAAGTGAATTTAGAAGAGGGAAGTAAAAAACTGAATTCACATAGATACCAAGAAAAGGCTGAGATACTAGTTCAGAAGCTGGTTCTCTGGAGTTAGCATCTTATTTCTATTTGAACAATCCCCATCCCTCAAGAAATTAGTAAAATATTGTTTAGAGATTAACATGGAAGCTCAATCAGTACACAAAGTCATTGCACACAGGAAGACAGAAATATGACCTCTAGGATAAATAGGCCAAATACATTTATGGGACTTGCTAGATTTAAATATCTTGTGTACAACTGTTAGAACAATTTCATTATATCTGTGCAAAGGGGGGGGGCTTTTCTATGGTTTAAAACTAAACTGAGAAAAACCTCACCCTGTAGTTTCTTTCCTTGAACTTCTTAGTAAGTTTTTATGAGTCTACAGTTTTACAGAAATATCAAATAAGCAGTTTTATATTAGATCACAGCTGCAAACAACTCAAAGCACAATCGAAACACAACCACTAAAAGGACAGAAGCAGGGAAAAGCAATAAATTGCACAGACCTGGAAACATTCAAATACATGCTTACAATTAATTTACTGTATCACACCTCAATTTAGATCACCCCAAATATGGCAAAGACAACACCCAATGCATACTGGATCATTATTAAAAAAACCGAACAAGGCAGAGAAGATATACTGAAGAGAAAGAAACAAACATACCAAATCTAGAACAGAGATTGCTGGCACAGCAGTCTGCTGCAGGTAATAAGAGAAGGAAAAAAGAAAGATGCACAGTGAAAATAAAGGTAAGTTTAGATTTCTGATATGCCAAAAGCATTTTCCTTTGATTTGTTAGTTTAGCTGATTTAGAAAGATTTAAAAGCAAGAGAAATTGAAGACTTTCATACTATACTGCTGAACCCAAGGAACAGTGAAAATCCAAATACACAAATGCATTTAAGGGATTTATATTAACCATTTTGGATGCTCTGCTAATGATTTATCTTTCTGCAATTCTACTTATGCCATCTCTAGCAATACAGGCAGATAATGCAAAAGAAGTGCAGCTCTTTAAAAAAAAAAAAAAAGAAAGAAATTAAGTAAAGTT
>NW_017728943.1:105349697-105360330 GCF_001723895.1 Crocodylus porosus
GATTTGTTAGTTTAGCTGATTTAGAAAGATTTAAAAGCAAGAGAAATTGAAGACTTTCATACTATACTTATGCCATCTCTAGCCAATCAGGCAGATAATGCAAAAGAAGGGCAGCTCTTTAAAAAAAAAAAAAAAGAAAGAAATTAAGTAAAGTTTATTTCACTCTCTGTAGGACTTTTTACCTATTATATTTTGCAGTGGAAAAGTATAAAACCACCAATATTCTAAAACACTGAAAGAACTTCACCCATGACTAATATTTACATTAAATGCTTATGGAAAAGAATCCTATGTTAAGTTCATCTACAAAGCCTTTTAATGACACATGGCTTTGTAAGTCAAAGTTACAATAACATGTTAAAGCATTTTTGAGCAAATGGCAGTTACGTGGATTTTTATGCCCATGGATTTTTTATGAGACAATCACAGCATTAGCAATGCTGAGAATTAGTGGAAGTGCTTTGCCAAAGATACATTTAGTGTCTTCTTTCATCACTTCGCAAATGCAACATGTCTCAAACAAAAATTAAGTTCTCCACAAGAAAAATGTAACAACACAAACCATGGCAAGTGCAAAAAAACCCTCCAAACCCACCCAGGGTTAGCAAACCAAGCTGCCAAATCCTCAAGTCAAATACTCTTCTAAAATTGACAGCCATTCTTGAAGGTCAAGCAAACATGCATAAATATTTTTAGTTAGTGAGACTACTTATTTGTTTATCCTGGAGTTTTAGGTCAACTCCTGAAAAGATATGTTCAAGGTCCTAAGGAGATGGCTTTTTTTTAAGTTAATAACTGTTAACCTGTACATCTGTTAATTTATTGCATTATTAATCATAAAAAGAAAAATATAGCTTCTTTATGGAAATGACTTCTCAGTGAGGATAGAAAACAAGAAGTTTAGCAGACAAGCTTATCTGCAGCCAACACAGCAAAGACTTTAAAACTAGATGCAATCTAATTATAATATTTCATCTAACAGCTGCAAATACCCTGGCCTTGAGTAAAGAAGGCACAAAGAGTTACACAAAATACATAAAGAAACACTGTCTTTTTTTCAGTTCCCCTCCCTCAAGATCTTCAGAACGTATCTTACTAAATTTAAAACCAAAACAACCAGGAAACAAATGGAGGGTGTTACTTTAAAGGATTACAGCTAATTCTTTCCAACCAAACTTAACAGCCTATCTACTGGAGAATGCCATTTCCCCAAAAAGAATATCCTCTCCTACCCCAAAAAAAGTGTCCATTTCCAGCTGAAGCTCTGCAGTTAGTAACTTAGGACACTTTTATAATCCACCATCTCAATGATAAAATAAAAGTACCTTGGAGCACTTTTCCTTAGACAATTTTTAAGTAATGAAAGACAGGGACATCAGAAGTCCAGTTCTCCTCTATCTTGTGGTACGTTCTAACTTTGGGTAGGAATATTGCAATACAAATTTACAATAAAACACTTGTGTCTAGAAAGAATTACCCCCACTTTTACCCTTGCTCTTCTTTCAGCCTCAAGCCGCTGCATAATTAGCATGGTATCCACATCATCATCTTCTTCTTCTTCATCGTCTTCATCCTTTTGCTTTGACTCCTGAAGTCGTTTTTGGAACTGCCACTCAAGCATGAGTTTGCGTAGGCGGTCATTCTCCTCTGCTGTGCGATCAGGCTTGTTCTGAAGATCCTGAATCTCTTTGCTCAGCATGTCCACAATGTGCATCTGTTGCTGCTTCTCCAGCTTCTCCTTTGCATCCCGTTTCCAGGGATCAGGAGACAAGCTATCACTGGAAGATAGTTCTTCTTTGCTGATGGTAATGTACTGCAGATCTCTTCGCTCAATGGTTCGGGGTTGCTGTTGGGGCTGTAACTCTCGAATGACAGTTTCTTGGGACCTCTGCAATGTTGAAGGCTTTTCTGGTTTTACCTGCTGAACAGAAACAGGAGGAACCATAGGCTGAGAAGGAATTAGTGGCTGAGCCCGCATCTGGCCCAGTTTCCTCTCCTGCTCACGCCGTTTCCTCTCTCGTTCTTCCTCCAAACGTGCCTTTTCTTTTTCATACCATCGCTGATGTTCCTCTCTCTTTTTACGTTCTGCAGCAGCTACCTGGGAAGATGCTGGTGTTCCTAGCTGGTTTGGAGGGGGAGGAGGTGGAAGAGGCAAATCCATTTGCAGTTCATCAAATTCAGCTGCATAATGCACTGGTGGAGGTGGTGGTGGTGGGGGTAGGTCTGTTCTAATGGGCTGGGAAACTGCCACAGGGGTCGGCTGGCTGGTAGCTGGAGTTTTCCACCGGCCAGGTCCACTTTTAGTTAAACACGAACCAGGGGAAATAGGTTTGGATGAATGGTTCAGATGCTCTTGGCTAGATGTGCTGGAATCCACAGATGAATTCATCCACGGATCACTGTCTGACTTGCGATCAATGTACTCCACATCCTTCCGTATAACCACTTCCAAACGATTCCTCTCTGGCTGGAAAACTTTATCTCGCAGTTCTTCCTGAGAACGAGCCACACGCTGGAAAAAATAGAATACATTCAATCTGCATTAAAATTTATATGCAATAATAAAAATTGTTGGCTAACTGCAGTTCTACCAAGAAGTCTTTCTATTACTAGTCAAAAGTTTTTGGTAAAAGTTTAGTACTTTCATAACCAGCATGTTTCCCCCAAGACTCTCAGTTACTTAACATTACAAAACAACTCAAGCTTTTAAAAATCAGACAAGCCTTGGATGGCTTTGCAAGGTCTGAGACAATTGTGAAACTGCAACAGGAGAATCGGTGAAAACAAAGCAGAGCTTATGCCAATAAACTTCCCCATCGCACAAATTCTCAGGGCTATCCCTAACAACTCCTCCCCAATGCAACCACAGTGGGTCAGGCAGTTTGGAACAGTAGTAACTCAAGCACACTAACTCTCCAGCTCAGCTTCCAACTGCCTTGTCAAAACATTTCTCTTTTCTGAACACAAATACAAGGAATGCTGAGGGGGAGAGGGGACATCTGCGTGCTCCTCCCCACTATTTCCAACTAGAGACATTCTCTGTTACTGTCAGAGGGGACATGGGTGATCACGTCTTAATTTCACCTGTCTCCTGGGGATGTTCAGGATTTCTT
Source organism: Crocodylus porosus (assembly GCF_001723895.1). Classification (NCBI taxonomy): domain Eukaryota; kingdom Metazoa; phylum Chordata; order Crocodylia; family Crocodylidae; genus Crocodylus; species Crocodylus porosus. Next base: position 105,352,811 of record NW_017728943.1, read on the forward strand.
TGTCTGTACCCTTGCACCATTTTGAAGATAATCAAGCACAAGAAACTGTTAAGTACGGTTACTGTATACCAGCTAGGAAAGTCCCGTTCCATTACAAACCCCCCTAGATGTGAAAATATTCAAAACCATGATGACAATGACTGTGCCTCTTAATTCTAAAATATTTTTCTCAAAACTAATACTCATACCTCAAAATTTTATGAAATCTTTGGGATTAAGCACAGAATGTACCAGCTAACAAGCAGCAAAATTGGAGCACCAATGACCTTAACTATGACCTCAAAAGAATGCCTTACTTGGGATAAAAGAGTGCATTTTTATGCTCTATTAGTCCAGTAGCTCCGAACACACAGCTATTTGTGTCAGATTAATTGTGAAAGTGCACCTAGCCAAACAGTTTGCTAACGACTTGTGCATTTACATAATAAAAACAAGCATTTCAAGGCAGCCAGCAATTTATTGGAACTTGCACAAGCATAGCTCCCACTAACTCAGCAGAAATAGTGCCTTCAAACCTAGTGATAATTTTCCTTGACTAGTTGTTATCTGGAAGAGCTCATTCAGCAAAATATGCTTTTACAATAAGTATTCTAAAACTGCCAGAAAGAAAAAAAAAAAAAAAAGAGTCTTTTCAAACAAAGATGAAATCCACAAGCTATTGCTGTAGAAAAGCAAAATCATTCTGAGATTTTTGAAGTCTGATTTACATCAGCTTTGAAATTAAAAATCCCTGATATGAAAACATATCATATACTAACAAAAACAAAACTTAACATATACATACAAAACACCTAACGCATATTTCTAGGTAATTTTGCTTTATCAAAACTGGCAGAATTTGGCCGCCACTCAAAGTGTGGGCGTCTAGTAGCCACTTGCTCTTTGTCAGGATCTGGAGTATTAATGTCTAATAATAATTTTTCCTTAGCTTTTTACCACTAATTTACACCATGGAAGTTAAGAACACAGGTTTAGCTTTCTAAAGTTGCAAACAGCTAGGCAAGCTGCAATATAACTACCATCTGCAAGTTAGCTGAGTCATACCAAGACGTTGAGTAATGATTGCAGGTAACAAATTATTACCATGCAATGCACTAGCATTACTGGTATGCATACATAAGGATTACTGTCATAAATGTGGCCTGCAAAATCAGTTCCTACCTTCTTTTTAGGATTCCTTCTTCACGTGCTGAGGCTCAATGGCGATTTTTAGCCACCACTTTTAAACCTTTTCTGTGCTTACTTGAAATGTGAAAGTGATTAAGGGACTAGCCTGGGACTTGAGAGAAATAGGTTCAATTCCCTGCTCCCCTAACAGATTTCCTGTATGACTTCAGACAATAAACATGGGGATAGCAGTACTTCACAAACTTTACAGGGGTAGAGATAAACGCATTTAAGATTGAGGGGCACTTGGACTCTATAGTAGTAATGTTCATCTCAATTCAAATGAGAGAACTTGAAATATAATTTGTATTTCTGAAGTAAACATTTTATTGAGGACAATGGGTTGGTCTTGAAATTGAGAGATTTCTTTACTCTCTTTAAAAAAAGAATTCAGCAAGTTTCTACAAACTTGCATAGGGGCTGGGACTTCTCTTTGCTTTCTGCAAAAAAACCCCAAAACACTCCCCCGCCCTCTGGAAGCCTTGAGATGTTTTAAAAGAGAAACCTTAGCACTCTAAACAAGTGCCTTGAGTGATCTGCTAGAGAAAGAGCAAGGCTTTTTAGATCTTGTAATACAAATTTCTAACCTGCATTGCAGCACTGATTGAGTGACTACTCTCTGCCTGGACTTGTGTTTTTTCTTCATAATTTGGCCACTGATTCTGAGCAGGACCCATTCGATCTTGAGACTTGGAAGCTGGGAATGTGAAATACTCTCTGGTGTAGGTTTGTGTGGGAATAGGATAAGCTTCAGGTCTTGCTGGCGGTGTCTGTTCCTGTAAAAGGTAGAGGACAAACTACACTTAATCAATTCTGTACACAATGATTTTAATTTGCAATTTTTAAAAAGCAAATTTTCTAAACATGGTTTTCAATTTCATCTTAAGCTAAATGAATAGAAGCCTAAAATTAGTCTAAAATGAAATATGCTGTAAGTTTTGACTCAAGTACACACCGCTTATTGCATACATTTATTTCTAACAAACAAGTCTGAATACTAATGCTATGACAAAAACTTGGTGATAATCTTCAGCAGTGTGCCAATAATATAATCTCGTTAAGTCACAGTGAAAAAGAATAAATACAAATCACTGTTCAGTGACATTCGGTTAACATTCTTCACTGAAACTTCTGCTTAACTCAAGCACAGTACTTCTATTGATATTTAAAGGATGTTAACAGCCAATCTTTTGTTTGCCACTTCTGACCTCTGTACAAAGATTTCCAGTAGAGACTGAAGTTATCTTGGTGGTTGTTCCAGAAGCATAAGCATTCTTTCCTCCAGGACTGGGAGGCTGATCTATTGAAGAATTAAAGGAGGCATTGTTAAATGAAAATTAGTAGCAAGCATTTACATCCTATTTAATAAGATATCAGCCAATGAAAATTCAGCAATAATAATGCTGCAATTTAGTTTCACTTTTACTAAAATTACCCGCACTACTGTTATGACAGTGTCAGTATTTTAAGTAAATCGTTTTAACCATTCATACCTCTCCCTCTTTTTAGGGGAAGAAAACTGCAAGAAAAATAAATGTTCAGTAGAATAATAAAACAATTAGACTTTTGCTTACTTGCCACATTCGGACTGGAGCGGTGATCAGCTCGATTCTTCATTAATCTGTCGTCCCCTGGAAGCTTCTTTGGTTCATTGTACTCTGTCCAAGGCAGCTGAGGGCTCTCAGGTGACCCATTTTGAGCAGAGTTATTATACAGCTCGAAGCCTTCACTCTTTGGTCGGGGTTTACCTGCGCCACGCCGGTCAGAAACTGCAACAGGTTAGGATCTATACATTATTTTCCTCCCATTCCATCTGCACAATCACCACCCAGTTTATTCCTTTACAAAACACTGAACCTTATGCTTTTCATATCAGCATATGTTTTGCTGTAAGTTTTTCAGCTACACAATCCCACTCTTGTGTTGACAGCATAACATTCTTTTGATTCACAGGCTTCCAAAAGGATTTTGCAACAGACACCAAAAAATTTGGCAAAGCCAGGTGCAACTTTTACTGAAAGAAATCTCTAGATTAATCTGAAAGGCATATGGTGTCTGAAGCAGTGCTGTAAGCTGGGGTAATAAGGGTTTATTCTTTTAACCCTTTCCTTTCTATGCAATTCTATACTCAACTTTGGAAAGCTCCCACATGTACTGTATTATTCACATAAAAGTTCTATAAAGTTGTCACTAGGCCATGAAAACACCGATTCTTAAAGGAATCCCCATCATATTGGGGAGAAAAAAGGCAATCATAAAAGCAAGAGAGACTAGATACAGAAAATTAAGAACAGCCATTTCAAAGGCTTCTGAGTTTGGAAAAACAAAGACCAAATATGGTACAATGGCTTCTGACTTGCTTTTCTTTTCTTTTTTTCTTTAAACTAGATATGACAAGTATTACCACTTCTTCAGCAAGCAGTATTTTTTCAAGAGCGGAGTTTTTTGTTTTTTTTTTTTTAAAGGAAAGAAAAAAAAATTCCCTGAATTCTAGGCCTCTCCATTTATTTAGAGCAAATCCCTCCAAGATGGATCTATGCTTAAACAACTTGCAAAAGTCGAATTTCAGCTTCTTTAAGAATAATGCACTTACTTACTATTAGACATGTAACTAATATAATATTCTATGCAGTATGTAAAAATAAGCTGGATCTTCTGGAAGAATAGGTATGTTTCCTGTCCGTGGCTTTTGTGACTTACCAAGAGAAGGGCATTTATGTATTTTCTCTCTCTCACCTAATCGTCCTAAAAATACCCAATTTCTCAGTCTTACCCACAGAAACCTTTGTGCACCTTTGGATGAGCTAAATTTAATACATAATACATACACTGCATCTGGAAGATGCCTTTTTTCTTTTTACATTGTCCCACTTTCTGAACTGGGACAGATTATTTCTTCATTTCATGAACGTGCTTAAAATTTCTTTAGGGCATCAATTCAAGCAAGCATATGACCACCATGTGATACTAAACTATATGGTTATAACATGCTCAGGTGATTTCCAGAACTGCGACAGAAGAGATGAAATTACATAGTTGGTAATCCTACATGCTAATTCAAAAGACACTAGCATTAATTCTGTAACACCAAGCTCCTGGCAAATACTGCATCTTCTACATTCACATGTACTTCAAAAGCATTATGAAAATGTTATTCAATTAATCGTTTACCTCTCTGCATCATTGGGGATGGTTGGTTAAGCAGGGTTGCCAGACCATGATAAATTGCTCCTTGCTTTGCTACTTCCAGGGTCACTACAGAACCTGTTCTTGTCATGAGTTCTGCTGCCCTGTGATAAGAGTCAAGAACAACTAACTAAGCACAATGCCATTTAAATTAGCACCTCTCTATACAATCCTTTCTATGCCACTGCTACTACAGGTACTATTCAACAATGTTCTTTCCACACCCTCAGCTTTGTACTTAAAAGCACTGATTCTTCCTGGGAGATTAGAAAAGAGTACCAAGTTGATTTAAGAATATAAAAGAGCAATTATATAGACAGTTACCAATCTTAAATTTCAGCAGTTCATACCAAATGCCAAAATACTTAAAAATTTAGAACTAGAATCTAGAGCTAGAAATTGGCTTAAAACCTCTATTCCAACTTAAGACTCAAAACTCCAAGAACAACATTTTTTCCTCGTATAGATCCCTTTATTACAGCTATGGAAATACTCATCTAAAACTATGGAAGGAATTCAGTGGTAGGCCTTTATCACTGAAGATGCATACAATACATTTAATAAGACAATAGAGAGAAATATCCTAAAATCCAACTCTCATTTCTTTCATTACACTACCAGAGCTCTTATTCACTGTGGTCTATAATATACCAGTATTGACTTCCTCTACACACACCTGATAAAAAGTATACTGTACCTTTCTTGGGACAGCCCCACCAAACTTCTACCATCCACACTGAGCAGTTGATCCCCTGCTGCCAGGCGACCATCCTAATTACAAGTTGAGGAAAGAAAACATTCTTTAAACCTATATGAGATAAATATCAATACATTTTAACAACCAAATAGAAAATTAAAAACATTTCTACTAGAGCTACCTCTCCATTAGACATTTTCATATTTTAACAGTTTTAATATTTATAAACTTTACTAACCACATCTGCAGCACCTCCTTTTACAACAGATTTGACATAGATTCCAAGTTTATCTTGACCTGCACCCTGCAGAAAGAAAGATATTTCTCAGTGGTTACACTCAGATCACTTCTCTTGTAAGCTAACTTTCCATAAATCTGAATCATGGTATGCCTGATACTGGCTTCTCAATGGTTTTACACATCCCAAAGTTACCTAAAAAAAAAAAAACGAGCTGACTGCAATATAGAAGAGGTTCACATCTTTTAGATACCAAGAAAAGTAAAAGGTGTTAATTATAGGATTTTCTGAAAAACAGTCAAGACAAAAGATATTTGGTTCCATGACAAACAAAGCAACAAGAACAAAAAAGACCCACTGAGTTATGTTTAATATTTATTTTATTCCTTAATGAAAAAAATCCTCATTTGTCATTTTAGAGGCAAGTTGTATCCTTGCTGTAACCCTAAGATCATGTGGCACATCAGAATGTTACACTGCTCATATGGTAATGAAACAGAGGCCAGACAGGAGTTCATGTGTTCCAGCCCCGACTAGAGAGGTAGATAGGTAAGGTCTCCAGCCAGGGGCACTAGAGAGCTGCTCCCTGGGCCACAGAGCTTTATAGAAGCCCATCAATATAACCTGTCCTTTAGCTTGCCCAGGAAGGGGCAGGATGTCAGTAGGAAGTCACCTGGCTTTAAAAAAAAAGTCACTATGCATATGGACTGGGATCCCAGTCTGAGCAGGCAGAAAGCAAGGATTAGCTGATCCTCTGCTCATAGTTACTGGAAGCAGAGAGGAGCAGCAGCTGGGGAACTCATTCTCCACCTGGCAATCTCAGACTAGAGTTTCACCTGGCTGCTCCAGTCCCCTCCCAGACTGGTTTAGGAGGGGAGGGGGGCAGTGAGGGCAAATCCCCTAGCCTGTTCCCTAAACTGGGCAGTTCCCAACCTGGCGAAGAAGCAGGCAACAATGCCTCACTGATCCCTTACCCCTCCAGACCAGACCTACAAGCATTCATTCTTGCAAGGGAGATCTTCCAGATTTGACACCTGGAAGATAGATTTTTCTCCCAGAAAGGATATGATTCCCCAGGGGAGAAACTGAAGGTGCTTGTCACTGCTGGGAGAACAGCAATTCTCCTGGTAGAAATCGAATGCTTTTACATGGCCAGAGGATAGCTGGTGATTTATTTAACCTTGAGGGGACATAAAGAAAAAGAATAAAAACATTCTTTGGGACTAGGGTCTGCCTTTTCTCATGTACCTGTGAAGGACCCAGCAAAGAAAGATGTGACCGCTTGATGATAATGTAACAAAAATAAATAAAACAATGACGACCAGGGATCCGAGTTTGCTGTTTCCCAAGGAAAAAAACCCACAGATTTTCTCTTTAACCTGAGAAAAATGCAGATTTTTCTCAGTTAAAAAGGGAACTCTGCCAGCCTGCAAAGAGCCCTCTACAGGCAGGCAAAGTTCCAGCCTGCAAGGGGCTGGGGGTGGGGGTTATAGGGGACAGCCAAGCAGGAGATGCCATGTGTACGTGTGCACTTACACACACACACACACACACACACACAGCGCCACCAGGTAAGTCTGGCAGGGGGAGAGGGATTTAGGCCCCCATAGGGAAGAAGGAAGGAAGGAAGGGAAGGAGAGAGTTGGGCAGGGCTGGGGCTGAGTTGTGCAGAGTTGTGCCCCTCACTGCTGCCAGCCAGGCAGGGGTCCCACGCCATGGCAGTGTGGAGCTCCCAGCAGCACTCTTCCCCACCCAGCCTCACTCTGCCCTGCTGTACTGGGTCCCACCTGCTGGGCTGCCAAGGCCCTGGGAGGGGCAGGTGGGGAGCCCAAACCCACAGCATGCAGCCCGCATCCATCCCCACCCCCCATTCTGGCTGTGTTGGCTATGGGGGAGGGGGAGTCAGGCTCCAAACTCTGCTCCACTGCAGCAGCTGCCACCTCCTGCAAGCAGCAGCCAGGGCTTGGGTGTTGCCGACCACACCCACAGCCCCATAGTCCTGGAAGGTGAGGGCCCCCTCTGTCAGGGCTGGGGGGCACCAGTAAGGGTAGGGGGGTTGTGGCTTGGGAGCGAGGGGCCTGCATCCTGGTTAGCAAAGGAAGCAAGGGAAGCTCTGATTATCCATGATAAAAAACCTAAAATCAAACACCAAAATTTAAAGATACTTAGAATGTATTCTATTTTATTACAGTGACTTAGGCACTGGTAGGCTTCCAACCTGTAAATATATCA
>NW_017728943.1:105361100-105384828 GCF_001723895.1 Crocodylus porosus
CTGGGGTCGTTTGACCCCCGTACTCTTTCCTGCCATGGCAGGGGGTCGGACTAGATGATCTGCTCAGGTCCCTTCCGGCCCTAGAAACTATGATTTGATTTTTTGTAAATCAGGGAATTTGCTATTTTTAAAACAGAGAAAACCAGGATCCCTGATGATGACTAAAGTTGGGAAAGGGCAGGGAAGAGAGAATTACAATTTTCATTTTGGAAGTTGACAGGTCCAAAGTTCAAGTCCATTGTGAATTTTTTTTTAAATAATACTTTTTGTGGTTTCTAAATAAAAATATTCTACCCAATTTAATCTGAAACCCAACACTGATATTGTATTGCTAGATGATTAGCAAACCTTCAGCAGATAAATATAAACATATATTTGAGTCATGCTGTGCACAATTCCTTTACATGCACCCACTAGCTAGCTACCACACACTGGATTCGTCTAACTTTTGAACTAGTGAGCCTTGAAAGCATCATTAAGTAAAAATAAATGGTCATATAGTTGCAGTAACATTATTTAGTAAAGTGAACGTGTGCCATTTTTAAAGTTGACTATCACTTGACCTCCACAAAAGGCACTGTTACAGAGAGCAATATTTTCAGCTGAATTAATGCATACACAAAACTTTCCCATTCAGAACAACATTCCAAATTAGTATATTATTGGGAATGTGACTATTCTGTTTACTGACATCAACTCATTTCTACATTTATTTTTGGTAGCTATGCTACTACTACTGCTATTTCTCTGCCTTTGAGGGGGGGAAAAAACCCATGGAAATTAAAATCCTAAAATTGTAACTTCAACCCAACCAAATTAATAACTTGCAGCCTGGCTTTGGATTTTTTTTTATTTTTTTCTTTGGACCTGGGAAGTAGAGAGGAGGGAAGAAGGAAGGCGGACAAAGACTACTTTAATTAGAAGGATAAGACAGGATTAGTTTAAATAAGTCCAAGTTGCTCTAGTTCAAAGTTTCACAAGTCTCAAAACTTGTGAAATTCTCCTGAGATCTAGAATGTTCAAAATATTAATAGCTAAGTGTTTTAAGCGTACTTTTCTTATTTCCAAAATTTAAAAAAAAAATAATGTGGAAGGAGCAACAGTAACACTGAATGAAATAAAAACAATAATTTAAGTATCACTTTAAAAAAGGGGGATGTCTTCGCCGGTCCCACCTAGGAAAACGTATTCACTTTTAAAGTTACCTATTTATGCCAAATGAATAATTTTTTAAGTTTAAAAAGGAATCATTTGATTAACTGGAATTTTGCTCAATTGTCTTTACCCTCCAAAAACGTATTCTTGAGGGCTAGAGACAGAAATTACACAAACCAGTATAAGTGGTTTCAAATCTGTAACACAACAAAGTCTCAGTGTACACAAACCACTTTCAAAATGTCTGAAACCTGTTTATAATAGACCTGGATGGGTGCAGTATCAGACTTAACTGATTTAGGTTAAATTGATTTGTTAAACTTCTGTCCCAGATCCCCTCCAGATTCAATTTAACTCATAGTTTCCCAGCAGCTCAGGATGCTTTGTATGTTCCTCACAAGCCACCTCCTCACAGGCTGGACATGTTAGCCTTGGCCCAAGCTGCGTGCTCTAGCTGAGAAGGGAGATGTGCCCTAGCACTCCCCAGCTTCTGGCCTGGGCCACTGCAGGCATGTGGCTGCATTTCTGGAATCAAAACTTAGGGCGTCCCATGCTCTGGAAAGCATGGGGGGGAGGGAGGGAGTGATTTCATTGGTGCAGCTCCAAGAGCCAAACTAATTAAAAGCACTCAGAGTGTCACAGGTTACACACACTAAAAAAAAAATCGCAGTAGAGTCCTAGTCGAACAAGCTTTAAAGCTACCATTTTTAACAAGCACATTAATTTCCACGCTCCAGCAGACTCTATTAATCATTTTAACTATGGTTAAAATGGTATTTAATATTTAACAAATTACTAAAAAAGGATTTCCCCCCAACCCAACAGCAAAAATCTTAGCTCTCTCCCATATCAGGTATTATACTATTTCTCTGTAAAAGTGCTAATCTGTTCAGAAAGCAGAGCTGCAATAATAAATCATTTACCCATAGAATATAAGGTAGTTTTTAACATGGATTAACTCAGGATTCAGAAAAACAGTTTTTCCAGAAGAATGCATGAAACAAAAATTCAGTTCAGAGCTACATGACAAACTATCACAAAAAAGGGAACAAAGAGCAACATAAACAAGAACTTCCATAATAACATTTCACAAGCAAATAATTCATTGAATTCTGTAAGCAAGAAAAATCATGCCTGCAGTAATTAACTTAGTAGTTTTAGACAAATTTTCTATGGTTCCACCTACTCGAAATAGGGTTTTTAATTTTTTTTCCCCCCCAAAATGTGAAAAGGTTAAGATTTTTTAAGGAAAGAACGACAAGAACTTAATCACTTAGAAGCTGTTAAATAGTACATACAGTTGTCTAAAACTAGGAAAGCAACTAAAAATATTAATTGCTTTTTCTTCAAAAGTTAGCTACTTTTTTTTTTTGTAGTGCTAGAGTGATGTTACAGTTGTCATGGTCCAGGAATTATGTGGAGGCAAGGATTTTTGGAGGGGTGATATCTTTTACTGGACCAATTGCATGGTTGGAATAAACTGAGACAAGCTTTCAAATGGAATTCCAACCATGCAATCAGGTCAATAAAAGACACCCCCCTCCACCCCACAAAATCCTTGCTTCTTGTGCCAAGTTCTTATGACATTCATTTTATTTCTAAATTACAGGCAAGGGTCTACCTGCAGGCAATGCCCGAGTGAAGCCTGCAACATTAACACGTAGCAAGATAATATAACAGTTTTAACAGCCTCACCACTTCAAACCCCAAGGAATACTGCATGCACACAAACTGTTAAAAGATTAATGTTGCACAGTTAGGCATTCAAAAAGTCAGAAAAGGCTGCCTGGGCAACCTTAATGTACTTTCTGTTCTTTGCAGGCATCTTTTATCTTTTACTACATAAGCACATGTTTTTCTCACAGGAATCCTATCCAGTTAGTGAGCAAAATGGACAGGATGCACCCGTTCAGTATTTTTTTCTCCCTTTTGTTCACTCTATGGCTACCACCCAGAATGAGACAGGACAGCTGACAGACAGTTGGGAGAAAGCTGAACTCTTCAATAAATACTTTGCTTCAGCATTCATGCATGCAGATGATGGTCACCTGCCTAGTCAAATACTGGATGGATGCACAGGTGGGGGGTGATTGTCAACCAATGATCAGTTTTGGACTGGTGAGGGAGCACTTAGAGCAGCTGAACGTCTTCAAGTTGGCAAGACCAGATGGACTACACCCAAGAGTGCTGAGGAATGGGCTGGAGTCACGGTGGTACCACTGGTGAAGGTATTTGAAGACTTGTGATGCTCGGGAAGATGGGAAAAGGGCCAATGTGGTGCCAATCTTTAAAGGGAGAAGGGAGGATCTGGGAAGCTACAGACTGGTCAGTTTGACCTCAATACCAGGTAAAATTTTGAAAACAAAGTATCAAAATGTCCATTTGTGAGAGACTAGCAGAAGGCATGATGCTGAAGGATAGCCAACATGGTTTTGCAGCAGGTTGCATCTGACCAACCCTGTCTCCTTCTATGATCAAGTCATGAACCACTTAGATGTGGAAGATGCAGTTGATGTCAAACACTTGGATTTTAAAAAGGCCTTTGATACAGTCTCTCATGATATTTTTATAAAAAAAAAAAAAAGGGGGGATTATGAGCTGGAAGAGCCCATGGTCAGGTGGGCTGGGAACTGGCTAAGGGGTCAAACAGAGAGAGCATTAGTGGGCAGGTCTGTATCATCTTGGCAGGAAGAAGCCAGTGGTGTCCTGCAGAGTTCAGTTCTGGGCCCTGTGCTGTTCAACATCTTTATCAAGGATTTAGATGAGGTTGTGGAAAGCACATTGGCCACGTTTGCAGATAGGATGCAGATCCAAGTGGACCTGGACAAGCTGGAAAGGTGGTCAGAGCAGAATCAAATGCAGTTCAATAAGGATAAAAGCAGAGTGCTTCGTCTGGGGAGAAGTAACCTGCAACATGAATATAGGTTAGAAGGAGATAACTTGGCCAACATGATGGCTGAAAAGGGACCTCAGGATTATGGTTGATCACAGGATGAACATGAACTGCCAGCATGACACTGTAGTCAACAGAGCTAACAGCATACTGGAATGCATTACCAAATGCATTGCAAGCAGGGCTAAGCAAGCAATACTTGCTCTCTACTCAGCATTGGCGAGACCTCAGCTGGTGTACTGTGTCCAGTTCTGGACACTGCACTTCAAAAATGACATGGAGAATCTTGGAAGGGGGTCCAGAGAAGGGCCACAAGAATAATTAAGGGCCTGGAGGACCAAAGCTTATTAGGAAAGACTAAGGGATCTGGGACTGTTCCACCAGGCGAAGAGACAATGGGGGGGGAGGGGCAAAGGACTTAGTGGCCATTTATAAGTATGTAAGGGGTAAATATCAGGAGCTGGTAGGGGAAAAAAAAAAACAAAACTGTTCACTAGTGTGCCCCAGGGGAAGACAAGGAGCAATGACCATAAACTGTTAGAGGATGGTTTTAGGTTAGATGTAAGGAAGAAGTTCTTTATGGTAAGGGTATCTAGAATCTGGAACAGACTTCCCAAGGAGGTGGTGTAGTCCCCAACCTTGGAAATCTTCACGAGGAGACTGGACAGACACCTTGCTGAGATCATTTGATCTCAGCAGTATTTCTGTCCAGAGCAGGGTGGCTGGACTCTATGATCTTTCAAGGTCCCTTCAAGTTCTTGATTTCTAGGATTCTAGAAACTTTCAGATTTTATAATTAAAACCAATATTTTAAAGTGGCCAGAACAATTATGCTCCTTATCTTTGTCATTATTCACTGTTCGTGGTTCAAATATACTGTACAGAGACGATGAAATAGGTTAGAGGAGGGAAAGGGAGGGGAGGGGACAGGAAGGAAAGGAAAGGAATTCCTAGTATAGACAGCAAGTTAAAGGGAACTAAATTTATTCTTTTTACAGGAGGGCTGGTTTCAATGAGTTCTTATCAGAAAAACTCAGATAAACTTGTTTAAAAAAGAATCTCATGGGACAGCCTCTCTATATTATAAGCTGACAAGCAAAGAAAGGGATTATTTGTGAAGCAACAGGGATGAGAACAATACTGTAACTCACTATCCAAGTTAAGTGAGCTACTAATATTCAGCTTTAGATAATATTAGATCATCTTTCTAATGCAAAATGGGGCAGATAAATTCTAGAGAAAAAGTTACTTTGTAGAGTTAATGTATAAACATCAAGCACCTGACTTCAGGAGTGCTCCTGTGTCAGAAAAGCTGATTGAAAGAAAAACAAAAACCTTTACATAATATGAACTAACTTAATCTGGCAACCTCCCACAGAAACATTGTAGTGATTTTTAGACCTTCTGGATAGGTCAGTGGCCTCTAAATGCCACTATCAACCTTCCAAACAAAAATACTCTTATCTCCTGGTAACCAGGGGGACTTGTATGGAAACACAGACCAAGCAGCAAAAGAATTTACACAAAAATCAAAAAAGTCAGATAAACTGGGAAGGCAATGTCACCACGAAGGTGAAAGTAGCACAATTTACTCAAAATAAATTTTCTTTCCCCCCAAATGACACAGGATACATCTATGCTGCAATCATTGAAACTGATGTAGATACACTCAAGCTAGCCTGGCTACCAATAACTGTAACTGCAACAGCATGAAGCTCATCTCAGGCTGAATTTTACAGTATGCAGCGAGCCTGGTGCTGCTGCTGCTTTGCTATTATTGGTATCCAAGCTGGTATCCAAGTTAATGGTATCTGACCATTAACAACCAGTCAGGATATGGCAACATAAGCTGCAGTGACTGCTGTTAGACATACCCACAGAAATTCAGTTCAGGAACATCCAGTAGAAAATTAAATGGAAGCTCTGTGAAAAGGAGACTTCATAGCTCAGGTTTAATCTATGAACTCTTCTGCATTCAGTCACAATTTAAAAAATGCTTTGACTTTTTTTTCTAGGTAGTGTTACATAGCTAGAAAAATGTTTCGTTTGTTCTCTCTCTCTTTCAACTGCCATCTCCTAGGATTAAAACAGAGAGAACCTTTCCATATGTTTCACATCTAAACAGTTATCCAAATAAACAACATTGGAAATAATACCTAATTGTTGCAACCCATATAATGCAACTTAATATTTTATAAAAAAAGAATCCCCATCTCCCCCTCTCTCACCTCAACAAATTTTATTTTATTTAGGAACTACTTTAAAACTATACCCTTGTTCCCCCAAAAAACCTGCAAAAAAAAGTTTTGCAGCCCAAAACAGAAGGAAGGGGAAGCAACACTGATTATCTCCCTATTCCCCACTCCAGCTTTTGGTGGACTACTGTATTATACAAGACTAAGCACGGAATTTACTGTTAAACGTTAGAGGTGCCTGAGCACAGAGTCTGCACCAACAGTGTGATGAAGCAGACTTGATTAACTGAGTCTGCCGGAGCATGGTAATTACTGTGCTCCAGTAGCCTCCTGTGTCTCACAGGTCAGCATCCCCATGCTTCAAAATGGTGGCCGGGGCCCTTGAACTAAGTGCCATCCCTCCCTCTCCCCCAACATACATGTAAAAGTGCCCTAAGTTCTTAACGTAAGAAAGTAAGCTAAAACGTACATAAGTTGTTTGAATAACTAGAGCAACGGTTCTCAGTCAGAGAATCAGCAACATCCTGGGATGCCACAAGACTCTTTTAAAGGTGCCCTCAATATTAGCATCATTGTTTGCAAACACACGATTCACAAGATAAACTCAAAATGCAAGCAGCAATCCACAACGTTAAAAACATTCCCACCTGTTGTGGGCTGAGTCCTTTGCAACAGAATTGCTCTATTACTAATCTATAGTCAAAAAAACAAATGTAAACAACAGCTGGCATTTTCTGAAGGATGCCAAGTCCAAAAGGGTTGAGAACCACTGAACTAAAGAACAGAATTTCTACAAGTATTCAGGGAGGATGTATAAGACAGTAGGCTCACTATAAATGAGGATGTGGGTAACATTAAAAGACAACAAAGAAATGGCTCAAGTACTGAATGTCTCAAATGTTCAAGAATTTTTTACAATTAGGAAATAATAAAAACCTTGCAAAACATCCATTTATAAAAAGCTAGTGAAGCAATAGCTGGAAAACTAGAACATAAATTAGCTGTTCCAGATGACACGTTCCAGGATATTAAAAGGAATCAGGTAATGAACTTACTGAACTACTATTTTCAGAAAGACATGAAAGCCCTGAGAGATGCTGAAAATAAAACAAAAACAGTAATTTTCAAAATTAAACAGATGGATACTTTGCACTTTACTAAAAAGTGTAAAGTTTATAAGTATCAATTTATAAATAAATTGACATTTGTAAACAAAAAGTCTAAACTCAGCCTCAAGTATGGAAAGACAATATTAAAGAAGAGTCACCATGCAACTAAAAGATGGCAGAGCACTAAGCAGGATCAAATTTTACCTAATATTTAACTCTTCCTCCCCATCTTGTGAAGAGCTAAAAAAAACCAGAGGATGAAGGAAATCTGACAGCTGTAATAATAGCATTTAAGCAACTGAAAAGAGTCATTGTTGGGATGATAAACTAAAATTAAACAGAGTATCAAAAAGAAAGGAGTACATTTGGGAAATAAGCTGTAGTAGTTAATATAATTTAACATTTTAATTAATAATTTGACAGTAGGTATACATTTATATGCAGGTAATGCTGTACTGGGACAATTTACACGTATAAAAAGAGACATGCCACTAAAGGGATTGAGAGAAATTAAGAAATATGGACAAATAAAACTAAACTTGGAAGAACATGAACTAATAACAATGTGGCAAAATCATACAAAACAAATCTATTAAACAAGAAACCTTAAAGAAAAATTCTACTGATAAATATTTATAGCCAATGGTGAACAGCAAGTTGAGTTATTTATAATGAAAAAAGAAAAATCAAGATAAGGACAAATTGACTGAGTATTTGATGAAAAGCAGCAAAATATCTTAAGTATATAAATCAAAGACAGAGAAAGCTATGGTGGTATAAGAATATAATAGCTAGGAATAATGGGATTAAAATTAAGTGAACAACACTGAGAGAAAATCCTATTATGTTATAGATTAGACACCTTAGGGAGGCCTTGGACACTGAAAAATCTAGGACGCTAACGGATCAACCGTTTTCCCCCAGCTATAGTCATGGGCTGCTTACGGATGTGTGCATGTCTGTGTGGGGGGTGGGGGTGGAGATGAAAAAAACTCCAGTGCTATACTTTAAGCTTGGCACCCTCCTGCACCAAGCACAGCACATGGCCAGAGGATGCACTGAGTTATTTTGACGCAGTTTGCCCAATGTCTGTATACGTCATGTGCTTCAGCAGGGCTTTTTGGCACTTTTAGCTAAAAGCTGATTGAATCAGTTTTAGATAAAAGCACCAAAAAGATCTGCTGAAGCACCTGATCTATACAGATGTTACAGAGCCAGGTCAAACTGAAATGTTTCCTCTTCCAATGAAGTGTTGAGTTTTTTTGTTCCCCACCCCCCCACATCTGTAAGTGGTTATGGTGAGTAGGCCATAAATTGGCTGTCCAATCACCAAGATCTCATAAGCAAGAAGGTGGTAAAGGTCTAAACTTCTCTCCTGCTCTGTGCCTCCTGAAATTACTCTTAACAGTAGAGTGAGGTCTATGAGCCCCTACTTTTAGTGGTAATAATTTACTTGCATAGCCATCATCAGCTTTGCAAACTATTAGCCATAAAAAAGCTGAGTCTATCAGTATGAAAGGTAAGCTTAGTTACAACATCAGTATGCAGACATGGTTGAACAAAGTGGCCACTATGATGCCCCAGTTCAGTGCATCATAATGGGACTAAATGGTCTCTCTAGTTAAGTAAGTAACCATCAAAGCATTCAAACAGACATACATGCCTCCCTTGCATAGCAATACAAAATTGTCTCAATAGAACTGCACAAAGAACTAGACTGGACACAAAATAGTTGGTAAAGCTTTTTACTTAGTCCGTAGCACTCCTCAACTGGAAGTTGGGACTTCTAGATGACCCAATAGGAGTTTGACTAACCTCAATTTCTAATAATTTCTAGAATTAAAAGGCTAAGAAAATCTGTAACAAAAGGATTTTTTCAGATGACAGAAGAAACATTCAGAAGTAGTAGCAGAACTACAAAGCTTAATTTATTCATATATTATATATTGCACATAAACATTTGAAGCTATATGTATTATAGATTTGTATGTGTAGGTACTGCAGCTAAAACTATAAATTCACCAGATAATTTAATGGCATTATCTCATTGCTACTAGTTTTAAATTATTTTTGCCTATACCTGCACCTCATTTTATCCCCACTTCAAATTCTTTAATTCAATTAAAAATCTGAATAGACCCAGTACAGCTGAGAATTATGGTTGCTTATAAAATTAAAAATATATATACACATGTGCTTCATTGCAATACACTACCATCTAGCTTTAGTCACAGTAAGTATATTAAAGGTTTCCTAATGACATTTGGATGTAGACTTAAATTTGTTTTATTGTTATGAAATTTTGCAGTGTTTAAGAAATCACATGCTTAACATTGTGGAAACAGAAATAAGGATATCTAAATGTTCCCATTATAATTTAACTGAAATTGTGGGAAATGTTTAATTCCCACTTTCAGGATACGTAGTCTCATTAAAATGGCTTCATGGATCAGGCCTATAATATATCTCAAAACAGAAGTCCAGAATGCAAGTCTCAAGACGTTTGTTTTTTGTTGTCAACTGACTGAAGATGCCAGGTGTCCAGTCTATGACAATCATGAAATGTCAGACACAGGAAATCTATAACTAAGCAAATAAAAAGATCAAAGCTACAAATGAAGTTCAGAGGCCAAAAATATTTAAAAAACGAATAAAATAATTGATATGCCCTACAAAATTTGATTTAGCCATAGGAATAAATTTAGCACAATTATTCTTGTAATGGAGATCTTTTACAAACTATTTGTGAAGTAATACAGAAAGGAAAGCTGAATAAGAAGAACATAAGATGTTATTTAACCCTTTACACTGAAAGAATGCAAAACCTGAATCTGATTTCAAAAAGTTAATCCCCAAACTTTGCTTGAGGGTAACATGCTTATAAAATAAGTAATGTGAATAATAAGATGCATATAAAAGATTATGATTTATAACTCAAAACCACAATATGTACATTTAAAACACTGGCCATTAAAGTATTATGTCTTCATAACAGATGTTCTTATAATACAGGGGAAAGAAAGAAAATACCTGTTTGTATCTTTGTAGTGAGGAGCAAGGATTTCTTAGGGTGATCTCTTCCAACTACATAGTTGGAATATAGACAGACAAGCTTTCAGAAGCAAGACTTTCTTCATCAGATCACTACCCTGGTAGTGGAAACCTTCATTTCTTCCACAAAGTACCAACTGAGTATAACAAAAATAGTCCATGGAACTAAAATGTTTTAGCAAAACCATAAACTTCTACCTTATGATAAAAAGCTTCAGATGTGGTAGCTAGGTTTCCATTCACCCTCCTTCCTACCCCCATAGTAGAATTTATTGGTTTCATCAAGGCTAATTCTCATATTCCTGTCTTTGTAAGCTTACATAGAAGATCATCAAAAGTTGTATAAACATCCTCAAAAACAAGTTTATACAACAGGATCAGTCAGTCTGACTTCTCTGGCAAGCAGTTAGTCTAGATGCATTTAAATTAGCTGACTTTATAAGCATTCTAAGGGAACACCAGTTTACTAAAATACTCCAGCTGGTTTACATATGCGCTCACTATGCAGCGCAAAGCAAAAGCTTCTGAAGAACAAAAACACATTCAACATTCCCCTCAAAAGCTATGCGCATTTCACAGGTCAGCTCTGGTCACACATAAGCATGAAAATCTGAATCTCTATGTATAGAACATACTGTGATCATGATTAATTTAATTACTTGCCATCATCAGTTCAGGAGAATGGAGGAGTTTAACTAAACAGCTACTGATTAAGACATTAAAATGGGGTCAAAAGCATCTTTGCATATGAAGACAAAAAAGGAAAGAAAAAAAAACTCTGGCAAAGGAAGCAAAGGCTTCAGCCCCCTCAAGACCAATTTAGACTTTATCATCATTAGACAAATGCTTCAGCCCATACTCCACATCATTTCCAAGTATAAATGAGGTGAACTGGCTTGCTGTATACAAAACTGATTCCCTTCATTGTAACTACAGCTGCTCCCCGCCCCCTCCCCAATGTGGTGATCTCCAAAACAAACTGATTTTTTCTACAACTGACCCATAGTCCACATATTCTCTCCCTCATCTTGTCTTCTTTGAAAAAAAACATGTTACATATTCATCAAAGTACAGCTGCAAGCCAGGAAAAAAAGCAACCAATAAAATGAACTGAAAGTAGCAATTCAGTCACTAGCACCAACAACTAACTAAATGATACAACCAGAAAGGGAAAACAATGCACATGCATGACCATGAATGTAATTTGAGTGTGTTAAGTAATGCAGGATTAAAACCACACTAAGTTTTTAAAAAATGCAAACATCTTAAAGGCCACAACAGATAGGTGCAAAATTTTGAGAGATCAGAAGAATACAATGCATCAGGTGAATCTGCTGAACATTTTCAATCTATGAATCTGGGGCAGGAGAAAACTACAGTTTGTTTCAGGGCATGCATCAGTTATAAAAGGTTTCCAGTAAAGATACCAGTCACGCAAACAGACCTCACACACCTAGGTGTTCATAATACTTGCTTTTCAAAACAGATAAAAGGGAACTGAATTATCAACAATAATATAATACTTTTCTATTACTAAAGCAATGCATGATGATCCTTGTCTGATGTATTTTTTTTTATTAATTCTAATATAGTGTAAGTAAATACAAATGGAAGAAACAGGTGATTTCCTCTATTCCATGTAAAAATATAGCTGATTAGTGACACAAATTAACGTCTCAACATATTCTAGAAACTGACTAATTCCAAACAATCCTTTGAATTTAAAAAAAAAGAGAGAATTAGCATCTCTCTTGCTAACTGTAAAGCAAACCATTTCAAACATTACAACTAACCATGCCTTTTTTAACCTACTTGAATTTTACTTTAAGACATCTGAAAAATACCAAGAGTAAACAAGGAGAATAAAAATCACTAGACTAAGTCTGTAGAAAACTTGATAAACTTTACTTGAGAGCTTTGCTCAACGTTTATTTAAATAAAGGAAATACCTAATGTGGCAATCTGTAAAAGACAGGAATCAGATCATGTTGTTTAACAAACTAACAAAGGCTTTCCCCAACTTCTGCAAGAGATCTACCAATTTATTCTGCCTGGAGCCATTCACTTATCTCACCCCTTATATGCACTTGCAAAGCAAGAAAGTCTGTTGTTTTATCAGGCATTTCTGGGCTCAGCTTTAGAAATGAGATTAATGTTTTAGCATATACTGACAACTAATACTCAAGTTGGTTAAGCACTGAGGGAAATCTGGACTCATGCCACCCAGCAGAAGTGGTACTGAAAATTTAGCAGCACACTTTCATCAGAGAGGTTAGCCATGTTAGTCTGAAGTCAAGCAGAAGACAGGGTAGGCCTGTACCTTTACAAACTAACTAAATACTACATGTATATGCATAGCACAAGCTTTATGAATCCAAGTTCACTTCATCAGATGCTGTGAAAGGACATTTCCTTCTGAGCTAACACTGAACTAATACCTCAACCATCACTATGAGCTAGTTGTGCTGTCTTCTGACAACACATAATTGGGCAGGTCCTCCGTTCTAAACTCAAATATTTGTAATGCTCTTCCTGCAAAAGATAGGCATTAGCCCCACTCCTCTCGCTAAACTGAAGCAGACACAATTACATTTCTATCAGCATAAATTCACTCTGCAGTCTTGGGCAGATATGGTGAAAAACAGGCTGTAGTGTTGCTTTGTGCTGTTAAGTAACCATGTGCATGATAGTTGAAACTACTCTTCACTGTTAACTACTTCTGCATGCATAATTGGTAAATGTGTAGAAAATGCTTTGAGATTTTTAGAAGCATGAACTATAAGTTTAAGATGCTATATCATCATCACGGGTACTGGAAAGGTCTTTGAGGGGAGGGGGAGAACTTGCCTAAATGCCAAAATTCTTTCATGCATTACCAAGTGCCTGAATACTGAAGCTGCTATGGTATGGGTAGAGCTGGAATATCCACCTTATTTTGCAAGGAACTAAATTACAGCAAGTCTTCTCAGTTGACCACATTAAAACAAATGTTCAGATGACTGATTTGCAACATAATCTCAACCTGAATTTGTGAAAATCTTAGTTCTTGCCTGAGCCAAATGTGAGGCCTCAAATAATGGGGAAAGAGAAACCATGCTCTGCTGTCAAACTGAAGAGCTGCAACACTAAGCTATCTGGGTTTGTGAAAGTGGACAGAATGTGAAATCTTAGAAATACTGCAGATCTGAAGAGCCGACACAAAATACACTGAAATAATTTGAGATAAAGAATATTTTAAATCTCAAAAACTGTTAATCACTCTTTAAAAACAGACATCTTGACATCAAAAAGACAGTCCACTGAAATATAAAACCTGCTGAGGGATTAAATAACTTGTATTTTATACTGGAAAATGACATTGCAGATGCCGATTAATTTATCATTAAAAAAATAAAGTTACATAACAATTAAGAATATGCAGTTAAAGATACTATTAACTTTTCTTTCAGATGGATAATCTGTTTTTCTATGACTTGCAACATTTGTCACAGTTAATTTTTGAAATTCTAATTTAAAACTGAAAACCAAGAAGCAGATTATCATTTTATCATCATCTCAAGTAAATTCAATGGAAATACTCCATCCAAGCCCTGTTTTTACAGGGAGCATTGATTTAGGTTTGCATTTAAAATGAAATGATGTTTTCCTGACTCTGTTGTGACTGTTTACCCTTATAGTTGTAAGAAAATTACTGAGATTGAGGGATATGGGGACCTAATTCCTTGGAGTACTTAAATTGTAACATTTATTATATTCATTAACCTGTAGATTCCTCTAACTAATGTTTGCTCTATGTGGTGGCCAAATACTTTGAAATACACCTTTCTTTCATACAGTAGCAACCTGAATGGATTTAAAATTCTCTACTCAATAAATATACATTAAGTTTAAGACGGAACCTAACTGGAGTGCATTTGTAAAGTCTTTTATTCTAGTCACAGACCAGGTCTACAGAGTATTGAAATCTCTTAATACTGTTTAGGATGTCAATTTTAATTATTTTTACAAGATTTTACAAATGGAAAACGGATTTGTAGAGGAATCTGGATTAAAGCCAAGTAATATGACAAGCAGACATATCACAAAACATGCTATTCATGCTCTTCCACAGAGAAATGGTAGTAATTATTGTGGATACTTGAACAATAAAAAATTTAAAAGCTGTCACTACCACTTCTTTAGAGAAATGTGTAAGAATGGACTTGAAAATAGTTTAAGCTTTTCCCCTTCTGACTTTGCAAAAGTTAACTAATAAACTTTGACTGTATTCAACTGCATGCTACATTAAATGGCTGTTATATGAACAAGTACTTACTGACCAGTCTAAACAAGCAAGAGTGCAGGAAAACGTACAGGGAAAACATTTAAAACTAAACAAAAAAAACAGTCCCAACAGAACCCTGAACAAACTTACCACGGATTCTGTTCTTCCAACAACAGAAAACCACATTTTGATCTCCGGGACTACAGATCCTTGAAAGAAAAAAAGAAACAATTCTCCACTTCTCTCACAGCCCTTAAAAGCAACCAGCAATACAGTCTGCTGGATTTTCCAAGACACCCATCAAGATAATTCTGAGCTGGATGCTATGACACTATGGCATTTATCACACTAGCTATAACCAATACAATATTCAGACTCTTACGTAATCAGTATCCCGTTCCGACTTTCATTTACTTTAGGAGCTTTATTAAACTTTGAAAACTACTAGAAAAACAAAAAAGGGGGCCTTTTGTACAAAAGACAAAAACCTCCAAATTAAACAGGAAGTAATGTGCTGGCCCACAGATGGGTAGAAAGTCACATGCTAAACCCCCCAAAAAGTGATATATTTTTAAAGTAAACTGCATGCACATACTGCTTCCAAATCATCTGGATTTCATAAAATGAAACCACAGTGTGGCTAGAAGTCAGGCAGCTCTTAACATCAAAACATCTTTCAGGGTTAGAGCAACCAACTTCTAAACAGTTTCAAAAAGCAGTACAGACCCTGCTCCCCAACCACTCCACCCTTTAAAAATCAATGGCCTTACAATAATGCTAGCAGACGTAAAACTTCAAAAAGATTTAGTACAAAAAAACTGTACAAGGGTGGGGGCAACAGCTAAGCTTCCTTCACTGCATCAGTGGATCATCTGCAAAGTTTAAGATTTTTAAATCACAAAGGTTTTTAAGAAGGATGCTGCAAGGTATTTTCCCTAACTTTAGAATGATTTTAATAACTCCTTAAGCTTGAAACAATTAAGTACTAATACTAGTTTTTATTCAGTCTGCACACCACCCCCCTCACTTGTTACATGGCTGCTCAAAAAATTAATGTTGACTTTGAAAGCCAGTGGCTTTTAATGAAAAAATACATGAATAGAGTACATGGTGACGGCTGAATCTGTATTTTAAAAAATTTACATTTTGCACATACCAGATATTTTCATAGCTTGCGTCCCAATAAAGTACCATATAAAATATTAAAACTGGAATTAAGACTAAAGCTCTTAATGTCATTGCCTGTGATTAAGTGGAAGGAGGGCCAAATATTTTGTTCCTTAGTGACTGAATAAATGTTTTCATTTTTCTTTTCTCCACTCAACCACTTAAATCTACCACTGGTGTCTGTAATCCTTCACACAATGAATTAAAACCATCCATCATAGGGACAAACAGGTGCAGAAGACTCTGACTCAAGTTCTATTACTTCTTTGCTTTCAACATTATTTTTAACATCAGCCTTAACTTACAGAGACTATTCCGCAATAAATTCCTTCGGTAAAAGGAAGTGACAGCAATTTTGTAACTAAAAAAAAAAAAGATGTTGCTAATTAGTAAAGTTCTTTGCCAGTTTCCAACAGGAAACTTCATTTTCATAGATTTTCCCTACAGCCATATTGCTTTATCTTTGGTCCACGGAACAAATCTAGCCTGCAGAGCTCTTCACAGGTCTGGAAATTTGGCAGTGGGAAAGTGATGGATCCAACACGCAGGCTTGCTCCACGACTAGATCTGGGATGCAGGGCCAGGCTAGCACAACTGACTGCACCCATGGATCAACCTCATGTGCTGACTCCACCTAGATTCAGCCTGTGGGATCTGGCCTGCGGACCTATCCCACACAACACATCCAGGCCATGGGGCCAGAAGGTTAAGCACCACTGTCCCACAACATGAAACTGCACACATGACATGAGCAGAAAAACTTTAAACATATATGAATATGCAAGTGTATTACTTAGATGTTCTGCTCTAGCAATAGCCATCAAAATTGTGGATTTTTTGGTGCAAGGTACAGGAACAGAAGAGCGAAAATCATTTCTTTTTTTTAAAAATTAATCTTTGAGATTATGAGCATTACTTTCTCTTCTCCAAATATGTCCATGGCCTTACATTACAGCCCTTTCTTCTGCCAAGTGACAACTAGGCAGGTTTAGCTTCAGTTAGTAATTTTCATTCAAAAGAATTCAAACTTAGAATGACTCCTCTCATTATGGCAGACAATGCCATACTTTTGTCATTCAAGACAAAGTGCTATCTATATTCATATACAGAATCATGTATTAAACAGAACATATGCAGAGGGTTCCTCTGGCATGCCTAAAGCAATGATAGTTGAGGCTAGGAGATAACCAGTTCAATGCTCTCCCTCTAAAGCAGTGTTTCCCAACCTTTTCCAGCCCAAGGCACACTTAACGTTAATAACAATTTTCTGCAGCATACATGTTAAGGCATTCCCTATCCTCATACCTATTGTAGCTCATTGCCATGGCAAAATTCTGCGTCACAACTGTTCATTTCTGACAGCACACATTTGTGCTGCAGCACACTGGTTAGGAAATACTGCTCTAAAATATCCATCCCTGCTGCTGTTAAAGCTAGACTAACCACTGGTCTGAGCCATTGTGGCCCTTCTTATTGCTCCTAATAAAAGCTTAAGCAGTTGTAGGTATAAGAGCATCTCTAACACCGTAAAGTACTGCTTTATTTGGAGCAGTGCCACCTGCTGATCAATCACTGTAATTTTCATTTCTAACTTTTTCTTTTTTTAATACCTCACCCAATGGAACTTAAGGGACCAAGAAATAAAACTAGGACCAGCCATCAAACTAGAGCCCTCTGCAAAGAAAAGGAAGTGCCTCTTCTTTTCATACAAAGACAAATCCTTATTTCTTGTATTTAAAATGCACTTTAAAAATACCATATTTACTTTTATACCAAACACACTTCTACTCCAAAAAAGTCAGCCATCCAAAATTGGGGTGCATGCTTTAAATGAAGATGGTGATTTCCAGACCAGAATGGGGGCAGGAGACACTGGAATAGCTGCTGTGGATTGGCTCTGTGCTAGGCTCTGGTGGCATTTGGGAGGGGACAAGCATGTGTTGCTCCATGTTGTGCATTCTCTCCCCTTGCAAAATCTGCTGCTCAAGGCTTAACCCCATCAGAGCTGCTGGCAAATCAGCAGCAGCCAATTTGGCAGAGGCCATGATGGAGCTGAAGCTTGAGCTGAGGAGCTTTTATAGAGAAAATGCCTGAAGATAAATCTTTTCTTCTTCATTCTGCGTTCCCAAAGCAAGATGCAGGTCTTATTTGGGGGTCTGTGGTATGCACAAAAATATGGAGTTTGAATATCAATTGATTTTCTTATTCTGGAGAGAAACATTGGGGGGAAAGGGGGGGGGAGAGAAGAACAGTCAAAGCAGATTACCGTAGCTAAAATATTAACATTGCTTACCCTGATGTGAAAATGCAACAGCCAATTAGTTCCACTCTGACATGCTATACTTAAAATAATCTGGGGCACTCTAAAAAAAACTTTAAAACTCTCAAAACACTTTAATCTGCACATTTATGCCCTTCCTCCCCATTTTGTGGGGTCAAAAAAACCCACCGAATTTCAATTCCAGTATTAGTGCAAGATACATAACCTGAGTTCTACTGGAGAAGTCAAGTGTCATTAGAACAAGGGAGTTAACAGAAAAGTAAAAACATATAATCACTATCAAAGCTTCTCAAACACAGTTTATCAGTTTCACCAATTCCTTTTTCTGTCCTGCTTCAAAAGTTCATTGTCTGTCAATCTTCCTGAACACTGTGTTGTTGTTAGTGGAGTTTCCATTTCATAAGAACTATGTCCAAAAGCTATTCTCTGTTCTAAACAGCCACCAGAAAATAACCCAACTAAACTGAAACTGGAAGTGCAAGATAATCTCTTTTGCACATCTAATGCTAATCTGGGAGACTGCAGCCTAGTGTTGGATATAAAAAAAGATTATGTATTCCTAGATAATTCTACACATTTAAACAGAACTTTTGCTGCTTCTTATAATATTTTTCTTAAAGCTTCAGCTTCTTAAAAAACCCTGTTGGATGCTGCACAGTGGCACTTCTGTACTGCTGCTATAAATTAGTGATGTCAAACTAATTTTAAAATGTGCATGTGACAAGTCAATCAGTTCCAGGGAAAAACTGCAAGTTTCCCACTTTGCATACTCTGCTGCTCTTCAAATGAGAAAAATCAATAGGACAACACTTTAGCATAGAAAATTCCACTTCAGCTTGCCAATTTCATCTTGAACACTAAACTGAAATGCAGAAGTCTGATCAGCAGTTAATCTAGCGCATGCCAAAGTCATGTATTTCCAGTCTCTCAGACTTAAGCCCACTACATCATATAAGAACTCTACTGAAGAAATGTTTTGCCTCAAATTTCTCAAGATTTTGAGCACAGTCTCTCTCAAAGGTAAGATGAACTTTAGATGATACATATGCATCCAAACTTTACCTCCACCTTTGTAAAAAACAGGAATAAAACTTGTTTCAGCAAAAAGATGGATATTGTTTAGAAGTACTTACCTATACCAAATACCTTAAAAACAGTACAACAGTGTCTAGTCCATAAATTTTTTGGGAAAAGGGACTCAATTGCTTTGATAAAGCTCATCCCACACACAGTAAAGAAAGAATCACAAGAGACCGTCTCTCTGTTACCTGAAAATGACTGGGACTTTCAAACACTGGTTACATAAATTACACTACAAATTTAAAATTCAGATGTACCCAAGTGGGGGAGTCCTCCATATGGCAGCTGGAATTGTGTGCACGTACTTCACGTTACCACAACGAAGACCAACATAATAAGCACCGTAATATGGTAAGGTGAAAGGGTCCCTCCCTCCTTTTGGGCAACCTATTCTGCATACAGTATTTTAAGATCAAAATGAAACACAAGTGAAACCAAAGTAATTTGGGCAGTAAAATATGGTGTAAACAACCTCTTCACTCCGCAAAATAAATATAAAATTTAGTTGGTTTGCAGGCTGTTTTTTCCTTAATTCATTTAAACATTTTAATCCATACCAAATTATAAAACACGTCTACACACTTTTTCAGCATTACTACTCTTCCTCAAAGCACTTTTGCTACATATTTGTGTAACCCCCAATCAGATCCAAAATATCTGATGAGATTATAACATTAGAAGTACCAACTTAAGAAATTAAATTCAAAATGTCATTATAGGACTATAGAAATTTCCAGGTTCTATTTTTCTGAGTTGCTATTTCCTTTATTTTGTTCAGTCTGTATATTTTACAGAACAGGAATTTGCAGCTAAGGTAATATGACATAAATGTACTCTGGGCAAGTACATGATGCAAGTACATTTTCATAGCAAGTAAATAACATTGTCATTTTGATCAGTTCATGAGACATTGTTTTCATACCTTAGCAGCAACAATGCTTAAGCCCATTCCATTTTGTTTTTTTAGTGTCACCGTGATGATTTCAGGTTCTTTCCTCAAAGGCTGAGCCTACCAGAAGAAAAAAGTAGAAAGAGAGGTAAGCACACATGGCAAGACTGCACAAAGTGGCCACTCTATAAATCAATAAAACAAAATGTTTTATACAGGAAGAGAGATAACATCCAGAGATCCTTCTGCAAATAAATTTAATTTTCATTATAATTTTAAAATCTGTAACATTTCATTAACATTAATAGGTATCAAAGTAATCAGCATTACATTTGTACTCAGAACTCTGCCAAAGTTATGCAGTCTATCAAAAATGTTCTTCTCTCTTGATTTGAGACATTTTAAAGTTAATAAAGACTATAAACAGAATGTACATCTGGGTCAGACAATTCTAAAAATGACATTTAAGAAAAAAATATCTTGACGAGTTTCATACGATGGGGTAACACTTTTAAAAAACAAATCAAAGAATATTCACATTTAATTATTTATAGAAATAACTGTATTATTCTGCAATGTGTAGTATTATATATTTATTATTATTTTTATTTACAGAAAATTTCATTATTAACAGAAATATTAACACATTGTAGTCAAGTTAAAATATTATAAAAATAAGGATATTTTAAGAAAAAAAATTATATTAGCGCACACACATCAAATGCCTCTACCAAAATGGAGCCTGCTTCCATTTTATTTAGGTTTTTTCCATTGATTTAAATGGAAGCATGAGAATGCTTTATAACTATACTAAGCCACTGGAAAAAATGAAAGATTTCTGTAAAAACACCAGAGGACTCAAGGAGAAAGCCACAAGACTCCGGGAAACAATGCTTTATCACTGCTTCCATCTATCAGTTCCTCTCTGATCAGACAGTTTAACACAAGGCAAGATAAGCACTATAAAGTTTTACAGACTATCACCAGAAGTAAATTTCAAATAATGAAAATTTTAGCTTCTAAATATCTCAACTATACAAAAAAGAAAAATGCACCTCATTTTTGTGTTGGCTAGACATACAAGGAGCCTCAACAACAACATTCGTCTCAGATGAGTCTCCAGCTGCAGGATTGTTTAATGAATGAGAAGCTTCCGGCTATTTTGTAAGAAATCCAGAAATGCTGGAACTTCCTTGTTTCCAAGGGCACTGTCTAAACTTTTCTTCCAGCACCTTGCTGTGTCTGTTGGCGGAATGCTTGTACAAGGCCAAGAGCTGTTTACTTTATAGGTGTGTCCCATCTTTAGGGCTTTGCATTCAGTGCCATGCTGTTTCAAAATAGGGTAAATTGGGATAAATAAGTAGATTTTGGTAGGAGACCCTGCCAACTGGATGTGCTAGTGTTCACTGTGACACGAATAGCGTATCAACTAAGTAGTGCAGATAAGTCACAATACGCAAATCAACCAGACTACTATTAATATCTCGATGAACGCCTATGGAATGGAAAGGATTTTGGGGCGATATCTTCCATTTTACCAACTGCATAGTTTTCTTCTAATAATGGCAACTGCCATAGGTAAATTGAAGAAACAGTTGTTGAAAGCGTCCTATTATAATACTGAGGTAAGTCTCTCATATCCATTGGATGTCAAATCTTCTGGACAGACTGCAGCAACAGTGGAAGTTAGATCCTCTATCCTGATGTTTATTTTTGTCGATTCATTCAGCCTTGCGTGTGTACCACAGACCAGTCTATTCCAAAGCGTTCTTGGTATGACAAATATGGAATAAAACCTTCAGTCACTTATTACCTCAAAGGATAAGTACCAATTTCACTAGTTCTAGAAGTGAGAAAATTCTCTCTACGTTGATTTAATACTTGTTAATCACCCAAAGTAACAGAGAAAACGAAGGGATGTGACAGAACCCGAAACCCCAAAGAATGTGTCTGCTATGCTATCTTCTATATTCACCCATTCATTATTAGGTCCAGATGCCTGTTAAGTAAGACACAATAGTCTCCAAGCCTATATGGATCAAGGCAGGCCAGGCTCACTCATAGTCACTGAAGTTATTTTTAACTTGCATTTGCCATGTCACTGAGGCACAAAGTTCTTCAGGTCACTGCATGGGAACATTATGGTCTTAGCAAAATACAGCTGGCAGCTTGTTGACCATTGCTGCCTGCAATAGAAATTGGTGGCACTTGGGAAGGCGCTGGGACCAGCTTCAGGCTTTGGCCACATTGAGCAGGAATGGGAGATTCTCAGTGGTGGGGCTCACAGGGGTTCATCTCCAAGTAGTCCTCGTCCCCACATCAGCCTAACACACCCTACACCACCACCTTCTGCACTATGGGAGATGTTTCTGCTGGATGGGAAGGTGTCGACACTGTCAGCAGGCTGATAAGGGGACTAGCAGCTTCTGGGACATGACTTACATGCTGCACAGGGAGCAAACATCACCAGTTCTGCCTCTGCTTGGAAGTCCCTTTAAATGACAGTTTCTACCTTCCTGACCAAATCTCTTGGAATGGAATCCCCTTAGAAGGAATTGTTACATCCTTTGCACTTCTGCACCAGCCTTAGGAAGGCTAAAGAAAAGTCTTTGGGTTCAGAGCTTGTTGAGCAGAAAGGGAACTGAAAATTAACCAACTCATGATTAGTAAGCAGCAAGTCAACAAGACCTCTCCCAGTTGGCTTCTCTGCCATTTATAAACAAGTTGTCCCCAACACAACACAAAAGTTTCCTGGCCTGTCTGCAGGAATAGTTTGCAGAAAGCTTTCATATAAACTTTCTCTGACAGCTATTTCAAACACTGAATACCTACCAGCTCAGCATTCTCACGCAACAGGTGACTTTCATAGTCTGCACCTTCAAAATATATTGTCCAAGTCCCTGGTGAACGTGGATGAGGTGTTAACCTGCAGAAGCCTAGAAGAGAAATAGAAAATTCACAAAAAAATATCTGGTGGAACAAACAAAACCAAATAGCTTACACACTGGGGTATTACCATACGCCTCTGACCCATGTTACATTTAGATGCGACTAACAGAAATCTTACCACAAGTGCCACTCAATTTAAGGCATGATAGTGTAGTAAACAACCCACGAAATTATTCCACACAACACGGAACAAGTTTGTGGCTCATCTGTATCATGCCTTAAACTGAGTATGTAGCCAGGGACTGTATAGACCTGAGTGACTGCATGTGGTTTTAGTTTCCAGGACACAGAGAGCCTAGAGCTGGGATGCTGCAGCCCAATATGGGGCTCTCCATGCACCAAGCTAATTGTCTGTTGGATGAATGGATTCTAAGATGGACAGAAAACTGGCTGGAGCATTGGGCTCAGAAGGTAGTAATCAGTGGCTTAACATCTACTTGACAGCCGGTATCAAGTGGAGTGCCTGGGGACAGTTTTGACTGGGTTGGTCCTGGGAAGAGTTTTGTTCAATGTCTTCATCAACAACCAGAAGGGGTGATCACCAGGGATGACTATTCTGCAGTCGCTCGGGGATGTAGGGGGGCAGTTAGGAAGGCCAAGGCAGAGATGGAATTAGGACTAGCTTCTCAGATTAAGGACAATAAGAAGTCCTTTTTTAAAAACATAGGGGGCAAAAAGAAGGTCCCGGGTAACGT
>NW_017728943.1:105384928-105506458 GCF_001723895.1 Crocodylus porosus
AGGAAGCGCTACTTCACAGTCAGGGCGGCTAGGATCTGGAACCAACTTCCAAGAGAAGTGGTGCTGGCTCCTATCCTGGGGGTCTTTAAGAGGAGGTTAGGTGTACACCTTGCTGCGGTCGTTTGACCCCAATACTCTTTCCTGCTATGGTAG
Source organism: Crocodylus porosus (assembly GCF_001723895.1). Taxonomy (NCBI): domain Eukaryota; kingdom Metazoa; phylum Chordata; order Crocodylia; family Crocodylidae; genus Crocodylus; species Crocodylus porosus. Next base: position 105,385,082 of record NW_017728943.1, read on the forward strand.
GGGGTCGGACTAGATGATCTACTCAGGTCCCTTCCGACCCTAGAAGGTATGAAACTATGTGCCCAGAGGCAGTAAGTTCAAGGCCATATCAAGAAGCGCTCACAGTGTAGCCCTGTCAGATTTGAATGAGCCTGTGAATTCCACTAAATTCCTCATTACAAGGACACAAGACAGAAAGGAAGAACGTGAATGGCAGAACATGCGATTTTTGGGATCAGGGATTACATCCCATCACATTTTAAAGTAAACTTCTGTCCAGGGCCATCCAGCAATATTTACTCTCTTTCGTTGAAATGTTTAATTAGGTAACCCCAAACTGATGATTAGAAATATAACTATTCATTTTGCAGCAGTTCCAAGTTTATCAGTAACCAAAATTCTATAGCTTGTCCATCCAAGCATCTCACTGAATGTTGCAAATGTTAGGGACAACATATATAACTAATGATCTTGAACCCCACGCAGAAAATATGGTATTGCTTATACTAACCAAGCAGCAGTTACTTCTGAAAGACTTTGTGGAACAGTGTGTGTGTGTGGTGGGGTGGGGCTGCAAGAGCTGGCAGGACAGCTATCAGCATGGCCACTTAAGAGTTCCTGGCCACTCTCCTGCTCTGGTATACCCCACTACTGCAATGTAAGATATTTCTGGCTCCTGTGTAGATGCACCAGGGCATGTAACTTGCAATCCTTTCTTTGTCCCTAATGGCTTAGGTGTACTAAATTGAGCAAGTCCTTCCCCACCTCCTCAAGAAAAAGTATGTGAAGCAGAGAGGTTAAATGGCTTGTCCAAGATCACAGCAAAACCTGTGGCAAGACTAGAAACAGAACTATTTTTTCTGTCAGACCTGCATTTTTATACATTAAGCATTGTTCCTCTACTCAAGGCCAATGAGAATCCTAGTTATAAGTCAAACTGGAAATCAGTATAAAAAACAAAGCTTAAATGGCTACAATTATGTACAGTAGCTTTTTTCACCTTCACAAAAAAATTCTTTGAAAATTTACATTCCAGATTAGCCTTTAAAAGGGGACTAAATTTTGAAGATATAAACAAAACAAAAAAAAGTAGTTAGGCAAGTTTTCTAGGTACAATACAGCAAAATCCAGAACATTTCTGGTCAAAAGGATTCCATGAGTTAAGACTTTTCCCCCCTCAACACAGGCTAGTATGATTCATTTAACTTTTGAAGAATTCTGTTTTACTAGCAAGTGAAGTTCTTTTAGATGAATGTCATTACTTCAATCCTAAAACAAAAGCATCTGAAACAAGGAATCTCATACTTTTTCCATGAAACTGACCACAACTGACCAGAAAGAATGCCTTGTGCAATTTACATTCTACTGACACTGACCACCTCTCTTTTCCCATCCTTTTAGCATCATGACATCCCTGTGGACACTATAACTGGTTACACAGAAGAACTGATTATGGGAAATGTAAACAGACTTTCAGACACTTCTTAATGCAATTTGGCAGCTGAAGATATGGCTAAAAGGTAATATCATGTGACAACCTGTTCTCCTGGTAAGTGAACTTCTGGGCCTGAGGGATGAACGCAGAAAAATGTGAAGATCCAATCTTCTCTTCTGCTTTGCCTTTTCCTGTTACTAATGTCTGTATTTCATTTCGCCCAAGTACACATGCTTACTTTTTTCTCCTTCCTGCCCACTACCTTGATAATTTTATAGAATATAAATTTCCCAACACTACACCAATTTTGTACTTTTATCATATTTTTACATAATGAACGTTATTTCATATCAAGTAAAAAAGCTTTATTTTTCAGGCTCCAGTGCTTTCCAATACATTCTAAAGGAAGTTTGTAAATATTTTATCATGTTCTCGTCACTCTTTAATAGATACTGACTAAAACATGAGTCGCAATATTCCACATGAAATCAATTAATTATAAAAATGGGCATCCTTCATTCTCTGCCACTGATAATGGTGTAACTATGCACCCCACTACTTCACAGGCACCCCACTATGAGATGCAGGCACATGGTACCAACTTCCTTCCATGTCATTTCTACAATCTTTTCTGCCCTTTTTCATTTCTGCAGTATCAGAAGTGCTAGCACTTTCCAACCAAGAACAGAGGGAATGCTTCACTTCATGTACAATAAGTACAAAAACCTTAATGCATGTGGTTAGTAAATAGTTCTCTGACACTGTAAACTTCAAAACACAGAAAATTCAAGTTCCTTTGGTGACCTACTTGTTATTTTGCTGCTCAGGTATCAACAAGTATATTAATAAAGCTTCTGAAACAGTGTGGAGAGAGCACAGTCAAAACAAAATGCCAATATAAGCACTACAAATTTCCTGCACAGGCAAATTTAAATAGTTACAGAAAAATTTAAATAGGATAATGAAGAAGATTAAAAAATATTGTGAAGAGTGAAGAAAAATAAAAAAGATGTGTAAACACCTCTAAAAAAATATTTCAAGTTCTGTGTTATTGTACTGTACTAGAGAAAGGTAACCCTATTATAATGGTACAACATTAGCAGGACTAACCTCTCTGGCACAGCGGATCTAAAAATTCTTGTAAACCGTTTGGAATGTTTCTGACAACGTCACATGAATAGCCATCTTCTGGCAGAAGAAAAGGCAGCTGTAGATCAGGATCCTCTTCCAGCTGAACTTCTCTGCCATCGCTACGAGCTAGTTCATCAGCTGTATTTTCTGCGACAGCTACTACCTTATCTATAAGCTCCTGGACACAAGACAAAAGGACATTGTTACCGTTAAGACTTCTATCACACTGCTTAAAAGTCTATATACCAAGACATTAAATAGCAGAGTTAAAGCATTTATAAAATTTTTGCACAACCACAACAACCATCATTCTACATCCTATGCACAGATGCACTGTAGGTTACACCTTTATATGTTTATCAAATTTAATGCATCATAATTTTATGCTTTAACTTTGTGAAACATCTCATAATGTTGTCTTTTAAATTAAATTGAATTATGAACACATCTTCTACAAAATTTCTGTAAAGCATCTGCCTGAAAAATGGTAGAGATCATGTAAAGACTATACTAGAAAACTCATCCTCTTTGGGCACCTGTATAAGTGATGTACAACCTTAATTTTGGCACTTTGTTAGACATTAGTAGCAAACTCAGTATCTTTTTATATAAAAGAATTCATCTGTATTTATAGAAAAGAAAGGTGGGAAACTCATAACAGACTATTTACACTTCCTTATTTCAGAACTCTGGTGGCGTGTAAGATCAAACAAAACAATAAAAAAGAAAAATACTAAACCTTGAGGATAAAGTAAATAATTTTCATTTAAAAAAATAGAACTATTTAGCAATATACAGAACAACCTGTTCCACATTTCTTTGGAGGTTCATAGGAAGAAGCCCTCGCCCTGCACATCCTGTGTTCACAAGAGACCATCTTAAATCCTTCCAAAGGTTTTTATTATACCTTTGTAGAATGAGGCAAAGTAGAATGAGAGGCTGTCACACTACCCAGTAACACTTCTTAAGACATTTATACTTTCCAAATGATGCAAACTCTTACTTCAAATATATATTTTTGAAGGAAACCACAGAAGATAAGTTTACGCAGAATATAAAATATTAGATTCTAAAATTAGAAGAGTCATCTAATATGATAGAATCTAGCATTTTTGTGAGATTTAACTATTTTAATCTTAAACAAAGCAACAAAAATCTAAATATTTCTATCCCCATGTTGGCTGCCTTAAGATTGTCAAACACATCACAGGGATGTAACATGGATGTGCTGAATATCCTGAAGGGACTGGGAAGTGTCCAAGTATTAAGTAGTAAGGAGTGATTGTAAATACTCTCTATACTTCCTCAATCAAGTTAACTTCCTAAGTAACTTGAAAGATGACAAGATAGTCAAAGAAGGTAGAGAACAGATTAAAATGTACCAACATGCAAGAGAAAAAAAAAACAACCTTGGTTGTGGGAATTCATGTGACAGGGGGCCATCCCAGAGCCAAGTCTCACATTGGCCCGCCCATATGTTTATGTAGAGCAGTCCGCCTAGTCTTTCCTGCCACAACTTGCTAGTTAAATAAACCGGTGGTAAATGCAGGAGGCTGTCCACTGTATGCCCTGATGCCCAGGGACACTATCCACAGCTCTACCATCCCTACACTGTGGCCCATGCCTCGCAAATGGCATCAGAACAAATTCTTACACTTTGACCCTAACTTGGTCTTTCAGTGCGTGAGGACATACTGGGGTCTCCCTCTGATCCAATCATGCAGCCTCAACATGCCTGAGGACTTACTGGGGTCGTGACTTGACCGGACTCCCTGGCTGAGCCACACACTTGGCCTCCGGCTCAGTTGTGGCCTCAGGCATCCATAGACTAACGTTGGCCTGTCCAGCCCCTACCTGGGGCTTCAACTCATGCCCTACAACTGGGGCCTTCCAACTATGCCCTCTCACTTGGGCCTTCACTGTACCACTGATGTTATTACTGGGGGGTTGGGCCATGTGCTGCCCTTCATAGATTCATAGATGCTAGGGTCAGAAGGGACCTCAGTAGGTCATTGAGTCTGAACCTCTGCCCTTGCACAGAAAAGAGCGCTGGGGTCACACGACCCCAGCTAGTTGCTTGTCCATTCTCCTCTTGAAGACCCCCAAGGTAGGGGAGAGCACCACCTCCATTGGAAGCCCATTCCAGTCTGGAAACCCTTAACGTGAAGAGGTTCTTTCTAATGTCCAACCTAAATCTGCTCTCCATCAATCTGTGACCATTGTTCCTAGCTACTCCAGGGGGTGACCTAGTAAACAGAGCATCTCTTATTCCCTGCTGCCCCCCCCGATGAATTTACAGGCAGCTACAAGATCACCTCTCAGCCTTCTCTTGCGAAGGCTGAAGAGATCTAGGTTCCTCAGTCTCTCCTCATAAGGCCTTGCCTGCAGAACTCTGACCGTATGAGTGGCCTTCCTCTGAACCCTCTCAAGATTCTCCACATCCCTTCTGAAGTGTGGCACCCAAAACTGGATGCAGTACTCCAACCGCAGCCTGACCACTGCTGCACAGAGGGGAAGCATCACCTCCCCAGACCTGTTTGTCATGCATCTGCTAATGCATAATAAACCGTGGTTAGCCTTGTTGATCACTTTGTCACACTGATGACTGTTGTTCATCTTGGAGTCAGCTGTGACTCCAAGATCCCTTTCCACTGCTGTGGTGCTGAGGTCATTCCCCAGCCTGTAAATCTGTCTATGGTTCTTTTTGCCCAGGTGCAGCACTTGGCACTTGTCTTCGTTGAACTGAATCCTATTTCGTTCTGCCCATTTTTCCAACTTGTCCAGATCCACCTGGATCCGTTCCCTACCCCCTGGTATGTTAACTTTGCCCCATAATTTGGTATCATCTGTGAACTTGGACAGGGTGCTCTCCATGCCGTCATCGAAGTCACCAATGAAGACACTGAATAGCACTGGTCCAAGGACTGAGTCTTCCAGGACTGCCCACATCTTTCCACGTCCATATCAATGCGCTCACCACCACTCTCTGGGTGCAACCTCTAAGCCAATTTGCCACCCACCTGATGATATAATTTATGAGAACAGAATAAGATACCATATTGAAGACCTTCTTTAAGTCTAGGTAGATGACATCTACCTCAATTCCTGTGTCTAAGCATTTTGTGAACTGGTCATAAAAAGAAACAAGGTTAGTCAGGTAAGATCTACCTGCAGTGAATCTGTGCTGATTTCCTTTCAGCATTATTTCCCCTGCTGGGCTCCCAAAAATGTAATCCTTAATGATTTTTTCCAGAGTTTTCCCAAAGATAGAGGTGAGACTAGCTGGCCTTACAGTTTCCCGGTTCTTCCCTCTTCCCCTTGTTGAAAATAGGGACCATATTGGCCCTTTTTCAGGCCGTCCCTTCATCCCTACTCAGCACCTGAATTACACACAGTCCTTTGGGTCGTTAAGACTCCCCCTATTCTGTGCAGGCCACCTCTGCTCTCATGACCTCTCCCTAGGGCTACGCTACTGCCCCCTCTCTGGGGCCACACAACTGCCCACTCTCTCTGGGCCAAACAACTGCCCCCTCCCTGGCCCTCTTACCCACAATGTTGTGGGGGCTGGGTTTACTGAGGCACCCCTACCTGCCTTTCACTGGGGAGGTTAGAGGTCCTGGTATTTGAATGACACTGCCCTGCCACAGGCAGCCCCTCCAGGTCTCCCTAGCCCCAGCAGGGTGCAATTTTAGGTCATGCCCAGGACCAGGAGCCTCCTGCCATCCCCATAGCTCCTGCCCTTACCTCCAAGTTGTTCCAGGAGCAGTAACTCAGCTGGGTGATGTTACTTCCCCAGAAGCTGGCACCAAACTGCTGCCTCTGCCTGCCTGGCCTAAGTTTCAAAATGGCTGCCTTAATCAAGCACCTGCCGGCTGCCTGTTCCAGCCCTTAAAGTGGCATGCACCAAAGGTGCACTGCCACAACATGTTATTCTGCGATTAGATGGTTCAGAGAAGAAATTTGTATAAAGCTGTATGTTCTCAGGACACTTTTGGATTTGCATACCTTGGAATTTATCCCCTATGTCAGTTAGACTGACTAACCAACTGACAAAAATAAATGCTATTTTGTTTTTGTTTTCTTTTACTCACCATGTAGAGCAAGGTACAGACCAGTAATTAGTCTTGTTAGTCTAAAGTTAGGTAGAAGGCAGGGCAGGGTGGCACCTTACAAGCTAAGTTTACAGAGCCCGATTCAAGTAGACTATAACCTACAAAATACCACTATGTAGTAGCTATGGGCAAATACTGACTAATCATTAAAATAATGACTGAAAGCCAAGAAATAGACAGATTCTACGGATATTAATTTGATCAATATTTCTTTGAAGAACCTAACAGCACATGAATTAATAAAAAATGATAGAATCTGGTCAATAAATATGCAGTTTAAGTTATGTTCTTTAGTTAACGCAAGTCTGGGAAATTGCACTTATTTCCAACATTAAGGCATAGTCACAAACATTCAAAATCAGTATGTTACACTGAAGTCACTTCTAGCCCGTTACATTTCTAAGCTATGAAAATTTCAGAGAAGGAATGCTACTACTGTATCATATTTACTCAAATCTAAGAAACCTTCCCCATTAGATTCTGTATATGGAAAAATGATAAAATTTGTTATAATTTCCAGAGTAAAAGCCACAGCAGTTGTCTGCCCCCTCCCCCTGCTCCGTACTTGAATCTAAGACAAAGGGGCTTTCCCTCCACCCCCATGCTGACTGGGGGGGAGGGGGCAACCTCATCTAAGAATCAAGTAAATATAGTAAATAAGAGACACTTGCAAAAGCACACTAAATACATGCACTGATACTATTAAAGTGTTTAGATTACTGAAATACTGTCTAAAATGTAACTCATTAAAATCTGTAAAACCTTCAGATGTGGAGAAAGCTATCCTGCGATTTATCATTTGTTCTTTAAGCTCTTAATGTTCTCATCCAAATCCATCTGTAGTTTTGCACAGGCAGAAAAATTGTTCTTGGCAAAAGCCAGTAAAACTTCTTTACAGGCAAGATTTAGAATACTAGATGTTTTTAAAGTAAAGTAACTGCATAGCTTCAACCTTAAAAACATGAAATAGGATAGAAAAGTTGAAACTATGCATCAATTTGCTTACCTGAAGATGTCGCCAACACCAGCTTTAAAGTAATGACTCATAACATTTTGCACAAAATCACTGAAGTTAAATATTTGATCAACTTTCATTTCTTTTCCATAATAAAGACTGTAATGCCAGTTATTTAATGCCATTACTACAACTATAAATTCAAAGAACAATTGCATTTTTTGTAGTGGCTAATGTTCTTCAGCTAGGATATGTTGAAGAACCCAGTAAATGTAGAGAGAGACTTACTGTTGGGATAAATGGTTCATCTGAAGCACAGTGATAATTCTGCAACAGTGCTTGTAACTGTAGGGAATTCAACTTAAAGCAGGTACTGTTAATATGTGGAATGTCATCATGTGAGTACTTATCCATGGTTAGCAGTGTAGTAGCCTGAAAAAGGAATAGGGAAATTAAATTGTAATTTGAGAAGGAAATGGAAATTTAGCCCTTACATATTTCATAATTTATCTCGATCAACAGAGAAAAGTGAGAGAAAGTCATGCAGCAAGTAGCAGAATTGTTGTTAAAGAATAATGGCTGCCTGCAGATGTTAACGCCCCCCCCCCCCCCAAAAAAAAACACCCCACGCTTTACCAGAAGCAGCAGCATGCTACTTTGACCTCGCTCTGCAGCATCTGCAGAGATTGGGTGCTTCAGCAGGGCTTTTTGACACTTTTACCTATAGTGGAGTCAATCAGCTATTAGATAAAAGCACCAAAAGTGCCCCACTAAAGCACCTGATCTATAAAAGCACTGGGCAAACTGGGTCCAACTAAAATGCTGCCTCTTCTGGGCATGCACTGGGAGCATACAGAACTTCAAGTACTGGTTTTTATTATTTTTTTTTAAAGTCTGCAAGCAGCCACTATGGTTATCAAGACCAATACAGTGGCTCAATATGGGTATCAAAGGAATACTATGCGAGGAAGACTTAATTTTTCAACTACTTGTCTATACGTTCAACGAAGATATACTTGACGTTTTAGGCAGAAACAGAGTTATTTCTCTTGGCAAAAGCACATCAAGATATTATCATATTTTTTCAATAACTGGTGCAGTAATAGATCAGAAAGTTTTATCTCTATATACTGATCCAGTATTTCAGAAGAGATTTACATTATTATAGTGCCCAATGTGCTGTGTTCGGGAGGGGGGTGCTAACTAGGAGTATGTCTCTCAGAGGCAAGGATCAGAATGCTTACCTGCACTATCCTGCTTAGGTGACAATCAGCAGCCAGTTCTAGGCCCTGCTTTTCCGCCCAGGCCTCAATATGGCCCAACTGCTGGCGAATGATGGCTCCCCAGTAATGCGAGCACAATCCTGAATCTGGATCAGTAACAAGTCTATTAAAAAGCCACATGTTGATAAAATGAAACAGCTGGGAGAAGAGTTGTATAGTTAGCGCAGCATTCACTCTACATCGTCGCAACAGGGACATAGCTCCAGTTAACGTATGCAAGACATCATCTACAGAGACAAAGCACAAAATGAATTACATTTACATAATGAAGTATGCAATTAGTGTTCATGCTTTAAACAACTGTAGGCTGAGACATCTAACCTGATTTAACTGATATTAGAGTACTACTGCGTGAATCATGAAAGTCCTAGTACTGTTCATGTTTATTCTGCAGAACGAACCAGTGAGTAGGCATCATGCCTTAGAGTTCAGGACCAGTTTAATAACCAAAAGCTTCATTTAAATAGGATATTTTAAAAGTAAAAAATTGAATCTATATACAAAAGTTGCAGCATGCAGGTTTACTAACCAATTAACTATACTTTGGAGATGCAGACCACGTTTTTCCTTTGTATACATGTATTTTGTGTTCTAAAATTTTAATTCATATAAAAGTAAGAATCCTTAAGTTAGAGACCCATGGCATACCTTATACTTTAAATTATCCATACTATTGGTAAGTAGTAAGCATACTAGCAGAAAAAAGACAGTTCAATCATTTGATTCCCTCCTTCTCACAGAACATAATCAAAGACAACAGGCTATTATATTGATATTATATATCAATGTATAAAGCTGTTATAAACTGTTTTATACATCCATATTATTATCCCCTTTTACCAACTACTTTTCTGAAACTCTGCATAATAGACACTCCACACTCTCCTTCTGCTAATTAATTTAAGCAGATAACCAAAATATTCTCCTTGGAAACTGCTTTATAGGTAAGTTTAATATTTGTAGAACACAACTGCAGAGGAAAAAACACTGTCACTGATGCTCAAGCCTTATTTGATAACTTAAAGGCATTACTATAAATTTTCATTTAACAAATAAGTAATGTTACTTGCATCTTCACTTGGAAAATTGTGTTGTACTTTCAAGTAGCTAAAAAGGTAACTATAAATGTGCCATCATCACTAGAAACGATTGTGTATGGCTGACTGCTTAGTGCAGGCTTATTGTTACCTACTAAATTTTGCATGAATGTGAATCTCACAAACTAAGGTTGTCAGTTGAGATCACATTATATTTTTAATAAAATCAGCACTATTGTTTGCATATAATACTGAAAAGACAATGACTTTTTTGCATATAATTTTAGGATAACTTGTCAGCTAAAGGTTATAAAAAAGATTAAAGCTTTTAAATATATAAAAAAGATGGCTTTCACATTGGAACAAGCTTTTATATTTATTAAACAGAACCCTTTCCTTAGGTCCTCAGTTTTCTTCATATTTACTGTTCTGTAAAAGATGTCCTTTTTTAATTAATAGCTTTCTCCTGCATAGCCCATTTTCCTTTTCCTGCTATATCCAACAATTTGATCATAATGCTACATTTCTCCCTAATCAGAGGATCCTGCTGGGGCCTGGCCACGCCCCCCTCAGCTCAGCTATGTGCAAGGGAAGGGACAGTCGCTTTAGCATCCCCCGGCTTCTAGCCTGAGCCACTGCAGGCATGTGTCTGCATTTCTGGGATGTCTGTCTGGTTACAAAACTGATTTAGCCTAGCCAGGTTAGACTAACCTGCAAAGACTGATCAATTCCAGCTGAGGCTTTTTGAATACTGTTCCTAGCCAGAAAGATATAACAAATTTATAGTAACTTCTATATCAGTTCTTCCCAAGTCATTGGGTTTATGCAAGTTTCTATTTTAAAAGAATATTTTCCTTCCATTTAAAGCCTACTCTATTATCTAGATAGAGTATATTCACACATAACTCTTAGGCATTAGTGACAGTAACTAAATCTTACATCAACAACAAAAAAAGACATTTAATTAATCCATTACAAGGTGTACAGAGCCTGATTTAGTGGAAAGAAAAAAAGGATTCTAACCTATTTTAGGCCTTTGAGGATTATTTTCATCATCAAGGAATGCAGGCATGTAGTTGTTAAGCTCTGACTGAAGACAGTGAACCAGGTATCTGAAAACATCCACAATTTTGCAATTCCGTAAATGTTAACCATATGTATTATTCTGTACACTTTCAAAGTCTAAAAGATCTTGATATACCATTATAGGATTCCTAAAATCACAAAACTTAAGCTTACAGCTATACCAGAAACAAATGACATTTTTTTCCAAAGGATTCAGTCTGACCAATAATCCTACATCTTCTCTAGAAACCTTGCAAAAAAAGGAATCAGCTCAGCAAGCATGTAGAAAATGCGTTGGTCATCTAAAAACAAAACTTTTACATAGTCCCATATGTAATATAATAAATTAGGAGCCTAAAGAAAGGTTTCCAAGTCTTAAACGACCTTTTAAGACCTATAAAAAACTCTTTGAGAAAAAAATGGAGAGACTGAAATAACAACCCGGAACTTGAAACAGTTAGCTTAACTTCATGGAACATAACAGGAGCTATATGGAATTATTTAAAAATCAAATAAACAGAAATTAGGGTTTCAATGCCTTCATTTTACAGTAATGGAAAAGTAAAGTCTACGGTATTACGGCACTGCTATCTCAAAATAATAGCCCAATTAAAATAGATGAGTGCATCATACAACAATCAAGCTCCTGAACCATTTATTGGTGGAAAAGGAATCAATGGTTAGGGTTATAATAAGGGACCTAACTAAATCATAGTGAAAATTTGAAGCACAGCAACACCTTTAATTTCACTCTTTTCACCACACCCCTCACCCCCGCCCTCCTGTTTACACCCCTCCTGCTAAGTGGCCAAAAGGCAAAAACTACAGCATAACGGCCACTCAACGGGCAGGGGGGAAGAAGAGGGTAAAAGGGCGAGATTAAAGGTACCAATGCACCACAAACTTCCACCAGGAATTAGGTAGGTTCTTAGTTATAATGAAACCGTAATATAGCGTAATATCTTGGGGTAAGGATGCACACTTCTTTCCTAGTTTTGAAAACCCAGTCTATTCCTAAACAAAGAAACTGCATGGACCTGCCTAGCTTTGAATATGTTATTAATGTTGACAGAAAACGGAGGTTTGTACAGTTAAGGTGGAAAATTTTTCCCCTGTCCAAAAGGTGCATCTTTGCAACTTCCATTTATGCCAATTACACAGTAGCAAGAAATGTTCATGTTTCCTTCCTAAAGTGCTTTGTTATGGTCCTGTTGCTAAGTGTTTGGCTATTTTCTCTTTGAGGCAAATTGCCAGTACTACAATCTAAGAAGCATTTCCTTATCTTAACCTCAAAGATGCAACTTTGTTCAAAAACAATTAGATCACTTATTTCTGTTGAAATCTGTACTAACTACAACATGTATCACATCTTAATTTGAGGAAGTTTTCCTTCAAAGTACTTCCATGCACACCTTATTCGAACAGAACGCCCAGAGAGAAAGGATGCACCTTTTGAATTCTTATGCCCAAATGATCTGGACAACAGAACTCATTTTTTTCATACACGAGCGCTTGCTCTTACTGAACCCCCTACAACTTTAGACACCACTCAAAATTATATTTTATGCATAAATTGTTGATTAATAACCCCATTATACATGAATCATAGCATTTGCATCAAAGATGTTCTAAACAGCTCCAAAAACACTTTTAGGTTACAGATAAAACAAATGCATACAGAACATCTGACTAATCACTACACACAATTATATATATTTAACAAATATATCCAGGATATACAAGCTGATTTAAACAAGTATATCAAGGAGCCAATCACACCCAGAAGGTAAGAACCCTGAATGTGCTGAACAAGGAACAGGAATAATGCATTGGTGAGGCCTCACCTGGAGTAATGCATCCAATTTTGGGAACCACACCTTAAGAAATACATGGACAGGGGAGAGCACCAAAATTTTAGAAGCCTGGAAAGCTTGATTTAAGAGGAAAGTCTGAAAGAACTAAGGTAATTTTGTCTGGCAAATGGAACAGTGTGTGAGGGGTGGGGGGAGGGGAGTGTTGGTAACAGTTCAAATAGCTGAAGGGTGATTATAGAAAAAGCTAGATATAGGCTTTTCTCTGCTGCTGCAGGTGTAGAAGCAATGGCCTCAGACTAGCAGCAGAGCAGGTTTAGGTTGGAAATTAGAAGGAACTTTTGGACTACGAGGGGTATATAAAGCATTGAAACAGGCATGCTAGAGAAGTTGTAGAATCTCCATCCCTGGATCTTTTGAGAAGCAGGTTGGCCAGATACTTTTCAGGGACTGTTTACCCAGAAATGATCCTGCCATGATGGACCTAATGCCCTGGTGTGGTGCCTTCTAGTCCTGCTTTCCTGTGATCCTATGAAAAATTGATGCAGAGCAAAATCTTAGCAGAGTCCAAAGGATCCTTAATGATGTGACTAGCCAAAGCAATGGAAATCTCATCCACTCATAGGATATGGGGCCCATTTTACAAAATGTAACAAAAATGTGTAGCACTTTTCAGGAATGTCGAAATAATGCTTAGTACTTGAGTATGGGAAATTTATAAAAGATACATAAGTTCAGTGCCCTTACTTGAAAGCCATTTGAACCAAATGTGCCAAAACATCTTGTGCATCTAAAGTAATTCGGCTGAGATCTCGGTCTTGCTTTATAAAATTGAGCAGCTCAGATGCATTTGCCATCCAGAAGGCAAGTGCCCCAGCAATATTCTTTTGCTTCTGTAGGTAAAGAAAAGAAGCAAACAATACATAGAAGTACCTTTTTGATCAGATATTTCAGTTTAAAAAGGCTCCACAGATAGACCAGTACCTTTCCCATTTCACCAAACGTACCTCAGATACCAGATATTCGCAAAATGTTTTGGTGTATAGAATAGTGCAACTATGCAAACTGATACGTTAAGTTTTTTTAATATTTAAAAGTATGTACAGATTCCGTCCCAACTGGCATTAGTTGAAAGAGAAAAAATGGCATTAGCGTCTAGTTATGCAGTGCCAAAAGCTCAGCTGTATGCATTATCTGGTAATCTGCGTGTGCACAAGCACATATTTACTATGACCCACTGCCACCCTGATACTGCTAGTCACTGGCTTTGACACCAGGCACCTCAGTATCAAAGTACTGATCTATCTCACCAGCTCCCGACCACAAATGCTAGGCCAGGCAACCTCAGATGAGATCCAAAGAATAGGAACCGCAAACAAAAGAAAAAAATAAAAGGGAAGAAAAAGAACTTTGGTCATTTCATATCCACATTGAAGTGCGTTAAGCAGAAATTATGGAATGCCGATAAAAGTTGCACAGTCAAAAAAGGATTTTAGTACTGCATGTTCCAGTTGCTGAATGAGTGTTATGAACTGTTCAGTCCAGCTGTTTGAGTATTGTTTTTTGACATGGAAGCAGCATGAGAAACTGAGCTAAGCCAACATAGCTAGGATCAGTTCCCAGCAGGATGTCCTACCTGATCAACCTGGTCTACCTCCTGGAGAAAAACGGACGAAGGAAATCAAACAGAATAGAAGAAAGAAACTTGTGAACAATCATGGTAGGTTTAGAAATCAAACACTAATATGAAGGTACAAACACATATGTGCACTGTTACACCTAAATGAATTTTATCAGAGGCTGCAATACAATTGAGACAACTTAAAAAAAAAAGGAACATTTTAGGTGAACCCAGTAGCATGACGACAAGGAACTGAATCGCCTTGTTAATGGGTAATAATTAATTCAAGGAATGCCCTCAAATATTTAACATCACAGGCTGTTGGCTAATCCAGAGTCAGTGTACCACAGGAATCCTGCAGGGCATTCTCCAAGCCATTCTGGAGCTGCATACACTGTAAGGCAGCATGAATACTAATTTGAGAGCCTTACTTGCCCATACTACCACAACAAAGACCATGTACAAACACAAACAGGGACAAAAGGAAAATTAAAAAATAAAATATAAAATACAAGGCCAAGACAAATTTATACATAGCTTTTGATTGAAAACACAATGAAAACAAGTTAAATACTACACACAACTTGACTGCAACATACAAACTACACTAAGAGTGAAAAAGCAAAAGGTAAAATGTAGAAGTGTCTAGTATCTAGTAATATGACTTATCAATTAAGAGCAGACTCTAGCTTCCTTATTTTCTATTTGTACTCAGAACGCTCAAATGTGAGACGTCATCTGACACCGCTAGTTCTAACTCTTCATTTAAAAGTTCCACTGGAAACCAACTCTCCTCTAAGTACCCTGAATTGACTTAAGACCATAATTATTGGCTACAACGGTGATATTCCCTCTAAAAGTAGAGGCCAGAAAACTTTGAGGGACAGCAAAACTACAGAGTTTAAAAATCAAACAACTATAAAACCAAATTTCCATACAAGAAATAAAGTATACTAGTATAATGCTATTCCACTATTTTATTTCATTAACTAACTTTTCTACCACATGGAAGCCTAATCTTCTGTACTATTTATATTCACTAACACAAAAGCTGAAAATATTTCACATAATTTAATTTGAGAGAGTAGTTTTTAGGCATTTCATTAGAAGTATTAAATCTCCTTATAAACCTGACAGATAAAAACCAAAATAGACAATCTCCCCTTCTTTCTGGAGATAGAATCTTACATGTTCTCTTCTACCTTGTCCACCTGCTCCATGTCACTAGCTTGTTTAGATCTCTTGACACTGTGCTCATCATCTATCTTTTTCCTCCTTGATGTCTCCCTTTCTGTCTTCCTTTCTCCAATATGCTAGCCTTGCCTATCCTAAAAATCCCCCTCTTGATCCTCAAATAAGTCTCCAGCTACCATCTCATCTCCCTGATCACCAAATAGGATGTCTACAATCACTATTTGGTGTTATCCTGCAGCTCATCTTGCCTTGCCTCAAAAATCAACTTCCTCTTTTGCATTACCTCAAGTGGCTTTCAGAATTTAAGTGACCTTCTGTCAAAAGCTCATCCATCACTAGCATATGCCAGTCTTGCCCCGCTCCTTTACCTATCATTACCTATCAACTGCCAGTAATGAAAGCTGGTTTACCACAATCACATTTTTCTCATGCTGACCAGTGATATTCAATCAGCTAATTCTGCCCATCTGTTTGTTTTTCAAATTGACCTGTTTTCTGAAATTTTTGCACAGATTTCAAAATTTTGAACCAGGAGTTGTCTCTTTGTTGTATGTTTGTACAGTGCCTAGCACAATGGGCCCTGGCCCCAAGGACTTACTCTAATAGGCATAAATAATACATTTAAGTAGAAAATGAACATGAACTTTGGCTTTTTTTATTTTTAACTAATCTGAAAGAAAGTGTATGCAAACATATTTTATATACTATAAAGAAGCATTTTAACAATTCTGCCTAGAAAACATCTGCAATAAGATAGAGCAAACAGTAATAATAGATTAAATATATCATAACTTTATTTTTCAGGATATTTGTTAAATAATGCAACAGAAGCATATTTTAACAAGAGCTAAGAAGTACCTGGCATTCCCTTTTAAAGTTCATAGTCAATACTACAACTTGACCCTATATTCACTGTACAACCACAACTCCCGTATGTTTAAAGCAAGCAGGACTTGGCTTTATGTTAGTATATACTAACTTATCTTGACCTTAAACTTTCCTCCCTCTATACATGACTGACATGTATATCAACTTGGATCAGAAAAAAAATTAACCTGAACACTACCGTAGGTTTCCATTAGATGCACAGAATCAAAAAAGTGGGGGGAAAAAACCACATTTTAAAAAATGGTTTTCTAGACAATTCACTGGTCAACGTAAATGCCTGTTTTATTAGGCCTTATTTAAAATGCAACTGCAGTTTACATCAGAATTTCTCATAGAAAAGTAGTAATTCATAAAAATAAATTTGTGCTATGGGAATAGTGGATCAGTCATGATGCAAGATATAGAAATAAACCTTCTTTTCCTAACACAGGTCATCAGCAAGCCTGCAATTTTTTTCCCTCCAGGAGAAAAATAGCTTACTCTCTCACATCATATTTCTCATTTGCAAGGAAAATATTTCACCAATATAAATGCAAATAACAAGCTGATATTTGACAATATTCTAAGTGAAAAGCTAAAAAAATCTTAAATTGAAATTACAATCTTCAAGATATAATTACTGACAAATTTTCTTTGCAAATGTTACTTTTTTTGTCTTTGCAGATTGAAACTCACCTGGATAACTCCTTCCATCATGCTCACCATCTTGTTGACTATTGCAATGACTTTGTGAGTGCGCTCAGTAGGAGTGATGTCAGGTCTGTACTGGCTTGACAATACATACCGACAAGTCATGTACAAAACGTAAGTAGGAGATAGTTTAAAATGAACTGTTGAACTATTGGTATAATTTATAATGGCAGATAAGAAGGCATCTTCAGCTGTGGAAACAAATGACACACCAAAAAATCATCCCGCAATAAAAAGAAAAATGAAAAACAGCTTCATAATACAATGAAACAAGGATTATGGAAGGGGGGAAAGAAAGAGGGCATTGTATGCTCTTTTATTCAGCTAATATGCTGCTAATTGTCTCATTTATACATTGCAGCTACTGAAATGTCACAATACGGCATTTGGATATAAAACAAGATATGGACAATATTATCTCTCATTTATTTATATGTTGCCTGCCCTAGAAACAGGTGGGTTTTTTTTTAAAAAACAAAAACAAAAACAAGATTTCACTTTTCTACCCTACCCCCTCCAAAAGCCATTGTTAAAACCCATTTAGATTCAGCTGAAAGTTTTCCTGCACAAACTCTCCTATTCAGTTTTCAAATATTGAGGCTTCACACAATACAATTGGTTAGCTAAGAAACACATGATGAGTCTTAACCAAGAGAGTCTACAAGCTATAGCAGAACAATGAAGTCCAAGGTTATCCAAATTTAAGTTTTACATGATAATCTTTATGGGCACTTTAAATGCATTGGGCTTTTGACAGAAGTCTAATATAATATTCGACACATGAAGAATTCATATGGGATGGACGCTAACTACGTTTGGCATTCTTTGTCTCCAAATACCCAGTTAGAGGCATAGTTGCTAATGGTGCAAAAGACCGCGTCCATCCCATATAAATTCTTCATGTGTCGAATATTATATTAGACTTTTGTCAAAAGCCCAATGCATTTAAAGTGCCTATCCCTAGTACCTTAACCATTTTCTTTCCCCCACCCCCACCAGCCATATTGGAAAAATAAACATTGATTTTCACTTTCAACCTGCCCTCTGACTTTAAGAAAAGCATTAGTTTACTTTAAATATAATATTTAATATAATTTTATTGCAAATAGTAGTTAAATCTTTATAAAATACTTACAACTTTCCCTAAATTCGATGCTTGCAGGTAATACGAGTTCTGGCCCATGCGTGTCCTGAGATCTAAAGGAAGAGGGAGAATATTGGAAGAAACAATTCACATAGGTAAAGTTCATTCCACTGTCAAATGATACAGATTTCTCCAAGGGTTTTATTTTTGAACCTGTACACAGCATTTTCCCCACAAAATATATACTTTGATTTTACTCAATTTTGTTTGCTCCACCTCTCTTTTAGATTCATTCCCAAGTATGCTTGCCTACAACACAAGAGCACAGTGCAAACCTGAACTGTGGTGTCTGCATTATTAATGAATGCCCTTCTTTGCACTGTATGCTATACTGATCAAGTCAGCCTGCCACCTGCCATTGATGTGACTCAAATTTCACAATAAAACAATCTATTTAAGAATGCAGAAAGGATAAGTTAATTAAACTTCAGCTTACAAGGATTGCCTCATTGTAAACATGCACTATACTAGTTATTATAGAAAAACGCTTGCAGGAAGCAATTTAGGACTCCAATTCCTTTCCCTCCCTAGGAGAGATGAAGTATATGCTCTTTACATTTCATCTAACTTTTAAGTTTCAGTGATAGTAACTGGCATTATGTGGTTTTATCCAGTGATTAATCTTATGTCTAGTTGACAATTATATTGGCTTTACTGGCTGCCAGTACTACAAACTTAACCCGGGACCTGAAAAAGTCAAACCAAATTAGAATTCAGGAGAAAATTTCTGCTCATATCAGTGCTGGCTCTGCAGAACTAGCAAATAGAAGCAGCAAAAGCTTATGTTGCCATCAGAGCACACAGATGGCAAGCTGCATACATCTGAGCAGACATATGCAGATGGTGACATTTTTATATAGCCGCTTTTCAGAGTAAAAGCTTCTAGCCTGTTGACTTCACAGAAGATGGTCATTGACGAAAGATCTAAAATTAAATTCACTAGCTACACCTTGGTTTGAGAAAATATGAAAGTATTCTTCCACTTTAATTTATTAAATTTTCTGTCACGAACATCATGATTACAGATAAAAGGAACAGACTTGTAAAGTGTAGTCAATCAGTAAGCACTAAAATCCTTTTGCTACAATTACATTTCAACCTCAATGTATCACGCTAGCAAACGCTTAATATTTTTTAAGTTACAGTAAGCTTTTCCATTATTTACAATCTATTGAAACACTAATGTGAAAAAAAATGACCACCTTCCACACAGTCACAAGGGGTATACATTTTAACTCTGGTGACTGAACTACATTTTCAGTAGTTTTATGCTAGTACCTATTAATGCAAGTCTAAAGCTGTATTAAGAGCCCTCACACAAGATCTTGTGCATTCATAATATTTGTGAAGCAAAGGCTTCCACACTAGAGACATGGCATTAATATAAAAAAATTTGCAATTCCAAATGAAAAGAGGTAAACATTCAGGGATTCTGTTCATTTTTTTTTTTATTTTGTTGAGGCTTCTTGCCTTGAAGGAAGACTTAGGTGCTGGTGATCCTGTCACTCCAGCCAAAAAAAACTGTCAGAAACTGTGTGGTGCTAGGTGTCCCCAAACCGGGAAGAAAACAGCAGTAAGAGGTACAGGGGAAATGTATGAATGGCCCTATAAGAACTAGAATTCCAGTATCCAGTGATAAAAATCTAAGTTATAATAATGAATAAAGTGGCTTATCAATCTCTAAATACTGATTTTCTTAAAAGAGGAGTAGTAGTCTTAAAAATATTAAGTGTGGATAGAAGGAACTAGTCAAAAAAGGGACTACTTAAGGTATATTAAGCTATCTGTAAATTCATAAACAGTAATTTTCTTTTGAGCCAGATGTAGCAAGTTAGTTACTGCAGAGGTAGGATGAGCACATCAAAAAAAAGTTACTTCAACTAAGGTGCCCTTTTAAGGTTCTCACAATAATTTAGTTTGACAATGACAATTCTAAGCTATTTTGCTGCCGGTTGCATTTTAAGCTTTTATCATCTGTCTTGTACCATATCCTTTATAAAAGTCTACTTTTCACATTGCTCAACAGCTAGATTTTCACAATAAGCCAGAACAGTCTGCATGTCTAGTCAATGTGGCCATTAAATATTGATTAGATGTTGCATCCTCTAAAAGGAACGTGTAATATTAGACTTTAAAATGGCATTTAACACCAATGCATTCTGCTTATTTTTATGTACTTCCACAAGTTAAGATGCACACAGATTGCATAAGAAAATGAATCTATAAAAAGATAAAACAATGCTGTCATACCAACCTGCCAATTATACAAGCGAAATATTGTGTGAGGTAGATGAATTTAGGACCTTAAAAAGGAAGAGAGTCAGCACTCCAATAACCTTGCAAATATACTATGCCAAGACGACCTCCTTTCAGCATGCCCAATACAGATGGGAAGTATACAAAAATTATTCTCTCTTCCTAATGCTACTACAACTGGTTTCATAGATGTTAAGGACTGGAAGGGCATGGGGGCTTGTAAGGCTTCCTGTAGATGTTGCCAAAGTATTCTGAAGTTGTCATCCTGTACTGATCTAGACAGTAAACCCATCAGTACTGAATAACATTATTATTGAGGTGATCCCTTCATGCTTCAGTACTCTACATGTAGAACAGGGATAACAGTAGTTTAATAATTCCCGAGAGAGCTGTGAAAACACTTAACATTTGGAGGTATGAAAATCAGATACAAAAGTGATAAGCATCACAGAAAAGCATGAGGAGACCTTCATACTCAGTTTGGTTGGTGTACACAGTAAGTGAGACAAGGGACCACGCAGTGAAAAATAAAAGTGAAAATAAATACTGAAC
Source organism: Crocodylus porosus (assembly GCF_001723895.1). Classification (NCBI taxonomy): domain Eukaryota; kingdom Metazoa; phylum Chordata; order Crocodylia; family Crocodylidae; genus Crocodylus; species Crocodylus porosus. Next base: position 105,406,235 of record NW_017728943.1, read on the forward strand.
TGCTGTTTCACTTCAAAGTCCTGTCCATGCTGTGAACTGAATATGGAAAAAGTAGCATGATCACAGAATCAATGACTGTATTATAAGACATGCGAACAAGGGTAATTAATTTTTGTTTTTATATCTTCAACTATATCTGTCTACATATCAGATCTGTTATTTATTTGTGAATGCTAAGAGAACTCTTACTTTTTGTCACCAATATGTTGACATTAATATTTTGTATCCCTACAGAATATGCCTTGGTAGATATGGAGCTGTATAATAAGCATCACAGTTTATTGGAGCTACATATCTACCAAGGCATATTCTGTAGGGATGCAAAAAATTAATGTCAACATATTGGCAATGAAAAGCAAGAGCTTTCAGCATTCATAACTAAATCACAAATCTAAGAATAATTTAGATACCTAAACCTAAAAACATTTATTACACAAGAGTTACAAAAAAGAAAAAAACAAGTAGCAATAATACTTGTATGTGATCTAATCACAAGATATAGCTGTTCTAAACTAAATATATCCAAGTCTTAATACACATACAAACCTATACAGGTTCCTATGCATTTCCTGCCCCGCATGTTAATTTTATGAAGTAAAGAGCCATCTGCTGGAAGAAAAAGATCTACTCTATCCTTTTCCTTTATTTATGTACACACAGCCATGGCTTCAGAAAAATTAATACAAGCCACATACCCATTCAACTGAAGTTTATAGCTAGATACATTCAAGTCCACAACCATTTATAACTGCATTTCCTCAGAGACAACATTTGGCTTGGAGAGAAAACAATTCTCTTGTATACTTGTTTTCTGCTATGCAGTAATAAAGTCGCATCACATTTCTTTAGCACCCCCGTAATCTTTGCAAACCTTCCACTCCGAGAAATAAACTTCTGACCAGTTTCCTTAACCCACAGGTACTCATTAACAAATATGTTAACAACAGGGAAATGTCTATATCATAACTTTAAAAACCTCCAAAAAGCTATGACTCGCTATGATATCAACTACTGAAGCTTAAATTACTATAAGCACCAAGTGAAGAGATGACATACAATACCATTAAATCTATCAATCTGGCAAATGCAAAAAACAAATACATTTTTTCAGGCTGGACATAAGGAAGAACTTCTTTACTGTCCGAGCCTCCAAGGTCCGGAACAGCCTGCCATCGGAGGTGGTTCAAGCACCTAATCTGAACGCCCTCAAGAGAAATCTGGATGTTTATCTTACTGAGATCCTCTGACCAGAGCTGACTTCCAGCCCCTGGGGCAGGGGGCTGGACTCTATCTTCTGAGGTCCCTTCCAGCCCTAATGTCTATGAATCTATGAAATATAGAAACTCTTGGGTAAGAAAAGAGAATACAACAAGGGTGAGACTCAGTACCAAACATCTTAAACCCATACATCCACGACCTATAGGTCCTAATGGAAAAATCCCCAAAGCTCCCCTATGTTGGCAGGCTGACGGCTAGGTGGCACAACCCCTCACGGGGATGAACCCTGCAGTTTTTAGGGTGTTGAGGCAAGTGTAGCCCATCAGCTGGGCTGAGGTGCTGGGTCATGGAGACCCAGCATGTTAATTACTTTACCCCACAGCTCCAAGAGACCTGCAGAGGAAGAGACTTGACACATCCTAGCCATGAAGACCCTGGGATCAGATGGAGGTTTCCTTTTCTTACGATCCAGTCCCCATGAGCTGGGACTTCTAAAAACTGTGTGCACAGCCCACTGCACAAGTGGTTTTCTGCAATCCCTAGCACATGGGGACCTGAAAGTCAGAGAACCTTTCCTAGATGACACAGCCCAGGCATACCAGCACCTTAAAAAAACTACATGTGCAACTCAGTTGCACATGAGGTTTTCTGACATCATGGTACATGGGGCTCTGGGACTGAGACAAACCATCAGGTAGGTCAGTTCCAGCCCCAGGATCACACCTGAGGTTGAACTGGCTCAAGTGCAGTCTTCATGCTAAGACTGATAATTAGTTGACTGCCAGTTCCAACTGCAGGGCTCCACTGGTCCATGCTGGGCTGCAGGCACTCAGCTTTCAACTTGCTGGTACAGTGGGATCCAACAATCATGACTGTGGCCCCCCCACATTGGCAAATACTGATGATAGGACTGAGATCTGACCCCCAATCCCAAAATCATACCCCTGCCATGCACATACGGCATGGCAGGAGGTACAATTGTTGGGATTAGGAATCAGATCCCATCATACCATTAAATGAATGTGCGCTAGGGATATACAAAGACAAAATGCTGAAGAAATTGACTGCAATACATGGGCTCTTTGTCAAACTAGAAAAATAAGTCTTATTTAATCAAAAACCCCTAAAGTACCAAAACACTGTAGTTTTCTGAGGAAGAGAAATAGAAACTGACCCCATCTATATTATATACACACCTAGGCCTCATAATAACCATCAGGGAGCATCAGACTGGATATCTAAGCTTCTTTAAAAAGTCTGCTTTGAAGCCCCAGTAAAATCCTGCATTTGCAGTCCTGCAAACAAATACTTCCCAAGTACAAAACTTGACAATACTTACTACCTGGAGAGAAGAATTAAAGATGGTGCTTCTGCTAATCCATATCATAGAATCATATCCAAGACAGACAACCTCCAGTGCCACTTTAAAAATCAAAGCATCAAATGCTTTTCCCAGTGCAAAGCTCTACAGAATGAGAAATTAACCCTAACAAGAGGATAAAGCATTTTCTTTAATTCACTCCACCTGGACCTAAACTTTAACCCCTTTCTGATAGGAGAACCCCCAATCCATCCCAAAATGAAAGAAAGATGCTAGAGATGTTAAACAAGTACCTCACAACTTCTGAGATGGATATCACCTGCCTAAGACAGAACTTGAGCAATATTCAGGTTGTATTTTTTGTCCACTTACTATTGTCCACCATGATTTGACTAAAGATTAGTATAGAGGCTAATGGGGAGAGAGGTAATGTTATCTTGTTTCAAATAACACTTTTACTGGATTGTCAAATAGGTTTTTCACTTTTTCCGATTTCTTTAAAGAGCTAACTCTCTACAAAGTCAAGTGTCGTTGGCAGAGTCAAAGACAGTGGATAAGTTACGATGCAACAGAAATAATATACCTGGACATTTTCATCCTCCTACAAAGACCCTTGGGGAAGACAGACTTAGATCTTCTAAGTCTTTGGGAATGTTACTGTGAAATGTGTTAGCATTTCAGACCAAGTTCAAGCAACTAGAAAAGCATCTCTCATTCTTCCTTTCCATCTCAATTATCATTGGGGAGCACTTGTAAGGACTTCTACCAAAAATGTTCCCTAGGAGGAGTCCAGACTCTTAGATAGCTATATACAGCAAGGAACACAGCTGGAACCATATCATCTGTGGTCCAGGGGGTTACATAGACCACCTGAAGGAGGAAAACATGGCATCTCCAATAAGTGATGCAGCAGCAGAGTGAGTCTGTTTGGAGGGTCTGGAAAATGATATTCTGAACTTGAAAAACAGTTCTATCCCGGTTCATTAAGACTTACCAAAGATTGAGCACCTAATTGTCTACAGCTACATCATAAAATCCATCCCTAAGTGCGTTTCTATGCAGATGCAACATATTTTGAGTCGTTTTACTAGACCGTCATAACAGTTTTTAGAAGCGAGGTAAGACTGAATAGACAGAAAAAGCGACATTTTCTGCCCACAAAGCTTGCCAACTGAACTAAGAGGAATAATACCAAGCTTCAATTGTGTGCTTTTTTGTCCGTACACTCAGGCATGTAAACTTACACTTGACACATGCAGAAGCCCAATCAAAGTATCAAGTAATTCCATACCTATGTTAACAACAAATTCCACTTGATGAACACTGAATGATTACAAAAAAATCAACATTGTTCTAAAAAATTATGGAAATTAGCAATTACCCTACTAACAACAAAATTATAGGAAACCAAGACATAAGATGCGTAAATACACAATTTCACCCTTTGATTAATCATATTTTACTTTCTTCTGAGAAGGGTCAAGGAATAGGAAGGGTAGTTCTCAAAGGAAAGATTTTTTACCCTGTGAAAAAATGAAGAACACCCTCACTATTTTACTGTGCTTGTGTGGAATCTCTGTTTCAGGTCTCCTAAAATAAGTCTATGTCCATCATTAAGAGTCACAAAAAATGAATTTCTTACCTCCCATCCTGTCTGCGGTACTCTTGTTGTTGCTCTACTCTGATCATTGGCTTCACCATGCCCCGTTCAGCTGTGCTGGATGCCGATGATGTTCTGTCACCATCCAGTCTGTTGGTGCTCTAATTTGAACACAACAGATGTTTAATATGCACACATCAGATCAGCCAAGACTTATACTCATCACTATAAAAAAGGCTTATTAATTCAGGAAAGGGATGAGGAATTGAAAGGAGGGAGTACAAAACAGAATACAGCAGGTGTTCACTCTACAATACAAGAGAACACTGGTCATTCAAAATATCACAACAGGCAAAGGCAGCTATCTGGTAATTTTCTGTCAGGAATTTTAAAGCCAACAACAGTAAACATAAATGTCCTAATACAGAGAGATTCCACAGTCCCTTGCTTAAAACATCTTTAATGCATATTAAAAGAAAAGCTAACCGTAAGACTGCCTTTCTACAAATGTTAGTACAGAAGTTAAATAAGCAATGCAAAGTTAAAACCAAGTTTTAAACAACCTGATTAAGGAAACTTCCCTTCAACTGGTCAGTGTTTATTATACTTTCGGCTTGCATTGTTTTTTCACTAACTGTTCAATAACCAGTCTCCCATACTAATAACCTATTTTCCTTTTTAAAAGGGGCTGGCAGAGGGGAAATATTAGTCTTCACTATAGATCAGCAACAGCAGAAAGTGGCACAAGTATTTCTTCCTTTTTGCCAGACCTCTTTAGTTTGCATCAAGGGCATCTTGCAGAAGACTTTACAATTTATTCTCTCTCAATTTATTTCATATTCTTATATCACTAAATAAAAAGCCAAGTACTGTACTGTACTGTGCTGAGTACAATCACTGTATAACCCTCACTGTATATACTGAAAAATATCATCAGTCTATTTATCCCTGTAGGAGCCCAAGTGTACTTCTCACTGTACTACAAAAATACCTTTAATATTATATTGGTATTTTTCTTTTTAAACAGGCATTTTCACAAATAACACTTAGGGGTGAAAGACTTGCTCTGGATTAAGGATTTCAATATTAAGTAATAACACTTCAGAAACAGATCTCAAAGCACTTTATAAAAGGTTAGCATCATTATCCCCAATATACAGATGGGAAAACTGGAGCTCAGGTAGTCAAATTTATTGTTAAAAAAACATACTTCACACAGACTAACTCCTTCAAATTAAAATATGCTCAAATTTTCCTCACTCAAAATATGAAGATTGCTGTGAGTACCTCTAATATTCTAAAAAATATTTAGAACACACTTAATGTACTAACTGCAGTGCTTTCATGCCTCAGTGATTTTACAGTATTGCTTTAGCTTAAGTCAGTATTTGGTGCATCTCAATTCATTTCACTCCTCACATTGTAAGAGAAAAGCATCCATGCAAGACACATACAAGTGTTACCACTGAAACGGTTACAGAAGAGGAGGTAGGAAAGAGACAATAGATTTTTTGTGATAACATGGTCATATGTCACAGACAAAAATTACTAACAGACTTGAAATATTTAACACTATTAGAGTTTTATACATGTCACTGCTGCTGAACCAATGACACTAACTTTTCTTAGATTCTAAAATTGATAATAGTAATAAAACATGAAAGGAGATGCATTTTCAAGAGAATTATTACTTTTCAGATTGCTGAAATTACTCCGCTCATCTCACATTTTCTCTCAAGCATGTAATAATATCAGCGAGAAAAGCATTAACAGTTGTATCATTTTATTCTACTTCCTGGCTTCAGGAAAATTTAACTCCTAATGCAGTCTATTAACAGAACGGCATCACAGAAATGCATCAGAACAAAAAGCTTATCATCTCATAAAATGTTAATAACTATGTTTACAAAAGACAGCATGTTTGTTTAATGAGTAGTTGTGCACAACCGTTCTCTTTAAGTCCGTTGCCATTAAAGCTTAAAAGCCCATTTAGAGTTTTAAAAATTGGCCAGTCATTCAAGTTTCACATAAAGATCTACACATTAAATATCTGATAGCAATCTCCTTGGGCTAAATATGGAATTATTCTTTATCATGTGCCCTAAACAGCAAAATATGCCCTTTGCCAATTAATCCATTTCTTCTAAAACTTGTGCTAATAGTCTAAACCTCTAAGCAGTTCAACTGTTTCCAGAAAGTACAGCTGTTTCCTAAAAATAATTTTCATCCCACTTATAGAATGAATGTATGCATGATACATTATTGTATGCAATGTGTGTATATACATATGTACATACGTGTCTCTTCATTATGTTATTGCTTATACATGCATGGACATATATACCGTTTACACTGACTTACCTCACTCCATTATATAGTTTGTAGGTAGATAGATAGCAATAATATATAATGGAATATTAATAAGAAAATAATAATATAAACAATACTATATAGCAAAGCAAAACATGTAACAAAACACTCAGCACACATATATACACATTTTGTAACTGGGGAAAAATCTGAAAAACAGCTGCTCTTTTCTGGAAATAGACTGCTTAAAGGTTTAAAATACTAATCATACGGTTCTCATTTTTGACCTAACAAAATTATGAATCAAACTTGACTCAATTTATTCCACAGTTTCCCAGTTTGATACCTTGCTTGCTGGTAATGCTGTTCCACTGTGAACATCTCCCTCCAGATCAAAGGTTGTTTCCTGAACAACTCTAGAATTAAGACAAGAAAATGTCTAATAACATTTCAGAAGAGGTCAATTACCAGTATCCAGTGTAAACAAACACTGATTGCAACACAAACTCACTACAACTAAAGTTTCTCTGTTAAACCCCTTTTTCCTAAAAATCTGCATTTCAATTGCTATGTTCATAGCATTTTTTTTTATACATGAAGCAATATAATATTGATACAGACCATCTTCTTTTAAATATATCAAAGGATCAAAATGGGTAATTAAAAAGTAAAATGAAAATCTTTTGCAAAATTCTGTATTTATTGCAGAAGTTTTAGTGTAAGGTTTTGGTCCAGTCTTCAGTAAGAAATGTCCTTTCACCATATCATTTAAGTCAGGTGGTGCAGCAAAACATTTGCCAAAGCAAATAATCTTCAAAACGATTTTATCCAGTTCAGATTGTAGTATTAATAGAGATATTGCAAGAGAGGTGACAGTCGCAAAGAACTGCTGTTGTACACCAATACTTTCACAGGTCCAGGAGGGGCCTAGATAGGCCCTGAAGCTTCCTGTCTGCTTCTCAGACTGGGGAACCTGGGGCAGGGGAGCAGGCTGTGGGGCTGTGTCTCACTACTCCCCTTCCTCCCAAACCAGTTCAGGAGAGGAGGAGAAGCAGCAGACACTGCTGCTCCTTACCTCTTCCCCATACCAAGAACTGCCAGGTTTGGGGAATGGACTGGGGGGGGCTTTGCCTTGCTGGTCCCTCCGCTGCACTTCAAGACCAGGAGCAAAAAGGAAGGCTGATCCTGGTCTGGGAAAGGTGCATAGAGTCTTTCCCACTGCTCCATTCCCCCCAGGGACTAGGAGGAATGAAATAGTGACTGGTCCCCATCCCTTTCCCAGACCGGGATCACCCCAGTCTCTTAAAAGGTGCAGAAAAGCAGGAGAGAGGGACTGACTGCAGGCTGAACACCTGAATGCTCCCTTTCTCCCAGTGAGCAGCATAGCAGCCTCTGAAATGCACTGATCTTCGACCAGCAGAAACAAACACCTACTTGTAGGCCTAGCTGTCTCTGGACCTTGCTGCTTTACATATACGAGCCTGTTATTTAACAAGCATGATTCTATTAGCTAACAGATGCACATACTCTACACTTTGTGATCTTGGAAAAATTAAATACAAGGTGTTTGTGTTACATCAAGAGCCAAGTTCACCACAACTGATTTTGGTTTTAAAAAAAAGCACAGAAAGGACAAAAGTCTTGTTTATCAGTTGCCTCTAGATCAACGGCTGAGAAGAATTAAAACTTAATTCATAAAAGAACATAACAGAAAACAACCTTCCATAATATTCTCCAACTTCTTAAATTCAGGTTTTAAATGTTTTAAGGGGTAGCCTGAATTTTTAACAAAAATCCAGAAAAAGGTGATGATAGAAAAAAATATACATCTAAAAGAATTATCCATTTGTTTACATCATCTCTCATTTTCTGTGCTCAACAATTTTCCTATAAACCATTTCACCATGGGTCATTTCTTACATAAAGAGTTTCAGTGACTACATTTCTACCCAGGTCATCATACCCTAAATTTTTCCCCTGGTACCATAAGATTGGACAGAACAGCCAATACTTTATATTTTCCAAGCTGCACAGTCTTGGTCAAACTCATGTGGGCCTTGAGTAGTGTCATAACTATGGACCCATCTAATTTGCAATGGTTGCACCCCAATTTCACAGTCGCGATTTTGCAGGCAGAACCCCTCCCCTCCCACACCTCTGACTGGCCAAAGGGCCCCAGTGGTTCTGACCCTCACCACTGACGGGCAGCAGAGACTGCCTGTCATGTGGCCCCACCCCTCTGTTGATTGGTAAGGGCTGTCTGTCATAGTCCCACCCCTCACTGCCGACTGGAGAGGGGCAGGGCTGCATGAAAGGCAGCACTAGCAGCTAATCAGCAGTGAGGGGCAGGGAAGGCAGCCATATTGCTCACAGCCCTTCCAACCGGGTTGCCACAGCATGCTAAGTACTGCTAGCTCCTTCTGGGGAGAAGCATTTTATTTTCTATAAGTTTTATTTTCCCCTCCCGTGGATTTCACAGGTATTGCTTGGATTTGGTAGGTCCTTAGTCATAACCATTGGAAGATCTAACACCATGTAATAGTCACTTATTTATCTATATTATGCTCTACACATGATATCTGGTCATGCAAAGAATCAATAGGTAAGGAAGATCTGGATTACCAGACACAAGATAGAGTAACTGTAATGTAATGTAATTGGAAAGCAAGGACACAACAGTAAAATGGCAGGTTAGGACCCTATTCTTTGTCAAATGGAGTTTCACTGGCATTTAAATTTCTAAAAGAGAATCCAAATGTTTCAGTATTTCTATTACACACCCTGTACAGAGGTGTGTATATGCCAAACAACTAGAGTACTTTTGTCCTATTTTTCCCCATTTTAATTAAATCTTTCAAATGAAACTCTGGATTTTAATATTTAAGCATATTATAACAGAATAAGAAAACTAACCTTATATAAATGAGACTCGTTAATTTTAGTTAACACATAATACTATTTGTGAAATTGATAAGACTGCCTTGCAGTGCATTAAAATTCCTCTTTTTTAGTATATCTGAGCCACAGGAGAATATACTTGTCTATTAAATAATGAAATAATGCAAGTCCTAAAGACAGCACAAGGTGGAGCTACAGTATTAGTCAGCATTATAAATGTAACTTAAACACTTAAGCCCAAAAAAATACTTGCTCACCCAATAAACCCATATGCAAAGAAACACAGGGTATCCGAGTCTGTTTTTCAACACTCGGACATCCCCCCCCCTCCAAAATAAAATCACTACACTTACCCAGTTTTGTGTCTTGGACCTTTGACCATGAGACCAGCAGCATCCAAAGGCCTTTTAGGAATAATATGATCCTGACTGGGATCCACAAATTTAAATACATGAGAAGACCCAAACTGAACTTTCATGCCACTCTGCAGCATAGTGGTCTCCGAAATACGCTGACCTTCCACATAAGTCTCAGCATCAATGCTTCTTGGGGTAACAGTAACAACTCCATCCATATTGGTGAGGTCACAATGGTGTGGCTGAATTCCTGGACCAAACAACTGTAAGTAGAAATATTTAATAGTTCAAAAATGACATAACTAATCTGCTGCAGAAAACACAACCCCATGAACCACACTTCACCCTAAGTTATAGCACTATGGTTTTATTCTTGTGTCTGAATTTAACAGAAACAGACATTATTACATTTGATCAATAATTTAAAACTTCACTTTAGCATAGTGTGATAGGGGGCCATCTCAGGGCTGGGTCTCATCACTGTCCTGCACACCTGTCTAGGGTATCCTTTCCTGCCCCATCTGCCACACCTTGATGTAATGATACCAGATGCAACTATGTGGGAGGCTGCCCATTTTATGCCCTGATGCCTACGGCATTATACATGGCTCCGAATCTTCCCCTTACCATGGTCCATTCCTCACAGATGGCATCCAATTCTTGTATTACTCTCCTGGCTCCTTAACTGGCTGAACTCTGCCTCTGACCCAACTTGGCCTCAAATGTACCTGGGCCTCCTGCCCCCGCACTAGGACCTCAACTTCAGCTACTCCAGTTAGCCCATATGGCCCTACACTAGACAGCCGCCGGTCACTACTCCATCCCCTCACTGGGGACCACTATCTTGCACCCTCAATGGGGCCAATACTCCACCCTCTCACTGGGGCTACAGGGCCTTATGCACCACAGGCCTCAGGTGTCTGTAGACATGCCTGGACTCCAATCACAGCCTATGGCCACTCAGGCCTCTGGTGTCTGGACCCTTCCCCAGGCTCCACTCAATGGACCTAGGCCCCTGTGTTTTGTCAGGGTGCGCTCCTCTAGCCTTCCCTCTCCATGGGGTACCAGCAAGGCAGCACGGACTGAGGCTTTCTGGCACCCCATACTCAGCCTTCACTAGGGAGCCGCAGGTGTGGCAGTTCCTGGAAGCTGCCCTGCCCTGCCACAAGCAGCCCCACCCCACCATCCTCCTGAGCAGGGTGTAATTTTAGGTCATTCCCCAGGACCAGGAGCCTCCTCCATCCCCACAGTTCCTGCCCTCTACCTCCAAGTGTTCCGGAAGCAGCAGCTCCAGCTGGGTGCGGTTCTCCCCACCACCCCCGGCTACTTGCAGCAACTCCTGGCTCTACTGCTCAGGGCCTGCTCTTATTCCCTAGCAGCTACACCCTCCTTCCAATCAGGTGGCCTCCTACTGGCCATGCAACTCTCCTGATTGGCAGTGCAGTCACCCGCAGGCTGCTCTGCTGCCTGCTCTGGCCCTTAAAGTGTCAGGCACCAAAGCTGCCCTGCCACACACCCTCCCTAATGAAAGTAAATGTGATTTCTGCAGCATGTTTTAGGAAATATTTTTATTTTAAACACATTTTGCACCTTATTATGGTGGCCAAAATGTTTTTCTTTAGATGTTGCCAAAGTATCACTTCATTCATTACAGAAAAAGCTCAAACCTGCAAACAAGTCAAATTAGTGAAGAAAGATAATTCAAGATAGTCTGCCCTTATGCCACAGGTTCCACATTGACTTGGGGCAAGATTCTAAGCCTCAGTTCCCCACGTGAAATTGGGAACAACAGCATACTTACCTCATAAAGGTACCATGAAGACAACTGCATTAAAGAATACCACAATTCTTTGGATAAAGGCACCTACTGACCACCTCAATTTACAGTTTAACTGACTGGTTTTCTTGCATACAGACTGGCCTCTGGCTCCATCTAGAAAGAGCACAGACCATCTGCAGATGCTTTCTCAGCCTGAAAAGGGGTACCTGTACCCAAAAGCTTGCAAAGAAGAATTTTTCCACCTATCTGAGTTGGTCTAATAAAAAGATTTCAGATTTACCCAATATAACCTTGTCTATGTCCTTAGACCAACACAGCTACAACCTACAGCCTTTAAAGAATACCAAGCTCTGATACCAAAGGTTGTAATTAAATTGTTCTTGACTGGATTTTTGACTTAAAAAAGCCAGGCCTTCAATTATTTTGAGGCAAAATAGGAAACAAACTAAAACACTATGACTGAAAGGAAGTCATACTGATGTCTACATTTAGACTTATCAGCCCTCTAGTTTCAAAGGGTAAATCAGATTGGTCAAGAAGCAGCAAGTGGGGTAACAAGTGGATTTTTAATACACTTTGTATTAACACTTAATAATGTGAAAGTCTGAAACAGGCTAAAGTTGACTAATTCAATGGTTAAGATCACTAGAGTACTAGGCAAATTCCCACAGTCTCACACATGACTGGCTGAAATTGATCAGTTCTTTCACTTGAGACTTTTCTCCTTACCTGGATAGAACTGTCATCAAATTTTTCTGTTCCAACTTCAGTAACGCTTAATTGTAGACGATAAAGCTTTGGCTTATCTCTGGAGTCAGAACCATCTGTGGAGCAAGTGGAAAGCACTTCATTTGTAACTATCACAGCTTCACTATTTGATGGTGTGATATTCATAATAGGTAATTCAAACCATTATACATTCAGAGTTAAGAAGGTTAACTAAAAGTTAACCTGATTTTTTTACTTCCTTAACTTTCTTGAGAAGCAATGAAAAGCTGCTAACGGTTATGTGAATGAGACCCTGTGGAAGGTAAATCATCATGGAAAATCATTTTTTGAAGTGAAGAAAGGAGTTCTTTTTCTCAGATTTGTGCATGGACTCAGGTATATTCATGTGTGTCTAATTAGTAGCTTAGAAGCAAATATCATATACTAACCCAGAAAAACATGAGTGTGAATTAAAATGTCTGTAGGGTTGACACCTATGAAGTGGTCAAATAGAGATCAGTCTAGTCTCCATGAGGGTATCTCTAATGAAACACATGCTCCCATCAATGTGTCAAAATAGTTAGCAACTGAACAGCCATGTCCCTTTCCTCCTCAACCTCCCCCCTTTACCAGATGTTGAAAGTCTCCAAAAATGTTAGTAGTACCATATTTACTTAAATTTAAGACAACATTTTTCTACCACCAAACAACGCAGGGGGGGGAAAAAGAGCCTCATGTTAGATTTGAGTACTAGCCTAGGGCAAGCAGAGGTTTTGCTTTAATCCCAAGTTCAAGATCACAGCAGAGCTGCCACCTGCCCCATGCTGGAGTGACTCATGCAGCAGAAAAGGAGCACACAATAGGAGGGGATGCGAGGAAGGCCATGGACCTCACCCCCACAGCTTGCACTCCCCCACCCACCTGCCTGCTTCCACCCCTCTGCTTTCCTTATCCTCTGGCTCCCAGCTGGGTTCCACAGCCTCAACCCTGCCTGAAGGTGCTACCCCTAACTACTTCTTGACTGGGCATGATAGGGCTGGTCTGTGGCCACCGCTGCTGCTGACTGTCATGGAGCTGGTGTTGGAGATAAGTTCCTAAACTAGCTTTCCTGGATCACTCATTTTATATTCATTTATCATCAGGAATCCTGGTTTTCCATGATAAAAATCACAAATTGTTTGATGAACCCCCCCACCCCTCCAATCCGGTTTTTTCCATGTTTAAAATGAAATGCCCCTTCCCCCTCTCTATATAGGTATCAGTTGAACACATTTTATTAATACATTTACAAATTTACAGCAATTTGGAAGCCGACCACTGCCCCAATCACGGTAATAAAACAAATTCTAAACACCTATACATTTTGGTGTTTGATTTTGGGTTTATCATGGAAAAAATCAGAGTTCCCCATCACCTTCACTCACCAGGACACAGGCCCAGCTGCAGCTGTCCCTTATACTGCTTTGTGGCACTGAGTGGCCTTGATATGCCAGTGTCCTGCCCATGCCACTGCCCCTCTCTCTCTACCCAGAGACCCCCCTGCTGGTGCCCCTTACTCCCCCCCACCCACAGCTTCCCAGCCCTGCCCCTCCTCCAGGCCTGTCGGAGGCAGCTCCCAACTGCCAGGACTACAGGGCCAGGGACCCAGGCCCACAGCCTCCTGCCCCCTACAGCTGCACCTGAGCCCCAGCTGCTGCCTGGGAGAAGCAGCAGCTACTGTGGCGGAGTGAAACCCAGCTCCCCTCCCCCACTGGCTGAACTGAGTGCATGGGTGGGGGAGGAGAGAGGCAGATGCAAGCTACCTGCTGCAGACTAAGGATTCCCTGCCCTGCCGCCCTCTCCCTGGGACTTCCACGGCCCAGCGTGGCAGGGCAGAGCAGGACCAGGTGAGGAAGTTTAGTGCCACCACCACAAGTCCCACACCACCATGGCGAGGTGCCCCCTGCCCTCCCAGAAGCAGCAGGGAGCACAGCTACACCTCACCACTCCGCACTGCTGCCAGGTGGGCTGGAGGTGCCTCACCATGGCGGTGCAGGGCTCGTGGCAGTGACACTGAGCTTCCTCATCCTGTTCGGTCTTGCCCACTGGGCTGCAGAGGCCCCTGGGGGGAGGGCACTGGGGTGGGGGGAGCCCCAAGCTCACAACAGCAAGTCTGGATCCTGCCCCATGCACGTCTTGGGGGAGGGGGGCACATTTCCCCCCCACTAGGAGCACGTGCAACTATGAAGAGACCGTTTTCCCTGCCACCCCCTAAACAAGCTGCCCGCAGTGTTATTCCACTCTCTGCCTGGGCCCTGTGACTGCACAGTCTGGTCTTGGGCCCCAAGCCCCACGCATTGCTTCAGCTGGGCAGCAGCCCTACCCAACTCCCTCCTTCCTCACTGTGAGGACCTCAATCCCTTCCCCCCACCCCTCCCCAGACTTACCTCTGGGAAGCTGCTCTGCAGGCTGCCTGGTAGCCACGTGCATGTGTACCTGTACATGGTGCCCCCTGCCTGACTGTCCTCTTTCTGCTTCCCCCAGCCCCTTGCAGACTGGAACCCTGCCAGCCTGCAAAGGGAAACCCACTGTTTCCCATATTTTTCTCTTTAAAAAAGAGAAAACCTGTGTTTTGCTGTGGCAAACAGAAAACCCAGATTCTTGTTTATCATCCTATCCCTTCTGATTTGGCTCTTTTTTTAAAGGTGAAATATTCTTAACCTTGATCTTGCTCTGCGGATTCTTCCATGCAAGAGGACCAACAAAGACATAATTATGGGAGCCCATGTCCATAAGGGCATTTGTTTGCAGGTTTTCCATCTTGTGTTGCTTCCCTCATTGCAGCTACTTTGTTCCCACTATACTGCTATAGATGCTGTCACCAAAGTTTACAAAATTTCATCTCAAGTACTATACACCAGGGCTTTGCTGAATAGCATTTTAATGATTTGCAGCTTACCACCAGCAGAGAGACAGCAGAGCAACTGACGAAAAGTACGCACTGACCCAACATGGGGAAGACAAGACAAGGGGTAACTGACAATGCAGACAAGGAAAACAGAACAAAAAATGTGAAGGTGAACATTGACAGTAGAGAAACTGAATTATGTGCCAAAAAACTGAAAGCACTCATTCAGCCCTTTAGTGTCTCTTAGATATGGGACGTACAAGAGGCAACAAATAAACTGTAGCTTAAGGATGTATGCCTCAAGTCAGTGAATATCATCTAAATTTAATATACCTGCTTTGGTAAATATAGTAGCTTCTGAAGCAACAGAGTGCTCATTTTAAAGGGGTAAAAAGCAAACAATGTACTGAAGTATAACTGCACAATAAACTTT
Source organism: Crocodylus porosus (assembly GCF_001723895.1). Classification (NCBI taxonomy): domain Eukaryota; kingdom Metazoa; phylum Chordata; order Crocodylia; family Crocodylidae; genus Crocodylus; species Crocodylus porosus. Next base: position 105,421,746 of record NW_017728943.1, read on the forward strand.
AAAAGCAACAAAAAGTTCAGGTATTTGTTTATAATATCTTAGAGAGCTGTTAAAATCCATTATCCATCCACATGAAAAAAATGGAGAAAACAGCTACTGATAAAAGTGAAGACATGATAATTTATTACACTGTTTCTGCCATTTAATCTGCTCTCTCCCCATTAATCCATCTTCCTAGCACTTAAATTCCAAAATCTTGAGTAGCTCCAAAAACAGCTAGTCCGCATTTGTATTGCATTAATTATTGCTTACTACAATGTGTTAGATCCTGTTCATATATAAGATACAGTCTCTGATGCAAAAAGCCTGAAGTCAAAAGAAGCTAGCCCTAGGAGAACATAAGGTATCAAACTTAAAATGTGCATTATTTGGCACATTGCCTGGAAACTGCCAAGAGAGACATGATAGAACGAAATGCATTATGGTTTATATTTTATTTTGTATGCATACAAACACATGATGGTGTAGTATAAAATTTTTTACTTGCATGAATATGCAAATTCGCTTTTCTGCATTGGAGAAAGATGTGAAAACACAACCATTTTTTGCTCAGTGTAGATGCAGCTAAATAGGACATGAATAACTGCCACAAGTACTAACTTTGAAAGAGATACTTCCATCTTATCTCATAGGTTTACTTCATTATTTATATGGCAAAGACCTTTTAACCATCACTATGCAGGGGTTAAGCTGCAGTTAAGCTTTTATAACTTAAGGCTATTTCAGATGCATAAAATGTTAAGATACTAAAGAAGGTCACAGGAGAACGTATTACGAATTTCTTCAAAGATTTAAACAAACATTTATACCCAGTGCCCAAAGCACCTGGAAAATTCATATCATTTGAGATTTACAAAGAAAAAAAAAAAAACCCCTGCCCTTGTCATGCAAGACAATTCAGCGAATGGTAATTTATGCAGATCTTCCTATTTTACCAACTAGCAGATGTTATAAATAAAAAATACGCTATACAGTAAAAAACCAAATAGACATAACAGATTCTTTGCCATTTAAACAGCAAATGCTATGCTGCCAACGTGAAACTACATTAACTCAATTTATTTTTCTACCATTTACCTTTTTCTACAGACAAATGAAAGACAGAACTTCATTCTAAATTTGCCTTGCACAGTTGTATTTAAAGTTTCATACTTTAAAAAAAAATCATAAAAAAACCCCCAAAATTTAAGAGAACCTGCTCAGGAAAAAAGACTTACTGTCACTTAAATCATATTACTTCAAAAATATTATACACAGAATTTATACATTTGAGAAAAGACTGCAACTGAAGTATATGTCCCATTTAGCACTGTCAAACAAATCCTTGAGAAGAAAAAAGAAGTACTGCAGCTACATAAGGACTTGTCTCCATATACAGCTGCACCAGTTTAACTAAAAACGTTAAATTAAACTGATTTTGTTAATGCATGAAGCCATGCTGGATACTTGTGTCTGTTTAAATGAGATTTCACTTGAGCTGCAGTTGATGAACACATTTAAGCAAACAAGAAAAAAGCCACCCATTTGAACGGAAGGCATCAGAACGAGATGTATACCCACTTAAATTAAAATGAATAACCAGATCTTTACATAGAGAAACCTTCCACAGACTTCCTGCACAAGCTCCACATGCAGAAAGATTTTTAGTACTAGGAGGATTCAAAAGTAGGATAAACGACTAAGAGAAAAGGCTAAAAGATCCAAAGTATCCCAAGGTATTAAAAACTGCCTGTGGATATAGTTCTCTCCCTTCGCCACTGCAAGTCAAGCAACACGTGCAGTTTGCAAAGAAGGTGCTAATTGTACAAATGTTTGCACTAAAGGCAGATTCCATGGGTAGTGTCTCTGAAAGATGCCAGCTAACAGGGCAGTGTGAAGCTTCAGGTGCTGACTCAATTCAGAAGAGATTTGGCTTGATTCAGCAGCTGAATCTCCAACTCTGAATGGAATCGGGAGACCAAAAAAAAAAAAATAGGTCCAAACCGATCTGAAGCTCTCCAAGTCAATTCAAAAAAGATTCAGAGAGCTTTGGAGATTCGGGCAGTCCCCACTTGCCACCGCAGGGAGCTGGACCCAGGCTCTGTGCTGGTAAGTAGGGGGCGGGGGACGTAGACCATGGGGGGACCCCTGCCAGGCCCCATCCTCTGCCTGCTCCCCCAGCCCTCCCGAGCATCCCCCAATCACTCTCCCAGCCTTGCCCATGGCTGCCCTGCCTGGCCCCAGCTCCCAGTTCTTTAAAAAAGAAAAAAAAGCAAAAAAAAAGCCCTGCACTCACCAGATGCTGCAGCAGCAGTCAGGGCTTTTGGAGGCTCATGGTACAGCCCCCCCATGCAGCACAGGGTAATGGGGGGGGGGGGGACAGCAGGGATCACCCACCCACCTGGCAGGAGCTCGAGTGCACGGGGCTTTAAAAAATAAATGAAAAAAAATAAATAAATAGAGCCAAGCCCCCAGAGCCAGGTGGGGTAGCTGTGGGGGGCACTGGGAGAGCAGGCAGGGGATGGAGCCTATTTGATTTGGAGCTTCAGCAGCAGCCAAATCTCCAAATCAGACCTGGCCAAATTGATTCAAGACAGCAATTCAAATCACCGAATCAAATCACTGTCCCTTGAAATCGGCCAAATCCAAAGCAAATACTAGCCGCTTTGCACAGGTAGGCCTCTGCTTGTTACATATGAACAAAAGGTTGCAATGCCTGGTGCTATTTCAAAATCAAAGGGATGCAACGTCAGCTGGGGAACAAGTCAGTTTGTCAGGGGGATGGCTACATCCTCCTTCCAGTTCCCCTGAGCCCCCTTCTACTTGATGACGGTTTTGGCTCTGCCCTCCCCCACTGCTGCCAGTTCTCAAAATATGTTACTTTTCTTGAAGCCCTCTCATTTAGTCCCAGCCTTCATTTTTAGTTAAGTTTCTAATGTTCTGGGTTGCAGAAAAATATTGATAATGTTAATAATAGCTCAGAAAACCCCAAAAAAGCCATTTTTTAAAAATTATAATGTTCACACCACTCATGATTTCTGAGCAAGTGTGATCGACAATTCTCTCCACATCAAACACATTCATAGCATCTAGCTCCTCCTGGTAAAGGGGGCCTGGGTGCAGGCAGCAGTGCAGAACAATAAGTTATGTGATTCTAACAACTGTCCTCAGCACTACAACACGTGAATTAAATGAAGTAACAGCAGAATTTTGATAGGTATTGTTGTTGTCTGGGTTTCTTGTGCCCAATCTAGTGTTGACTTTGCCAGGGAAATCCATAAAATGGCATCCAGTCTGCATGGTAAAGAAGGAATTCCATGGTCTGGGTTTGGAAAGGTGTAATGTTGTTTTCCATGTATACCAGACTTTCTGCATTTTCAGCAGCAACTCTGCTCTCTACCCAATTTCCCTTCTTAAATTGCACTTTGGGCTCTTCTTAAAAAATGGGACTTTATGTCAAGCTGCTGCTGTTGAAAATATAGGATGGTATATTTTGGGTCCAACTGGGAAAAATCAGTTACTCTTATAAATGAAAGAGTTGTAAGACTAAGGCGGTTATATAGCAGAAAAGGAGAATGAGAGCATTCATAGCAATAAGAAGGTTTTTGAAAATGGGCACTGTTGAAGATGAATCTAGTCAATCTAAAAAGCCCTGTGACAAGTGTATATGGGGAAGTAACTTCCACTGGAAACATGAACTTATGCAGAATCACATTTCATATACAGTGATCAAAGCAGACTCAAGTACGGTGAGAAATAGAAAGAAAAAGCCTTTTGCAGCCTGAAAGCCTAACAACAGTAATTGGTAAAACAGTTACATTTTCAGAACTATTTTTAAAGAACAAAAACAATGTTGAAGTTGTGACACTAAATTTAATGATGAGAATTTCCTTCAGGATGATGGACTAAAGAATCAAGGTTTCCAGATTCCACAACGTTGAATCTCTATTGGATGATATTCCTTGTGAAATGAGTCTTTGTTCATACAAACATTCAATCTAGATGCCAAATGTCTGGAGGGGGGATAATTATTTCATTAAGTGATGATATTAGAGCAGCATGTGAGAGAAATGTTAATAAAAAGTATACTGTCATAAAGGCAGCCTCTAAAGCAGACAAAGAAAGTAGCCGGCAAATTAACTGGGAAATGGTATTTTGGTAGACTTTCTACTCATAGTAATTCTTAAAAAACAGTAAGGATATTCTTTTCCTGTTTAGCAAAACAGGACGTATATGTGAATTTATGTTTAATTAAACAGAATCAAAGGACTTTAATGATTTTAGGGTGGGGTACATCAGTATCAGAACCAGAAATACTGGAAACATGACTGAAGGAAAAAAACTTTCCCATGCAATTACTCTGTATCCCACTTGGGTAATTCACCTGTTCCCAGTAAATGCATCTTGCAGAGCAGTGAGTTAACTAGACAGCTCTTGAGAAGTACTGAAGAATACCAACAGGACTCCACTGTGTGGACATTATAGACTGCAGGAAAGTGTCTAAACACCAACTCTAAGCAAGAACAATTCTCAATAGCTTTACTCCCCTCTCCAAAAACTGAGGTGCTGAGGAGAGAGCTGAGATAAAAGCCCTTTTCTGTTAAGAAGGGGGCAAAAAATCATTCCCCATATATTCCTCAACTGTATTGATCATGAAGTGTTTTGCTTTCCATTAGAGCTCCACTTAGACCACCACTAATGACACTTCAAAATTTAGCTGCGAGTCTTACTGCAAGGTTTTGCGTTTTGGCTGCTAAGCAAACAATTAATTATTTATAACTTGTCTGATGCTTCTCCCCCAGTAAACAGACTAGTTAAATGAATCAGCTTGGAAAAGGGATATATCTGCTTTTTGTGATAAAGGGGCCCATTTTAAAATAAAGATAGTGAAGCTTACTTGTTGGCAAACAAAGGTTTATTCCAGTACCATTTTTAGTGACTAGTGAGAAAGAATAGCATTAAATATAGCATTACCTTCATAAGTGTGATAGTTGTAGTAGGCAAAGTGATTCCTTCTCCCTGGGGTTAGAAACACATGCAGAGGACCCAGGTGAAGGCAGCACCAGCAGGACAGATACCATGCAGAACATGCGGAAGAGGGCAGGAAAAGAAAAGACAGGAAAGGGTGAAACTGTAGCCGCACAAAACTTACTCAAAAGGATGCAGTGCATTTAATTCTTTCAATTTAAAAAGCTTTGTGATATACAAAAGACATTGATGCTAGTGAATGGATTAAACTATTATTTTAGAAGCTGACAAGCTGTTAGAAGAAAGCACAAAGAATAAGTCAGTCTCCAAAGCAATGTGCAAAGGCTGAAGTTAACTGTACACAGAGTTGCCACCTGTCTCATTTTAATTTTTTTTCTGTTTTTCCAATTATCAGATGTCTTATTCCAATACCCAGATGCACAGAGCTTTTAAACATTAAAATAAACAGATTCTATGAATAGTACACTTAAGGGAGAATAAAAAGAAAAAAAAGAACGTCAAAAAAGCCTGTAAAGATTGTAAAAATGCAGACAAAAGCAAACATCTAAATTTTAGACTCCCCAAAACAAAACCAAATAAGTCTGGCATATGCCAGGTGTTCTGCTGATTTCATTTAATATGATCTGAAGTTTTACTGCTTTAATAAGACAGCAGCTAAAACGTTGCATCAATTCAAAATTACTTTCAATAAAAAACCCTCTCAGCCTTCCGGAGACACAAGATCCCTTCAACTTCCAAATACTAGACCAACATACCTAAATATTACATTATCACCCAAACAAGATACGCAAACATCACAGGGCAGAGAGGTGGGTTGGTGAGAAAAAGACCTATAATTAATACTGACCACAACATATGAAAAAAATTCTATTTTGCCCTCAAGAAGTAAAGTGCAAAAACACACACTGTAAAAACCAAAGTTATACATCTTTTTTTTTTTTTTTTAAAACAGCGCTAGCTCACCTCCTCCATCTCCTTTCCCCCTGCCAACAATCGTAAATTATAGACCATCTTGAAGATTAAGTAAATCTGTATCCAAAAACGTTTAGTTTTGCAAATTTGGAGAACCAATGGAAGTTAACATATATTTTTAAATTAGAAAAAACAAACTTAATTATAAAATGGTGAGCAAGCTAAAATGTACTTTTTTAATAGGTTTATTTTAAATGCATTACTCCACAGTATACAGTACTATTAACCAATGTACTGCAGTATACCTCAAAGCAATATGATCATTCCTATTACAGCACTAATTTAATTTTAAATGCAGTCATATTTAAAAGTAGAACTATTCAAAATGTTCCTTTCACCAATCTGAGAAAGTTGAAAAATATATTCACATTTTCAATGTATTCTTAAACAAGGTGATAACTGCCACATACAACAACTACTTTTCTATATAAAGTTGTATACTGATAGACACTTACAAGTAAGATGGTAACTATTTTATTGTGATTTAAGTGTTTAAGAATCTAAAAGTGATGCATCAAGTTTGGCACCCAAAAATACCAGCCAAAGAAAGTTTTAAGTGAACAACTAGTTTATAAGCACTAAGACCAAAAGACAATATTAACAATAATTTCTTGTCTTCTCAAAGTTTTGATACATTGGAACCATTTCTTATTTCACAACTTAGACTTCAAATCCATATTCAGTGATTCCCTATGAGTTATTATTCTCTTTCCTTTTATCTTGACAAAAATCAGAATCAATTTCCCATTAAAGACCATGTGATTCAATGTTCCCTTATACTGCCAGTTTACTGAATGCGATTTGCCTTCAGATTTTTTTGATGAAGTTGCTTAACACAAAAACAGAAGAACACTTTGCAACACTGCAATGTTAACCTTTATAACTAGTCCATAAAAACCTATAGATATTTGCTACTAAAGTAATGTGATACTTGTTTAAAGATTGTTAAGGATTTTAACTACTGCACACTATAAAATCTAATTAAAGCATACCAAATCTAATCTACAATTCAGACAAAATCCCACAGGCCATAAATAAGTCAAATGTCTTACCTGGGCTTAATTCTACCAGATATGGTAGTTTCTCAGGAGGAAGGCAAGAGCCATAGCCAGACCCATCAACTCTTTCCTTCCCCTTTAATGGCTTTCCATCAGTTTGTTTCTTGGATTTCTTTGGGATATAGTCAGGAGGACGTCTTTTCAACTGAAACACTAAAATTCCTAGAACACATTTTATACGTCCATTAAGTTCAAGTGTCAAAATGTAAACAAAAACACAACATCCCAAGTAGTGTCAACTGTTCCTCATTTAAACCAACTGTACTATGTTCCTTATGTTTCTGACAAAACAATGTAAAACTATACTGCTTGCTACCTCCATTCTTTGCCAACTTCAGAGAATTCAGGAGAATTGTATACCTTTCTATTGGTACAGTATAATGGAACAAACAGCACAGAATGAGCAAATCAAACCACGAAGAACTTCTTGAAAAGTTTTGAATGTGGACTTAAGAAAAAATAGATCTCTACTCTACACAGCTGCACACTGATGGGTTAGAATATCTTCAAGAGAAATGGCTATATTTTGTTTTAATGTACCTTTGTCACTAGGCCATTCCCTGAATATCTGAAGAGGGCACTCATCATCATCAAGGATAATTTCTTTAGCACCTTTATCATCCGAATGTTGAGAACCAGGTGGAAGCATAACCTACAGTAAGGAAAAAAATTCAGTTTCTGTACAGCAACTATTGGAGATTAATATTTTAAGGAAAGATCTTCCATTGTATCCTTATCAAAGCAGCAGACATTGGACAAGAACTTTATCCTCCAATTCATCAAAAATTTTGCCTTTATAACTGGTAAATCAGAACTTAAAGTATCTTATTACCCTCCGTCCCATAAACAAGGTTAATTGTCTGAGCATAATCTTCCCTATACACAGGCCCATTAGTGTTTTGAACAACACAATGTGCTGGATCAAATCTGCCTCTCCTCTAAAGCTACTCTGAAAATGTAATGGAGTTTGATGCATTTAATACGGGAAAGCTAGCTACATAGGCTATTAAGGAATTCTCCCTTGCTGGGGAATCCTCCCACACAAAAGATCCAACTCCATCCCTATCTGATACACAAATGGTATAACACTTGAGTGGCCCAGAACTCCTGTGACCCCTGACTCCCAGAATGCAACGTGGGTGCAGGGACAAGGGCCTGTAATGCCACATTTCTACCCTATACCCCACAGGGCAGACTTAAGGATTGAGCCTAGTGGGCCTACTGACAGTCAAAAAGTACAAAACAGAAATCTTCAAAGTGAAGACAAAAAGAATTTTCTAGTATTATTCAAAGAAATCATCAACTCATGCCACATGCTTTTTCTCTTAAAACTCACTATGTATTGAAATGGTAATATAAAAATCTGGAGGCCACTGCAACTGATTTTCAATACTGTATTTCCAGCTGCTAGCAGATATCCTTAACAAATGGAGCAAGAGCATGCTTAATAAAAGGTTCAAGATTGCAGAACTGGAGCATGATTAGGAAAGTCACTTTACACTAATATTCTATAAGTATTGTCTAGTCTAGAGTGCTGCTGTGTGCCTGTAAGGCAAAATCCAAATTAAAAGGTGGCTTGGAGGTACAAGTCTCCCTCATGTAAACTGTGCTCATTAGGCCTTTAAATCTAGCCTTACCAGAATTCCTCCCAAACATGGGTAATCATCCTTCTGGCATCCCCCAACACCTGAAATCTTGAATTTATAGTCATTACATTGTTTTACAGTTGGCTTTCTGCATGCAGTTCTCTCAGTTTAAACACATCTTATCACATGAAACAGGATTTGTATAGTGTGCCTCTAAAGTAATACCTACATGGATCACCAGCCAGATCACCAGCCCAGGCTCTCTAGTAAGATAAAGGAACATTTAACAAGAGCTCTGGATTGTTAACTTATGTGAAGCAATCACTAAAGAACTGTGGCTTACATAAAACTTTGCCTGCAGTGTGCCCAACAATTTACTATATAAAAGAGAAACTTTGGAATTGGGATACATATATTTAATGCCTGATTCTGGATAGGCATGTTCTAGTAGTTCAAAATAGCACAGAGAAACACAAATCTGATGCATTTCATACGGGATGTGATTTAGGTTCCACACTAGACATGCACTTTATTCCTAGCTTTGTCTGAAGTGATTTTGCACAACCTTTTAGGTGACCTACCTATAAAATGATGGGGAAGAAAGAATGATTACTGCCCAACTCCTATGGAATGTGGGATAATAAATATTAATCAGGGTTCTGAAATGCTCAGAAGTACGAAGACCAGTCAACAGAAGAGCTGAGCCTCAAACTCATAGTTCCCATCCAATTCTCAGTCCAGCACACGTCTATGCTAGAGAAAGGAACATTTCTAGGTCCTTTCTTGATATCAGAAATTGAGGTGGGTGGCACAGGCTCCGCACATCTTGAAGTCATTCAAGATGGAAAGTTTTGAGATTTTAGCAGAAAGCCTCTAAGCTCTGAGCATTTGGAAACTATGATTATCAGGTGTATAAACTGGGCCAAACTTAAGCAATATTCATGGAAAATGTACAAATAAAAAGGTACCCTATCCATTCCACCAACTCACTAAAATACCCCTGTCAAGGGCCAAGTTCCTGCTCAGCAGTGTATAACACACACTTCTCTGAATGTCTATTAACCTTAGCTATGTCAGTATTAAAGCATTTTATCTAAATCTCCCTAATCTTTGTCCTCAGAAGTGGATGTATATTGGTTTTGCTGGCTGAAAATTTCCAGAATAATTCATCCTAAGGCACAAAGCAAACATGGAAAATTTGAACCCCAACAATTACATTTTAGCAAGTGGAAAGCTAGGGCTTATGATGGAAAGTATTAGATAACAGCTACAGGCCAGCTTTGCCTACAATACCATTATAGCCATACTTAACATTAACGTAACTGACACCTGCATTACTGGGCACTGTAATAATAAAACTCAACTGAAAGTCAGACTTCCAGAGACCATACCAGTCTCTTCATAGATAACATCCTAATCTGATTTTCAGGTTTAATTAAATACCTTTTACCTTATTAGGATTTCTGGATCATGAGATGCATCCTTAAGTTAACTTACTGCCCTGCACATCTCTTTTAAATACCATGCAAAATTACCTCAATACCCCTAAAAGCCTAACTTAAATAATTCCTTCTACCAAAGGGCAGGGATTAACAAGATGCTCATAATTCCAGATTTCATATCCTCTCCACATCCCATTCAGTATTAACCTCAGAGTTCTTCCAAATCCCCTCCATGTTTCAAATGAAGAGGATTTGACTTGCTAGATTTTTTTTTTTTTAAATGAAGCTTGGCTAACTCTAGGTCTAAACAGATTATCTCACATCATATTTTCAAATGTAGACATATACATACATTTACTATGTACCAAGAATGGAACAGATGCATGTTACAGTGCACTACCACTAACCATACAAAAAAATCCAAGGTAGTTGCTCCTGAAAGATGTGTAGTAACTTTACTACTAAGAAAATTAACTGAGAAGAACGTATGTACCTGCTCTACTAATCAAATTTATTCTGGGGTAGTAATTTACTCAATGCATATCTTAACACCATCCATCCATCCCTTCCATACATACCTATGGTCAGGCACTATGGGAGCTTGTCCTAGAGAAGTAGCTGTGAATCTGTCCTTTAGAGAAAAGTAAGTTTACAGTGGAATAAAATCTAGGGTAAATTATTCTGCAGTAATCATACTGCCCATCTGTCCCCTATACACTCCCTTTTCATTGAAGAAATATAATTTAGCATGTTTCCTGTTTATTTTAAGAAGCACAAAACTGAATGTAACAGCATTCCAACTTTTGCTTATAACATGGTACTCAACTCCTTGCCTACCACTCCTTATTAAAGGCAGCCAATTGAATTTATGAGATCATTCTAATTAATCCAGTGATTCTCAACCAGGGTGCCATGGCACCGTAGGGTGCCTTGAGATCCTTTCAGGGGTCCCGTGCAACATTAGCACCGTTAGGTGGGCAAACATGATCCACAAGATAAACCCAGAGATTTCAATTAAGCATTGACAGCATTACAAATATTCTGGCCTGCTGTGGTCTTTTTGAGTTCTCTGCAAAAGAATTGCTCTATTATTTTTCTGTAGTCAAAAAATGAGTGAAAACCAAGAGCTGCCGTTTTCCAAGGTACCTCAAGTCTAAAACGATGGAGAACCACTGAACTAATTAATTTAAAACACAGTACTATTTAAGCTACTTACACAAATTGTAAGAAGTAAAACGCAAATACTTAAAACTTGAAAAATCACAAAGCAGAAAACGTTACTTAAGAGAGAGATCAGGTGGCTGATACTGACAAACCAGAAATGAAAAAACCCTACCATGGATTTTTATGATAAGTAATACAATTATCAATAGCTACTGGTTAGTTAACTGATGATTTTATATCTACTACCTAAAAGGGAATACGGCACCTGGAAGAAACACACATATATAGGGGTTCAACAGCGTCTCCCAGAACAAAACAGCTGTTCCAGAGGAAAATTACCCATCTCCAGCCAGGTAGAAGTAGCTCCCAAGAAAATTTATCCTAGGAGAATGAATGGCCATACACTTCCCTGCTGCTTGACTTCTCCCACAGACCAGGAAGAGTTGAGCAGAGGGAAAATGTTCCTGATCCATTCTGAGACTAGTGTCATCACAGCCTGGGGAAGGCATGTAGGGCAGCTGCCACTTACCTCTTCCTGGTCTCAAGAACCGAGTAGTGAGAACTATCCTCCCTTCCCCAGAGCAGTTCACTCCATCTCATCATCATCTGATGAAGAATGTCTTGGATTCAAAAGCCTGACTAAGCTCATTTAACTCTGAACTGAATACTTGACATAATAAAAAATAAGCCCCTAAAATATCTTTACCTCTTGCATATAGTGATGGCTTAAAACCAATTACTTCTGCCATATTTTGAGGTAAAAAACAACTTTGTTTTCTTAAAAGGACATCCACAAGCAAACGTGTAACCCAAAGATAATGCTATCAAGTAGTTCAGCTACATGTTTAATCATTCAAGGGATATCCAGAATAAATAACTACAAACCTAAAAGGAACCAACTGTGACTTGAAATAGTATCTTCTAAGAACAAAGATAAAAAGCCTGACAACCAAACAGAATCATTGAGGAATCCAAAATACAGACATTAATACTAAGTAGAATAATTTAAAAGACATGTATGTGAAGGTTACCAGGGTTGACGTTGATACTCAGGTGTGGAGCCATCAAAGAGATAAGAGCAGCCATCAGAAAAAAAAACCAAAACAAGTTTAAAGACAAAAATGGCTGGAAGACAACCAAGCATCAATATGTAGTAAGGATTATGTGCCCCTATTTGAAACCCATTTCATATTGAGAAATATGATCATGCTAAAAAAGCTGCCAAGAAATGAGTAAGATGTGGCTTGGTGGTGATGGAATGGGATAGAAGTACTAACAACACACAAGCATTTCACAAGGTAAGACTGCATCAAGGAAAGGATGGCAATTATGAGCAGACAATAATTTAGTCTTTTAATTAAGAAAGGCAAAAACTAAAAGACAGGAGGGAGTATTTTAGTTGGCTTCTCAGTCCTGAGATGAAGGAAGGCAAATAACAAATGGGCATTTTCAAGACAGCCAGTACAACAGCTGAATTGTGAAGAGGTTCAAGACACAATTATAGTGTTCTGGAACAACAAAGGATTATTTGTTGACAGGGTTCCCATTAATTTATTGGGAACAGGACGTTGAATAAATAAGACTTAAACCAATGGTGTGAAGCATACCTGGCCCTTCAGGCCAGATTGAGTGGTGCAGGACAAGTCCACAACCAAATGAACATCATGGGAACAGCCCCGCATGCTAGATTAGACCTATGGCACCCTCCTCCTACACATACCAGATCCAGTGTCTGCAATGCCCACTCCGGCCAGTCCAGGACTGCATTGTACAGCACAAGCTACATGTGGTGCTCACTCCAGCTGGTCTGGGGCAGAAGCTGTGTACAGCATGGTTTCCGGACGAGCTGGAGTGGCATGGTGTGCTGCACAGTCCTGAACTGGCCAGAGCAGGCACAGGATCTGACACAAGGGACTGGTTCTGGGAAAAGTTGTTCCAACTTATCAGCTTCTAAAAAAAAAAAAAAATGGAAATATGATGTTATACCAACAGATCATAACTAAGAATATGAGAGTACACTGCAAGACACCTTCTGAACCAAATGAAGAATAAAAGGTACATGTTTACAGTTCAAGAAAGAGTACAAGTATGGAACTCTGCCTCCATCCATACAAGGTGACGGTGGGAAGATGAACCCCCACAGTAGTCATTAATGTTGCAATCAAAAAGTGGAATAATCACAGTAGAATGCACAGAGTAAGATGAATTCAAGTGGCCTGCACTAACTCTTTGGCTATGTTGACACTCTGGTCATCATAGTCATCAGAAGTTCTGTACAAAAGGATGGTCGGAGAATTGAAGGAAGCAGAAAGAAAAATAGGACTTGAGATCAAAAAAGATAAAAAAACAAAATCACATGACTGTAAGCTCTTGAGAAGATCTTAAACTCACCTAACTATCTGTAATAACCAAAGAGCACAAGTTGCTAACAACAAACTAATTAGGGAGAAAATTAAAGCATGGGTATGTCAGTCAGTTCTCTTCAGAGATTTTTTTAGATATACAAAGCTATTACAAGGACTATTTTTATACAAGTGACATTCTACTAAAAAGCAAGACAACTAAATACTTAAAAAAGATAAAAGTGATATCAATTCTTGTATCAGTTAAAAAAAAGATGTATGAAGATTGTCTTATTTGTAACAGCAGATGGCCTACAAAGAGCCAAGAATGTAAGACACTGATTTTTGCTGAGCATTCATACACTACAGTAAAAGTACCAGAGAAAAGCCCTTAAGAAAATAAATACTAGTAATTCTGTATTCTATGAAACATTTATATTGTGGTGATGAATATGGCTTGCAAACCAAACATGGAATTAGGAAGAGAAAAATATGGATGGATAAATACAAATGATCCCACACTGAACGAAGCAAAAATCCTGGGGAACAATTAAAATCTATCATAAGGTATGTACAAAAAAAGCCAAACAGACCATGTTAAATTTGGAATTTCATAACTGGAGCAGATTAATTTGCAACTTGAATATTTTCATTTACATTCCTTCCTTCCAACTCTTCTCCAAGCCCAATTTAATGCCCATGTTTTTAGAAGGCTATTGAATAAGCTCTTTGGTGGAGACCAATATTATTAATATGTAGATGGGTACTTAAACACATACCCATATGGTCAGTACATATGGTATCCTCAGAGAATTCATGCTGTAGACCTCCATCAAGCCGATGTCAAGCATACGTAAACTACAACTTGTACTGGCTTATAACTTGACAAGTATTAGGGAAAAAAGAGTAACTGTAAGTGAAGTCACTAGTTACTTTTTAATAAACAATGAAAGAAAAAGAAATGTCGTTCCAGAATTTCCCCAAACTGATGTTTACCCTGTGACTGTTTTCAACAAACTAAAATCTACCACATTATTAATGCCTACCAAAAATAAATTTTAAAATTTGGGCTAATTTGTCGTGCATAATTTTTACAGCACTATCCTCAGCAGCAACAGCTCAATAATATGGTCATCGTGCCAGTTTGATAAAATTAAAGGCTATAGACTTAACTTCCCAAAACAAAAAAAGAACAAAACAATCTGTTGAACATATCCAAGAGCAGAAACATTTGACACCTACAAAATAATAATTTGCCTTTTAAAAAAGTGACCCAGCAGCATCATGTGTTCTTCTTATTTCTTACAGGAACTGCAATTCTCACATTCGAAGATAAAAGGCAAAAAAGAAATAAAGTACCTAAACTAGGTATCTAATCCCGACAGCTCCAGAAATAGAATCTTTCATATTGCATGCTCTAAACCTTAGGTAAGACTCAAATAAACATGCACAGGTAACTTGGAAAAAAATGTCTAATTAATTTGACATCTTAAGAGGTGTGCAGTGAACTTCATGTTATGCAATGAACCTCAAACTTAATGTACTGACAAACAAAGAAAATGAGCATCAGAAATATGTTTTGGCTAGATAGTTTTAAAAAAGCACTTGCGAAACCCTGTAAGATTGGGTATAAAATGATGATGATAGGACAAATGATAAATATGGACCCCACGCACCATCTACTATAAAAGTCAGTGATGGCAAGTGTTACAGACTTATTTTTAGGATGTTTGTCTTTCAAATGAAACTTCTGAACATGAATATCCACAATGAAGTTCATGCAGCATAAAAGCCTTTCCTCACTAAAACAAATTAAAATCCAATTAGACAGCTAAGGAAACTGCTTAGCTGTCAACTACTAAAATCTTCTCCAAAGACATTTTCAGCTATACTCTACAAAGACAAAAAATGTCTATAATTTTCAAGATTCTACACAATGGGAATGAGAATTTTCAAGCAGTTTTAACACTTATTTTAATGCAAGTTTTTAAAATGTTGTGAAGTGTGCATCAAACTAGGATAATACCACAGCACAACCAAGCAACAGGACAAATTAATTCTCCCATGGATGCTGAAGGATATTTGTGATTAAAATGAAGTTATTATAAACATTACAAAAGAAAAACAATGAAATGAAGCCAACCACTTTTTAATTGGTCTTCCATGTTTTTTGGAAGTTTTCAGATGAGGGAAATGATATATGCAGACTAAGCTAAACCTAAGAAATCTGAATAAAAGTTGAAAAGAAAAATATTAATTTTATTAAACATTTAACCAGAATTAAGACTTTCCAATTACTCTAATGTTACAGCAAATCATTTGCATATGTAAGACCATAAGCAAAACATGACTAACAGACCAGTTAGTTAAGACTACAAGATGTTATTTGACTACATTGACTCTGAAGAGCCAGAAAACAAAATATGCTATCTTTACAAGCAAGTAGCACAGAACAACATTATAATTCATCTGTGGAAATGACTCCTCAAAGAAAAAAAAATACACAACTAGATGTAATGTACAAAAATCTTGGATTTTCTTTCAAAAATACTTTTTCCATAAAACTACTAAGTCTACAAAACAAGCTGGTTTTATGCGGTAACGTCACTGAAGTCTTTCATAAACAAAGGAGTTCCTGAGACTGCAAGCTCTTCATTTAATCTTAGAGGATAAGGCTTGAAAAATTCACTGTCCTATAGCAGCTCTCCCTGGCATGGATCTGGTGATACTACAAACACAAGTTTTCAAAGAATTAAAATACTTCTTAAAACTTTAAGATTCTGTCCAACCACAAACCAAAAGGTACACAGAAGCACTAATATTGTCCAAAGTCTGGAGAGGGCCTGCAGTGCCTTTGCAACTCAACGTTCTCCCCCAGCAATACAAAATAAACCTATTTTGTAGTTGCTGCTATTCAGAGCTATATGGGAAACCAGCGAACTGTCAGGAATTATGCCAATTTTATGCTGATGATACTACTCACTTAAGTCACTCGTGGAAAAGACAAACTTTAAAATGCAGCCTACAAAGAATTACTGGAGCTCCCCATCTTCTTCATAACAATTAGGAAGTCAGCAGAAGTAAAGATCCTCCCTACTGCTTCACAGCAGCAACTGAGTCTTGGGGAAGTCAAGAAGAAAGGAAAACTCCCGTCTAGTAGCTAGAGGGATGGTAGCTTCAATTTAACCAAACATCTACTTGACAAAAAACTCATACAAAAGAGGATGTTCACAAAAAAAAGCACAGAGGTAATGCCCCGTTTCAAATCCAGCCATACCTCCCTTGCTAACTGATAGAACGGACAAGCGACTGTCTTTTTAATTAGCGTGTTGTACTGGAAACTTCCTGTTGCAACTACACCATGCTGCTAATAGGCAAATTACAGACAAGAATACATACACAATTCTAATTACTTAAGAGCAACTATTGTCAATTAAGTTTCTCACATTTTTATGCTATCGGAGGGAGAGGGGGTTATTGAACTTCCCTCTCTCCAAAATATATTCATACACCGACATTAAACACCAAGCTGCCATACAATTTTAGCTTTAGTGGGCATGTCTACATGTTCATTAATACTATTTTGGTAATGCACATTAAATTTAGTATCTCCATTGTGAGGTATTAGAAAAGGGTGCATTGTCTTATTTTAATGCACTTTAGCAAAAGTGCACAGGTTTTTTGTGACAATTTAATGAGCATTAAAGTGCACGCGTAGACACACCCAGTAATAGCTTTCTTACTGCACATTACTGTATAGAACAAAAGAACACAAAATGTGTTCTTTATAAAAGGAAACCAAAAGGAGCAAACCTAAACATTAATGCTTGCAAACAGTCTCATTTAGTTCACTGGAAGGATTCACATATAAGAAGTTAAGCACAAGTTTAAGCATCTTCAGAATTAGGGCCTTAGTTTGCATGCTTTGCTAAATTAAGGCAATAATTATATAAAATCACAGTGTTTTCATACCTAATACTGCATTTTCATCAGTAATATATTATAGTAAAAGCTTTGTTATCTAGCATGAGTGGGGTAACGTGGGTGCCAGTTATCTAAAAATTCTGGTTATCTGGGCTTGCACGTGGCAGCAGTATGGGGTAGTGGATGGTGTGCAAACTCCTACCCTCCCTCCCTGTCCTGCATCCAGCTGGCTGGGTGGCACCTGTGTGGCCCAGAGGCGAGCTACTGCTCTCACCTCCCCACCACTGCCCTGTTCAAGAAATACGTGATGCACATGCCAGATAGAGTATTTCAGTTAGTAACATGCCACTTAACACAGCTTTTATTGTACTATACACCAAAGCAGTGAGAAAAAATGAAGTAAGTTTGGAAGGTTTAGGTTAACTGATTTTCAAGACCAGTTTAAATTAAAAATAAACTAACTAAACCCTTAAAAACCACTAGCACAGCTAAAGGCAAAGAACAAGCAAACCCCAAGTTTGTCATGATTTATCGAAGTTGTTTGTTTTTGATTTTTTTTAAACTTGCTTTAGTAAAAAATGATGAAACAAGAATCAGGAGAGCTTGATTTTTATAACTTTACTTACACGAGCAATACAGTAATCCTTCGGATTTTCTTTTTCCAAACCATACTTCTCCAGAGCTTCAATAACTGCAAAGTCTGCAGTATCTGTAGTAGACAGCAGGATTGTCTTGTATGGTATATTTGGTTTTAAGCTGTCCGCATAAATTCTGAGTGTCCCTCCTTGAAAATATAATTCCATTACTACTTTGTCATAGTAAAAAGATATGCACCCACAGATTTAAGAGTTCCCAGCTTTGAAACAGATCTAATTTGCAGCTGTATATGGCATGAATCCATAGACACCTTTTTTCACTGATGTCAGTCACTGTCTACCCCTACACATACTTAGCCTATTCAAATAAAAAAACCTTTTTGCCACTTATACATAGCATTTTTGTTTGTTACCTTCCTTAATTTCCTGAAACTGAAAAAGACGTTTATTAAATGCTAGTAAACGGCTGCTCTCCTTTTCCTTTAGAGACCTAGTTCTCTATGCTTTTATTTTGGGATGATTGCCCTATCAAACCATTTCCAAAAGCCTTCTTCCAAAGGTATATGATAGAATTAATTCAAAGCTTTGTAACTGCACCTGAACAGAAAAAAAATCACCCCATTTAAATGTTACTGTATTTTGAGACAATTTTGCTTGGCACAATTGTGATGAACAGGGATACAGAATAAGCTTAGTTTAATTTTAATTTACTTGAACCCCTTAATATTTCCACATACATGAACAAATTGAGGCCTACAAACTTTTACAGAATTAATTAAGTAGTTTGGCAGGAAATTTCTACCAACTAATCAATCTTTTGAAGATGTAATATACACTGCAGTCAGAGAAAGCAATTGCTAGTAAGATAAACACATTGGCTTTAATATCAGTAAATCAAAGATAAATTTTTTTCTGGATTGATTTAAGAACAAGCTTTCATCAACTGATATAAAAAGTGCTAAACTTCCTCTGAGTAAAAAGGTTATCAGACTAAAAGCAAATGTAGCAAACAAGCCTGAATCATTACCTGAGTCTGGCCGGCCATCAGAGCTGCGGAATTCCTGCATCCTCTTCTCCAGTTTTTGCTGTCGTCGGCGTTTCATGACTACCTCAGGATTGGATATTGTGCGTGTGAAGCTGGTCTCGGGCATATCTTTGTAAACCTCTGCTGCAAGACGAGAATTCTCACTGCAAATTAATTTAAGGGAGGGGAGGAAAAAAAAAAAAAAGAGAAACTAAACTTGAAACAAATGCACATTCTACTCACTATATAAAATATTAAACAACCAAAGCTATGTTAGCTGTTCACTTACATTACTGTGTTAAGCATAATGCTTTAAATTAGCTATACCTCTGCCAGAATACACTGTTAACATATCTACACTCATGTACAACATTTATTAGATACCTCATTTTAGTTCTAGTCACATTATGAAGACAAGAAAATTCAGTTCTTTTTCTTCAAGAAAAACCTCTTACATTTGATATGTTAATTAGAGATTAATTTTAATTAAATGATTGATTGATTATTCTGGTCTGTGTGTATTGTGCATCATCAGGAAGGAAATATAGTTGACATGTATTTGGTCCTTTTTCCCAGATGAAGTAGAAATAAATTTCAAGTTCAATTAAAATTATGTAAAAGCTTAATAACTTAATGGAAAGCTAAAAGGATTATTCTTACGCTGCACAAAGTATATATGGAAAAAACACAGAAAAATAAAATGAATTCTACTAAAAAGAAACCTACATGTCAACCGTTTCTTTGTACCAACTGAAAAAAATAAATTTGTCCCCAACAAGAAAGGCAATGATGAAATCAATTTTATTCGAAAGGGAAAAGAACACTACTTTCTGTCACAAGAACGTAATTGTCATAACGAGTCAGACCCATGGCCCTTCTAGCCTAGTGACCCATCTCCAACAGTGGTATATAGTAGATGCTTTAGAGCAGGAGTGGCCAACCGGCAGCATGCATGCCACAAGTGGCATAGGCAGCCTCTGTATGTGGTGCACAAAATCAGAGAGGGAACAGTAAAAACACTGGCAGAAGAGCAAGAAAGCAGTGGTAGGTGGTACAGGGCAGGCCATAAGCAACTGATCAGATAGGGGAAAGCGATCGAACTAGCACTTCGTGAGGGTGTAGCACCCAGCTTGTAGCACTCCTGCCAAAAGGCTGACTCTCACTACAGCAGAGATGCTCAACCCCTGGCCTGTGCGCCACATTTGGCTCATGGCACTGTGTCATCTGGCTTAAAGGGCTCCCCATGGGCCCAGAAATTCTGTGGCAGGGAGCAGTGGCATTGCTGCCTCACAATCAAGTTTCCAGACCCATGGGGGGACCCAGGTCCTACATGCTAGATTGAGCACCCAATCCAAGAGTGTAGGGCTGACAGGGAGCAGTGCCAAGCCCCAGTGCCCAGTTCCGGCAAATGGACAGCTAGGAGGGGATGAGGCCAAGCCCCACAGGGCAAGCGTACTAGTGTGCTGGCATGGGAAGGCGTTTTGCCAGGCTCCCAGGGACCAATCCTCATGGGGCCTGGTACCACCTCTTCCCAAGAGACTGATCCTGGCATAAGGGGGGGCAGTGCCGGACTCATGGGCAACTGGTGCCTCCCAAGTCTGGGGCGGGGAGGAGAGGGGGTTTCCCCAGCAGTCGATCCCTGAGCCAGTGGCAAACCCAGAAGTACATTTCCACCAGCACTTCGTTTCATGTCTGGCACTTCCAGGGGGTGCACGTGCACCCCCTATGCATCATAAATGGCTGGACTGCTAGGACCTGATCCCAGCAGGAGAGGATGTTGCTGAGCCCTAGGGCCCAATCCTGGTGTATGGGACTCAACCTGGCCTGCAGACTGGCCCCATCCCACTTATCTGGTCCATGGGGCTAAAAGGTTGAGCACCACTGATTTTGAGTGATCCCTGATCATACTCTCCCTGACATCCACCAACCACTTTAGGTTTAGGGAATGTCAGAGGATACATCCTTAACTATTTTGTTTAATAGACATTAATGAATCTATCATCCATTATTTTGTCTAGTCCCTTTTCAAATCTAGCTATACTAGCTGCTTCTATAGCATCCTCTGGCAAGGAGTTCTACAAGTTAACTATGCTCAGCGTAAATAAAAAAAGAATCTCTTCTCTCTTGTTTGTTTTAAATTTGTCTCTTGCTAATTTCAGTGGATGCCCTCTATTTCTAGTATTTTAGGACTTGGAGTCCCTATTCATTCTGTCCATACATTTTGATTTCATAAGCCTCTACAATATCCACCCTAGCCTTCTCACTTTCAAACTGAAGAGCCCCAGCCCTAGACACTTCTGATATGACAGCTACTCTGTACCCCTGATCACCTTGGTTGCCCTTTTCTGTTCTCTGCCACAGTTTTTGAGATGTGGAGACCAGAACTGCACACAGTATTCAAGATACAGGTGCACCATGGATTCATATAGTGGGTTTCATGTTTTGCATTGTTTTTAATTCCAACATTTCATTGGCTTTTTTTTGGTTGCACTGCACACAAAGTTAGTGTTTTTACAGTACTATCTATGCCTCCAAGGTCTCGATCCCGAGTCATAAAAATTAGTTCTGAGCACAGCATTGCGTTTATAAATTATAACCAACACCATTTTTTCCCCCCATGTGCATTACCATGTACATGTTGACACTGAAGTTCATTTGCCACTTCTCTGCCCACTCAGTTAGCCTGGGGAGATTTTTCTGCAACTCTATCAGCTAGAAATTTGAATATCCAGAATAATTTAAAAAGAGCTCATTTTAAAAGAGCTTTTGGTGTTGGATCTTTTCAAAAGCTTTATGAAAATCCAGATATGTCAAGGCAACTGGATCCCCCATGTCCACAGATTTGTTAACACCCTCAAAGAATCCCAGAAGATTGGTGAGGCAGGTTTTCCCTTTACAAAAACCATGGTGACTTCCCCAGCATACCATATTGGTCCATGACTGCTGATTTTATTCTTTATCATAGCCTTTACCAATCTGCCAAGGATGGAACTAAGATTCACTGGTCTATAGTTCCCCAGAATGCCTCTGAAGCCCATTTTTGAAGACAGGTGTTGAAGATATGTTGGCAACCTGCCAGTCTTCTGGCATAGAGGCCATTTGTAATAAGTTACATATTATTGTCAATAGTTCTGTAATTTTACGTTTGAGTTCCTGCAGAACTCTTGAGAAAAATGTCATCCTGTTCTGGTGACTGAGTGTTTAATATCAGCTTTAATCTATCTATGAATAAAATTTTCAAAAAGCATACTAATCTTGCAAAGTAAAATAATCAAGTTGGAAACTGATGAAGTTAATGGCGATTGGACAACCTGAACTGTACATTCTTTTACATGCGCTTTAGAAGTCTTTTTTTTATATGGCACAGTACTATTTCTCCATTAAAATACAGTGTCAGAATCATGCAATAAAAAAAAACTGTACTATTTTTCTCAAAATTTGGTAAAGAGAGTATTTCATGTTTAATATTTAAGTTTTAGTTTTACTTAGATTCAGCTCTATTCATCTCACTTTAGAAGTAAGTTTGCCACAATCTAAAGGCATATAAAAATACAACTGAAAACTTGCATTGTTTTTTTCATTTAATTCTAGCATTGCACACACATATCGCTTTTAAACTGAGAAACAAAGATTTTTGTGCAGCCAGATTTGTGTCTTAATTTGGTCCTTTTCCTAAATGTTAGTTTAACTCATATATACAAAATTTAATGGGCCTGATGGCTTGTTGGGATCCCATTATAGCATAATAGTTTTACTGTATACACAAGATAAATATAGTCTCAACCCTACAGTGAGCTGCACTTAAAAAGCTTTGCTAAACTCATCAGGGCTCCAGACACAAGACTACCTCTATCCAGAACTCTTTGGCAAATCAGGACTATATGATGCAATAGCTAAACGCTGGTAAAAGTGTTTAAACATAGTACGAAGCACGGGAGTTCATTGACATAAAAAAGCCATTTTTATGGTGGTAAAAATACTGAATCATACAATATAATACAAAGAAGAATTGTATGCTAAATCCCCAGAAGTCTGTGATCTACTACTCTCAACAAACGAACAAAAACTTGGGCTTATTCCATACTTACCACACAACTGCTAGTTAGGAACGTGCAGAGAAGGTGGGGGAGAAAAAAAATCAGAACCTAGTATAGACACAGCTATGCCAGTAAAAAAAAATCTACCTGCTGGAGTAGCCTATTCCATTTAGGAATATGTATATGCTACAGTAAGAAAAAATTCCTTCAGTGCGAATAGTATCTCTATTAAAGAGGTTTACTCACAGGTATATTGTATCACTTAGCCATAAACAAGTTAATTGAACTGAAGGGTAAAGTTAAGCAGGAACATAGATCTCTGCTGGACTGTGCCCTAAGTTCCTGAAGAAAAAGAAAAGAACATTCTGAAATGCAGTGGAATACAAAAACATGGGTATTAGATTATTTATAATTACTTCTCTTTGAAGTTTGGGGATGCTAATTCGTCCCTTATGAAGTTTTATATATGTGTACTTAAGGCAGTAAGGCAGTGTAAAAACAATACAAATCTGATATTACCATATTTACTTGAATCCAAGATGGCCCTGAATTTAAGATTACCTATAATAATAAGATTCTATATGTGGAAAATTTATAAAGATTATAATTTTCCATATACAGAATCTAATTGTTGGAGAGTTGTCTAATTCATCCTTCTCACTGCTGCAGGGGGCAGGCAGTGAGGAGGCAGGTGGTACAAGGAAGTCAAGTAACTTGCCCTCTTCTTGTACCTGCCCCCCTGCCCATCCCCCAGCCTCTGCTCCCTCAGCCTCCATTCCCTGCCAGCAGGCTCAGCTCCTGTTCTAGCCTGGGACACTGAGCAGAGCCCAAGCCCAGCCCCTGTAACAGGCATACAGGTTGTGCACTGCTGCTATGGGGCGGGGCTGGGGGCCAGGCTCAGTGCCCCAGGTTGCAGTGTGCATTCAACATCCAGGCACAGAGCATGAGTAAGGGGGAAGAAGGAGGTGAGTAGGCAGGGGAACAGAGACTGTCAGGGGAAGGGGAGAAATGGCTGCAGGGGGTAGATGGCAGGGTGCAGAGGTGGCAGCTGGGGATGGGAGGGATGGGGAATGGTTGGTGGCTGGCAGCTGCAGCTATGGCCCCAATCCCAGGTAAGAGCTGGAACCCAAGCCACACAGCAGTTGCCTGCCTGATACCTTTATACTCTATTCTAAGACAAGGGGCTTCCCCCTCATGTAAAATGCAGAGGGGGAACCTAGTCTTAGAATCAAATGAATATGGTATACTATACTATACTATACAGTAGCATGCAGATTTCCCTTGGGATTAGTTCCTTAGCGTCTGCAAAGATGAGGGCTTACAAACTAGCCAAGGGAATTTACAGGTGAAGACGACAGCTGTATAGGACTGCTGAAATACTCCAGCTGTTTCTTGCAGCTTTTATTTCAAAGAATGAGGCTTCTCCAATCAGCTGAAATGCACCATTGATGAGCTTCAAGTGTGCCGCTTATCCTTTACTCAACAATCTGCTGCAGAATAGAATAGACTTGGTTGTCAACCACCTGGATGTGAAAAATCTAGGTTTTATCATACTGACAGTGCCGTGTTTACTTGAATATGATTGTTCCCCACCCCCATATCAGCATGGGGAAGTAAAGCTCCTCATCTTTCACTTGCATACAAGAAAACCTCATTAAATACACTATCATTAAACTACTGCCAAAAGCAGCATGTGCTCAGTAATAGAAACCAACTATGAAGTTCATTAAATGCAGCCAACACTGAGCATGAGTATAAAACCCATAGCCCACAATGGGCAAACATTCTGTGGTGGAGACCTACCACAAGGATAGGCCAGTACAGCCCACCTCAACAAGACGTATGGTAGTGCGCATTGCACTCAGTTCCCCCTCATAGCCAATTTATTAGGGGTACACTGATAAAGATTTTTTGGTTCTATACTGACAGCCATTATTAACCAGCCATATCAGCCAATACCCATTACAGCCCAGCAGCTTAGAGAGCAGTGTCCAGCTGGTAAGTCTGTCAGGAGGAAAGGGGGGTAGGCAGGCAGATCAAGGCCCCTGTGGTGAGGGAAGGAGTAGGGTTGGGGCAGGGACAAGTGCTGCCCAGCTGAGGCTGGGCACGGGACAGAGCCACAGCTTGGCTGGGAGACCATTCCTGCCACAGCCTGCACCCCCCAAGGTAGCAAGTCCCTAGGAGTGCTCAGCCTCCTAGTCCCTTCCAAGGACTCATTTTTTCACTGACATTTGGAAGCAGTTCTCCACTAATACTAGATCTTTTCTCCTTACCTGGTCCATTTTCTCTTGGGCCACTGACTGTCCTTCACAGGCTCCTTTCTTTATATTGCTCCTTCCAACTTCTGGCTCCTACCAGGTACTCTGTACCCCTTAGCCTGGTCTCTCCAACGTCCTTTCTACCTTAATCCCTCCCTCCTGTTTTATTAATCTTTCCTCCTTCCCTCCAGTGCCCTTTCATTTTGGCTCCACCTCCAATCCTCTACCAGTGCTGTTCCTCTTGCTTTTATACCATGGGTAGGCAATTATTTTGGGCAGAGGGCCGCTAACTGAGTTTTGGCAAGCCATTGAGGGCTGCACAACAGGCAGCCAGGGACAGATAAATATTAATTTTCTAAATTTTTTAGAGGCCCTGTGGGCCAGACAGAATGGCCCAGCAGGCCACATCTGGCCCCTTGGGCCACATTTTGCCTACCCGTTTTATACTCTTGAGTCCTACTTCCTCCAGTTCCTCTCCCCACTCTTCATAGCTGTCAGCTCAAGACCAGTCTCTGCCCGTCTTCTTCAATGCCTCTTTCAGTCCTCACCAGCTTTCCCCTCATCCTCAGTCTCTGATTCTCACCCCCATCTCATCCCTTGCTTCCACCTCCGCTTCATTTTTCATTTCCTTATTCAGACAATCTAATAGTCTAGTTTTTCCAAAAACTAGGAACATGCTTTCACTGAGCTGTCCACAATGATGCTCATGTGATTACAGTAGGCATCTATTAAATGACTGGTGCAAAGCAAGACCAGAGAGAAAATAAGTGACTCTCAGGGGAACTTCAGAACACTAGAGTATGTTCATTTTTAAGTTTCAAATATCTGAATCGTGGGAACAAAAACACAAAATTAAGCATCTCCCCCCCCTTAGTTTTCCTTAACTTAGAAGCTAAAGCATGGAACACTACAAGACAAACCATACCAATCTTCCTGAAAAATTTAAGCAAATGAAAATAGAGGTTGTAATGAAAATCTAACAGCAATAACTTTTTAAATATGCATTTCTCTTGAATCTAAAATAAGAAATAAATCACCAGGGAAAAAGAAAATAATATACTGTTCATTTACAGTGTAATACATCTCGTTAAAATGCTTTGCATTTCAAAATTCATGTTTAGCTGTGGAACCGTCTTCTGTTTTTTTTTTTTTAATGTTCTAGCTTTTACAGCCACGAAGACACTGTTGAAAACATGCAAGATATACATGTTATGTCAAACCAAACAACAGATTCTGCAATTGTAAGCTGTGCTATAGAATTTCACAGTTTTACAAGACATCAAGTAATTCAGCTTTCCTTCCAGAGAATATATCATTTTGCATTTCATTTTGCCATGGAGTTCTATTAAGGACTTAAACACACCTGCCTTTTGCCCACTAGTTTTCCCAACAAGGACTAAGCTCTTTCAACCATCCTAACAAACTAAGGAATGGCTTATTCGGGAGCTTGAACTGCAGCCATGCAACTAGAGAAGTCAAAATGGTAGACTGATGAATTGTGCCATCTGAAAAACAAGTACATTGCACAAAACTTGGGGAGCCAAGGAGAAGAGCCCTTGAAAACCGCTATAAACTCTGCCATCTCCTGGCAAAAGCGCAGAGCTGACGCTCTAAGCTGGTGCGCATGTAGACAGCATCACAGGAGTAAAGACTTGGGGAATGGAACCAGGTCGCCTGAAGAACACAACACTTTTTAAAATCATTATTTCCTAAAATGAGTGTGGCATTCATTATTTACACTATGAACCAGAGTTGTGGATTTTTTTATGGGGTTAAAGGAACATGGACAGGAATCTGCTGTTGCAGATTTCAGGAGATGCTTACAAAAAATCTCATCTTTAAATGTACCAGAGTACAAAAGGTCCTCCCAATTACCACTGGAACGACTGCCTTACTATGGCCTAATGCTAAGTGTTTACTTGTGAAATTTGAGATCATTATGATAACTGCAGTATTAAGTGATCAAAAAAACAACAACTTACATATCATCTCCATGGAAAGGTCTATCATCTTTATCTGATGCTTGTCGCAGTGCTTCCTTTTCTCGCCTCTTTTTTTCTTTTTTCTCTTTTTTTGATAGCGTTCGTTTGAAGTTCTGGATAACCCCTTCTTTTTCTTGTTTTTCAGGGCCATTACTCTGAGCTTTCTGAAATGAATCGAGTTAAAACTGGTTTGGCATATTAAAACTGGTTTAGCATATTGGTCCACCGGAGTTACTAGGGATCTCAAACTTCCAAACTAGATTTAGTTAAGATGAACAGTAATACCACATTGGAAACGGACATAAAGAAAAGCAACAAACTATCCATTATAGCAGGGGTGGGCAAAATAGCAGATATGGCTGGCCAGCCTCCATTTCCCACCAGCACCAGCCTGCTTCTCTGCAGCCAGTTTCCCAGAAGCAGGGCCAGGGTTTCTGTGGACACCAGCCCGAGGAGTGCTGGCAGGGCACATGGCTAGGTGGGGAGCTGCTCTAGGGCTGGGGCTGGAATCTTGTGATTGTGACGTGGGCCAGAGCTAGGGCAGAGCTGCAGTCCATTGCCCACATGCCTCGGGCAGGTGTGTACAGGTAACGGATCACAGCTCTGCCCCAGCTCCTGCTCATGGTGTCACCTCGCCAGCCACACACCCTGCCTTCCCTGCTTGGAGCAGTGTCCATGGAAACCCTGGCCCCACACTCACAGCTCCACTGTTCCTGGGGTCTCTGGCCTCAGAGGTGGCCAGGGGCTGCTGGGACACTGAGTCTTCTTCAGGCCCAATCCAGTCTGCAGGCTGGAGTTTGTCCACCCCTGCATTACAGGAAAGGAGGAACTGTTAAGGACATGAATTATTAAGTTATAGATGGCTAAAGTCATATTTCCCAAAGAACATATGAAATGACTGAGAACTCTGAAGTGAATGCAGCAAAAGTAAATTCTGTAAATCATACCGAACTAGTCAGTTCTTCTATAAACCACAGAAATAGATTTGATTAATTCAGTCTCATTTTACAGCTTCAAAACTATTTGAACAAATGTCTTAAGGCAGGGGTGTCAGACAGCCCATAGACAGGATCCAGCCTCCACTGCAAGGCTGGACCACCTGTATCTTTAGACTAGATCTGGCCTGTGGGGATTATCAGTGCAGCTGCTGGAACCCTTGCATTAGCAACATGAATCCCTCGAGCTGCTGTTTCAGTGCGGCTCTAGAACCCAAAGAGTTAACTCTACTCATCCCCTGCTGCCCTTAGACACCACTGAAATCAAGGTTTTTAGTTATCCCTGGTGACTACAATCTATGGCAGAGGAAAGAAGGGGCAGGGGAGTTGCTGACTCTGGGTTCCCAAGCCATGCCGCAACAGCAGCTCCTAGATCATGCAACATGCAAAGCTGAACAAGTTCAGCACCCCTTATTTAAGGAATATATTCAAACTGAATCTTTAAAAATGTTACTTACTTCACTCTCAAGGTGAATTAATGTTTACAGAGCATCCCTGCCTGTCAAAAATGGTTTTGTACTTTAATCTTCTACCCGTTCATTGCAACATGACTCTCAGGCAAAAATAAGTCTGAGAAGCAGCACCATTATAGCTAACATTTTCCATGCAATGTATTTTCATCTTCCCATGTTCTATACCTATCCATTTCCCGCATTATGTCTTCCCTCTGTTCTACATATGCAGACACCTATTGCACAGAAAAGCCTATGGTAAAGGGTGGATAATAAAAGGTTTATTTTTCCTTTTTCTTCTTTTTAAGAGGGTGCGAGTTTATAGGGTGTAGATGGCAGAGGCAAATGTGATCAGCTCCCCTCCCCATCCTTTCATCTTTCAAGCAAAATCTACATTGCAGTCAAGGGTGCAACTTTGGCTCATGGAGACACACCCAAACTAGCTAGCATGGTACTTAGTCACCACAACATAAAGTTTCAAAATCAGTCTGAAAAAGCCAGGTAAATACTGAGGTCACAAGCTTATACTGAGCTCTATGCTGCTATGACTACATTGCCAGCAAGCTAATTTAAAGCTAGCTATAGCATGTCATAAAAATACTGGAAGCATTAGTGCCTTGAATTAGTTCAAATTCTATTTTGAATTAAAATTCAAGTTACAGAAACCTACAAATGGAAAAAAAAAAAAAGTGCAATTAGTTGACTAACAGTTCAATCTGCTCTTAATAAGAGTCTAAGCATGTTTACCTCTCACTTTAATGTTGGGAGACTTAGGTCATAAGTGCTCTTTCACAAGGTAGTTCTCCTTTATGGATTTTTTGAAGAAAAGTATAAAGGTAAGTATTTTCTACCAGACTGTAGAAATTGTCCCCAGTCCTTAACAACAAGTCTTGCTACTATAATGCTCATTAGGCTCCAATGAGTTTAACATTGTGCTTTTTCAATTTAGGGCTTAATGCCACCATCAGACTGCCTTAAGTGTGAAAGGCCACATTGCAAAATATTCTAGCTACACAGAACAATTTGATTACCATACTGGAATTAGATTAGCAGCTGATGAGTTCTAACTCAAGCTGCTGCATCCTCACTGCATTACTAGTTTGAACATCAACAGCATTCAAGATCAGCCCATTCAGGCTCTCCCCTTCACTGAAGCAGCTCACTCAAGCTTAAAGCACCACTTCAGCTCAAGACATACATCTGTGTACCAGGGTAAGAGTCAGTGGAGGGGCAAAACTTGACTCAAAGCTTCAGACAGCAAGGACAAACCCGTAGCTATTACAAATCAAGTTGGGTAAAAAAAAGTTGCCTAACTGGATCTACGGATTTTTCAAACACAAACAAGTTAATTCAAGTATGCAGCACTTGAGATTACATTACTACAACAGCAACATTACTTCTATAGCAACCTTAAAGTATGGCATGAAAAACATGAGTAGTAGTAGAGCTGACCTCCCCCCCACACCCACAGAAACCAATTTTGAACAGGGGGTAAGATGGAGAAATTTTACTTGAAAATCCAAAATTTGACAATGCTTTGTATTGAATAGGGGGGGAAAAAAAAAAAAAAAAAAAAACTTTTATTTGTTTCTAGACTCTCCTTTTCTCCTATGATTTGGTAAAAATGACAAAGAAATAAACACCCCAAATAAGAAAAATTCATTTTGGTAAAAAAGATAAATTTATTTTATGACAAAATACAGAGAATTTCTGTGAAAAATTATTTCCACAGAAAGCATTTTTCAAGTAGCCCTTGCTGATATTTTTTTTTCTGAGTGACATATTAAGGGTCTGGAAGAGGAAAAATTACTTTCTAGTATATTTCCCTGATGGATATAATCATGGTAATTACTCTACCATTTCACTAAAGTAAAAAAGGCTTATTAAAAAAAAAAAAAAAGTTCCCACTAGGCAATAAGACTAGTCAACAATGTGGAGACGAAGAGCCTCAAAGCTGATTCTCGAGCTGTCCCCCTTGCAGTAGGGCAGAATGTCTACAGTGAAGTCAGTTACAGTGGCTACAATGTAAATGTGGGCACAGTTGAGTTAAGCCTAACTGGGAAGTGTGAGTACCAGCTGCAGTCTAGCTTCTCAGGCAGGTTCTGCAGCACAGACTACAGCAAACAAAATCCAAGACTCAGAGCTCCACCTGTTTACATCATCAAAAAGATTACAAGGTAACTTGATTACAGTACACAAGTACCTTCATGGGTAGAAAATATCAGGCAAAAATCACAGGCTCTTTAATCTACCAGGGAAAGATATAATTAGGACCAAAATCACAATTTTTAGTCAGTCACAGATTAGCCACTGGAACCAACCACACAGGGAAATCATGGGTTCTCCACCCCCTGCTGACTTCAAATCGAGATTGAATACCTTTCTGGAGAGATGCTTAAACCACTTAAAAACATAAAACTGTGCTTTAGTCAATCCACTAAGTTCAATGCAGGGTAAAACTAACTGTCTGTAATATCCAGATGGACAATCTACATGACCCAGTGGCCCATTCTGGCTTTGAATTATGACACTACAAACAATCATCCCTTAATTTCATGATTCTGTGCTGACCAATGATCATAACCACTGCACCTGGTTTGCTGGTTTAAGGTTTTAAGCAAGGGTTCTGCCCAAAAATAAATCAATCAGCACGAGTAAGCAATTTAAAAATTGAGGAAGATTAAAAGGAAAAATAACTACGTCTAATCATAGAAAAAAATATGGTTGCAAGGAAGCTGTTTTTCCCCTCTGCAGCAAAATCACCCCTACCTAAGCCAGCCTAGGCAAGTGTTTGCCTAACCTGCATTCCAAGAGCCCCAGTGATGGAGATTCCACCATCTCTTTAGGTAACCTCTACTCTTTGAAACGTTGATCACCATCCTCTTTGTAACAACCATTTTTCTATTAGAAAACCATTATCAAATCCCCAGTCAATCTCTTTTCCAAACTAAAGAGTCCCTCTTCCAGCTTCTTATTGCATGTCTCATTTTCTAGATCTCTAGATATTTCTGTATTACATAATTAGCCAAAAATATTTAAAATCTTTATGTTCTCATACAAAACATGGTCAAAAAGACTATAGGTTAAAAAACTATTTGTGGAGTTTAGTTAATATTTACAAAAACTCCACCTAAAAAATTCTCCATTTTCTATACCTTAATTTAATAATGAATAAGTAAGGTATACAACTAATTTCCCCACTTCCACAATTTGAGATTACCAAACCCATCTCAATTAAGTGAGACTACCTCCTGCAGCTTAGTTTTACATTCCCCTTTTGTTTTTTCATGGAATATAAAAGTTGAATGAATGCCTGTGATTGTTTTCTTGTATATACTGTAAGTGTATAATGTACACTCCTGTCCTTTTATTCAGATGCACATGAAAAAGTCCTCTCTTTCTTTGTATGGGCTCAGTAGCTCTTTTCAGGAAACATCGTTTCCTTGCAAATCTTTTCCTGTTAAGGTTATGCCAAAATTGAAGAAGAAAGTAACACCAAAACAATATTGGAGTTAGAAACAACAGTAATGAAAACTCCAGGTCTACCTCTGACCCGGCAATCCATACAGGGAAGTGGAAGAGGCTGGCTAGATAGGAGCAGTTTAACATCTCCCTTCTCCACTTCATTTTTGATGCTATCATGGGGATAGTTTTGCAATTTGTGGCTTTCAGGGTTTTAGGTTAAATTAAGCATAAGCCTAAGATGCTGGAACAAATTCATAATTTTGCTGTGGGGACACTTAAATTGTCTAAATTATACACCTGTAATAAAATGTGCCATATTTGCCAAGCTGATAAATTAAAACTGGAGCTGGTATTACCAACATCAATATTCATACTGTTAATGACAAGCTTAAAAAAATGTAACATTTACTTTCTAAAAAGGTCATTGGTCATTTGTGCCTTTGTCCACCATTTTATCAAAACAAGCTTCACATTCAAAAAGAATGTGAAGTCTGCACTCCATTGACAGAAATTAACTGACCATAATCAGATCAGGGTAAACTCATCCAACTACCTTCACAAGAAGTTTTTTCTGACCTTAGGCACAAACTCAAATAGCCCTAAACACTAAGTCACAGCATACTCTTCCTGGGGTTGCACCTTTCTAATAGAAAGAGTAGCCAGTATGCAACTGTGACAAGCCTTCCAGGTGTTATTACATTGGAGCAGTTATCCATAACCTCACTAGCTACCTACAAATTTCCAAGTAAAGTTTAAGTTTAAAACCAATATCATAAAAGTCTTATATAGATTGTGGCCTAGTACTCAAGTCTCTCCCTGTGCCATAGTTGACCACAGAACTTACTGAAATCCCAGTTACCTAAGTGAGAGGAAGCTCCTGGAACAACATTCATTATGAAATTTGTGTAGGTTCTGAATCTGCCTCCACTGCTCTCTTATTATTCCATAGGCTATCTTAAAATATTTAAATACCTTGAGTACTTCAGTATATACCTGAACACCTAATAGCATAATAATAAACATCACTTTTCCCTGCATTTTTATATATCTAATTATTTTTTATTTTGATCAAGTCCCACAAATTTCAACAGCACTTCCCTAAGTGTAAACATCACTTAGTTCAATAGTTTCTTATCCTTACCTTTGGAGGAAGTGTATCATTTTCATTCTTGAGAACAAACCTCCCTTCTCTGTCATCTTTGTTCCAATTCAACTGTACAACAAGGGGCTTCTCATCTATATCTAATCTTCTTTCTTCTTTAAAATATGAAAGAAAAAAATTAAAAACGAATAGCTATTTTGCACTGCAAGAAACAACAGTTCTGGCATGCTACTTCAAGTTGCGAAATTTATATACACATACCCCATTTTCTTGAGCGCCGCGTACCCCAAATAAAATGCACATCTTGCTCTTGAAAAGCACAATGAAAAAAAAATATTTTTTCCAGAGTTATGGCTGCCTAGAGCAAGGACAGAGACTAATATTCATCTGACTCACCTTCCCTTTTCTGCTTAACTGAACTGAACCCCTAGCTGCTGCTGAAGACTGGTCTCCATGGGTAAATCTATGATTCTGAAAAGAGCTAGATTTTCAACGAATATGAAACAGGAAGAGGGAGATCAAAAACAACTAGTAGAACAGCAAAATTGCTCTAAGAAAGGTTAGCCTGATTAGTGGAACATCTAGACCATTAAAAAGGACGGATGATAATTAATGGGTCACTGTTTTTCACTCCAGAGGTATTAAATCAAGTGACCCTCCCCCAAGTGCCTGGTAATACAGCAGTTGCTACACTACAGAGCAGGAAACAAAGGAACGTGCTTCTGTCCTGGTCAGACAATCAGATTTCCTGCTTAACAAACACACCCTAATTTCAAGGAACTAATTTTTGGGGGGAAAGGTATGTGTTGTATGCGAGAAATACAGTATACCCAAGTGTTATTACATATAAAGTTGGCAGAGAAAAGTGCAAGTGAAAGAGTAACTATTTCCTGATTTCAATTATTCTTTTAACAGCTTTTCTGTATAGAAACCAGGGGATAGAGGAGGGTGTTCTTAAGAAAATAAAGCAAAAAAAAAATCCATTACTTGGATACAGATGAAACAACGGAAATATACACCACAATATCTATATGCAGGAAAGATTTCTACACAGTTATGCCCCATTCTGACTACAATATTATATACTGAATGAGGCACAGCCCCTACATGATGTTTAAAAACTGTATGACAAAAGGCCTCATAGATCATATTTACTATTTATTATGTACATCTTTACCTGTACCATGAAGGAAACCCCTTTAAATTCTATATTTACATGTTGTGCAGATATAAGCTTTGGAGATGCTCAGTCAAAAACCAAAATCAAGATACTACTGTTTGTTACAAAATCACCAATCATGCATAACCTCTTGCTTGTAATTCCAAATAATGCTAGTCAAATCAAAACATCTTTAGCAGGCCATGAAAAAGCACATATCTGTGTTTGTACCCCAAACCACTAAGATAGCTAGAACTGAAAAAAAAGAGAGATGAAGATTTTTTTCCCCTTTAATACTCCAGGATACAAGTTTTCAAAGTGATACCCCCACTCAAAAAAATAGCAAAAACTAGATAAGAAAAATTAAAACCTGCCAAAGGATAGGGAACTAAAAAAAGCTTTAAGCAACAAAGGCATTTGGAACCAAACCGCTTGGGTAACTTTAAAGAACTGCCATCTACATGACATCTAGTAAAATTCCTTCCAAGTTTTTTTACAATCATTCTTCCTTTATGTTTATTTATTTTTTTAAGTTCTTTCCATTCCTATATGAAAGACTCAGCAGGGGAAACTAACTGAATATCAAAAGGAAAGAATTAAAGTAAACAGTGGCAAATGCACCAACTAAAACATTTTCTCTAATTTTTCCAATTACTGTAAAATTAGACATCAGTTAAAAGAACAGAAGGTTCTGACCAAAATGGTTTTAAGCTGTTTTGGAGCTCCTTCACCTGACAACATTACTTTTACTTGTATAAGTTTTTAAGCACCATCTATGACAGCTTGATCATTCTTGAATGAATGTCCCTTATGTAGACATGATCAACCTTTAAAAACTGTCACCACCTACCCACAGAATACCAAGTATAACTTTCTGAAAAAGGTCACAATACTATCATAATTTACAGGAGATGCAAACATGGTGTACCCAATTATATAATGAAATAACACTATCACAGACAGAGAAGCAAACTTTTATGGTAAGGTGTAAAAAAAGACAAGATTTGTTTGGGGGGTTTTTTTGGGGGGGGGGGGGATGGTTGGTTTTTTTGTTTTTGGTTTTGTTTTTTTTTAACAACAATTAGTCTGAAAAATATATGTACTTCAAAACAAGAATAAAACCAAGACAACTTATACTCACCTCCACTGACATGTACTTCATAAAGTGAGTATTTAGGGGATGACAACATTCGCATGTCAGGTCGGAATTTCTCTGCCAAAGTTTCTATTACATCTTGTGTTGTAGCGGTACTAGACACACGGATACATTTTGTTGCAAAATTTCCAGCTGCTTTATCTTGAAAATAAAATCTCATTACTCCATGGAACTCCAAGTCCTGTAATGAAATAAGAGGAACATAAATTTTGATTGGTGGCTGGGAATGGTTTATTTTTAAAAAGTTATTCCAGCCATTCACCATTGATTCATGTCTTTGCAACTGTGCACTACAATTCATTAAGTAGAACAGGAAGCTGGGATAGTCTATGAATACAGATTTCCAAATACTCCACGCTGTTAGAGAAATTAGTAATCTATGCCTCAGCTTTTAAATATTCAGCACCAAAGAACCATCAATTTTAATTCAATTCTAATCCTTCCAGAATAGACTAATCCATAAAATTACCCCAAAATGTGCATGCTCCGTATGGTCCTATCTTCTAGGCACATTATGCATTCGAAGGCACTTTTCATAAAGAGAATTTCTGTATTGCATTAGCCGACATCCTGGGGAGGTTGTTCCCCAAAGTTCTGCATGAAAACCCAGCTTATCCTATTAAGATTTGATATATCAGTTGACTGTACCTTTATTTTGCTGAGATTTAACAGGTGTCCATGACACCATGACAAATCTACTTGGAGTGTCAAGTCTATTTTAAAACCATGTGTAGAGTTCTCCACTGATCCTATCCTTGATCTTGGGAGGGTTTTTTCCCCACCCTTAATCACAGAGGACTAAAATGCTTAACACACACACTTTCACTTCAAGGTCTCCTTAACAAAAAAACTGTGTTCCTATAATTCCACACCTGAAAAGGGGGGGGGGGCGGGTTTTTTTTTTTTTTTTTAAAAAAAAAAAAAAAAAATTTTTTTTTTTTTTTTTTTTTTTTTTTTTTTTTAAAAAGTCAGAGAGTTTGCATTTTTAAACAAAAAAAGCCAGGATCCCTGCTTATAACAAAATGTACTGCAGGTGTTCTAAGACAGCATTTCTCAACCTGTAGGTAAGAAGAATAATATGTGAAAGGGTCATGAACAAACTTTAAAAATGGATTCTCCTTTGAAGGAGAAAAACCATGAGAAACCATAGCTTTTCCCTTGCAAGCTAGCAGTTCCAGCCTACGAGGGACTGCTTGGGTCCCCTCTACAATACACTCCCCACCTGCCCCACAAACCCACCCCTTGCCCCACACACTGGGGAGCTGGGGCCTGGGAGCAACAGGTCAGGAATGAGGGGTACTGGGTTGGGACTAGCCATTGATGTTTAATAAATGGGTCCTGGTCCAAAGAAGGTTGAGAATCACTGTTCTAAGACAAATAAAATTACTATAGAAATTTAAGACAAATTTGGAAAGCTTTCGCTGGGCAAAAACACTTTTAAAGCACTAAGCTAATTTTAGTGTAGGAAAAAAAAAGAGAGAGAGTCACGTACATGTAAGACGGGGAAAAAATGGCAACCTATAACAACAAGGAAGCCTTAAAAATCAAATGGCCAATTCCCCCCTCCCTCTTCTCTCTGTGCCTCCCCAGAACTACTCGCTCACTGAGATTTCAGGATCCATACAAGAGAGGTCAGTCTGATGAAACTACTCCACACTAACTCCCTCATGTATCAGGATGGAGTTAAAAAGCAAAGCAAACACTGACAGTCAAATCAACCTACTGAGCCAGATCTCATCCCAAAGTACTGCATTTTTTTTTTAAATCCAGCCTTGCACTATGCCTCAGGTACTTCAAAAGGGGCTACAACTGGAAACATAAAGAAAGCCTCATTTTCCATGTACAGATAAGAAGTGGGAGTCATCACATCTCAGACAGTCAGCCTGTGGGGTTGTCCCCCTATAGCCACCTTAGCAACAGTACAATTCAAAGGGGCATTAATTACATGTAGCAACCACTTATCTGGGCAGGTAGTACTTTTTTGTGAGGAGGAAGAAGGGAAGGGAGAAACTGTCTCTCATCTCAATGTACTCCCTTCCACCCCAGCACAAAGCAGGCAAGCACTGACCCTGCATCTCCATGCCCCTTCCCTCAAAGCATCAACATTTGTCATGTGGAGCCCTTCTCCCCTCCAGGGAATCCTACAAAAACATTTCACATCCCACATTAGCAGCTGCTTTTCTGCCTGACCTTGACCAACTCCGTAGTGCGTTTTTCTATATTGTTATCTTGTGTCTTTAATATAGTCAAGTAACAGGCGGAGCAATATCAGTACTGATGGTCACTACAGCCCCTCCTTATTCCAAACCCTGTGAATTGTACACGCGGACTACAAATTAGTCACCCTGTCATCCGGGTAAAAAAGAATTAACGTGCAGGTTAGGATTTGAAGTTTCAGTTTAAGCTGCAAACATTTATCTTTTACCAAAAAGTCTTTGTTATTCATGTTGTGTGTCACTTGCTGCTTTGTTTCATCTAGGAGCTGCATACTATATTACCACAGCATAAGAACAAAGGAAAACAAGCCATACTTGAAAAAGCTTAAAACATTTCACAACGAAATTACAGCCACTGAGCAGCAATATATTTAAACAAAAATTCATAGTTAAAAAATATGCTTGCTAGTTTTTCCTCAGGAAGCTGGGAGGCATCTGGGTAGCTAGACCTCAACAAAAGTGACTGAAAAATCCAAATCCATAATATTTTAAAGACTAAATTCTCCCCCAGCGATTTATTTGCCCTCAGTAAATTCTGAAGCCAGTCAACTGCTTTACACTAGTTCTTGAACAATGGGAAGATTATTCAGAATACTGCCTAGTGCCCTTTGGTTTAAAAGTTAATCTGGTTCTGAAACTAATTTGCCTAATATACTTCAACCAATGAAGAATTCAGCAAATGTATACACTTTGTCAACTATAAAAATAGAAAAAAAAAATCTGTTATTGAAAATTTGCTTATAATTAATATACTGATACTGGGTAGGAATTACTGAACTACATCCCAATCTTCCCTTTGAGTACCTGAAAAAAAACACTCAACCACTATTATACATGCACACACATATATACATATACATACATATATACACTCACATACACACACACACACACACACACACACATTCTGTAAAACAGTGATGTGATATCTATTTATCTATCTATCCATCTGCCACTATTTTACAGAATATATATACATATATAGTTCAACCCCCTAATCCAAGCAGGACCAAGCAGTGTATCTACTACTGCCCCCATATAGTATCATCTGCAAACTTGATGAGGGTGCACTCCATCCCATCTTCCAGATCGCTGATGAAAATATTGAAAAAAACAGCCCCACAGGCACTCCACTTGATACTAGCTACTAACTAGACGATTTCATTACTATCCTTTGAACCCAACAAAGGATGTGAGAATGCTGCAGAACATGTACCAAGAGCCTTGCTAATTTCAAGGTATATCATGTCCATTGCCCTCCCCACATCCACAGAGCCAGTCATCTCATCACAGAAAGCTATGACAACCAATGGCCTCCCTCAGGGGTTAGTACTGGCACCTCTTTTTCAACCTGCACATTAACAACCAGACTGCAACCAGCTCACAAAAATTTGTTTATGTTGATAACTGCACCTTTGCCACCCAAGCTCATGACTAAGTGCAGAACTCACATGTAATGGATACATGAGACTGATATTAGAGTACTGCCTAAAACAGCACCTCAAATCTCCCAAAGACTGTATGCAGACTTTTCATCTGCATAATGCCAGCACTAATCATGCACTCACTATCCCTTTAAATGGTCAGCCTCTCAAATTTGAAACCCACCCAGTTTATCTTGAAGTCACCCTGGGCTAGACTTTAACCAGGGTTCGAATTACACTTTGACTTGGGTGGGGAGGAAGGGGTCTGCAAAAAAAATTAAACTGGTTCATTAACAAGTCCACCTAGGTGAAGGAGCAATCCAATCAAAGACCCCCTCAGGTTATGATTTGCAAACCTTACAGGGAGGCTCTTGTCTTATGCAGGGTGGGGGAAGTGGGGGGTGAAGCTGAGCCCCCCCCCCAACCACCACCTCCACTGAGCTCCCCTTTAATTTACACTGACTAGCTTATAAAAAAAAAAAATCACATCTCCAGAAAACTGTTTTAAAAATCAAAGCAAGCAATAACCTACTTGCCAAACTTGCAGGGTTCATGTAGGGTGCCAATGCCTTCATGATCCGTTCATCTGCTCTCACATCGTGTTATTCAGTTGCCCCACTCCATTCCTATGGTTACCAGTCCTCAGTAACATTGCTCCCCCTCACCTCCATTGCACAAATGATGAAACAAGCTTACTAGACAGACTCCTTGATAATCCTACACTGCCAGTCCATTGGGACATAATCCACCCAACTAATAGCTTGACTTCCCTCAAGACACCCAATATGGTCCACCCTTTCAGAATCAGTTGACTTTTCCTTACTTACTCAAATGGCACAAAGAATAATCAGCACAGGCACTAATCTATCACCACATCATCTCAGACCCTACAGTCACTGCACCTAGATTTAAATGGCGGTGTCATTACTGGGCACTTTTCAACCATTTTCGAATTGCACAGGGTCACTGTCCCTCAAACCTATACCAATGGGGCCTTCACAATAATTACATTCAATCTGGCCTATGAGGCTGCTAATTAGAAAATTAATATTTATCTGCCCCTGGCTGCCTATCATGTGGCCCTTGATGGATTGCCAAAACTCAGTAAGCAGCCCTCTGCCCAAAAGAATTGCCTGCCCCTGACATACACTCTAATAAGAGAAGGCAATCAGGTTGGTCAGACATGACCTGCCCTTGGTGAATCCACACCAACTGCTCCTAATCACTTCTTCTCCTCCAAGTGCTTAGAAATAAGTTCCTTGAGGACCTGCTCCATGATTTTTCCAGGTTCTGAGGTGAGGCCAACCAATCTATAGTTCCCCAGATCCTCCTCCTTCCCTTTCTTAAAAGATGGCCAACTATATTTACCCTTTTCTAAAGCATCTAGGACCTCTCCCAAATCACCATGCATTTTCAAAGATGATGGCTCTGCAATCACATCATCCAACCCATCAGAATCCTTGGGTTCATCATATCTGGCCCCAGGGACTTGTACCCATCCAGCTTTTCTAAATACTCACTAATCCATTATGTTGCCACTGTCAGCTCCTCACCTTCTCCCCAAATTGTGCCGTTAGGTGCAGTAGTCTGGGAACTGACCTTGCCTGTAAAGACTAAAGTGAAAAAGGCATTCAGTACTGCAGCCTTTCCCACATCATCTGTCACTACGTTGCCTCTCCCATTCAGTAAGGGACCCACACTTTTCCCTGATTTCCCTCTTGCTGCCTGCATACTTGTATAAACCTCGCTCATTACCCTTCATGTCCCTTGCTAGCTGCAACTCCAATTGCACTTTTGTCTTCCTGATTTCATTCCTGCATGCCCAAGCAATACTCTTACACTCCTTCATAGTCACTTATCCAAGTTTCCACTTCTTGTAAGCTTCTGTTTGGTGTTTTAGTTCACTAAAAAGAGATCCCTGCTAAGCCAAGCTGATCTTCTGCCATACTTGCTAGTCTTTTTGTGCCCTGAGTAGTGTTTATTTAAAATACAACCATCTCTCCTGGACTCCCTTTCACCCACAGACTGGCCTCCCATCCAACCCAGGAGTTCCCCGAGGGAGTACAATTCTGCTTTTCTGAAGTTCAGGGTCCTTACTCTGCTGCACTCTTTCCTTCCTTTCCTCAGAAACCTGAACTCAATCATTTTATGGTCACAGCTGTCCAAGTTACAATCCGCTTCTACATTCTCCATCAATTCCTCCCTGTTTGTGAGCAGCAGGTCAAAAAGAACAAGGGCCCTAGTCAGCCTTGCCAACACATGCACTGGGAAGTTGTCCCCAACATTCTCAAAAAACGTCATACATTAAGGCACTACTGTATTGCCTTCCTAGCAGATATCAGGGTGATTGAAGCACTGCTGCCCCCCCCCCCCCCGAGACTTCAAACAGCCTGTCCCCAGTTTCATACTGGAACTTTGAGCAATCATACAGCTATTTAACACAGAGTGCAACTCCTCCTCTTCTGCCCTGCCTGTCCTTCCGGAACCGTTTGTACTCATCCATGATGGTGGGAGCTCGCATGACCTGGAGCACTAAGTCTCTGGTATTCCAATCTTGTCATAATTCCTTGACTGTGAGAGGACTTTCAATTTTTCCTGCTGGGTTTCCCAGGCTCTGTGCATTTGTGTACAAGCACTTGAGGTAACTAGCCTATTGCCCATCTTTATCAGGAAAGATGAGGCAGCCTCCCCTGTTGCCCCCTCCTGCTTGCTTCCTCCAGGCCACCTGCTTCCCCACTTCCCAAGGGCTTTGGTCTCTATCCCCTGGCAAACCTAAATTTAAAGCCCTCGACACTTCATTTTAGCCAATTTTTTTTAGCAAACAACTAGATGACCCTCCCTATGTAGCACTATAATGCAATCAAATGTCTCTCCTCGTATAAATACAACTATGCATGCAGCTTCTTCAGGAAGTACTCTTTCTTCCAACATACACTACAGCTCAATCTGGGTAATATCCTATTATAGGGAAGTACAGAGCACTGACTTCCAATATTCTGTATGTGGACCACTGGAGGCTCCTAAGGCTATGGTAAGTGGTCCACAGCAATTTTACAAACCCAGGACTTCATTTTCATTTACATTCACATTTTAGTGCTTACAATTATAAAAGGTAAGGATTCGGGATATACTACCAGAAATTGAGGATTTGGAAAGGTTTGGGGAACAAAGATTTCATATAACAAAAGAAGTGTCCGACTCATTTTCTTGAAGGTTCTTTTTTATTTTTTGTTTGTATTTTCAGCTTCCAGATTCAGGGAAAAGAGATCTGAATTTGTTTAAACAGCAAGTCTCAATTCGAGATGGAAAATATTACACTGCTAACAAATCAAGGAGAGCAAGCTGCTTACACCTTCTCTTCCTTTATAGGACTACTATCCAGGCCTTTACATCAATAGGTTGTATGCTGAATATCACTTACAGACAATACTGGTCACAACTCTTACACTTTTCCCCTCCCATTTGCCTATATTGATCTCTTA
Organism: Crocodylus porosus; assembly: GCF_001723895.1. NCBI lineage: Eukaryota > Metazoa > Chordata > Crocodylia > Crocodylidae > Crocodylus > Crocodylus porosus. The sequence continues at coordinate 105,464,550 of NW_017728943.1, forward strand.
TACTCCTCTTGCCCCAGTACATGTTTTTCCAAATGCTCCCAAGCAAAAAAAAAAAAAAGCTTACACAGCCATAAATGGTTCATAATGATCCACAGCCATAAATGGCTCAACAATACTGATGAGGGAAACAAGGATACCTAGAACTATATTATGCTCATGAATTTCAAGCTACTGCTACAGACATCAGGAGATGGGAAGTAAAAACAGGCAGAAACAAAGATGTAGATATTGATGGATGTTACTACAGTAGTCTCCAACTTCAGAAAAACAGCCAAAGGGGTGAAGAATAGACCAAGAGCCTGAGACTTCTTAAATTCTGTGTTATAAATATGCCCAGAATACACAAAGGTGCAGTTAATATTTGTGTCATCTGACAGATTGGGTGATAGTCTACAGAGTGAGGAGCATGAGTGGATGAGATGGGACAAGGTTGCATTTGTCAAGGGTATTGAAAATAATGCTACACTAATTGAGATGCGATTGTCTTCTGCCCAAACTGAAATCAACAAAACAGTGGCTGAAAGGGATCTTGGAGTCCTAGTTGACTCCAGGATGGACATGAGCCATCAATGCACGGAAGCAGTAAGGCAAGCTAACCATACCTTGTCAGGCATCTACAGATGCACCAAGCAGGTCCAGGGCGGTGATCGTTCCCCTCTATGCAGCACTGGTCAGGCCACAATCGGAGTACTGTGTCCAGTTCTATGCACCATACTTCAAGAGAGATGTGGCTAACCTTGAGAGGGTCCAGAGGAGGGCCACTCACATGGTGGGGGGCAGCAGGCCATGCCCTATGAAGACAGACTAAAGGGCCTGAATCTATTCAGCCTCCACAAGAGAAGACTGAGAGGAGATTCGGTGACCATCTATAAATCACTGAGGGGACCAGCGGAAAATAGGTGAGACACTGTTCCCCCTGGCACCACCTGGGATAACAAGGAATAACGGCCACAAATTGATTGAGAGAAGGTTCAGGCTTGATGTTAGGACGCATTACTTTATGGTTAGGGTTCCCAGGCTCTGGAATGGGCTCCCAAGGGAGGTGGTGCTCTCCCCGACCTTGGGGGTCTTCAAGAGGAGGCCGCACAGATATCTGGCTTGGGTATTATGATCCCAGCACTCATTCTTGCCCAGGGCAGGGGGGTAGGACTTGACGATCTGTTCAGGTCCCTTCCGACCCTAGAAACTATACATCCTTTGGCCACAAAAAAGAAACAGAAAAGGTAGCAAAGGCTTAATTTCCACATAAACATACCAATCTTATTTTGGTAGAATTACTGTATTTTTAGGAACACGTGTGGATTATTCTCCAGAACTATCTGTTTTGAATCTCTACACTGGCACTGCCAGCCAGGGTGATGACACTTTAATATGGACTATTATTAGAAGATATAAAACGTATTTTACATGGGTCAGTCACAGTTCACAAACACATTCAAGCAACAACCAACATTAAATTGTTAGTACAAAAGCATGATAAGAATATCATTAGTAATAATCTTAACATGCATCTTTCAAGTGGTAGTTTTAAAAGGAACTAGCTCGCATTTTAAAAAGGAGTGGAAGCCTGAATGTAAAAAGCTTGTTCTCAACTCCTCTTGACCAGATCCAACTTTCCTATTTGCAGCCATTCACGTAGCTAATGTTTTGTATATTACAATTCAGAGAGACCTCAACAAATTGGAGTACTGGACCAGAAGAAATCTCATGAGGTTTAATAAGGACAAGTGCAAAGTCCTGCACTTGGGACAGAACAATCCCGTGAATAGGCTGGGGACTGACCAGCTAGGCAAGCAGCTCTGCAGAAAAGGACTTGGAGATTACAGTGGACGATAAGCTGGATATGCATCAACAGTGTGTCTTCGTTGCCAAGAAGGGTAGGTAACAGGATGCATCAGTAGACTCTATTCAGCACTGGTGAGACCACATCTGGAATACTGTGTCTAGTTTGGACCCCCCCACTACAGAAATGATACAGGCAAATTGGAGAGTCCAGTGGGAGGGGCAAACAAAATGGTTAGGGGGCTGGGGACATGACTTGAGGACAGGCTGAGGGAACTGGGCTTACTCAGTCTGGAGAAGACAAGACAAAAGGGATTTAACAGCCGCTTTCAAGTACCTGAAAAGGGGGTTTGGGGGTGCTGAAAGAGGATGAAGCTAGACTTCTCAGTGGTGCCAGATGACAGAACAAGCAGCAATAGTCAAGCTGCAGCAAGGAAACTCTCTGACTGGGAGGGTAATAAAACACTAGAACTGGCTACCCAGAGAGGTGGTGGACTCTCTCCATTCTTGGAGGTTTTTAAAACCCAGCTAAACAAAGCCTTGGCTGGGATGATCTAGTTAGGGATGGTCCTGCTTTGAGCAGCAGGGTTGGACTAGATGTCCTCCAACCCTAATTTTCTATGATTCTAATTCAAGTTAGCTGTTGCAATATTCTGTAGCAAATGCAAATGCATTCTTCAAAACTTTGCTTGGTGATTAACTGAACTGTAGTTACATTTCTAGCATATGAACTGTTTTAAGTGGCTTACTATATATTTAAGCCTACGCACAGCAAATAAAAGAAGGTGGCTTTTGCTAAAGCCGAATGATGATTTAAAGCATGACATATTTAGAACTAATTACCACCTACTTCTTCAAAACAGAATTAAATACAGTAATTTGAACTACTAACCTCTTCCAACAGAAAGTTTAAAATTCATATTACAATTCTTATAAAATAAAGATGACATGGATAAAACAAACATAAATGTGGTTCATTTCGGGAGGAGGGGGGGTTGTTCTGCTTTTGCCAAGTAATGAATCAGAATCAAACATCATCTACCTTACAACAAGCACAGAAAATTACAGATGACCTTCAGCAGCAAGATTTCTTCCTATTTTCTGCATTCAGTGACTAAAACATTGCCAGTCACCTGGAACTACCCACAATAATATCCAAAACATTACACTTTCAACTTAAAGTCATGGGCATGTTTACTGCAAAGTACAACCGCAGTAACTAGGTGTCACTGCCTGTTTCAAAAACAGTAAAGAAAGTCATTTTGAAAAAGTCAGTGCCTTTATATGGCAAAAAATGTCTGTAAGTATCAACAGAAAAGTCACACAACTAGCACAATAGGGAAAACAACTTCAAAATAGAACTTAATGAAAAGCTTTAAAAATGTTTTAAAAACAATTCTAAGTGCTTTTTTTCTTTGCACGATGGGTACACATAAGAAAATGGCTTCTCTATGCTTTCTGCTTTAATCCTTAAGACTTAAAGCTTTGATTTCAATCTTATCAAGTAACTGAGAAAAACAACTGCAACTTCAAGTAGGTAAGAGTAGGAAACAGGCAAGCCTTTTTAACAAGTCTCCAAAAGCAATACATATCACTTCAGCTATCTTTATTTAGAATCAAACAAGGGTTTTTTTCAGTGCTTTCCACGAGGCATGAGCAAATTTTGTTTCCAATTTCTTAACATAACTCTTGACCTTTAATTTAGTTTTAAATCTCAGATATTTATCATCACTGATATAAAGCAAACCAGGGTCCTAAGGACAGCCAATAGTAAACTAGATAATTACCAAGAAGCCAAAACACACAAGACACTAAGTCAAATAAAATCCAATAATACTAATGTTGGTTACGTATGCAGTATAAAGGAACTGTTAGCTAATCAAGGAATAACTGAGACAGCAAACTGAGTTTTTGTTCTGTAATTCTTCTACTTGAAAATCCCTCACAGGGAAATAGCTCTAACTTCCTACTGCTCTGCTCCTTTGCAGAAGAACATAAGCAGAAAGCAAAGAGAAAAGACTCATAGAAAACTGAAGAAAGAAGACTTCTGTACAAAGAGGAAGATGATTAAATGACTTTGTGATGTAATAAAAGTCACTGTAACAAGGAAAACTTGGATTTTCTGGAAGGTGAAACAAAGTGCATGCTGACACCTTTATACTGGGGCAAGCTGAAGGCTTGCCCTCAATTCCCACCAGTTGAGAGATGCCGCACCGCATCTATATTATCTTGCTACCAAACCACACAGGTAGCACAAGGGAGACAAATAGCAGGTAGGCAGATGCGCAGAAGAGGAATATGATACTCAAGTAGAGCTCACACCAACTCCGTATGCCCCCGCTTCTTTGCTTGGCTCGCATTAGTGGCTCCAGAAATTCAAAGCAGGCAAAGAATAGCTGATGGCAGACTAACTGCGATTCAACACTTAAGCACTTGGGCTAGTTGTGCAAACACAATGTAGCATGGGGGCAAGGCTGGGAGGAAGCTTAACTTCAGATCTTCTAAACCAGTGGTTCTCAAACTTTTTAGACCCTAGGCCGCCCTTGGTAGACACAAGGCATCCTTTGGAAAAATGCCAGCTCTCCCTTTATTTTTCTGTAGTCAAAAAAAAAAAAAAAAAAAAGCAATTCTTCTGTTCTGAAGACCACACTAAGGCAGAAGGCTTTTGATACAATCGATTCCTATTTGAAATCTTTGGGTTTAGCTTGCCAGTCATGTCTGCACACCTAACACCACCAACACTGTGTGGCACCCCACTACATCTTTGAAAGGATCTCAAGGCATCCCAGGGTGCCATGATACCCTAGTTGAGAATTGCTGCTCTAGAAGTAGGCTGAACCATGGGGGTGGCGGACAAGCTACAGAGCTAAATTGCACTGTAGACATATCCAAAGAGGCAGACAATTACAATTATATACAAAAATGTGATAACTAGGCTTCCTTAAAATATTTTCTTCGAACTTTAAATTCAAAATAATAATATATCAGTTAATGGTTCTTTAAATAAGAGAGAGATAAATTTGTCATGTTAGTCTGAAGTCAGGCTCCTAGAAGGGAGGGTAGATATGCATCCTTAGGTCCCCTCTACACATTACATACAATATGCAATTAATTTAGACTGGCTATACATGCAAAGCAACTCACACCATAAAATGATCAATCCAGCTATAAAGAGCTTAAAAATGTGTAACAACTATAAAGATGGCTTCTATCTAACTTTAATTTGATAGTGTACCAAGGAATACACTGGGCAATAGTTATGTACCCAAAGCTGGGAACCTTGTCAGCTGACAGGGCTCCCAGCCATGGAGGTGGCAGCATGTGATAACTGTGGCTGGGAGTCCAACAGCTGACAGGGCTCACAGCTGCAGGAACTTGCTATGTGTTGGTGCAGGGGAAACCTGGGACTGCAATCCCAGGCTTCTCCTGCACCAACAATAAGGCAGGATCATATCTCATGCTGGATCCCACAATCATGACTCCTCCATGCACATGTGGCAAGGCAGGAGGCAAAACTAATGCGTGGCTTGTACATTAGATATTATCATGCCTTTACCTGAAATTCTAGAAAAGCTCTTAAATCATTTGTAGAGCATGAGCTGTTGAGCCCAAGCTCACTTTACCAGCTGCAGTATCTGATGAAGTGAGCTGGCTCACAGAAGCTCATGGTATCCACTCAATTTAGTTAGTCATAAGGGTATAAATCTACCCTGCCTTCTAGTTTAATTAAAAGCCACACATATACCAAATCCTCAATTTTTAGGCCTCAGAGGTACAACCCGTATGCGTTTCCCTTCAGGATACGGGTACTTAAAGCTTGCTGGAAAGCCCCTGTAAAACTGCTCTGCTATCAGGCTTAGTTATCAAAAAACTGTTTTCTTCAGAAGAGGCTTTGAAAAGTTGTCATGGTAAGCATTTTTCTTTGCAGAGTTCTAACTGCTGTTTGGCCAGGCAAACATCTAGGTATTTTTCAGAAAGTTTTAAACTTAAAATAAGAGTTACAAGCTTGTTGACTACTCATTTGTAGCCATGGCTTTTACTATCTGGTTAGTTATAAACTGACAAGTTTTTTCTAGCATGACATCTTCACAGTATAGATGAGCCCCAAGGAGCAAATCCTCCTCTGTCAAACTCAAACTTGCTTAAAGCAACAGAATCACAAGGCTCTCAAGCAGAAGCAAATGCTCCTTTCAAAAGTCAGCATCAGAATCACAGGCTGCAGCAGCCTGTGAAGGCAACATTCCAACTTCAGAGTGCCTAGTCAGTCCCATTCTAAAAACAACAAATGCAGTGTTCAGGGGCTGTAGGAAAAAATATATAGGCAAATGAACTCAAAGGTTCAATGGCAGCAATTAGTATGGTGCCAAAGAGAGGCAGACAGATTTAAAATGTGTCTCTGATTCAGTTAGTCATTAAGGTATCTCTCTACCTGGCATTCTGCCCCAGTTCATACTAACACAGCTAGCTACACCTCTCTGGTCAAACAGGTTCTGCATGGACACAATATTCTCCATATGTCTTTAAAGCAATTTAATTACACAAAAGTAAACCACAACAAGGACATACCTTACTTTGGTAACAAACCTACTTACACCAAATAAGTTGCATTTAAAGCACCTGAAAGCATCTTACACAGGAGTTTGTATAGGTATACTGTAATCAAATGAGGCACGTTATACAAAAGCAAGGCCTACACTACTAATGCAGACGTAGAGCTATTAATGCAGATATTTTACAATATACCTGGTAACTGGCCAACCTGAATAAAATTTAATTGCAATGAAAAACATAATTTAGTATTGCTCCTGCATAATAATGGGAAATGTGGATGGGTTTCAACTGCAACTAATATGCTAGAGGCCAAAATTGGTTTATCATGCACCTTTCTTCCCCACCTTCCCTTGTCTGTTCCACCTCAGCCTTGTCCCCCAGGTGAAACAACTGAAAAGAAAGTCTGGTCTACAGATTTGCAACTTCCATCAAAAATTAAATGAAGCTCTCAACTCATGCTGTTACATGGAAGTTGCCAATAACAGAAGTCGCACATAATAATGGGATTATATGAAGTAAGTCTTCCAACAACTTATACTTAATGCGTTAACATTAAGGCAATAAACAAGTGCAGACATCTTAAATGTTTACATTCTGTGCCTTTTCTTTTCTTCCTCTGCAGAATATTGATTAGTTGCTCTCTGGAAAGTTTTCATTATATTGTACCAAATATTGTAACCTGCTATAATTAAATAAGCTTCATAACTACTCTGTGGAACAAATTAAATTGAAGTTGCGCCAATTTTAATTCCAACTGGAAGCAGTATCATCATATAAACGTTTAGGATTCACAAGAGACTGGCCTACACTAGCTATGCTGGCAAACCCCCTAGTGTTGATATAGTTATGATGACAGATGAGCACAATTGTCATATTGGCTTATGTCAGCAGACTCAAGACACCCCCCAGAAAATGCTAAGTCTTAGCTGTCACTCATTTCTGGAGTGCAGAAAAATAATAGAACATTTTTCTGTTGGAAAGAACAACAGGTCAGAATATTTGACACATGAGGGCCTGTTTGAAATACCTAAGGTTATGTTGTAAATCACATGTAGGTGTTTACATACTCAATATTAATTAATATTGCATGGCACCCTTAAAAAGATCTCATAAAACCCTGGTTGAGAATCACTAGCTTATATAATTTGGGAAAGCAGAGTAGCTACAGTGAACAAAAACACTTTGTTGGCATGTGCCACACATCTATACTGGGGAGCTCCAACAAGTTATAGTAGAGTCACTGCAGTAGTAAACACTCTGTAGCGTATGTAAGCTCTAGGGACATTCAGAAGTTTTCATCACCATTAAGACTTGCAACTCCCATGTTAACCTTAAGAAATTTTCTATGCAATTTACACTGTATTCAAAGTTCATTTCATGAATATGATTTACCATCTCAAAGTAGATGCTTCTGTCAATCATTCAAAGTAACTGGTCTTATGTTAAATTTGAAAAAAAGTGTTTGATCATCATTATAAAATTAATTCACATTAAAAAAAAAAAAAGTGTTCTATAAACAACATTACAATACAGAAAGTCTTCCAACAAAGGCTAACCATACCAGAAGGAGACTCTACGGCCATGTCCACATGAGCATGGATGGTTGGCTCCCCAGGGACAGCTAGAAGCAGCATACCTTGTACCACTAGCTGGTTGTCCCCAGGGAACGCTTATGCCATACACCCTCTGGCATGCATCCTCCCCCACCACACCTGCGGTAACCCGCTGCAACCAGCGCTGACCTGGTCCCAGCAGCCTCACCTGGGGTCCTGGGGGCCTCCTGGGGCTGCAGCAGCAGCAGCAATCCCACTACTCAGAACCTGGCCAGCAGCTGGAGCACAGGTCTGGGCAGCCCAGCTCCGGTTTTGAGCAGTGCATGCAACTCCCACATGCACCACTGTGCTTTTTTTGGGTAGTTTTGACCCCTGGATATCCAGGGGTCAACCCCCCCCCAAACCTGTACTGCTCCCTTCCAGCACAGAGAACAGCTGAATATGCGGTATGTGATGCTGCAGACATGTTTGCAGTGCCACATACTGCATGGCTGCCCTCGTCTGGACACAGCCTCTGAATCCACAATATCTGCTATCAGTAATCTCTTCCCATCCTTCTCACTGGAATATACCTCTTTTTTTTGGCAAATCTTCATAGGAGCAGCAATTTCATATTTTACACATTTACATTCTTTCCTGGTTAAGTTTGTTTTTAAACACCAAGACCTGTTTTAATCTAACCAAGTAATCTGCAAAAAGAATTCCCTATAGACTTTTACATTTTAGACCTAACCTTTTTTCCCCACCTTTAAAAGATGCTACAGCGCAGAGTTAGTTTCCACCCTGCATTTCATAGAGCAGGTTTGTTCAGAAGTTCAACATCTTAATTTTCTTCCATGCAAGGGGTTACACATAATGAACTATATTCACTAATTTATCATCTTTAAATAAACAAGGCCCTGTATCCATATGGCTGTGGTTGATGCCCAATGAAGATTTGTTTGAATACAAAACAAGGACACATTGGTGAAATCTGAAAGAGAATATTCAACATATGGTGACTGCCTGCCAACTACAGATTTTTTTTTATTATTGAGTCCAATATTAAAGTTGCATTATTTCCTATTTAAAAGCAGTCTGTTGTAGAATGCAGCTTTACAAAAAAGCTTAGCATAATTTAGTCACATACAGAGCACAGAAAATGGATTATAAATTTCTATCTACCTTAAAACTAATTTTCAAATACAAACACACTACTTTGTCCAGGATCAAACCTAAAACCTCATCTTACCAGCTTACTACAGCAGACCCCATCTATTCTGCATCAACTATACAGACTACTGAACAAATGTTAAAAGCTGAATAATTAGACTTGGAGGCAAATAGGAAGGAGGGTTAAAAACATGGATTTAAGAAAGGTAGACTGTGCCAGACTAATAGAATATCCTCCTTTGATTTTCTAACCACAGAAAATAGATCTAAAGTAGATGCTCACAAAGCATTTGATAGAGAAACTCATTACAAACTATTTTAAGTATTTATAACCGTAAAAGACCAGAAGGGTATTACTACAGCAATTATACAATGGGTAAAAGGAACTCACTAAGGGAGAAACAACAAATGTCAGGCACAGAGAATTACTAAATTAAAGGGAGGTTCTTATGAGTGCTGTCCAAGTACATGTCTTCAGATCAAGCTTACTTAATATTTCCATTAAGAACATCAGCTGAAACATTACAAATTGTTGATGAGCAGATGAATTTAAAAAGGAAGTCTAGGATATCAAGCAAAACTGAAAAATGTTGAGGTCCAGATTAACAGAAAAATCAAATAAAATAGTAAGGAGCACAGAAATCCAAATTTATACCGAACAAGAAAAAAAACCCAAGAATTTCTGCTATGAAAGGGAGTGTTAAGAGTGGAGAAAGCCCTAGATATATTCATCACAAGGTAAACTTTAAGCCACCAATGTGATGGAACTATGAAAAAGAAATGCAATCCTAAAATATAACAGGATTGGAGTGCTGTTGTAGGATGGCGCAGGATATGAGTGGGAACAATTTTTTGTAGGAGATATCTTTTACTGGACCAAGTATATAGTTGGGAAAGATGAACCTTCCTTAGGTTTGAAAAAGAAGCAGGTACAGTTTAAGTTAGACACTAGATAAAACAATGGCTTGTGTTTAACTCCATATGCAGGACATAAATCACTTGAGTGGAGAAATAAAGTAGGAGCAAAGAGAAGTTTAAGAAGTAGTTTCAAAGCAAGAAATTTAACATCTCTCTTATTCCCTACCTCCTCCCCAGAGTGTTTCTTTCATCCTAGGCTATCAGGCGAAGTATTTCCAGTAGACAGATAAATATTAATGCTAATGTGCAAGGTTCTGGTGAGACAGCATGTGAAATATTGTGCACAATTCTGATTACCAAGAATAGATGTTACTCCAGGTGCTAAGACAAATAGGATAGCATAACAACTTAGCACTTCTGAAAGTCACTGACACTGGGTTGTTTCAACCCAGGCATTCCAATATAATGTAAAATGAAATGACTAAAGAAAATCCAAAGATTAAAATGCACTACTCCATACAACTAGAGGAAAGTTTCAATAACAGAAACTAAAGACTAGCTAACATCAAAAGTATTTCAAGATGAGATAAACTGATTAAAAAACCCAATACTTAGGGAAGTTTGAGGCATGAGTCAAGTAATGTAGTTTTGACAATAATGATCCTCTCAAACTTATTACTTACTTTAAGATTCTCTAATTGATTCATTCAAGTAACAACCCTCAAGCAAAGTTCTTCCAGTAAAGGGTCTTAAAATAAATACAAATATGGACATCAAGTTCTGTGAAAATACAGAGGGAGACAACAGACAAATATGTGCAGAAAGGCTTTTTATAAAACACATGGGTTCCACTAGGAACAAAAGTGAGTTCAAGAAAAGGCAAAAAAACAGAGTGTGAAACAGAGGGAATTACTGGGGGGCGATAAAACATGAATACCATCCAAGCTGAAGTACCAGATTTACAGGAGGGTAACAAGATCTATACTAGAGGCTCAGAATGAGAGGCTTAAAATACTCACCAATAAAGATTTTTTTGGCTAACACCGAGAGCCGATGATTAACCAACCTTATCGGCCAATCTGATAACCAGTATTTAATAAGTATAAGGTATTTTAAGCTACTGAAATAAATCTTTTTTGTCCGTTTGTTTTGCATTACACACACACACACACACCCCCCCCCCTCCCGTCTACTCTGGCACCTGTGAGGAAGGTGGCTCTTGCCTTATTGCCACGCATGTCATCCCCTCGCCCACAGCTCCTACCTGCAACCGTGCAGCCTGTGCCGTCATCCCAAGCAGGTGGGGCAGATCCATGCACAAAGAGTGACACTGAGTGTGTTTGGAGCCTCAAAGCAGCCAGGTTTCTGCAGCCACCAAGGAGAAACCACTTTTGCAAAGGCGCCCAGTACCCAGCAGAGTGGAATGCCCCTTGCACAGCACCTTACCCCACTCATGCACAGCCCAAGGTCTCCATGGCAACCCCAGAGCTCAGGGCCCTGCTGTGCATGTGACATTGCCACAGCAGCAGCAAGAGCCAGTAACAATCCCTTTGTTACCAAGCAGGGTGCCCTGCGACTGCCCCGCAAGTGCTCCCTTGCCCTCCTGCTGCTCACCAGGACCTGTAGTCTTCCACAGGCTCAGGCTAGCAGCAGGGTGTAGGGACCAAACTATGCTCACCAGGATGCTCAGCGCATGTGGCCATAATTATTGGCTACAATGTCTAAAAAAAGCTAATAGCTGATAATGTCATTTATCCTTTTACTGGTGCCAATCCAATAGCCAACCAATATATTGGTGCAACCCTATTAAATACCACTGAAATATGTATGCCAAGATGATTAAATGGTTTGAGAAGTATAAGAGAAGAATTAAGTAGTAAGAAAAGTTTGACATGCAAAAGCTACTGATGAATTTTACAAATAACGTTAGACTTGGTATGAAAATTTTAAGAAGGCAGAGGAAGAACTGCTGAATAGAGTGTTACACCAACAGGAAGTCCTAAGAGAAGATGGCTAGATCATATAAAGCAGGGAAAAAGAAACAAAAAACGGAGGCCCACCTTAATCAATGACAGAAAATGTGGAAAAAGCAGATTTAAGCCACTAATTTACCCTGCATAATGATAAGACTGAAGGCAGCAGCAGAATTAACAAATTAGGAAACAGCTTGACATTTATTTGGACTTCCAAAAGCAATTTGTTAAAGCCCTTCACAAGAAATGTCACAGCAAGAAAGAGTTCTCATATTTGCAGCTAGTTAGTTAACAAACCAGAAAATCCTTTTTATATAAAAGTAAAAAAAAAATAGTAGAGATGCTGCTGACTCATGTTATAACACTGTTATTAAATATATTCATGATTACACAGAAAAGTAAAAGGTTAAAAAACAACCAGAGATAAGTATTACTGATCCATTATTTGCTTTAGTGTTTGCTCCTCATCAGTGACATGACTAGAATTTATAACAGTAGAAGGGACCTCAACAGTCAGCCAGTCCAACTCCCCACATGGATGCAAGATGCTCCATTTCTAACCATATCTACCAAATGCTTATCCAGCCTCCAGGCGTGCAGTGAAGGTGATTCTACAGTGTCCTGAAACAGCTTCTTCTACTGTCCTACTATTCTGACAGCAAGGAAGTTTTTTGTTTTCTTTTGTTTTGTTTTTTTTTTGAGATTTAATTTAAACCTGCTTTGCTGTGGTTTAAACCCAGTGTTTCATGTCCTGCACTCTGCAAGGTGGGGGGAGAAAGTTTCTCTTTTTTCTTTATGGCAGCCTTTCAAATATTTGAAAAATGCCATCCTGTCAATTCCTTCCCCAACATCCCCAACAAAATTTCCTTTCTTCCAAATTCTCTCGACTTTTCTTCACACAGTCAGCATTTTAACCTATCATTTTTGCTACTCGCCTCTGGATTTCTTTAAGAACGGTGTAAAGGCACTGAAACTACACAGTTCAGAACTACACATATCTGCAGTTCACGCCTAAACAGTGCCAGGAGTGGTACAAATCACCTCTCATGTCTTACATACAATATTCCTGTCCATGCAGTCCAAGACTGCATTTGTTTTTTTGTGACTGCTTCTCCTTGCTGACTCGTACCAAGTCCGTGATCCACCAAAGCTCAAAAATCTGCCCCCGCCTACCCAATCATCTTTCATTCTGTATTCATGCATGGGTTTTTTCCCCTCCTTGGAAGGTGTACGATCTTATGTTGTGGTCTTCACTGCATTTCATTTTGTCATGTATAGTTCAGTTGATCACAACCCTTTTGAATTATATGCCTATTCTCCAAAGTGTTTGCAATGCCTCTAATTGTGTATCACAATCTTGTTGCATGCATCCCTTCCTTTGTTCACTCCCTAAAGTTACCAGACAAATCAGAATCCAAGTTCCATAAAACTACAGAAGATCCACAATAGGAAGTTCAGATGGGACCTGAAAATACAGCTTTTTACTTATTTTTTAAACTGTTAAAGATGAGCTAATGTTGGGGTGAGGCTGTAGCTGTGATGGTGCAGGAAAAATGCAAGAAGCAAGGAAGTATATTTTTTATTGGACCAACTATATAGTTGGGAGGGATACAGACAAGCTTTCAGGAAGCTTGTCTATAGAGTTGGCCCAATAAAAAGATAATTACCCACAAAAATCCTTAAACTGTTAAAGATGACATTTTCTTCTAAAGAGTCTGTTTCTAGGGGGTTGGGGAAGTGTATGTTCTGCAACAATCCCATGCCAGGTCATGACAGATAATTTAGTATAGAAAGCAAAATAATGTTAGTAATGAAAACCTGGTTTCTAATTAGCACTGATGCCTGTCAATTACCTGCAGAGCTTTTACTCCAGGAATTGAATTAAGAATTCCAATAGCAAATCAGAACAAAATAAAACTAGCTTCTAACTGCTCAGTACTTCCTATTCATTTTAGAGTAAGCAGTCTCCTCAAAACAGTCAACTGCTGGCCATTTCACACATCTGATATGGAGCCATTTATGACAAGTGTTAAAAGTCAGATTTCTTCTAAGGTGCTGTATTTACTTCTGCATAAATAGTTAAACTACTGGACATAGAATTCCCATTCACTCTTTGTGGACTATTTAAGCAATTAAAAACCTTTTTAGACAGAACTTCTGAATGTTTAACGTAAAAAGTAAGGAACTGAGAGAATATTTTAAAGCAGTGGGGGAGTTTGACAAAATCCTGCTCAATTGCTTGAGTTATCTACTGCAAAGTTGTAATATTAAAGACAAAATTCTGTTCTAACAATTGAGACACCCAGTTTTATGGCTTTAATAATAGAGCAACATTAATTCCATCCCTCAGATTCATGCAAACAACAGGGCAAAAGCACCATTTTGCAAATATATTTGCATCTTGTGAATTACATAATTAGATAGCCAAACAAATGCTACATCAATGTCTCAGAGTTGCAGCAAGTCCTAAAGGGATTGAAATTTTTTATTCTGACAGACAACCAACAGCAAATTTTAACCCTCTGGAGAATGAGCTGGATTTGAAAAATATTCCCCAAACAAAAAGAACATTATTCATAAATTAGTACTGGTAAGCTGGCAACAGCCAAGGCTTGAAGTCTGAGTACTTCATAAAAAAATAGTGGAAATGTATGTTTCCATAATTCAAACACTGCAAAATAAGCTACTTGATATAGAGAATTAAACTCCGTTTTGTGAACTGAGTGGCACCCAATTTCAAAAATGAATTTATATATTTCTGTGCTTACCTCCTTCCAAAAGGGCTGGGCAAGCAGCAGTGAGAGATCAGGTAGGTAAGCTTGTGCTTTATCTGCTTATCTCCTCACACCTTCAAAAGACCCGGCAACTCCCCAGTGCCCCCCCAGGCCCCGGGTTGAAAATCACTACTTTAACTGTTCTTAACTGATGTTGTCAGGAAACGATGAAAAAAATCTCACCTATAAAACAGGGTGACCAAAAGTCCGGGATTGGCAAAGACAGTTCTGGATTTTAGAGGCCAGTGAAAATCAAAACAAGGTTTACAGAATACACACACACATACAGGAAACAGGAAGCCCTGTTAACACTAATTGTTACTTTACAGGTGATTGTTAACACCCATTAAGTGAAGAACAATGGGTTGTTAACATGCTATTGACTCCCTGCAGCCTGGATTTCACACTGTCCCATATGGTCCACCCTACCTATAAATCCTCAAATCTTGAATTTTTTTTCAGGGCTATCCTGTAGACTTATACGCATTATAGCATACAACACTACATATAACATGCTGTATTGTTTACTATAATATTTAATAATAATGATTAATAATAGCAGCAGCATTCTGTATATACTATAGCTAGGGACCCAGTGAATTTATGATTTTGCAGATTGTGAAATCCCAGCCATGACTGCAAGATGTGTGGAATCCACAAGGGTGGGGGAGGACATATTAAGTGCTGCAGCAGCTCATGGGCAGAACGGGGGGAGGGGTTGCTCATTCAAGGGGTTGCCAGCACAATGGTGGCTGCCCCCACCCTTCACCACTGATTGGTTGTGAATGCTGCCTATCATCTGCCCCCACCCTCTTCACCAAATCAACAGCAAGGGGTAGAGCCCTGGAGGCAGTAACTGACAAGGGTGGGGGCCACACCAGGGAGCCCCCACAGCCTATAAGCAGCGAGTTGTGTGGCCACTCAGGCCCCTTGGCCAGAGGCATGGAGGGCCCACTGCACTGCACCCATGAAGTGACTGCCCAGGCACACATTCTGCCTGTAAAATTGGAGGACATTTAGGTAGGACCCTATATTATAGGCAGTGGGACCAACCTTTTTGGCCACAAGGTAAGCCCCACAATCTCCAAATGCTACCCCCATCCTCTTCCCCCGCCCAATCTGCTGTTCTGCTTTCTGTTCCCTACCCTATCTCTCTCCCATTGTGTTCCCTGCTTCTTCCTTACTACTTGCCACACAGAAGCTGTCACTGCCAGCATGCATGCAAGAGGTTGGCCACCCTGTAATACAGTATTGCAGGATTTATGTGCTAGCAGCAACACCATTGAACCAATATCTATACCTAAAAATCTCCACGCTAGTTTCAAAACCCAACAACTAAATTTTAAGCAATAAATATTTGTAAGGAAGTAACAAATATATTTACTTCATTTTGTAGGTTTTAAAAGTATGAACAATCCAAATAACGATTTTAAAACTAGTGAGAAGTGTACATAGCAGGCAGGAGTTATAAAGTAAATGTTTTGTGTCTTTACAAATATACATGAAGAATTACCACACATAATAGCAAGTTTTCATCCTCTCTGGGCACATCAACATGCGCACTTTAATGCACAGTAGCCTATTTTACTGCACTTAGTGTCACGTAAAAAAAAAATGCAATTACGCTACTGTGCGTTAAGAGTCACTTAAAAACATGCACTTGCAGTACTACCCATTAAGGCAGTGCAATGTGGATTTATTTGATACTTTACATTAGAGATATTAACTTTAATGTATATTAGGAAAAGAGCATATAGACACACCCATTAACAAAAAATGAACACGTGATCTGGTCCAAATAGCCTGATACAAGAGCTATGTACATGAATCATAACGAAATAAAATTCTAATAAATCTACATTGCAGTATACCTGCCCAAAAGGAACTGGGGCTTCTCCCTGGCTCACTAATTCCCCGTCTTTTTGGCTGCAAAAGCAAAGGTTGTCAAACAGTTGGTGATGCACTGAATAAACTCTAATTAATTCACACTGCTTATTAATTACATAGCTTTGTGGGCCTATAAGAGTGTCATACTATCACTGTACATTGATTGGTACTAGAAATCAGACAAGCATTAAAATAAAATTAAAGAGTTTAAAGCTCTCCTGACAGCAATTAGTGAGCAAGTGAGCAAATCTTCACATGATTTTTAAAATGCACTCCTGTATTGCATTAATGCATCCAACACAAAAGCTATTACAAAACAGTATTCACTGGGCATGCTCATGCTATAAAATGGCTGAGCTTCAGTAGGAAGTTTAAAGTTCTTGTAAATCCTGTAGGACAATGCAATTCTACACTGCTTCGCAGAGCAAGCCAGCACTGAGCTTCCCAGGCCAGGCATTTCAGGTGCTTCAGTATACTTGTCTTAGCCAAAAGGCTAACAATAAACAGTGGCTCTCCAAAAAAATGTCCCAGTCCTTAAAAATAGAATGGGGGGTGTCTACCTATGTTAAAGTCTCCCACCTCCCTTAAACACCCAACTTTCAGGAACTTCTTAAATATAAAATTGCAAAAATGCTGTAGTTTCAGGAAAGACCACAGGTATGATTGCACTCCAGCCTAGCTCCTGCTTACAAAAAAATTCCAAAAGCATCTCAAAAGCTAGTACTTCATTGGTATTTAAAAATTCCATATTTAATACACAAAGTAAGGTAATTATCATTACAATTTGACAAAGTCAGAAACTTAGTAGTCCTTTAATCCTGCAGCACATAGATTAGTTTCCTTGTATATTTACAGGATTGACTTCTAAACATCAATTTCATGAAACAACACTGGAATATGACCAAACAGCTGAAAACGCTATTCATACAGAAGGTCTCCTGGTTATAATCACACTTTTCCACTGAGATTTTCCATAGACTTCTGTTTACAGAACTAGAACATACTCTTTATTACAAAGATTTAACACACTGTATTGAAACGTAAACAGGGTTCAAGCATGCAGCAAGACATTCTACAAGCGCTACCAATTTGCAGAGGGAGGCTGATACTAGATATTGTTGCTGTAAACTTTGACAGCCGGGCCCAATTAGTTAGAATTCTTATGGAGGAATGCTGACAAGCCAAACAAGAAATGAACACCTGACTTTCCAGGAGTAGAACAAACAGCAGCAGACCCTTAGATCAAGGAAGTCTGAACCCTTGAGAGAACACCAGAGGATGTCAGTCACTCGTTCTTATGAACACTGGACCTATAGGAAAACTATATTCCTTTTATTTGTACTGCTACCACCAATTATTTCCTTTTATGTAGAGATCTAAAAAAGAAAAGTTTATGAAACTTTTGTAGGAAATCCTAGCCTATTCTGTTTGGGAGCCAAGATACAGATAACATTTTTTCACCTGAAAGAGACCAGGCCTCCCCAGGTTTGTGAAGTATGCAGTTTCTTTTGAAAAAATGTTACCATTAACTGTTAAAGATTAAAACAATCTTCCAGTCTTAATGCTACATAATCATTCCAAAGGTTTCTACTGCAGGTTAAGTTCTTGCCAAAAAGTAAAACTGTAGCACAGGAGCCGTTTTAGACTCTTACTTCGATTAAAATCATAACACTTATTCAGCAATCTTAAATGGCACTTACGTACAATATTTCAATAAACTCCCATTGTACAACTAGCATTGTAGCAGCTCAATGTTGTTTACAAGCTGATATTAAACACATTGCTAATAACTGATGCAAACAACATTATTTGGGCTCAGATGCATCTGAAATCAAATATAAACACCAACTTAAGTGGTATTTTATCATTAGTACTGAAAAACATATGTTATTTTGGTAGTTCAGCAAGCTCTAGAAAGCAACATTACTTCAAAATCTAGGATGGCAATTCTCGGGATGTGAAGTTTAGAAAAATGCTTTAACTACTGCTTCCCCACTCCCATCCCAGCAAGTCTTGACTGCGGATTTTTTTAAAAGTTTACAAAAATGCTTTTGAAATACTGTTCATAATCATACAAGCAATACAATTTCAATTCTACATACAAATATATACCCTGAGATCTATGCTAAATCAATCTAGTAAGATTTACTTATGTTAGTGCAGTTCAATCAAGAGCTCAGAGCATTTCTAACCAACTGTCAGTCTCAATAGGAGAAAAACAAAACAGCAGCAAAACAAACAACACTCCTATTCCTCTGTAGCTGCTGCTTCTGTCTTGCAGTCAGACACCAAACTAAGGAAGACAAGAACAAGGTAGTTTACATATTCCAGATACTGCCCTTACCAAAAGTAGATTAACACCTGTTCACAAAATCCAGGTGTGACAAAGCATTGTACACAATGTAATCTTTAGAATATTGAGGAGGTGCTACCTCTTCCATTACCATTACTGAAAACGAGGCAAGTACCCAAAAAACCCAAACAACATTTAGGTCTCAATTTGATCCATTAAACACAACCAGGAGTGAGCTAACACACCAGTCTTATTTAAAACAGAGGGGTTAAGGAGAAATTTCCCTTAGAGTACTAAAATGCCATTCACTATGGTGACCAAAAAAAAAAGAGTAACATGCCTACAAATCACAGATAATCCAGTTGTATAATCTTTCACAGCAATCTTTTCAGGAATTCTGCACAAAGTTAGTTAATGCCATTACCTTCCACCAATTACACCTTATTCCAAACAGCACCTCCTCCCTTTTCTTTAACATATGAACAATTGCTTTAACTAGTGACCACAAAGAATTTGTATAGCATTTTCCGTTACGTGTCAGATCCTAGCAGCATTTGTGTTCATTAGATAACTGAAATAGATAAACAAATTACAGTAAAGACATGTTTTACTTGTCAAACATGCTTATGCAAAGAATATGATTTAGTAAATCTATTATATTTATAGAGACTTACAAGCCTGTTGTAAACAGGTAAAAATATAATTTGCTCTAAATACCAACAAGCAGCCACAAGAACACTATGGTTTGTTAATCTAATTTAATATGATATATATGACATGCTGACATTTTCTAGCAGATGAAGATGAGTATCTGTTTCCAAGAGTTTCGTCCATGCTCGACAGTTATTTACTCTCATATGCTTTTTATTATCCAGGCCTCAGAAGACAGTAGCAACACACAGCAAAATTCTTCACTGAATTCAAACAAGATAGTGACAATACAGTATTTAAAAAAAATATTCTAAATTTACTGGACATTTGTCTTTCAACCCAGGATTAAGACCAAAAAAAAAAGAAAAACCTACAAAACTATACTCTGATGCCTCCCCCCACCTTTTTGTGATTAACATTCTGACAGCAATATTAAAATCTATGCTATGAGCCAGTTCAGTGAGTCATGAAATTGCACTACCAAGCAAAACTAGCTCAGGAATTCCTACACACTTCCCCACGTTATGTTAGGTGAGACCCCATGCATAAAAGGTGTTCTGGCAGCTTGCCAAAAAGAGGAAACAAGAGGAAAGAAAGCAGTTTGGTATATTAATTTCTACTGTCCAAGTTACAAAATTATGATCAGCCTATCAAGAAAAAACAAAACCCAAAAAAACTAGCTGCCAAGTGTTCACATTCCAAAATGGATAACGTCTATTTAGATCAGCCTATTAAACTTGCATACACTTCTGTATCATGTTAAAGGAAAATGCACTCACGCATAAGAACTTCCAAATGATATTATCCTTTTTGATTTTAAGATAAGAAGAAATTATTTAGAGAAGTTTATTATTCTCTAACAATGACTGAACTCAGTGGGATTGGACGAGGATAAGGAAGCCAGAAATTGTTATATCCACACAAGGCAAGAATTAGAGTTCTTTAGAGCATACTATACCTGCATAAACCACCTAGTAACTAGTAATGCAGCTAATCAGCTTTCAGTCAGTAACCGAGTTGGGAGTGATAGACCAAAAACTACTAAACTGACCCCCTAGAACTAGCACTCCAAGGGATATCTAAATGTAGAAAGTAGTTTGCCAAAATTATTGACAGAAATGGCTATCTAGGGTACATAATACCTAGTGCAGAACCTTGTGGTGTTGCTATTTAAGAAACAGAGAGCCAAACACCTTCAATGAGTAATTCACAGAAACTTCACTGGGACTAGCATCTTTTTCTATATGTGCAAATTGGAACAAGCTTTATATCCAGGTGCTGATCTCTCGTCAGCCTGAGAATCTCTTTCTGATGCTGTTGATAATACGTATGGAGACTCAATTACACAGCTAGCAATCAGCAGGAAAGTGCTCTCTTACCTACTTCCCCAAATAAAATACCAAGGCAGTGAGGGAAAGACAAAGATCCTGCTTGTGAAAAAACATGTAGGATATGAAAAGAATTACACATCACACTCAGGCTCCTGTTGGAGAAGAATGACTGGAACCATCTCAGTACTGCACTACCTTACTACTCCTAGGAAAACAACCTACAGTACCATGCTTGCATCCACACGGCTGGGCGCAGAAGTCAAGCAATATGTACCCAAAGACACAAAACTTTCATCTGTTGCTGCTATACTTCAACCTAGTCTGAGGCCCATTTGAAAAGCACGCAAGTACCATAGGTTGACACTTGGTTGTGTGACTTTAAACCTGGTATCTAGTAACAGGAGGTTAGAGACTGGAAAGAGGCTATGCTAAAAGACAGATATTAGGCGTTTTCTGCATCAAGTAACTACACTGACACAGTCAGGTGAACTACAGCATTTTTCCAAGTGAATGAAGGGTTCACTTCTTCAAATCAGAAGCTGAGAATCTATTCAATCCAGGTGCTTGCTGAGTTTCACAGATTGCGACTTCAATGTTCCTAAAGACTCCTACAGCTCCATCTTCTTTGATGGACTCAGATACTCTTGGGCAGGGGTCAGTAATATGTGGCCTGAGGGGCAGATCCACGCAAGGCTATTTTGGCCCATCATTCCTAAAAAAGTTGCAGACCCCTGCTTTTGGGAATCATCTGTCAATTTGGGAGCTAATAGAGAAAGGAATGAAAGTGTAAGGCTGATGCTAGAACAGAAAGAAATAAAAATTAAGGGACTACAGGAAAAAAGAGTACTTCCCTTCTCCATTGCTAAATGGACAAATCAATGACTTGGAGATCTTGAAATACCTAGATTTGATACTCAGCTAGAGAGACTTGCCAGACCCCAATGAAGTCAGCAAGGTTACTTCTGTAACCCTCTAAGGACGTAACTATCTAGGACAGGGCCAAAAATACTGTTCATGGTCCAGATCTGGCCAGTAGAGCTCTAACATTCATCCCACAGTGCTATCCATGCATCTTGGATTGGATCCACGCCCCAGATTAGCCCACATGCTAAAGTGTGAGTTGGCCCTGGCTTAATGTGCTGGACCCAACGCATAGGGCCAGTCAGTGGGGTAACCAGCTTGGGCACCTGCCTTTCACCACTCATGCAGCCCACAAAGTCTTATGAATTTGATAACCCTGCTGTAGGTGGAACTTTTGATAACTTGACAAATACCAGTCATTCTTAACTGATAATGCAAAATGAACAGGATTTACCTAGAACTAATGCACAACCCTACCTCTGTCTAAAGTACTTCATTTACTCAAACATAAGACACAGTTTTTTTCACCTCTATCAATATGGGGAGAAAAGCGACAAGGGTCTTGCACTTGTATACAAAGAAGCCTCATTAAATACACTGCGCATCATTAAAAACTGTTGCCAAAAGCAGCATGTGCTCAGCAACAGAAACCACCTATGAAGTTTATTAAATGCAGTTAACACTGACCGTGACTGTAAAACCACATTGGGCAAACATCTTTTTTTTTATTATTATTATTGTTAAATTTTCTGTATTCCAAGCCAAATTTGCCAACTCAAATTCCAAATCCATGAGTCCATTCAGAACCATAAGTGGCCCTACTACCAGCAAACATCCTCCACCAGGGGCTTCACATGTTTCCAAATCCTTTGGGGGGCATCCTACTTGCAGGCCCAAACCTGGCGGCTTGGGGTTCAGTGCCCCTGAGTTTCACTTGCCCTTAGCCATAAAGCCCCAGGAACAAACTAGGGAGAAGTCTCCCCTTTCCATAAAGCAGGCATAAAAGCCAAGATATTCCCACTCCAGCTGTTAAGTGGGAGGTTTACTATACATTAACTTGGCAAGTACTATTCCCATGCCAGGAGAGCAGTCCTCCTCAGGAGTGACTAGGAAAACCACCTCAGCAGTCACGGCATTTCCTTTACCAGGTAAGCATAAGACTATGCTTGATCTGAGCTGACAAGAGGCTGAGAACCAACTTGGCAAGCATACTGATGGGAAACTGGCAAACATACTGATGGGAAACTACCACAAGTATAGGCAAGTGCAGTCCATCTCTGCATTGTACTCAGTCTCCCTTGGCACCAACTCTTTTTCAAGTCATGGTGAATCACTATATGGAATATGTTTCAACCTCCTATCCACTCCCACAACTGAGCTGTGCCTTTCTTTCCCCTTTCCAACACTTCCTAGTTCTTCACCATCCTTAAATGTCTAGCAAACATCACCAAATGGGGTCCCAAACTGTTCACCCAAAATTCTTCTCACAGCCCCTCAGTATATGTCACATATAATTAGTGTGGTTCCACCTTTCATGAGGAAGAGCTGGACTGGGTTGCCCTATACCCCTGTCTGCATAAAAATTTTTTGGAGGATCTCAGGACTCATTACAAGAACACTTGGTTCCAGTTATGAGTGGTGAGCTAATCAGCACGTGGATCCTTTGTGGAGGTTGGGGTTATCTGGAATACACACACTGAGCAGTGCTGAGCTGTGGGGTCCCCATGATTTGAAACACTGTTCTCTCTGTTGGGGTCCTGCCCATTGAACTATATGGTAAACCATGAGCCTTTTTTGGCTTTGGACTAATATCAGCACAAACTATGCATATCTGCAAGTAAACACAAAAGTACTGCTTAAAAGTGTTCATGGAATCACCTGTGCTACAACCTGCAAGTTTCATAACAGGTGAAAAGCATCAATTCTGAATGAACTAAGTTTACATGCAAATTACTACAGGCATGCTTATTTCAAAAGGCAGCGTTTTCAAACTGCTCCTCACTTCCACATGCTCAGGGAGAGCTGAGTCTGACAATAAGAGCGGAGGGGATGCAGGGGGAAGAAGCTAGGGGGCAGAGAGCAAGAGAACCACTTGATTCCCCCCAATTTATTTTCCCTGCTGTAGCAGTACGTGGGGGACAAGTTCAAGGCAAGCCTCCAATAATTAGATTCAATATCTAGAATATTATAACAAGTTTCAAAATTATATCAATTTTCTACATATAGCATCTACTTATTGGAGCTCATTTGTATTCAAGTAAAAATGGTAAGTGACCTTTTCCAGCTAGTGAAAAAAGTCAGACTTTAGATTGGCAATTATTCTAACCTGAAACTCTAAATATATAACGCTATAAAAAGGTTAGAATACAAAACTTTAATTTTGCAACTTTTAAAAAAAGACTTCTGTATTTTAGATTTCATTTATGAACTCTTATAATCCTCTTTAATTTTAAAATGAATGTACTACTAACTATGGCTAATAATCCATGCAAAAGAATAGGAAACACTATGCAACTATGACAACTTTGCATTACTATAGTATTCTTAATCACCAAAGAAAATTTTTTAATACTAGCCTTGCAGAACTTAAGTTTAAACCTCAGTTATTACAAAGTTTAACCATAATAACAACATAAAAAAAAGCATTCAAGATAGAGGAGGTCACAAGAGCTAAACATGGAAAGATTCTGTGTATTAAGAACTACAGGGGCAAAAAAAACAAAAAAACAAACAAAAAAACCCCCCTGAACACAGCAGTTCCCAATCTTGGGACTGCAATGATAAAGAGATGGGGTCATGCACTCCTGGAGAGGGCAACATGGGGGGCAAATATCCCCCATATTTGTGCATGTGGTGGGGGCAGATGTGGGCTGCCTGCTGCAGGCCTAGGGCTCCCTGCCCTGCTGCCCTCCCCCCCAGGGCCTCTGCAGCACACTGGGGTGAGAGGTTGCCATCAGCCCCATGCCAACCATGCTGCCACAGTGAGAAGCCCCCAGCCCATCTGGCAGCAGCAGGGGGCACAACTCCACACAACCACAGCTGCTGCCAAGTGGGCAGAGGCAACCTCATCATGGCAGAACACGTGGCATGGGGCTCCTGGCGGCAGCACTGGGCCTCCCCTCCCTCCTACACCGGGTCCTGCCTACTTGGCCATGGAGACCCTGGGGGAAGAGCAACACAGCAGGGAGCCCGCATCCTCCACCCCTCGAACGAGCTCTACCTTGTCTGTGGTGCCCACAGGGGTGAGGGAGGAGCAGGACTCCACACTCTGCTCCAGCCACAGCAGCCACCACTTCCTGCAGGCACCAGCTGGGTCTCGGCTACTTCTGGAGGGCCCTGGCCCCACACTTCTGGCAGCTGGAGCTCTTTCTGGCAGGGCTGGGAAGGGCAGGGGGCTGTAAGTCATGACTGAGGGGCCATGCTAAGGAAATGGGGTCATGCCAAGGAAAAAAAATTTGGGAAGCATTGTCATATCATTATCGGCTCCTATCACCAGCCATTGCCAAACATTTTGAAGCCCAAGGGGAAAGAGAAGGGGTTATTTTATTGGCATGTAGTTCAGACAATACAAACTGGACCACAAACGGCAGAAAAAATTAGTAATACCAATAAAAGCTTTAGAAAGTTGCATCATATTTTGCTTATACTATGTTTGACAGAAAAAATATTTAGTTCCATTTTTAATAATACGAATTTGCCTACCTTTTCTTGGCAAACCAAGCCATCTAGGTACTTTGAGTCCAATAGAAGGATGGGAAAAAATTGTTAATACTTATTGCCTGCTAAAACTGATTTGAGGAGAGCCAGTATATGGGAAGAAAGCCAGTAAGGAGGTGCATCCTGCTGCAAATAATTTGAACTCCAAAACCCGGTATGTCTGCAACCAATTAAGCAAGTCTGTTAACAGCCTAACATCTTATTATCAGAGCATCAGAAATCCTCCATAACTCAACAAGAGACACCAGAGAATTCTTTACAAATAATCAAAGCCACTCTCTTTCCAACTTTGATAGTTCGATAATGACAATTACATTTTCTCTCACCCTTAGTTAAACTACTGTTTAAACAGTCTCCTTTCCAAAATTAGGACAGCAGTGCTAATTTTGGTGACTAAGTAATATCCATTTCATTTCCTGATAAAGGAAATAGCAGCCGACTACTTGATTACATAGGAAACTCCTCACTTCCTAGACTGTTCTCTCCCAAGTTGTACAGATAGTTAAGAAAGACATGTGGTACGCTCACACAAGCGATTTTCAGTGACTATAATTTGTCAAAGCTTTTCAAATACTGGGGTTCGGGCATTTGCATAGCAAATACATCTGAAAAACAGATCACGGCCTTTTCCCTGCAGATTCTAGACTTTGAGAGTACTCTCACTGAAAGCCTGTTTTAGTTAAAACCACCTCAATTTTTTATGGAAGACTGAAATAACTTCATTACAAGATGTAAAGCAAAAACCAGGCATAGCAGTTACTCTTTTTTTTTTAAAAAATGAAACAGTTTTCATTTCCTCGTATCCTTCCCATTTAGAAGTGAATCTAATTATTTCATCTTTTATATAAATTTTATGCCAATTTACTTTAAACTGTATTACATTACAGAATACAAACCTCGGTTTAATACTAATCTAGTCTGTTGCAACAAGGATCCCAGATATTTGACACTTTAATATAATAATTCTCAACTTTGTAGACTCAAGGCATCCCTGGAAATATGCCGTCCCCTAGTTCTCACTCTTTTTTAACTACAGAAAAAGTTAAAAAGAAACCAAAACAATGATTTTGTTGCAAAAACCTCAAAGTCCCTATCTGGTCAGGATGCTTTTTAACACTATGAATTCCTTTGTGTAAACTCTGTGTTTACATGTTCACATGCATTTGCCATTCACCCTGGTTAAGAATCATGATCTCAATCACATAAAATCTTACAATGGCAGAGTAGGTACCACAATGTAAATGTGTGACCTGCTTAAGTATTAGATTTCTTTAAACTGACTGGCAATAGAGTGCACAGCTTGGTGTTTAGCTTCATGACTACTAAAATTCAACATCACAGAACGGGCAGTTGGCACCCTGGCTGCTCAACACACTTCAAGACTGAATGAATACAGGGACCGAACAAATTCTAAATCCTAAAAGAAAAACTCTCCCCAGTACCGGAATGCATCTATGGAAGCTTGCCTGTATGCTACCAAATCTATGAACGACTCAAAGTTGAGTCTTCACAAGCATGTTTATTTAAAACAAAATACCTTGCGAAGCAACAAGCTTTTGAGCAGCAGAACTGTTATAAGCACAGCACGCACAGGAGCTCTCACTGAAATTTTAGCAGTAAACCGAGTAAGATTTGCAGTTCTCTAGCTCAGTATAAAAGCATGCATTCATTCATTCTTCAAAAATATTAAGGAAAGCAGATTAAAATGACCAAGTAACTATACAGAACAGACCATACCAGAACGTCTTCGAGATTTACTTTTTGTGTTCCAAGTTGAAGCTGAAGTACTATTCTCTGCCTGAAAGTCAGTCATTCTAAACATGCTCATTTTAATTGTCTACCTTGAACAGGAAAATCAGAAGACAGGCTAGTTACTTAAAGACTGAATGTGCACATTTTACTATCACCTTGTATGGCCTGATCACCCATTTCTGAATATTTGTTCTTAGAATCCTATTATAATGAATTTGTCACCCAACTCAACCAGTATTGGTAAGTGTTTAAAATATATACTATAACCTATATCAGAAAACCTGGGGCATGGATGAAGATAAGCTGAATGAAATAAAAGCCTGAATAAAGCAAAAGCAACACTTATAAGCCAGAGAAAAACACACAGAATCCAGGATTTAAGAGTAAGATGCTAGTAAAGATGCCATCTTGATAGCTCCTCTCCACCTGTTCAGAACTGCTCCAAGTTGTAATGCCCCCCTCAATTTAAAGTACACATCTGGAGATTCTTTATATATAAAAAGTAGTCTCTTATCTTTTTACTACTAAATAATCCAAACCTATTGACATTCTGATCATGTAATAATGCCATGCTTTACCCAAGCAGACAGTAAGCAAGGCAACACCTTAGAGCAGTGATTCTCAACCCTGGGGTGCCATGAGATCCTTTTAAGGACACCATCCAATACTAGCACTATTAGGTATGCAACCACACCTATGAATGATTCACAAGATTAACCTAGAAATTTCAAATATGAATCCATGCTGTCAAAAATATTCTGACTCGCTGTGGTCTTTTTTTTTTCCTTTGAGTTCACTGCAGCAAAATAATTGCTCTATTCTTTTTTTCCTGTATTAAGAGTGACAGCTCAGAGCCGGCATTTTCCAAACAGTACCTTACAGTCTAACCAGGCTGAGAACCACTCCCTCAAAGACTTAACTAGGCTCAGAGGCACGAGCTTTCATAGGCAACAGAATCTGACAAAGCAGGCCCTACCTGCCCTTCAAAACATAGCTAACCACCTCTCTACCCATGGTGTTTCTGGTTTGCTTGTTTCTTCTTGGGGGAAGAGGCCCAATGGATGGAATAGGAATAGCCAGAGATCTTTCAGTGAAGTGATGCTTTCCCCTGGGAAAGACTTTTATGTTTACTTTAACTTTAAAATTGATAGGATGTTCAGGACCTACAAATAAGCCACTTTTAAATTTTAATTTTCCATAAATCTAAAAAGGAGTCCCGAACATATGCCAATTTCGGCCTTAGGGTGCGTTTTGTTTTTTTGCTGTCTTAGTGTACCTTTTATTTTCTCTTAAATAAATTCATGCCACATACATGTGAGGAAAAAACCGCTGAGAATGTAAGATTAAAGGTAAATACTGCACATCTTTAAAAAAGATGGCATAATTATAATTGCAGGTGATTAAACTAAAATATTCTTGGCCCAATGAAATGGTCTGTTGTAAGAATACTTGTATAATATCAGATTCTACTGACAATAAAAGGGTTTCCTGGCATGCTATCAGCTTCATGTTTAACCAATTACCATATTTATTTGAATCCAAAATGAGGCTCCCCCCCACTCAGCATGAGAGGGGGGAAAGCCCTTCGTCTTAGATTTGTGTACAAAGCAGGGGGCAGGGGTCAAGCAACTGTTGTGGCTCTGATTCTGGCCCCAAGCCCATGGGGCCAGACGTCTCCCTGCTGTAGCAGGAAGACCCCGTTTGACCCAAGTGTGGGGCCTGGCACCTCCCTCCTTTCCAGTCTGGGCATAGGAGAGGTCTGCAGCTCTGGCTGGATCCACAGCCTCAGCCCCAACCCCTACCTGTGGGGGCGAGGGAAAGCCACAGCTGTGCAGTGCCCCTCAGCACAGCCTCTCTCAACCCACGGGTTGCAACTCAAAAGTGGGTTGCAAGAACGTTGTAAAGAATTGCAGGGAGGTCCTAGGGAATCATGCTGTTTCCCCATGCAGGCTGCAACACTGGCAGCCTGCATGGAGCCAGCATGTATCCAGGGGTGTGACAAAGCACCAGGGGGACGGGGGGGGGGGGGGGGAATCACACAGAGACAAATTATGCTAATGAGTCCCCCATGTGAAAAAGGTTGAGAACCACTGCCCTAGTGGCTCATTTGCACCTGCAACCTCCTGCCCCTGGCTTCCTGCCAGCAGCCTGGGGCCCACACAGCGCTGAAGCATGGTGAAGACATAAGGGGCTAGAGCCATTCCTGCCACAGGTCACTAAGTGGTAAATAGTTGTGGTAAACAGTATAAATGTAATTGTCATTTAACTGTTTACATTCCTAAAAAACACCACCCTCCATTCCTTCTACCATGCAATCAACATGTACTTCCACCCAGACTTTCAAGGATTTCAAAAGCAGGAGGAACCTCTAGGCCCAAACTCAGCAAAGTATTTTAACATATGATTAAGTACCCCCACCTTCAGCAAAGCACTTAAGCACTGGATGTAAGCATGCAGTATGTTTTGCTGAAGGGATCCTAGAGTAGAATTTTTCCTGCTCAGTAAATACATAATTCTTTGAGACTGTTCTCTTGTATCAGCTTATTTGTGAAAGGGAATTAACTTTACTCAAAAGATGCTTAGTACCATAGCAGCAAGGAAGGCTGCTATTCAGAAGCCAACACCTTCCCACAAAGCAGTAACAGAGGACTAGACTAGTAGCGGAAGGCTGACACCATGAGATGATGCAAGATGCAATGCGACAGAGATGTCCAATGTGTGGCCTGGAGAAATGCAAACCTAATAATATATAAAGTGGCACTATCACATTTTCCAATGTCTCTTCATGGAACATTCCAATGTCTGACTAAGGAACATTTTACAGTTTTAGACCTACAGAGGGTTTTTTGTATCATCCATCCTGGGAGTCAAATTTGATGTTTCAAATTGCAAAGACACTATTTATGATGCACATTTTATGGAATAATAAAACTACACTCCATTCCAAAGAGAACTGACAAGAGATAAGCACCTAAGCCACATGTGATTTCTTTATTCGCAGGACTGACACAAAAGTCCCATTCCACACACGCTGTCAGCATTCAGGGTGGCCTCTAAGGGAGGCTGAGAAAACTTGTAAGCTGGTGAATCTGAAAAAAGTCTGAACACTTAGCAGGCAACCAGGAAGTCCTATTTTGCAGGATGCCATTTATTAAATAAAAATCAATTTAACTAGAAACAACACTTTAAAACACTTACGATAAGCATAAAAAGGAACTGCAAATCTGAAAATGTGGTTCTAAAAGACTGTCAGAGGTGTCAGGTTTCAGTCATCAAAATAAGAAGGCTACTGCCTCTAATGACCTGAGAGTTTTTAAATGACAATGCTACCTCTTACTTTATTTTCCTCTGTGAATGAAAGGTGATGTTCACCATGTATAAAGCCAGCCAGAAGACTTAAGATAGATGAGTTATAAATGATAAACCTCAGAAGTTATGGTTACCTAGTCCATCATTCAAAAAAGTAAAGCAGAACTAGAGGAGGTTGTGTTTGCCTATGCTCTATCTTCTTCAAGTCCTAACATTCCTTAACTTTTTCCTGGATTTCACATTTTGCTTCTATCTACAGTATTTATCTGGATAATAATAGTCACAGTGGCACAACAGGTGAAATATCATCAGCTTTACTTTGATTTTCTAGGGATGCAGAGAAAACCAGAAAGAGTCCTGATCCTCAAGGCGAACAAGAAAAAGCCATCTTGTGTGCGCTATGCTCCTCAAGCTGGAAAAATCAGGAACAAAAGTAGTAATGGAGTGAGGGAGATCAAGAAAAGAGTATATTAACACACAATAGTCTAGTGGCAGCCCAAATGCACTACCATGCTTGCTCCTTTCACTTCATGGGGGGGGGGGGACACAGCACAGCACTTGAGCTGTTGCTAAAGCAACACATTCAAAAGCTAAGAAAAAGATGCCTTTCATATTGTTCTATGGGGACCTCCAGCAAAATGAAAGAGCAAAACTGGTAAGCCAAGAATCAGCCTCTCATCCAGATTGAGGGGTACTGAGAGATGTTGCTTTCAAAAAGGGAGAAAAGGGATAGGGAGACACTGACAGAAAAAAGGAGATGAATGAGAAGAAATATAGCTTTAAGATATTTTAATATATCTTTATTTTAAGGAGAAAATGCATCTGAGGTTTAACTACCAATTCCTTGGCTGGAAAGTATTTCAAGATAAATAAACCTTTAAAATCTCCTCCTGAAATCTCCCTTGAAAATACTGAAGAAAAGGAAATGAGTTTCACCTTCACACTAGTGAGATACTCAAGTATCCCAAACCAAAGTACCAAAGGACAGAGCAACTAGTATACTGCATTTAACAACTGAAACAGAACACATTCAGGAGCAACCCAGATGCTAGTTGAAAGCTATTATTTCCAAAATGCATTATTCCATGTCCAGACAAGGTTCTTTGGGTAAATCTGATATCTTTTATTAGACCAACTGAAACAGTTGGAAAAAAATTCTTCTTTGAAAGCTTTTGGGTACAAATACCCTTTGCCAGGCTGGAGAAGCACAGACCAACTGAAGATGTTTCCTTAGCCTGATGAAGGGTATTTGTACTTGTAAGCTTCCAAAGAAGAATTTTTCCAACTATTTGGGCTGGTCTAATAAAAGATATCAGATTTACCCACAGAACCTTGGCTGCCTATGGCGTTAGATCAACACAGCTACAACCTTCCATGTCCTTAGTTTATGTTTTAAAGTGAACAGCCATGTCATAATGTCTACACTATTTTAAAAAAATAGGTTAAAAGTCAGCATCTCCATCACATGCCTTCAGACTTTCAGAACACTGCATTTAGCCTAACAAATCAATAGCAACCCATGAATCAGCACCATGTTAATTAACATGATATTAATGAATTAACATTAATTAATACTTAACACAAGCCAGCTCTGCAAACAACTACAGCAAGGTAAAAGGCAGATGCAAATGATTTACATGAACTTTAAAAATAAGTAAGTATACGAAAAACAACTACAAGAAGTTAACCCCTGCATGTCTCCAGTTATAGACACTTACATTTCAAAACTTAGTGACATTTCTGTATTTACCAAATAACCCAAGAGACATTTCAGCTGAGACCAGCTCCTAAACTGCAGCTTGCATCTGAACAGGGATAGTTAGATGGTGCAAGCTCTATTTTCAACCTCTAAACCACTTTAATACTTAGAAGGCTCTGAAGTTTTCTTCAGTGATTTTTTTTTTTTTAATGTGCCATGCAAATGACTTCAAACAATTATAGTGTTATTTGACTGCTGATGAAAAATGGTGTGGTTCATAAAAGGGAAAAAAACAACAAAAAAAACAGCCCATGAGCTTATGAAAACATAGTCCACATTATGGAAGTTGAAGGAACCCTAATATAGGATATAATATTAGAGCATAACCCCATCTATCACCAAAGGGATTCATATCAGTTTCTTTACAGAATCTCAAAAAACCCAAACATTATCTTCCTTAGACTGATAGAAGCAGAGCTAGCAAAACTGCGACATCACATCAACAAGCTAAAAGCAGACTTGAAAGGCAAATTTTTTTTTTTTTTTTTAGCAGGACTTGTACTTAAAACATGTATTTCATTTGGACACTAAAGTTACCATAAACATATAGTTTCTCCTAACTTTACTGCTGGAAGTTATTTACAGCAAAAAGAACTATGAAACTGAAGTTAGTGTTGCTAACTACAGAAATGCATCCCCATATTCATTTCAAGTTTACTACTATTTCTTATGTCACTTTGGGTCTATCGCACATTAAATATCATCTTTAGGTCTTGGCAAGGTGAGAGGCATAGTCAAAACCATAAAATTGTTTCTGCAGCCCATACAGACTGTCCCACCCAACTGCTCAACTTCCAGACCCTTGAAATGTCAGTGTCTGAATCTCTCCAGGCTGTCTTTAAATGCTGGGATAAGATGTAAACTGCTGACATTCAAAAAGGAAGGGAAAACGCCCTTCCCCCAAAAAGGAAAATGTTTCATATATTCCCTAAAGCACAAAACAGCAAGTGAGCACAAGCCAGTTTTTTCTGGAAGGCCATAGGTTCCAGTCCTACAAGCTATTCTACATAGGTGGATCACTGTCTGTAAAGTCAATGAAACATGCAAACGTTTGTGAACGCAGAACAGGTAGCAATGCTGGGACTGTATATGCCATTTAATACCCACTGACATTTTCAAAAGACAATAAACTCAAAACATATCAATATTCCCCAGAGTTTTTTGGTATGCACTGTCACATTCAATCAAACTTTTCTTTTCCACATTTTAAATGACATCTGCTTCAACACAGCTCGTATACTTTTCTGACAAAAAAAATGGAAAATTTCATAATTGTTCCATCAAAAATTATTCTCACAAAGAATCTAAAATATAATCTAAAACTAGAGGTGCACTGATATATTGGCCCATATCAGATCAGCACCAATAAAAGGAAAACTGACATTATCAGCAACTGGCTTTTTTTGGCCAGTGTAGCCAATAATGTCACAGATAAATACTGCATGCATGCACACAGCTGTCATGGCCAGGAATGCAGCCCAGCAGCTTAGAGAGCAGCACCCAGCCAGTAAGTTGTGGGGGGGAGGGAGAAAGGGCATGAGGGGTGTGCAGATTGAGGCCCCCACAATAACCCAACTTCTAGAGTCACATTCACCGCCCTGGTTGAATGGCACTTGCCCCTGCCCCAGTTCCACTCCCTACCTTATCATGGGGGCCTCTATCTGCCCCCTAATGTCCCCACCCCACGCAACTTAACCAGCTGGGCACTGCTCTCCAAACTACCAGCCTGCTTATCAGATAAGCCGATATGGCTGGTTAGTAAATCAGCTGTTGGTGTTGGCTAAAAAAAAAAAAAATCTTTTATCAGTGCACCCCTAACCTAAACATTTTCAAATTAATTAATAAGACAAAAGAATCCCCATAATCTAACCCTAAATATTTAAACCAACAAAGCAGTCCTGGAATGCATGTGCTTTACCCACAATTTTAAAACTATTTTTCAAAACAAGAATATAATTCCTAACCTCTAAACATTTTCAAATAGATCATATTCTTGAAACATTTAAAGATACTGACAGATGTCAGCCATGTTACTGATAAGCTGATACAAGAGAAGTTTATGAATGGTGATCTGTATTAAGCCCCTCTCTCTCCCCCTCCCCACCCAGGTTCCATACACATGTGCACACAGTTACAGCCTACTAGTAGTTTTGTACTGGAAAAATCCCTCCCTCCTGTGAAAATAAAAAGCATCTGCTCTTAGAAAAATATTCATTTGATTACTGCTTGAGAACTTTAAAACCAACATGAAAATCCTGTAAAACATATCCAGTAACTGGAAGAACACAAGTCTGCTACAGGATTTATCACGTAGCATAGTTTCTGAAGTCAGGCACAGCAGCCAAGTTAATCAGGAGACATCAGAAAATGTTTTCCAGTGCCCATTGTGTATGAATTCCTTTTCGCAGTGAGTGGCTCAGTTCTTCACAGCAGGTGGTTTTGCTGTCAGCTACAGTACTTGCAACTTTGGTTAACTCAGCTCCATGGAACTTAAAAACATTTTCATTTGTTGCCAGTATATACAATCAAACAATTTTGACTGTATAAAAGCACACAGCATTTACAGAACACAGGCAAACTGATTTACTTAAGAACAGAGGATATTTAATAGAATCTTATCAAGTGTACTCCCATTTCAATAGCACACAGACCAATGCCAAGTTCCAATTCAAATAGTTATGCAGATCACTAATCTTACATAGGAGTGTTCTGATTTAAACAAGATTGCTAAAGTCAGTAAAGTTACATATGCATTCAGAAGTAGGGCCCAAGTTACCAGATATGCATCCTTAATAATTCCATTCTAGTAAATGGTGGTACCAAGCAAGTTTCCACAGTATCT
This sequence comes from Crocodylus porosus, assembly GCF_001723895.1. Taxonomy (NCBI): domain Eukaryota; kingdom Metazoa; phylum Chordata; order Crocodylia; family Crocodylidae; genus Crocodylus; species Crocodylus porosus. The sequence continues at coordinate 105,499,595 of NW_017728943.1, forward strand.
CTTGGTACATCAGAAAGTAATTTGGACTAATTTGTAGCACTCTGAGAAACTCCCACCAGAGGGGCGAAGGTTTAAACCGATGAAAGTCAAACCTCCTGTCAATGAAGGAAACATTTTTTCCATGAATATTAAAAGACTACCTGAAAAGATGAAAAAAGATAAAATAAATGAATAAAAAGCTTTCACTTTTTTGGTTTCTTGACATGTATAAACTCAGCAAAACAATTTTCTATGTTTCCAAACAAATAGGCTTTGTTTAAATATCGGAAATTTCTAGCTTGTTCTTTTGTAGGCAATTTGTGGTGCCCAGTTAAGTGTGTCTCGAGTTAAATGGATTCATGGTCACCAGTTAACTGATAAATTATCAGTTAATGATTGCTTAAACAATTACTTACTGAGCCAGCAATATGGCATTTCAGCACCAGAAATTTGCTTTTGGAAACAGAAAACTGTTCTTCTGTGGGTTAGAAGGGGAGTTTTCAGCAATTCTGTTTGCTCCTAACAAGCCAATTTTTTGCATGATTGTTTTTCTCTTCTGTACTAGAAAAAGAAAAAACTCTTAAGATGAAACCATAAGATAAATTGTCAATTCATTCCAAATTAAAAGTGTTCATTGGCCTGCCTTTGGGTTTAAACCTTAAATATCAGTAGGCCAATGAATACAAGAAGGATCAATAGACAATTTCTATGGTTATTTTTTCTCTATTAGTGATACAGTCCAGCAAACAGCATACTGGACAGCCATGGGGCTCAGTTCCAATCCTACCTCCATATTTACGTTTCTTGTGACCTTTAGTAAGTTACTTCACCTCTCTATACATCTCTCCTTTTTTCCTGTCTTTACCAGTTTTACCTATTTAGACTGCTAATTTCTGCAGGGTCCTTGCTCTCGATTCCAATATTCCTAATACTTGCACTCACCTACATTAAGACCTATCTAATACAGTGCTACCACAATGCAAGCAATAGAAACATGTAAAGGAAAGCAACACAATCATAAAAGGTCAAAAAATGCAGAATAAATAAATACATGCAGCCTAAGAGGTGGAAGCAAGATCACAGACTTGTGACATTATACAGGGCGCAAACACCTTAAAAATAAGGAAATAATGAAAAATGTTCTCACTTTGACTATATAATAATATAAAAATGTGTAAAATGTAACCTTGAACATTCAGAACACAGCATCCATGGCAAACTGCTAGCTAACAAAATGAAAATATGATAATCAATAAGTGTTATTCATGTAGTAATATCAGACCTATATTTCATGGTGTGGCATTTTCAAACCATGAACAAGCCAAACAAAAGAGGGAAGTGTCTTCATCTGGCTATCCAAAGGGGGGGTGCCTAAAGATCATCCAGTTTAGCAACTTAATTGCCTTTATGTTATGTTATTGACATCTGAAACACAAGGAAGTAATATTTTAAGCAGCTGAAAATATTAAGCCCACCACAACTAGTAAAGATTTGAACATCTTAACTGATAGGAGCTGCATTTACAACCCAAAAGCGGGAGCAGTACTAGAGTTCAGGCAATGGCAGCCAAGAGGACTGGTACTCCATGGAGGAAATTTAAGACTATGAAGTCTAAAGCAAACACATCCAAAACATAGGGCCTTTTTGTTTCTACCAAAAATTGCTTTAAAGCATTTCTAAATCATTCACCACACTTTATAAAAGTGCCAGGGGGAAGGATTTATAAATATGATCCATCTGCCATAACACTTTTACAGAAGAAAGTGAAGTAAACTTTCAAAAAAAACTAACAGGCTTAAGACTGTTCAAAAAATATTTACATTGGGAAAAACAAAAACAAAATATGACCAAAAATGGGGTGGGAAGGGGAAGATTAAAAGATTTAATATTAGAACTCTGGCATCACCAAGTCTGTTTAAAAAAATTCTAACCCCTAAACCCTTTTAAATTTAACTAATAGCAAGCTAATGAGTAAGTTTATGTATCTGGCTTCAAAATATGGAGTAATGATTCCTGGGCCTTCACAAAACCCGGTATCTTCTGTAACTGAAGTTAATATCTTGCTGAAGAGTGGCATCACATTTTTCTTCCTTTGTGCAGAATGGCTAGCCTAAAGCTAATACTTTATTTCTCATTAATAGCACTAGTAAATTTGGGCAGAGCCAGAATTTCTCACTGTATGGCAAATGCACTTTGCATATTTAGTTGGGGCCAGTTCTTTTATTTACAAAATTACTCTAGGCATTAGTCAATGTAAGGCTAGAAGCAGACTGGAATGCCGTTTGGTACACGCATATAAAAAGAAATGGGTAAGCTCAGCACTTGGAAAGGTCACTTGCCTGAAGGAAACAGGAAGCTTTCCTTGGCAAACAAACTTCTGCAAAACACAAGTTTGCCAACAAATATTAATTTTTAATCAGATTATATTAAATACAATTAGATTTCTCATGTACAATTGCAAAAATAACATCCTCTGGTTCACATACCATTTGTTTCTGGAAGATTATCTTTTAAATCACCAGACAGCTTCAGAACCTGTGGCTACTCATAGTTTTTCAAAGCTGCAGGCCAATAAATATTGATGGGATTTGGGACAGTATTAACTGTTAATTTTTCAGAAGTTTTAGGTAGCTGTAAAAACAACAAAAAAAGAAGGTCAATGTGACCTCAATGCAAAATTTAGGAAATCAAGGAAGCTAAAAGGCAAGCAAGGAAGTTCTTCCAGATGAGAGACTTGAGATGGTGAATGTTTAGAACAGGCTTGTCAAACATACGGCCCGCAGGCCGCCATGAGGCCCTCCAAGCTGTTTTAAGGCCCGAGGTGCTGTGACAGGAAACGAAAGTAAACACTTTACTTTTGTTTTGGGGGGTGGCGGCATGATGTGATACCACTTCCTGTGAGGTCTTTGAATATGGCTCGTCGGCCCACTGGGTGATAAGAAGTTCATAATCCGGCCCCACATTCAAAAAAGTTGGACACCCCTAGTTATAGAGCAACTAAAACCCTTCATATTACACAATCAGAAAACAGGAGCAGAACGGCGAAACACTCCATCTATTCTTTGTAGCCCAAAGCCTATGGGCAGAGGCACTAGAAAAAGAATAAATCTGGTCCACTTTCCTTGTTGCAACAAGAGTTTTCAGTTGCTTTTAAAATTTACTTGGCACCTATAGGCCAAAGGCTACTGTGAAAGATTAAATTCCTGAGTAAAGTCTAGAGAGCATTCTGCTCTTAGCCATATACACATTACCAGCAGCTGGAAGATAGTGGGGCATTTTCATTTGGATGCTGCCCCTGGAAAGAAGCAATGCATTTGCTTTTAGACCAATGGTGTTCCATCTTCTTCAGGCCCAATGGGCTTTGCACAGCAGGATCAGGCCCAGGGGCCCAGCACCACCCCCACAATGGGATCAGCTGCCTGATCTAGTGCACAGGGCTCTCCACGGGTCAAAAATTCGGCAGCAGCCACTGCTGCCCTACCACCAAGTTTTTGGACCTGCAGGAAGCCTGTGGACTGGATGAACCAGCATTACAAAGCCAGATCTGCCACAGACCAAGGGTTGAGGATCCCTGTTTAAGACTTTCTATCAGCTAGTAGGTTTAAGCCTTTGGCTGTACAGTACATAGTTATAAGCCCTAGCATATAAAGGTGTGAAGAGAGATAATTATGATATAAATTAAAAGCACATGTGCATGAGTAAGCACAAGCAGGCTGCCAATGCTGCCAGCTCTAAATAGCAGATAAAGGTGCCCATGGCCCTCTCTTGGCAATGGACAGCATATACAGGATGCAACAGACCAGGAAGGCTTGCTCTACTGTTGCTGTCACAAGGCACTACTTCCAGGTTGTGTCAAGGCAGGCAGCAAGTACACACGCATGACACATTTTTGACTGTCCCTGCGTACGCTGCTTTCCCAGACAGAATCTCAAAGCACACCTCACAACTGTTCTTGTTGGACACAGAATGGGATAACAGGGTACCAGGCCCAGCACTCATTCAGGGCTGGAGAAACAAGCAGCAATGGGGAGGGATCTGTCTAGCAAGCTACTATAAAGGAGGGTCTATGTGCAGAGGTGGTCCTCCAGGGCAGCAAAAACATCCACAAGGAGGGCAACTTTCACTTCAGACAAAAGATGCAAAGCCTGAAGTGCAGGCCTGGCCAGTTGACTACATTTTTTGCAGAGAACCAGGTGGACCAAGCTGAATCAAGGTGGTGGACCAGCTGAATGGTATACGACTGGAACAAGGAAGCAATGAGGCTCCCAGAGAATAAATCTTGGTGCCCCTTGGTACAAGGCCAAGTTATAGACCACTGGTTATTGCAGCAGATCAGAAAAATCACATCTACCTACTTACTCTGGAGTTGGGAATCAGAAACAGGCTTGTCAGCCTCAGAGGAGGCTGTGGTAGAAGGGTGTCCTAGTTGAGGCAACCAGGGCCCAAGAAGAAAGTTCCCAATCAAGGTTGAAGCCCCTCACCCAACCCAAGAAAGTGAAAGTTTAACCATTGACGGGGAAGAGTTTACCAGCAAAAAGCCAAAGGGCTTCCAGGCAGAAAACAGCCACTCTGTTCATCACACTGATCAGGCTATAACCCCCCTCACTGGTAGGGACACAAAGAAAGACAGACTGCTGGAGCCAATGATGCCCATTCCAGAAGACCACAAAGTTCTGAAGACTTTTAAGTGGGGTCCCTGGCTATCAGGATGGCACACACCTGTGCCACAGAGGAGCAGCAGCAGCCATGTTATTGATGACCAGGACCTGGTTTCAGCAGAAGCAGCTGGACAGGTGTCAGCATCACTGCTGCAGTCATATCACAAATGCCTCAACAAAGTCTGTGCTAGATATGCCATCCGGGCCAAGGAAAATAACAAGAAGAAACATGTCACTTTGGGCTCAATTGAGAGAGAAGTTTATACTGATAATCTGTGAGAAAATATAAAGGAAAAAAGAATAAATAAATGGGGGGAAGGAGTGGAGAGACACCAGAGATAACACTAGAGAAGTTACAACAGCTAATATAAGAAAGAGTGAAACCAAGAAGAAGTGTAGGTAGGTGCAAGAGCAACAAACACATGGCAAGTTTTATTTCTAAAGCGCTTGTAAGAATTTGATAATGTGAAGAAAACTGTTCTTCCCTTTAAGAATTGTTCTCCCATCTCAACTGCCTGAGAAAGGGAAAATGTATTTCTGGCTTACCTGAAAAAGGCTTTTCTTAGGAGTAATGAGGTCAACAGAACCTTGGTGTTAGGTTCAATTCTACGCAGCCTTCAAGGCAGACCAAACCTATCAGTCAGTGGGAAAAAGAGTTTTGGTTCCATTTACAGAAACCACAGATTAAGCTATGTCTCTAGTTTAGGATGCCTCTAACCACTCGGTGTGTAAGTTTTCCTTATCAGTAAGACTAAACAGAATAATCATCCTGCATAGCAAGGAATTCAATGAATAATGAATGAGTAACTGGCACTCATTTGTTATCCTATACCTTGAAGGGCCAGTCTATTCTGCATGGGTTGGATCTGAAGAACACTTTACTCCACAAAAGGAGATTTCCAGGTAGGGCACAAATAAATGTTCCTGTTTTTATTCACAAAGAAGTCAACAGATCCATTACAATGGGATTTCATAGCAGTACTCACTGCAGAAGAGGGAATTCAGAGCTGGAGATCTAAAGAGGCAACTAGTAGCTGCTTTAGAGATTTGTTTGTATGGAGTATATGATCTTTCCGCCTATGAAGCTGCCACAGATGCAAGCAAGCATGCTCCATTGTTGGAAGATGTTATACTGACTCAGAGATGCAGTGCTGTAGTCACATAGAGATAGGAAATAATGGAAGCCTTTTCCTCTTTGACAGCAGAAAATAAAAACAAAATATAATTTTTGTCCCCGAGTTGAGGTACTTAAAGAACTCTGCAGACATGCAAAACTTGTCACAATTTCTCCTTGGCACTGGGGAACTACACAGGGTGGAAAGACAATTTACAGTTCTCCACGATACCTGGAATTACCCTTAAAACTGATCCTACCTTCATTATCAAAGTACATACAATTTTAATTTATGGCAAATCCTGTCTGTATTAAGGTTCCAGGAAGATCTCTGAAATCAGACTTCAGAACCAACAAAATGGCTAACAAAAAGAACAAATTAATAATTAGAAAGTAATGAAACAAGTGGTTCAAACTAGGAGGGGGAGGTAGGGGGAAGCCTTTAGCAGCACTAGGAATTATATAAACCTCTACAAAGAACTCTGTCCTTCAGAAGAATATAAAAGAAAGAATTACTGGTCTCGTGCTGGAAATCTGGGTTAAGATTAAATCCAATACTTTTCTGCTGTATTACAATATAATACCAGACAAAAGAGAAACTATTAAATGCCTGTACTGCCAGACCTAGCTCAGGTCCATCTTGAAGAAATCAAGAAACTGAAATCCCAATGCAAAAGTAGGGTTAGAGTTTACCAATTGGTACAAAGGCAAAGGTCTCATCCCTACTTCCACATCCTACTACAAAAGACATGGGAAATCTTTGACATGTAGAAGATACCAGAGAACAAAGGACTCCACAGCTGGAGTACTGCGTCCAGTTCTGTGCGCCCCACTTCAGGAGGGATGTGGACAACACTGAAAGGGTCCAGAGGAGGGCCACCCGCATGATCCGGGGACTACAGGGCAGACCCTACAATGAAAGACTGCGGGACATACCTGTTCAGCCTTCACAAGAGAAGGCTGAGGGGGGACCTGGTGACCGTCTATAAACTCACTAGGGGAGACCAGAAGGGTTTAGGGGAGACACCGTTTCCCCTAGCGCCCCCTGGCATGACAAGGAACAATGGACACAAATTATTAGAGAGTAGATTTAGATTAGACATCCGCAAGAAC
>NW_017728943.1:105506533-105512985 GCF_001723895.1 Crocodylus porosus
CTGGATGAGTATCTAGCTGGGGTAATGTAGGCCCAGCACTCTTTCCTGCTTATGCAGGGGGTCGGACTCGATGATCTGTTGAGGTCCCTTCCGACCCTAGCATCTATGAATCTATCCCTTGAACAGTGTTTGACCCTCCTTAAATGTCTCACTGCAGGCTTGCACCTGTATTGATCTGTCCTAACTGCTTTTACCTACCGGAAATTCTCATTTAAACCTGGTCTTACTAATTTAAACACCCAAATGACCCAAGACCCTCCTGGGGAGAAACTGCTTTGCAGAATAGATAAAAGGAAGCTTTGTAGCAGTTTCATGGAAGTAGAGTCCACTAAGAACATCTATGCAGAACACTGATTCCAGAAGGAGCAGTACACACATATCCTTCTCTTGAAAAGCTGATGGAAGGATATGAGAGATTTCTCAAGATTTTTAACCCTTTCTTCAGTAAGACACTTTGTCTATTTATTCCAAAACAGGGAGTCCACAGACAGTGTTTCTGGATGAGACTTGGTTATGAAGGCTATTCAGAAAAAGATAGCTATATATCCTTTCCTGTCTAGGAGCTGCTATTAAAACTGCCTGCATTTCTTATAACCTCCTGTGGTGTTCCTGATAAGCCAAGGGGTCAGAGCTTGCATTGATTGATAGGTATGCCCAGAGTAAGGCCTAGGAAGACATCAGTGGGACTGCTGAGTTGGGATTCAAAGTCAGGCATTATTCAAATCTAATGATGCCATGCAGTATCCTCATTGACAGCTAGTATGGATTTTAAGGTCTCTAACTTGAATGTTGATTTCTTCTTATGAATATGTTGCAAAAATTCAAGATGAGGAATTCTCCGTAGTCTGATATTTTTAATAGATTGAGAGGGATCATACTTGCAATGCTGTCCACTCACATTATTCTTACTTCTGAAAGTATTAGAGGACAGTCAAAATATCAACTGATAGTTCCTATTATTCTCATAAGCCTAGTGCACCTTCAGTGGTTTTCAGATCTGAAGGAGAAGGAAGAGGTGATGACTAGACCCGACTACCTGCAAAGATCCTATATAAAAAGAAAGCCACTCTCACATAACTCTTTCTTATTAGAAATGAGTTCCTGACTACCAGAAAAAAAAGAGTGTATTTATCTTTATTAGGAATATCAGGATAAGTTTAGACTGGTACACACTGAGGAAGCTTCTGGCCTTATATAATGGAGGGAAGGATGTGGAAAAATGGGAGTAAAAAAAAAAACAAACAAACAAACATCAGACAATTATCTGCTGTTCTTTCTTGTCTAGGACACTCCCTTGCTATTTACTGGATGTGCTGCTGAAGTATAAACTAATATGGGTTAGCATCATGATCATATGATCATGGAACCCTACAACAGAAGCTAGTAATGAGATTTCGTCAGTTAGGACAGGGTAATCCACATTAGCAGGTGGGGACAATAGCCCAATAGTGTCCTAGTCTTTTAGGTCTGGCAAGAAATCCACATGCTACTATCACACCATCCTGGGGAAGGTAAATAGCTGTAACCAGGGTGACCATACATTCTGGCTTGGCCAAAAACAGCTCTGGTTTTCCAAGCCAGCTGGTTAAAATTGAAGCAAAAGTCCCAGATTAATGGAGCTACCATGCCCACATGTGCCCTGCCCAGCTCTCCCTGAGCACCCTTCCTTCTGCCTGGGGAAGAGATCAGCCAGGGTGGGGAGGGCTGGGGAAGTGGGCCAGGGCTTGGGCAGCTGTGCAGGGTGAGCCAGGATGGCCACCCGGTGCCAGCAGCCTCATGCCCTGCCGCTGCAGCCACTACCAAGGTTCACACTGTATAGTAGCCCCAGGCAGCTACTAGTGGCAGTAGGGAGGTGCCATGTAGCTACCACACAGGGGCTGTTCCCAGCCAGATGGAGCCTGTGAGCTGGGAGGACAGAGCCTTGTCACTGACCTGACCTGCCCTGCCCTGCCCTGCCCACTATCAAGGCTTCTGGGAACCACAGGGTCAGGTGGGATATGTGGTGTGGAGGGGTATGTGCACACATCCCCCATCCCAGATTTCCTTATCTTGCCCCAGACTTCCTTCAAAATAATATAGTTACCCTAACTATAACTGTAACTATAGACTTCCCTAGGACAACTACAGACCTCAGGCAACTTATAATACATAAAAGAGTAAGCACAGCCTTGTCTGAAAAAGTTTATCCTCCATGAATTTGTAAAGATTTTTTTTGCAAGATGAATGTCTAATTCTGATTTGACTAGCTGGCTTTCCAGCAAGGGGAAAGTTTTTGGTTTGGTTCGGGGTTTTTTTGCTGGGGGGGGAGGAGACAGAGAGAGGAAGGAGGAAAGGGACAGACTTCATCCCTGAAGGTTCAGTGGGAGTCCCTAGCCAATTTGCAGCACTGGGGGAAAGACTGGAATGGCTGACAGAGCAGCCCTGAGCCACTGAAGAGCTGGGCAGCAGCAAAGATTATGTACAAGGGAAGGAAACCATGAACCTGCGGGCCTTTACCAAGCACTTTTTGCTGTCTGTTCCCAATCCCTGCCAGGAGTCGCTCCCTGCTGCAGAAGCCTAGGGGGAAGAGGCTGGACAGCTACTCCAAGGTCAGCTTTGGGCCTATAAGCAAGGGTTCCAGTAGCCAGCCTGACAGGAGGCTTCCCCTGCCTCTGATATTCCAGTTCAACCTATAGCTTTCTTGCATATATGGAGGTAAGTGAAGACAGGAAGCTGTCACTTGTACCAGTCCCATGCCAGGCTTTGGTCTCCAAAAAGGGCACAGATCTTCATACTGACATGCAATCAACAGGAAAGCTACAAGACTGGTAACATCTGGCACATATACACACTTGAAAAAAAATGTTCTCACCTTCAACCTTCTCTGGAATGCATGGGTAAGCAATGCAACAGAGTCCCAGTAACTGAAGAGGAAGCAGATTCTCCACTAACAGAGCCAGATCCTTACAGCCTAGGGCATTTGTACACATGCTTGCACCACAGCGCTAGCCACTTTTAAAAGCACCTGGTGATGCAGCGCATACATTTGTATAAATGGCAAAATGTGTCAGCCCTGAGAAAATGGTGGCAGCATGCTTTTAAACTAAAATACACTGAAGGTGTTTTAATTCATAAGCACATCACCACCATTTTCTGCATGCTGACATGCATTTCGTCACTTCTACAACTGCATGTGACACAGTGCAGTGTGCATCAGCTCACATGCAAAGCCGACTTAATTAATCAAGTCTGCTCCAACGCACCGGATCTCTGGTGCGTTGCAGCACAAAAATGCATGTCTGTACAGAAGATGTAGAGACTATGAAACCAAGGCTCTCTGAACGTGGTCAACAAGGAGACAGACATGTCTCTTTTATCCTCATGCAGACGGATGGCAGTACTGTGCTTAGACCAACTGGAACATGACATGGACTAACTGCAACTGTTCAGCAGAAAAAACAGGTTTCAATGGAAGGATGTCTTATTGTACATGAGTTACTACTCGACAGATCCCAAATTATTTACTGAATAAAAAACTGCATCCTTGTTAAACCACATTTCTGGGGTCTTGTTTTTCTTTTTGCAGTGTTTGAGATAAAGATTTCTTTCTTTAAATTGCAAAATTTAGGCATAGGCACACTTCTTTGGGTGTGGAGTGCCAATATGCATTTTTCACCTTATTAAAAAGGTTACGGGCTTGTCTACATGAAGTTCCACCATCGAACCTGTGTAATTATACTAATGTAAGTCCCTCCATGGACACTTTTCCCAGAACAAGTGTTCATGCAGAGTCATACTGTTATAAAAGCAAGATCAAGAAGAGCTGGCGAGTAGAAGATTAAACATTTAAGGCAGATTTTTTATAGGAACATGATTGAGTTTTACTAGGTTTTTAAAACTTCAGAAGTCCATGATTATAATACTGTAGCACATTTTGCTTCACTTAAAATATACTACATAACATTACTTCCATAAACTAAAAAAACCAAAGACTAAAATAATTAAGCTTTATTTTTCAGAAACAGTGCATTACACCTATAGCATATATAAACTATCTGTAGTACTGACATTACTATTCTGCTACGAATTGCTCTATCATGACAGCTGCTGAAAAAAAACCTGAAATACCTCTTACAATATCAAACTTGTAATACTGAAATCCTGAGAAGCCTTCATAAAGGCCAAACTTGATGTGTACCACTTTAAATCACGTACTCATTCCACAATTACAGACTTCAAATTAGTTTCTGTTGAGAAGCCAGTTTTTCAAAATGTGCTGCATGGCATGAAGGGTACTACTGTTAGGTTTACCATCCTAAAAACTGCAGTCAATTTAAGGTATTAAGGGGTAAACAAATCTCCAATCCACAAAAGTTAGGATCATGTCTAATGCTACGTTAAAAACACAGGACAGTCCATTAAGTGGTTAGAAGTATAGTTCACCAGACCTGCCAAGGACAACACAGTTAACTAAGTAAGTGTTAACAAATGTAAATATGTTGGTAGCTGTTATTTGTTCCACTATGAAGAGGCTCTGACCTTAAAGCAGATCAGTGTTTTAATCACTGCATACTGCAAAGGCAAATCCTAAAAACAAGCCACTAGAACAGGAATGTCAAACTCATCTGGCCCCATAGAAGGTGATGACATGGGGCCAATCCACAGGCCAGATCAAGCTCACTTTTGAACCATCTACCCATAAGCTTGATCCACTACATGCAGCACCTGCCTGGGCCAGCCCAGAACCTAATTCCAGCAAGCACTGTGGGCGAAATGGGGCCAGTTGATGCAGCATGTGGGTCAACAAGGAAGCAGTGAGGACTAGATTATAGGGCTCCATGGGCCAGATTCAGCCTGCAGATTGTGTGTTTAGCACCACTGCGCTAGAATATTTTAAAATTATATGTTGTGCAACTTAAAAGTTCTGGAAGCAACTTATTGTAAGCTGCATGATGAAATAAATTAACCCCCCTCCAAAAAAAGACAAACAAATACAGGCCTGTAAGTATAGAAGAGTTTATACTCCAATGCTGCAACCATTCAGGCCTTTGCCTACATGTGGCAAATGAACAACATTAACAAATACAGAAAAGTATGTTCAGCAACTATTCTAGAATATAAAGTATAACTAGGAACTCTGTTCTGGTAAGGTATGTTACAATAACTGATGAAACAGCTTTATTACTAATCTATGTAAAAAGAGTATATATGCCCTTTATTCACCCACCTCAGACTAACCAGGTTTCTTGCATTTTATGAATTAAACAATTCATGCAAACACAAAATTCAGCAAATTAATGGTTTAAAATCTGTGTCAAAAGTTGCCTACTCTTCCTGACAGTACATATTCACATTTACTATAACATGACAAGTTGAGTCTTTAAGGCCACAGCACTAGGCCCAGCTCTTTTATTAATAAGTTCTGAATGTTACTCTTCCCAGAGGTAAAGTGACTATAACCTATATCAACACCTGCTGAAAAAGAGGTCAGGACAATAAAAGAGCTCTTTTCTGCTAAGTAGAGAAAGACACAGGGAAAGCTGTAACTTGATGAGATGGACCTCTCCAGGGAGAGTGATGAAAATTGGGATAGACCTAGAAGCAGGGTTCCTCATTAAGAGAGAGCATGAGGGAGAACGTGAGCAAAAGATGCTCCTGAGTAAAACACAGGCAGAAGAACTATGGAGGTCAAGTAAGCCTGCCAAGTCAGGAGTAAATGAGCATGCAGTTAGCCACACCACACCAGGCTGGGGCCCAAAGGAAAACCCCTTGGTTTTGGACTTTAAATTTAGTTTTGCCAAAGCCATGCTACCCTACCATTCAGTGAAAGGAACAGCTTAATCCTTAATCATTGAGTTGTAGCAATTCTCTGTTAAATCATGCCATGACTAAAACTGTTTTCCTACTGCAAAAATACATGTTGTGTCTATATAGTCACCCTCCAGAAGTTCATGATGAATAATGTAGTTCTATTACAATGCAGTCCTTTTACCCATCCCCAAAAGCTTCCAAACTGAATTAAGATCTTACAAATAGTAAGTCAGTCATCTTAGTCAACTCCTTCCATGGTAGCATTCTGATAAAAAAAAAAAAAAAAAAAAAAAGGATTTTAAGAATGGATGTAAACAATAAAAATGGTGGGCTGGCAAAATTACTCAGCAAGGTCATTCTACATTAGGGAGTGGCAAAGAAAAACCCACAGAGTTGTGAATCAAGACAAACAGTGTACTTATGCTGCAATCACTAGAACAGAGTGGTCAGGAAAGATTATGTAATGAAAGACAAGGTCAGGCAAGTAAATAGTGGCAGTATTGTACAGGGACTCCAAGAGGAGGACAAAAAACTTGAATTGAATACACTGGAGCAGACAGATGATAGTTTCAAAAGAGACATGGAAATATGACTTACACAGTCAACTCAACAGGCAACTATAATTACCTAAACACCACCAAAATACTACATTAGCAATACAT
>NW_017728943.1:105513085-105524651 GCF_001723895.1 Crocodylus porosus
GCAAGATAAATATTAACCACAAAATAAGACTCAAGTCACCCATACTTTGGGCAAAGAAATAGAACTACTGCACATTTGTTGAGAAGATAAAAGGAATATTTGGAAAAGCAGAAGCAATACTGATAAAGTCGTCAGAATCATATATCCTACCCAGTATCAAAAAATCAACAATAATTAAATTTCACTTTGCTGCTAACTGTGAGCAAGATAAATATTAACCACAAAATAAGACTCAAAACACATCCAATTGTTATGGGGGCATGAAAAGCAGTTTCTTTTCCCCACAGTTACTGTACAACTGAAAAATATACAGCTGTATCTATAACTTAGAGAAAGCCAACATCAAGAATAAGAGTGCTGCACAACAGGAAAAGGCATGCCACCAAGGGCTGAAAACCAATGTTCAGCTAAACCTAGTGGTTTCAAATAAGAGCCATGAAGGGGAGAGTTTGCATATCACATTTCTTCCTAGCAGTGCAATGCATGTTTCTGATCAGTTACCAACTCATATTTTCCAAAATATTTTTCAATCACTTTATTTATTTATTTTTTTTTAAAGGAGAGAGCAAGAAATGGAGTAAGTGCAGTGGATGAGCCTTTTTATTTTAATATTCTAGTATAACGTTCATATCAGACTTTTCAGGAATATCACAAGCATACCTACAGTTATTTCCTTGAATGTACAGAAGTAAGGGTGGTTTGTTTTCTTCAGCCTCTTCAAGGAATGAACACTAGAAATCTTTAGTTCTTTGACAAATACAATCTTCCCTACGGTTTCCATTCAGAACCTTGTTGCACCGTCGTTTTGACCACGTAACTATCCTCTGTATTCCTCCACCGAGTCCATCTTTCCTACTATATCAACACTAAGCTACAGGCCTTCATTTGCAAGACCCTTCAGAGGCTCTCTACCTACCATCTAGCAATAAGTATGCAGAGCTTGACTTTTGCCTCTATCATCAGCTGATAATGCCAGCTTCTGTCACATACTTGTTAAGTTTCCAAATAAGAGACTGTTTGTTTTCACATGCTACCACTTATGTTTAGAAAGTGCATCCCATAAGCATCCACAAATTAATTCATTATCTCCCTTAAAATTCTCCTTTGCCAAGATGTCTATAAATTTGGCAGCAGACTGGCTACTGGCCTGCTAAGTCATGCCACTCATGATAACCAAAAGGAATCGGAACTCGTGGTAAAGATTATATCTTTTATTTGACCAACTAGATTTTTGCACAAAAAAAAATTCTTTTAAGTGCAAGCTTTTGGGCACAGGCACCCTTCTTTAGAGAATAGGAGAAAAGGTCGTAAAAGTTCTCCTAAGTAGAAGTGAAAGTTCATCTCTCATATGAGAGTTGAAGGTGGGGTAAAATCTCCTGTTTGGAACCATTCTTTTTAAATGCAGATTAGGCTCAGAAAAAAGTGGAAAAGCGGGAAAAGACTATGGAAAAAACATCCAAACTTTCCCTGAGCCTAATCTGCATTTAAAAAGAATGGTTCCAAACAGGAGATTTTACCCCACCTTCAACTCTCATATGAGAGATGAACTTTCACTTCTACTTAGGAGAACTTTTACGACCTTTTCTCCTATTCTCTAAAGAAGGGTGCCTGTGCCCAAAAGCTTGCACTTAAAAGAATTTTTTTTTGTGCAAAAATCTAGTTGGTCAAATAAAAGATATAATCTTTACCACGAGTTCCGATTCCTTTTGCCTCTAGACCAATTCAGGTATCCAGGGTTGTAGCTGTCTCATAATAACCAATACTCTCTTGCTGGTTTCCTGTGCGCCTCTTATCTGAGGATGTAAATTCTCTGGGGATAGGACAATTTTATTCCATCTCTTCACAGTGCCTACCACTAGATCAATGAGTCTCAACCAGGGTGCTACCAGATCCTTTAAGGAAAGGTAAAGAGAGATGACAGGTGTGAAAAGAAAAGAAAATAAGGGCAGGCTCAAGCTTGTCCCTTCCTGGCCAATCTATATTGTCTAGCCCCTTGGCAAGGATTAAGCACCATAATATAAAGTAGTTTCTGAATTTGGCTGCTACTCAATTCACTAAAATTATGGAGGTATGCCTCAAGTCCAAAAAAAAAAGGTTGAGAACCACTGCACTAAGTGCTACCATCACATCTACATATAAAATGGGGGGGAAAAGGGGGAGATATTGCTTCTAGCTCTCTAAGTGGAAGTACATAATTATTAATTCACCAAACTAGCAAATTATCCTGCATTCTTAGGGACTAGAAGAAACATGAAAAACAGCCACTCCCCTTTCTAAGCAGCAGATATCTAGCCTTGAGTTACAAAGTCAAGTAATTCCCACAGAAACATCATTGTCTAATTGTCATTTACATTATGTTACACCGATATATGTGATCCCTCTGAGCCTGTTCACAGTAAATTTGATTATGGCACCCTATACTCCATCGACCAAGTTATAAATGAAAATACTGAATAAGATTTGACCCAAAATGGATGCCTGAAAACCCTGCTAAACTATGTTCAATCTTTGTGCCAACTGGAATTAATATTACATGGGCATGTAATTACCTAGTACCACAAATGTTCAACACCCAACTGCTCACCATGTGATCTGCAAACATTCGTTTTCAGCAAATTTTTTTTTTTTTTTTTTTTTAGTTTAAAAAGGTTTCAGTCCCCACATTTGTGAAGATCTTTCACATGCAAGTATAACAGTTGGTGCAGATCTGTCTTCTTTCCTGCTATGTAGAGATACAATGACAGAGATGTCAGCTCAAATCAACCCTGGAGTGCTGTTAACTCTATGATGATATCATGTTAGCATTAATTATTTCATTACTTATTATTCTAGCACATAAGAAAAAGGAGCAGGAATTCAGTTCATAAAGGAAAATGACGTTTCTTATTTCTTTTCCTATGCTAAGGAAGAAGAGACTAAGGCCCTTTCATTACATACAAAACTTAGTAATGTTTTGCCTACATGGTTATGTGAGCTAGGGGTGTGGAGATTACATCCAGTAGCAGGTATACTTCAGCCATCAAAACCCACAATGTGGATCAGCTTGCAGAAGGCTGTTTCTGTTAGCAAAGCTTCTGTCATTTAGGGAGCCAGTGTTTTGCTGCTTCCTAGGGTTATTCCTTCAGTCAGAAGAATGCAACTATGGGGGGGGGGGGCTCAGCTGCTGCAATTAAAGCAGCAGCAACCCCCTAGCATGAACTAAGCACCTGACAAAAGGAAACAAGAATTGGAAAGGACAACCGGGAAAGAAGGGGGGGAAAAAAAAAAGACAGTGATGGTCTTAATGTTTTCACTGTAAACAATACTATCCAAGTCATTTAGGTGTTGAATAATGTTAAACTTTGTTAACAAACCACATCGATTTTTGTGCAAATTTCTCACTGACCGTAGGGGAGTTTTATAGCAAGCTCTCCTCATCCTATTGTTTTATTGCTTCATATACAAGTGTGTGACGTTTGAAGCAGTTTCCACTATGAAAACTATTTGAACTATAAAAACGTATTACAGTAATTTCCATGTCTCTTCCCCCCACCCCCAAACTATTACAGAGCTGCCCTCTCAATCCTTTGAGACCTAATTTAAAAGATTTCCCCAAAACATTTCCACTGCCACTTCAGTTTCCAACATGTACTTATTTAGGGTCTCAATTTGATATTAGTTATGTATGTTTTCCTGAACTCTGATGATTTTGACCCCTTACCTTCAGTTACTGAATTACTCTTTCAAGGTGTCTTTTTATTATTAGTTTTATACACCAATTAGCAACTTAAATTTAAACCCATCCAAGAAGTTAATGGAAACGTGATTGATTGATATTAAGAGGAAAATGAGGTATCTATATAGAAAATCACTGGATCTGAAATAACAGTTTCAATAGCAAGTCACTAAACTCTAATCACCTATTTGCAAGGTAAACATAGAATCTCATACATTTCTGAACTTGAAGGTTACTGAAATGAGTATTACACAATTGTACTATATGGCAAAGCTATATATTGCACTCTATATAGAGTGCAATATATACATTTGCCATACTGGGCAGAACAACATTCTACTCAAACCTGGCTTCCAGCAGAGTTTATTATACATTTTAAAGTTCTGAAAAACAGAACTATCCTCCTAGCTATCTAAAATGTCTGACAAATCAGACACAGCATTTCACTCAATTATTACTTCATCCTGCAGCTTCCTACACCACCTTCAGCACTAAGGCACACTGGCTAAACTAAAATTTCTCACATACCACCCTGGGTTTTGAGAGTCACTACCTGACCTCCCTTAGATAACAACCAAATCATCTTTTTAAATAAAAAGAATTCTGACCCAAAGTTAGATGTTGGAACATTTTCCTTTCAGATATATTCTTTATCTGCATTACTAAAATTAAAACAAGCTGAGACAGAACATGCCATGTCTCCCCAGTTATTACACTGCAACTTACTTTAAGTTTCAGATGATCGTCATCCATAGCTCACTTGGACAAAGATACCGTTTCTTCTACTGAGGCAGCACACAAAAACTGTTACTTTGCTAACTATTCATTTACAAGCTATGGCTATACATTAATAAAGTGCTTTCTGTTTAAACCTACTTAAACTATATGAAGTTTGTGTCTATTTTATAAAAAAGGACATCTTTCTCAACTGAAAAATAATGCTTTTCTCTAGCACTGGTTAACACATCTACTGATCAAGAGTGAATTCTTATAACACGTATTTGTCTGGATTTACAGCACTAATTAGTCAGTAACCCCAAAAGTAACTTACATAGGGAATAGTTACAGCACAGTACAGGGCATCTTCTTACAAGGAGGAAGTGTCAGGCTGCTGCTGTTGCCTTTACTACTGCAGTCAAGCCCTTAATTCATGCTTAAACTGCTGATTCCCTAGACCAGTGGTGCCCAAACTGTCTGGGCTGCAGGTCAGATCAGTGCATAGTTATCACTCTCCTGCCCTGCCCCAATCCCAGCCACATGTGCACCGAACTGGACCCACCACCCTGACTCCATATGCCACCCCTATCCAGTGCACAAGGCCACATCATCCATTCCACAGGGCCTGGAAATTTGGTGAAGGAGGGGCAATAGCAACATTCATTGCCAACACCCCCAGCTGCCAAATTACTAGACCTGTGGGGAGCCCCAGGGGCTAGATGACATGGCACTGTGGGCCAGAGGTTGAGTATTACCTCTTTCAGCAGTAAACAAAAGTAATCACTTTATCCAGTTAATGAAAAAAAAAAAAAAATGGTCTTCAAGTAAGGTACTCCTTAATAAAACCAAACAAGACTTGTGCATCAGCATCTTAAGGCAAAACTGAGAATCAAAGATGAGCCAAATGAGTTAATTGTACTGCATAAGTTTAGCTGTAACTGAGTTACATATTACTAAATAGCAATCTGGAGAAGTAACACTATTATTTTCTTTTTTTTTAAAAAGATTTTAAAGTTTCAGTGCTGGTGAAAGGCATCAGACTGAAATCACTGAGAAGCGTTCCATCCACATAAGAACAGGTAAATAACATGGGTAACAGCAGTTCAAGATTCCACAAAATACCTTTCCAAATTGTCTCAGTTTTAAAATTTCCTGCAAACAGTATTATTTTTTTCTGTTTATTCTGCTTTAGGAAATCTTTTTTAAAATTTCAGTATAAATACAGCCTGAAACTTCTTCAAGCCCCTAATGAACTGACACAGCTCCTCCAGGGGGTAAAAAATGGTAGAAACTGCCATCAACTCCACTGGTTCCCAACCTTTTTTTTCCCACGCCCCGCTGCTGGGAGCAGAATGGGGCGGCAGTCTGGGCACGGGGCAGCTCCCAGCATGTGGTGTGGCTCGTATTTTCTGTGCGGCGCTAGTGGCATTGCCCCCACAACCTTTATTTGGGTCACAACCCAGGGTTGGGAACCACTGATCTACACAAAGCACAGATAAGGCCCAAGTTATTTCATCACCCTGCTCAGTGCCTACATTGTAGTTTTCACTGATGCTACCACCCATGGAGCTACATGCATCAGGTAACATGCATTTTTTAAAAAGAGTCTTCAAAAAGCTTATAAACCAGGTTTTTAAAAGGTATTAAGGTAACCAAAGTTGCACAAACATTTTCAAACATTCTACTACACACCTAGGTGCTTATCTCGCATTGATTTTAATAGTTAGGTACTTTTGAAAGTTCCACAGTTATCTCATCACACACAATTTATAAGATAACTAACTGATAGTCATAACTTTCCACCTATCCATCAAACCAGGTCAAATATAAACCTACAAATTAAATGTGAAAAATTACATCTCATTTCAAACACTACCTCATCTAGCCTACTGCATAACATATTTTTGAGCACAAATATGGAACTCAAGTTACTCAAATTAAAGGTAACAATAGGAATTTGCAAGCATATTGCCTAGACCAAATTTCTGCTTCCACTTGCATGCATCAGAAGAAGAAAGTCTAAAATCCAAATCAACAAAGTCATCAATATTAAGATCTAAAACATTCAGAGTGGGCCTAAACTTTGATTCCACAAGACAGGTTTGATACCTCTAGTCAAAATGCTAAGAGCTGCCTTAAATTAAAATTTAAAAAAGGCGTAAAAGTTTGCTTTTAAACAGAGATAGTCATTTCACGATTAATAATTAGACTATTTGACCTTAACTGTTAACCTTCACACAAAACAAGAAGAGTGGTTTCTGTGAACTATTGTACTTCTCAAGTGCATGTTAATCAAAACAGAGCACCTTCAAGGGATGTTTCTCCTCCTTTTGAAAATCTAGTTAAAATAAATAAATACTTTGATTCATTACCACAACCCCAAGGACCTGTCAACAATTTAAAACACAATTTTTCTAGTATAGATGCAAGTCAAAATGCGAGATATACAGAATAAGGAAACTGAATTGAACACTCTGAAAACAGTTGTGATCTTGCCGTTTACTTTGACATCTGTACTCAAGATGTTACTTAAAAAAGTAAAATGGGCTATAATGCCTGACTCTTAGTGTGGAAGGGGAAAGGTGCTGCCTATGAAGAAAAAAGGATGCTTATCCCCTACTACGTTGAAAAAGTAAAGTAATTTGCCAAGCAGACCAGTAGCAGAGGCAGAAAATGCTCCTGAAGTCACTGAAGTCCTAACCCAGGCCTCAGTCAACTAGGCTAGTAGGGGCCAACCTTTCTGGCCAGAGTGCTATAAGCAAGCCCCATACCCTCTCTGAATGCCACTCCATTCTCCTTCCCCTCCTTAATCTGATGCTCTGCTTTCTGCTGTATCTGCAGGTTGGTCACCCTTGAACTAGACCATACTGCTTCTCCTATCCCCCCTCAAAAAAGTTACATGTTTTAAACAGAATGAATTACTTGATTTCCATAAGTATTTTCATTACAAAAGTCTTAGTGAAAATTTTTTTACAAATTGACTGTAACGGCTTCTCTCAATTGACATGGTCTATTTTCATTTGGCTTGCCAGATATTTTTTCTTTCTAATATTAAAAAGGTAGCTTCCAAAGTATCTGGTAAGGCTCAGAACATGACTCTGGGGTGCTATAACAACACATTATGGTTCCTGCCCTAAAAAACCTTACATGCTAAATAGACAAGACAGAAATCCAGCACAGATTAATAAATAAGCAAAGTGTACAAGAACTGTTAGCTTTCAAGGATTGGCAGGTTATTGTTTTGAACATTTTTGGTTCTTTATTCATTTCCCCAAAACCTAACAAAAACATTACTCAGTCCAGATGTCCCAACCAACCTGCTGTGCCTTAGCTAGTAACAGTATCCTCCCTTTACAAACATATTTTTCTTAGTAAACTGGCTAAAATATTTTTCTAGTTTTTACTATGCCTTATTTGAACAAAAATTAAAAACTGCAGTGTCACAAAGCAAAATTCTGTAGATTCATGACTCAAATGCTTTCCATACCTTGCATCAATCTTGACAATGTAAGAATTTGGTCCTGCAAAGGGACTCTGGCATGGCTTAAGTTTTAAGCACCTGGCTGCAGGAGTGAAATTCACAAACATGGGTTAGGCATCTAAGCCCCCTATACAATGAAGGAAGACAGCTGGGCATCTACAAGTGGGACTCAAAAAAAAGCAGCAAAAGAAAATGCTAGAGGGAGGGATGCATCTCAAACTCTCTCCCTCCTCCTGCCCCCTCCCACCAGTTGGGTGCCTACCTGCAGTCCTGAGTTAGTTACCCATGCAAACCGGGATTCACAGATTTAATGTTTCCTGACCTCAAGTGCCCAAGTCATTTCTTTGGGCACAGGAACTAGCCTACTCTGAGGCTGCCTGTGGTAGTGTCCTGTTCTTATATAACAGCCTAGTACAGCACTCACCCAAAAAGAGAGTTTGAGTAGAGAAGTGAGATGAATCTCCTTGTTTCCAGGTCTTTTTCAAGGAGATTCAAACCTTCTTCTCCCCCAGAGGGCTCCATAACCACTAACACTTACACACCAAGATGGGAGAACGCTTCAGCCTTCCTCTTGACACTGAGCTACTGTGCAGCCAAGAATGCAAGGTTCATGAGGCAAGAGAGAAAATAAGCAAGACAGCCTGACTTTACAGTGGAACGAGGGCCCTCCCCTCAGAGGAGACGGTTCCCAAGTTCCAGTCCCTGATCCTAACAGTGCTTATGTATTTTAGTCTATAACTTTTTAGCACAAACACACCTGAGCCACTTCTGTCCCATGCTATTCCAGATCCGACAGATGTATTTTATTTAACTATAGATGCAATTTACAAAGAATCGAACAAGTGAAGTAACTGGTCTCCAGTGACACTCAATGAAGTTTGTATATCCAACTTCTTTAGGCCTGGGCCAGACACAGAATTGCTTGCAATGAAATAACCAGAACATGAACTAAAAGGTATTGTCTTGTTTTACTGAAAGTTTCTGTGTAGACAAATCCTTAGGTTCCTTGAAAAAAATCCCACGGCCTTACAAAGCAGAAAGACAACATTACATTCCCACCCATCAGCTTCCAGTTAGGTACCAATAAATGAAAGAATGCATACTTCTTTCAAACCAAAGTGTCCTTCCTAAACAGGAAAGCACACCAGCAGATAGCATAGGAATCTCTTTCAACTGTCTGCATCGAGTTTATTCTGGGAAAGTAGGACATCAATCTTCAGAACTGTAAAGTCACGTTACTCTAACAGTTCACTTTAGTTTCTGAAAAATGCAATGATCTGCCATTGACTCTAATACTGACGATGCTAGTCAAGTTCTTTATTTCACATACAGAAACACAAACCAGGTCACTTAAACCAAACCTAAACATTATTAGGAAGCAGCCCCCAAATTCTAAAGTCTTGTGTGAGTACAAAAGCCAATCCCTGCCTCTGCACTTTAGCAGTTGGGGGTGGAGGGGATGTTAAGTAGGGGTGGACTGAAAGATTTTTTTGGCTGATACCAATGGCCGATTATTAACCAGCCATATCAGCCAATACCAGTCCGATAGTTGATATGTGCCTGGCAGCTTAAAGAGCAGCTCCCTGCTGGTACATCTGTGGGGTGAAGGTGCATGGGGGAGAGAAGGGCCATGGGGTGGGGGGCAGATTAAGGCCCCCATGGTGAGGGAGGAAGTGGGGCAGGGACAGGCCCAGCCAGGGCAGTGAATGCAACCCTACTGGGAGCAAGACTGAACCATGGACAGCTCGTCCAGGGGGCATGGATCCCCATCACTACATGCACCCCGCCCCCCCCGATTTGTGCATGGGGTGAAGGCAGGCTGCCCACTGTGGACTCAGGGCCAGGGGCTGTGCCAGCCTCTTCCCGGTGGGAGGGCTGGCCCAAGGCTGTGCTTAGGGTGGGCGGTGGCAGCACTGAAAGGGGCGACTAAGGTGAATTTTTAGGATGGCTATAGCCAACCCCATAGCCACCCCTCCCAATGCCACTACCACCTACCCCAAGTATAGCCCTGGCCAAGCACCCCTGCTGGGAAGAAGGCAGTGCAGCACTCGTCCCCGAGCCTTCATCCTGCGCAGCGCAGTGCAGCGCAGCACTCGGCCCACCTCCACCCTGCACACATATCTGGGGAGCACAGCAGTGGGGAATTGTCCGCCTTCCCCCGAGCCACCCACAGCTCCATCCCACATCCACATTCACTACCCTGGCTGGGAAGCACCTGGCCCTGCCCCATGCCCTCTCTCCCTCACCATGAAGGCCTTGATCTGTCCCCCCCATAGACTTACTGACTGGATGCTGCTCTCCCAGCTCCTGGGCTGCACTCCTGGCCATATGCATGCTATGGCTGCATGCATGCACACAGCAATTATTGGTGACATTATCAACAACAGCAGCCAAAAACAGCTGATTGCAGACAACATTAATTTTCCTTTTATCGGTGCTGATCTGATATAGCACTGCAACTCTAATGCTAAGATGATCAAGAACCATGTCTGAGCACCCAGTTTAGCCCAGCACAAGTAATACCAACCACAAAGCCAGACCAACTTACTGCTTCCTCACCTGTACACACCATGGCAGAGAGACATATTACTTGCGCACTAGCAGGGCTAAACACAGACAACCTCTTTAGTGCAGCACGAACTGGTCTGGGACATGACTCCACACAGCACAGTGGTTTATACAGGAGGCTTAAGTGGCACTTAAATGGAACTAACCATGACTGAGGCCAAGTGTTAGTTCAAATAATTCACAGGGACTTCATGCAGGACAATGGGCTTGTCCATGCCTAAGGTCCAGCGTTTCCTGTGTTCACATTCAAAGAAGGCTGCTCAAATCTGAATCATGCCAGTTGTCTGTTTTTAGCCCAAGATATACTCTACCTCTTAGAAATGCAAAAACCTCTTGGTCTAATTAAAAGTATCATTTTGGAGCCAACTGAGAAACTGCAAGAAAAATCTCTTTCGGCAGACTTCTGGACTCATGCGCCCTTCTATCAGGCTCAGGGAAAAAGCATGCAAGGGGAAACTGTAGAAGGGTCCCGTAAGGCCAGCAGCTCTCAAATGAGCCAGGGAAGGGGACAAATCACAGCCCTAAAGCCAGCCTGGCTCTTAAACAGCCCCATCGTGCTTGGGTCCACGTTAACACACAGAAACACCCTACGAACCCCAACTCCTGCAAACACAGGAACCTGTAGGTGGATCTGCACCTATCCCCAGCACTCCTCTCAGCATCGAGAGCCAGGCTGCAAAATGACCGCCTAACCATCAGGGGAAGGAAAAAATAACCATAATAGAAATGAAAAGGCAGGCTCGGGTCTTTGCGTCTACCCCATATCTTTCATTATACACCGACTGCAACAATCGGAGAAAGCCTTCTATTAAAAACCCCAATAGTTTGAGTGGGTCTAATATCGGATTTACCCCAAGAGCTTTGCCTGCCTGCACTCTTACACCACCATGGCTACAACCTACACCCAGGGGGTGGGGTGGGAAAAATTGGCAGGCAGGCGAGGGCGGCCTTTTGTGCAGGGCTGGGGAGTAAGTGGCACCGAGGGAGCACGAGCCGTGTGTGGCAGCGAGGCCGGACCCTCCCGCTCACCTGCCGTGCAGCCGCACCCCGCCCGGGCCCAGCTCCCGTCGCCGCCGGGCCGCACC
>NW_017728943.1:105524876-105539936 GCF_001723895.1 Crocodylus porosus
GAGAAGGAAACGAGCCCCGCTACAACGACAGCGCCTCCCGCTCCCGGCTCCTGCCGCGTCTCTGCCAGCCGCGACCCTACCCCGCCCCGCTGCGTTAAGCGCCGGGCCCGCCCCGCCCCGGGGGGGGGAGGGGCCGTGGGGCGGTGCGTGGAGCCGAGGGTGGGGCCACGCCCCCTCCTCTCACAATGGCCGCCCGGGCTTCGGTGTGGCCGGAGCAGGTGGCGGTTTGGCGTGACGCGGCGCGGTGGGGCTCCTGCCTCCTGCTCGGGCGACCCCTGCCGCCGTGCACCTGCTGGGGCTGGCGGGCGGCTGCGAGGGAGCCTCGGACCCGCCCCCCTCTAGGGACCGAGTTGTGGAGCGGCCCGGGGAGGCGGGGAGGTCTTCCGTGCGCTGCGGGGGGTTGCGGTTGGGGTCGAGGCCAGCGCCAGACCTACTCCCACAGCCGCAGGTCCCGGAGCCATCGTGTGCACCCTCTGCCGCACAGCCATGTACACCTCTCAGGTCCCAGATGCATAAGGCTCACGTTCGGGTCCCAGATCTTAAATTTGGTGCTTCTTCAGCCTGACAAAAGGTATTGATGCCCGAAAGGAGGCAAAGGAGAATTTTTCCAGCTATTTGAATTGGTTTAATAAAAGAGATCAGATTCACACAAAAAGCTGTGTCTGCCTATGTCCTTAGACCAACACGACTACAACCTATACCCCAGATCCATAATAGGCACTCTCAGGTCACACATCCATATATACATCCTCAGATCCCATATCCATAGACACTCTCAGGTCCTAGACCCATAATATGCATCCTTAGGTTCCAGATCCATATATATTCCCTCAGTTCCCAGATCTATAATATTCATCCTCAGATCCCAGATCCATAAACACACCGTCAGGTCCTAGATCCATAACATGCATCCTGGATTCATAATATGCCTCCTCAAATCCCACCTTCATATATACACTCTCAGATATCATATCCATATACACTCTCAGGTCCCAGACCCATAAAATGCACCCTCAGGTCCCACATCCATATATACACCCTTCGCTCCCAGGTCCATATATATACCCTCGGTTCCTAGATCCATAACATACATCCTAGATCCATAATATGCACCCTCAGGTCCCACATCCATAATATGCACCTTCAGATCCCAAATGCACATATACATCCACACAGCAAACCTGAGGAGGAGCAAAAAGCGCTCTGTTTTTACAACTATTAAGTGTACAATGTGCATATGTTTGTTCAGGACATATCTTTGCTGTTCTGGGTCCAATTGATCCGGCTGTCAGGGTTGCCTCCCATATTCGGTTTCAGAATTCAGCAGTGGTTTGTTTGGGTTTTTTCTCCCCGCCCCAGAATTAAAAGGGTTTGAGGAGCAGCAATAACTAATCTTCCCTTTGCACCCATGCCATTGCAGAGTTATGTGCTTTGCCATAGAAAAGAGGATTGGCCTCAAATGACCACACCCAAAGCTGTTTTCATACCTCTTTTCAGGGTTGTTCTAGAATTGTGCATCACAAGAAGTCCTAACAAAAAGTGTTGTGTCAATGTAATCCACAGAGTGTTTCAAAGTATCATCTATCCTCCTTTGCTAAGAGAATTTGGATTAGTTGTTCTTGCTGATGACATTTTGACTGGCTGGATTATTTGAAGGAGAGTTTATCACTCAGTCTCATCCATGCCAAATCATAAACCCTTACCACTTTAACAGAGGGGCAGTACAGATGCAAGTACTGGCTGCCTATGCTTTTACCAGTGAAGGTCAGTTCCTATCTTGCCCTACATCTATAATTGTTCTGGGATTGCAAAGGTGTGATACAAAGCCCTTATGGGACTCTATGCCACATTTCTAGGACAGCGTCGTGAAGCACCTATTGCTAGGAAAGTTTGAAAGACTTTCTGGAAGCCCTTGAAAATTTTAGGAGATGAAATAAGGTCTGCTATGAAACCCTCTTAAATCCTAACACCATTTCTTATTCTGTTTATAGAACAGAGCCTAAGAAGAAAACATAGTTCTCACTTCTTGCTCAGCAGGAAAGGATTCTGCTACAGTTTTTTAAAAAGCAGTCCTATGGCTCCTGAGAAGGTTATGGCCAAATAAGAAAGGATGTTTTGGCAGGATCTGCAGTGAAACAAAGGCCATCTGATTTTCATGATGCAATAGCTATACCCCACTACCGTGTAATGGGACAGCTCTAAGGGAACTGCAGATGATATCTGCAGAGTGAAGTACTATTTTGCAGGCTGGAATTATTCAACCCACTGGTATAGGCAGGTTGTTCAAGATCTGGGATGAGTAATGGTGGCCGTATAACTTAATGTTTAGGAAGGAGACTTCTACATGCCTGTGTTAAGCTGAATATTGCTTTAACTGCTCGTAAAGATGAGAGTCCTGCTGCCTGTAGAAAAGAAAGGTGATAACCCTGTGTGGCTTGGGTACCCAGAATCATTACCTTGCATTGTCACACCTGGGATTTCAGATATAAACAAGCACCAGGAACAAAAGCGTCATTGTTTTAGACTAGCATGCTATCTATTCTCTCTCACTTTCTTTCACTCTCTTCCCCCACCCTTGAAACTGCAGAAATTCAGCATTTTTAAACAGTTATACTATCATCTTCTCTGGTGTAGGCAGATTCAGCAAACCGAGTGGGATTGGAGTAGGCTATTAATATTTGGATGAGATTCTCAAAACTCCTGGTAGCTGCAATGCAGTTCTCTACTGGTGGTAGTAATGTTGGGAGCGCAACTACAGACCAGCTGCCAGCATTTACTACTGTGCTGACTAAACCCGCTCTGAGCTGGACAGTGCTGAAATGCAGTGTTACAAAAGCAAGTGGGCCATCTGCCTTTACAATCAAACTGTTGCCATTGCGAAAGGAGCCAGCAGTAGTGTAGCAATAGGAAATTTTAAGAAAAAGGCTTAGTATAGCCTAGTTGTCTAACATGCTTATTTGTGAGACAGTGCCGCAGTATGTTTTG
Source organism: Crocodylus porosus (assembly GCF_001723895.1). Taxonomy (NCBI): domain Eukaryota; kingdom Metazoa; phylum Chordata; order Crocodylia; family Crocodylidae; genus Crocodylus; species Crocodylus porosus. Next base: position 105,527,862 of record NW_017728943.1, read on the forward strand.
GAGCACTGAAATGGTGGAGGTAAAACAGAAGTCCTGGTCATTTCAGACTTGTCTATACAGGGAAGTTAATCTGTAATAGTGTGTAGGATGTGAGTTTACAGCCCCACTATCTGCTCTGACTCCCTATGCAGCTTGTTTTGGTAAACACTAAGAAAGACTATGTAAAGTAACTTACTCTTAACTCAGTCCTCAGAAAGTATTCACACAGAGAGTGAGCTGGCAGTAGCTGGTGCATTGCAAATTTACATCCTAGCTTACTATACACTAACTTGCATGTACAGACAAGCCCATAGTAATTAAAGATACTGCATACATTTTGCAAGTGTTTATGCTGGCCATATTCCCCCTTGGATAATTATATCTTTCCTACAGAAAATTCATCGTTCATTCCCACATGAGTGCTTCACTTTAGAGCCTCACTGTTACAATGGGAAGTCAAACAGCTGCTATAAAACCTGGTAGAAGAAGTGATCTCCGTTTATAGTTGTTAAGCATTTAGGAGGGTTTGTTTGGTTTGGGGTTTTTGTTTGTTTGTTTTGGATAAAAGGCATCATGTAAAGATAAGAAACAGAGTAAGTTATTTGAGCTACAGTGAAAAGTCACCTTCTTTTAAAGCTTCACCTAAAGTTATTTGGGACTATTCCTTTTGTTTTGTATTATGTTTTGAGGTCTTTATTTTGTATTAGTTATACAGTGAGAAAACCTGAGGAATTTGCAGTTTAATGCCAAATCTTTCTAGCATTATTTCAACAAGTAGCTGCACTGAAGTGAATGGGACAACTGGATCTGGCTCTAAATTAGTGGAATAATCAAACAACTGATGGAAAATAATGGAGCAAGGGTTTAACAAAGGAAGCAAAAGGAAACAGAAAGCAAAAACTATTCTGGGAGGGGTATTATTTACAACATGTACTCTTGTTTTATAATTTTTTCCCTTACATGAATAGTGTAAATTTAATATAATAATAGATTATTGGATTATCACACTGCCATAAAAAGCCATCTCTGTGGTAGTTTATGTAGTGCTCCAAGTGTCTTAAGCATTTTATAGATAAGATACCTGCCCTTCCATTAGAACTAACAGTCTAATTTTAGTCATGACATAATGAGTGAGAGCAACGTGCACAGCGTTAGGGAGAAGGGGGATACTGGTAAAAATCTAGCTAAAAATATTAAATTACCTGGCTACCTACACATGTTGATAACTTTTACTAGATGAGATTTATATTATCCTCCCTCCCAATGTGTTTTTCAGACTCGGAGAAATAACAAATCTTTAGGAATAACTTGAAGGGAGAGAAAGAGCCTGCTTGACATTGGGGGTTAAGCAGTATTTTGATCTTTAGGGGCATGGAAGAAAGCTGTGATGTAGGCCTAGAGGGCAGAGCTGCACAAGGGTTCAGGAAGAATATACAATAAAGAATGAGGTGGGAGATGTAGTCTAGGGCAGTATTCTGAAGTCTTTAAAGGTGGCGAGTACAAGAATTTTAAACTTAATATAGTGGACATGGACAGGCTGTGAAGAAATTCAAGGAGGGGAATTCTGTAGTCAGAATGCAATCAAGAAACTGATTTTATCATCCATGTTTCAAAGCAATTATAGGAGAACTAATATGTTTTTATGAAGATTAGAGAAAAGGAGATTTTAGGGTCAAGATGGAAGGAGCCAGATCCTATTCACTTTTCATGCACTTAAATGGTAAGTACATAGCTGCTGTTTTCAGCATTCATTCATTTTCTACTTCATCTGTGGCAGAATAGCTTGTCTTGTACATCTGCCAGAAGTAATGCAGAGAAGGGAGGCAAGGGCACTTTCATCTTTTAGCCCAATAAGTGACTGGAACTGGCCCTGTGGACAGATGAACCAAGTTCTAGTCTGCCCCCACTGCTCCCCCTCCCCTTCCCACAAGAGCGTTTGACCCTGAATCTCCTGCTTTCCAGCAAAATCCTCTAACCATGAAGCTACAGGGAGGTATTGCCCAGCATACTCTCCAGCTCTTCTCTTGAAGCTGGCCCAAAGCAACTTGCAATGGTCACTGGATAAAATAAATAAACAGCACTGGGAAAGCTTCATGCTAGACAGGGAAGGGAATAATTAAATTTGTTATTACATCATTAACTCACCCACATTAATTGTGCACACTGTATACATCACATTGGCAATTGTGCAGCCTAATTATTAAGCAAAAACACTATATGTGCACTGTGTGGGCTAGTTAATAGTACAGTGAAAACCTTTTATTTTGTGTTGTTTTAATATATTTAAATCTGCATCTTTATTGTTGTGTGAATTTAGGCATTTGTATTTAATTTCCTTCACTTCAGTTTTTTCATGCTTTTCTTTCTTTTAAGTCGTAAATAAGTGTAGGTGGTTGAATCCTCGCACCATCAAATTATGTAATTGTGTTTTCTAGAAATTGTTAGGGTTTAAACTCAACCTTCCTCACTCTGCTTTTTGTGGGAGGACACAGTTTAATAAAATATTTTGCCTGGTTTTGTAGATTGAAACTTTTCACAGCTCTAACTACACAGTTGACATTTCTGTCATGAAAAGTTTTATGTATCCAAGTTTCATTGACATGGCATGACTCAGGTCTATAAGCATTTGTACAGTCACATTGCAAGGTCTCACTCCTGCTTTAACTGAAGTTAATCTTTTGGTTTAAATTCAGCAAGGTAGTTAAGTGTGTACCTATTCTTATGCATCTGAGCAATCCTCCTGACTTCATCAAGGTATGTAAGCATGCACCAGGTTTCAGTGGAAGTATTGCCAGAAGTCAGAAAAATGTGCAAGTATCTTGGTGAATTGGGTTCTTTAATATGAAGACACTAACATTCTAGTTAAATGTTCACTGTCACTGTTGATGAAAGAGTGGAATAGATTACCAAGGTAAGTGGAGGACCCTTTACCTGTTGATGTCTTCAAATCATGACAACATGCTGTTTTGGAAGAAATGCTTTAACTCGTGATTGGCTAATGGGCCCAATACAGGAGTAACTGAACTGCATCAAACTTAATAGCCTTTGATTTGGAGAGAATCAGATTAGGGCTGCTGACAGAAGTGATATTTATTGCACAAATGGCACCCTAAAAGCGCTCTGGGGGACAGAAGTACATGGCTGCAGAGAGCTTTAAAAGTGCTCAATTGCTCAACAAATTAACCCTCATTTAAAAGAGGGCTCAGATGAAGGTGCTCCAAAGTGGAGTGCCTTCACTAACTTCTGTTCCAGGCATCAGCCCACCCCTGGTGCTGTCTTCTGGATGGGAGGGGGGAGAAAGCAGGTTAGGGCACTCCAGTGTGGGGTTTGCCCAGCCTATGCTTGAAGAGGGGGGCTGGTAGACTGGAGCCCCCACCTCAGGGGGACTCCAATCCACCTCCTCCTACAACCTCCCCCCCACAAACGCGCAGGCTGGGCAAGTCCCAGACCAGAGCTCCCTCCCCTGCCTTCTACTCCTACCATCCTGAAGACAGCACCAGAGTTTGGGGAGGGGGGAAGGCGGGCTGCAGACATACAGCTTCTCTCCACTGGATTGGCTCCAAAGTGGAGCTTAATCTCTCCCACGCCCCATGACCAAACAGAGCATGTCTGTTAGGTCAGGAGGTTCACTGTAACTCATAGTGCTTTCTGTGAAGCACCATGTGTTACAGCATAGAGCTGCACATCTGTCAACATCCTAGATGACTCCAGGGTCCCTTTTGTCCCCAAATCTATTAACTTAAAGTGTGGTCAGTTTTAGAAAACTGAAAGTAGCCACAGGTACAGTCTTTACTCCCACAACTCCCTGCCAAGTTGTGTCTTCTATTCAATCTAGTAGCAACAAGGGGAGGTAACCACACAACTCAAACAATTGCTCCCTCTGCCTCTCTACATGTCTTCCCAGGGCACCAGGATTCCTAGTTACATCCATTTCAGTCACATGACTCAACAACATTTTTCTCCAGCCTGTTGCTTTGTGAAACAATAGTAGAACTTAGCAGGCTGTGAAGCGGGGAAAAAAAGAAACTGACCATACTCAGTGCTGCCAAAGGCACAATGTAAGCAAACTAGGAAAAAAGTACAGATAGTTAACTCACTCATCCATGGCTTTAGGCATACTTAGAAAAAGAGTACATAAAAAATATTTAAACAGAAGTTAAATTTTCAACTAGAGAGCTTTCTGTCAATCAAAGGTTCAAGATAGACCATTAGTTGCAACAATATTGAGTCAGACACATCAGCAATTTGGCCTTTTAATTAAATCTCCACCGCTGATCTTATTTTCTCTCAATTCCGTAATTTATAGGCTAAACAATAACATACTAACTGGCATTACACACTAACATATACATACTAACTGACATTACAAGTTTGCTATACTGTACCTATTTTTGTACTCACACATTGATGATCATTCTTTCATACACTTCATGCGTAAAGTTTTAAGGTTCATCAACTTTTTTTTTCTTTGTTTTAGAAAAAGTCTTACATGGAAAAAATGTGGGAGCAGGAGCTGGAATGCCCCTCTCCCCCTCCCTCCCTCCCCCAGCAACTAATACAAAGTCAACTGAGGATTTACCTAAAGGATAATTTAGCACTGAACCTAGAAGCTGGCCCAATTCTGAACTCCTTACTCTAGCAAAACTTCCAGAGATGGCAACAATACTTTTGTTCAAGTGATGACTGCAGGATCAGCTCCTATGCCTGGACAGTTTTAGCTCCAAAAGAAAAAAAAGGCTTAAATTTGTAGGCATATTTTCTGGCAAAAATGGAACTAGTGAATCTAGGTGCTTAGCTAGTGCTGTGAATGCTGAGTGGGCTGATTTAGAACGCTCTTTGTGCCTTGGGCACTGAAATTCAATCCAAGTCCTGTTTAAGTGTCTTAGAGGTTGATTAGGATCTGGCCCTAGTTCCTCCAACTAAGTCAACTCCCTACCCCCAGTTTGTCTCCTTTCTCTGCTGTATCAAATGTAAAACTATAAACTACTGTTGCACCTGACTGTTAAGCAACATGATAGCTTAGTGCTACCCTACTCACTGTCCATAATATACCTTTGTATGGTTAACCCCTGACGTTGCACTATCAGTGAGGCCAGCCATCAGTACCAGTCAGTTCAATTTTCTCTTGGCCACTTCTTCCCTCCCACACTATCCCTTCATTATGGAAAGTGTCCCATGTAAGAACCCGCAAAGGCACTACATTATAAGCCTTCATACTCACCTCTGTCCCAATGCCCACAAAGCACTGGACGATGGATAGGTAGTTTGTGTTCTGTGACCACCACTGCTTATGTTAAGCATGACCATTATGCTGGGCATGTCTACATGTGCATTTATGTCAGCTTAAATCTACCGTACAGTAAGTTACTGTTCAGTAAGTGGAAATAGGCCAGCATCTACATGTGCAGGCTTTAAGGTATATTAATGCTATGTATGGAATGACTTGGGACTAAAGTTAGTCCCATGTCAGTCCGCATGTACATACACAGTGTTACTGCACAGCAAGTTGCCTACACATACATTACTGTGCAATAACTAAATTGGGCAAAAATTTGATACCTGCGTCATGCAGGTATCAAGTTTATGTTCCAGTTGGCGTAAATCCCCATATGGGTGTACACATGCAGATGTGTACTGTGCAGTAATTGCACAGTAAATGTGTACATGTAGACATGCCCACTGCTAACTTATTTCCTATATCTCTTAGCACACACTTAGATTGTATGCCGTTTGGGGCAGAGACAGACATATTATCAATTTATATATCTATATTTATTTATGCAGTGCCTGGCAAAATGGAGGTTGAATTGCTGATTGGGCCTCTATGTCTTGCCACATGATAAATAATAAATAGATAATGATACAGAAATACAGGTGTGGCCAGATCCTTTATAATAGCAGTCATCTTGTATCTAACTAAAGTACTCTTTACTACAAATGTTTTAATTTGTATAGCAAGACCAATTAGAAAAAAAATTGAAATATCTCTGGAAAGCATATGAAAAAATTGACACAATGGCCCCCTCAGGCTTTTTGTTAATAACAATATATAGCTTCATAGGTAATTTTAAAGATGCATAGTACTATTCTTTCTTGATAGCTCCAAATGAAGTGATATGGGATCTATCTATGCAAGTTTTAAAACACATTTCATCATAAGATCCTTCAGGGTCAAACACCTTTCATATAAACATGTACATAGGCATTAAAAAAAATAAAGTATGGTCTGTTTTTAGAAGCTATGAAATCCACGTTGTAAAAATGTATTTAATTGCTTTAAAAAACATGTATATGCACACACAATAGAAATATCTATAATCTTCTAAACTGAAAAAGACAGAAGGCTGTGGAGCCTGGCTCCCAGGCAGGCTGACTTATACACAAGAAAGGCCAACCAATTGTAAAAGTTTAGTGAATGTTTTTCTCAGTTTAGAAAAAGATGCCTGAGGGGGGACATAAGATTTACAAAATACTAAATGGTGAAGAGAAAGTAAATAGGGATCTATTTGCACTCTCTCTCAATACAAGAACTAGAGGTCACCAAAGGAAACTAGTAGGCAGCAAGTTTAAAATTAACAAAGGGAAATTGTCTTTTTTACACAGAGTGTAATTTAAGTGTGGAACTCATTGCCACAAGATTTTGTGGCAGCTGATCATTTAGTCAGATTCAAAAAGGGATTGGACAAATTCTTGGAACAAAAGGTCATCAGTAGCTATCGAGCATGGGAGTTAGGCATACAGCCTCTGAATCAGAACTTCCTAGACATTAAACACCGGAGGCTGCAAGTGAGAGAGGAACAGTGGAAAAAACCATGGTCATACCTTGTTCACCTTCCCTTGCAGAACCCACTGTGTGACACAGGAGACTGGATAAGATGGACTCATGGTCTGACACAGGAAATAGCAATTCTTGTATTATTATATAAAGGCAAAAGTAAAAAAAACCCAAACCCCAAAACAAAACAAGAAAAAAACCCTCTCTAAACAAAAACGGTGATGCTGAATCCTGCGAAAGGATCTTCTGAATTACAACTACTCACAATTCCTAGGCCATGAATGCCAACACTTCCAAACTCGTTGCCTTGAGTTAGTAATTCAGTCTGTAATTAAAACCTAAATTAAATGGCTGACTTTGAGGGGCTGAGCACCAACAATTGTTCAAGCTGCTTTTGTATCTTCCATATGAACTTTTAGAGTCTTAAGTTAAGTTGCCAAAGTGTGGCAATCCCAACATGGATCAAAGGGGGCAACTGTGCTCAAAAACCCCCATGGCTCACCAAAAGCATCCAGGAACGTCTCAAAGCTAAAAAGGAGGCGTACACCCAATGGAAAAGAGGGGCCATCACCAGGGAGGACTATACCTCTGTTGCTTGGGATTGAAAGGGGGCTGTTAGGAAAGCCAAGGCAGAGATGGAACTGGGACTAGCAACCCGGATCAAGGATAACAAGAAATCCTTTTTTAAATACATAGGCGGTAAAAAGAAGGTTCTGGGTAATGTGGGGCCTCTGCAGGACATGCTAGGAAATCTGGTGGTCTCACCAGATGACAAAGCTAACCTATTTAACAATTTCTTTGCCTCCATTTTTCTGAGCAGGGACCAGGTCATCCCCCCCACTGGGATCCCCAGTGGTCCCAGGGGAGGCACAGCCAGGCCCAGGGTCAGAGAGGACCTAGTTAGGGAACTTCTGGTGGGACTGGACGTGTTCAAATCAGCAGGTCCTGACAATCTCCACCCCAGAGTGTTGAGGGAATTATCAGAGGTCATTGCAGGACCCCAGCACAGCTTTACGAGCACTTGTGGTGCTCTGGTGAGGTGCCAGAGGACTGGAAAAGGACCAGTGTGGTCCCCATTTTCAAAAAAGGGAGGAATGAGGACCCAGAAAATTATAGGCCTGTTAGTCTTACCTCAGTCCTGGGGAAGCTCTTTGAGAAAATTATCCAGGTGCACACCTGTGAGGGGCCAGCAGGGGAGTGTATGCTTAGGGGCAACCAACATGGGTTCATTAGAGGCAAGTCCTGTCAGACCAATCTGGTTGCCTTCTATGACAAGGTCACAAAATCTTTGGATGCAGGTGTCGCAGTGGATGTAGTCTTTCTGGATTTTAGGAAGGCCTTCGACACTGTCTCTCACCCCATTCTCATTAAAAAATTAGGAGATTGTGGTGTTGATGCCTACACAGTTAGATGGATTGCCAATTGGCTGGAGGGCCGCACCCTGAGAGTGGTAGTGGACAGGTCATTTTCGACCTGGAGGGATGCGGGCAGTGGGTCCCCCAGGGCTCGGTCCTCAGGCCTGCACTGTTCAACATCTTCATCAGCACCTTGGACGAGGGGTGAAAGGCACCTTGTTTAAATTCATGGATGACACTAAGAGGTGGGGAGAAGTGGACATGCTAGAAGGAAGGAATAGGCTTCAGTTTGATCTGGACAGATTACAGGGGTGGTCGGATGAGAATAAGATGGGATTCAATACTGACAAGTGCAGGGTGCTGCACCTAGGGAGAAAGAACCAGCAGCATACCTATAGGCTGGGAAACTCCCCTCTTGCCAGCAGAGAGACAAAAAGGGTTCTTGGAGTCATTATAGACTCCAAGATGAACATGGGCTGCCAATGTGGGGGCGCAGTCAGGAAGGCTAACCGCACCTTGTCATGCATCCACAGATGCATCACAAGCAGGTCCAAGGAGGTGATCCTCCCCCTCTATGCAGCACTGGTCAGGCCGCAGCTGGAGTACTGCATCCAGTTCTGGGGGCCACTCGTATGATCAGGGGACAGCAGGGCAGGCCCTATGAGAAGAGGCTACAGGACCTGAACCTGTTCAGCCTCCACAAGAGACGGCTGAGGGGGGATCTGGCGGCCATCTATAAACTGGCACTACTAGGAGTAACTAGGAAAAATGGCCATAAGTTGACTGAGAGTAGATTCAGGCTAGATATCAGGAGACACTCCTTCACAGTCAGGACAGCTAGGATCTGGAACCAACTTCCAAGTGGTGCTCGCTCCTACCCTGGGGGTCTTTAAAAGAAGGCTAGATAGACACTTTGCTGAGGTCATTTGGCCCCAGTGTTCTTTCCTCCCCATGGCAGGGGGCCGGACCTGATGATCTGCTCAGGTCCCTTATGACCCTACTATGAAACTAAGTTTACAAAAACTTGGTCTATGTCTCTCAGAGCAAACAATCAACATCTGATACTTCAGTGCACAGTGGTGTGGAAATTCCACACTCTGCATATGTATGATTATGGCAGATGGACCAAGGTGGTTGAATTTAACATTTCTGGAGTCTCTAGAAGCTTGGAAGTGCTATCCTGGCTGCTAGAGATTGTTGCCTTCTCCACACAGAATCTGCAGAGTGCATACTTCATATTTTCTTCCCCTGAAGACAGATGTAACTTACCTATTGTCAAAATACTTCTTTATCTTGCTCTGTAGTATAACAAACAGGGCCCAGCCCCAGCTATCAACTTAGGGGAAAGTTCAAAAATAGCAGCAATGCCACCATCAGCAGCCCAGCAGCTGCCTTTGCCTCATATGCTGCAGCTACTGCCCAGCTCACAGAATTGCCCAGTTACACCTCTGATCTTGCATTTCGTTAAACAGACTGAAGCTTCTCTTTGTATTTTTTCAAAGCTTGAATCATTTTTATGACTCTTCTTTGAACCCTCAAGTGTCGCTTCACTTTTAAAAGAAACAAAACACTTCTCCCCAACAAAACAACAGTTAAACTCCCTAGCAGCTAAATCCAGAATGCTCAGTAAACTCTTTATTGTCCACCAAGCATACTTTTGGTTTGATTGGACCACAACAGCTCTTCCTGTACCATTACAATATATACTATATTGTTGCAAGTCAGAATACAGTGTGTTACAACATTAATAAAGGTATGTAGCACAGAATGTCTTCATGTACAACACGGCAGATTTCTTAAACAGAGTACTAATAGTACAGAACCTCTGAAAAATATTTGAAGGGTTGTCTCTGTAGTGCTGTGACTAATTCCATCCTTAAAACAGAGTTGTTTTTAAATTGTGGAAGTGAGAACAAGCCTCTAAAATTGATGAACTTCAATTTTGTATGAAATTATGTGAAAATAAACACATTAATGCCAACATAAACTGGATCAAAATAATTTAAAATGTCATGCTTTTAGGCTGAGCAACTGTATGCCAAACTACATTATGAGATACATTTTTTGTACAATTGTGTTATGTTCAAAACCTTGATGGATGCTTATAATGGAAATGCTGAGTGATCCTTAATGAAAGGAATGATTGTTGTTCTAAATGGATCACAGACTGCCTACAGTGACTCTAAAGACTCTGTGTATATAACAACTTTTCTTTTATTCAGGATTACAGGATGCTCTATTATCTGCTAAACACCATACAAAAATTCTGTAGATCTGAGATTACCTTCACTGATAAAAATTACTGCAATCCATAGTTTTACACGGCTGCCAATTTCTAGGTTTCCAGTCTCAGAAAGGGCCACATCACACAAACAATAAAAAAGAGAGACTATCCAGAGATATGAAAATGAACCTTCTAAAATTAATTACAAGATATTCAGAATATTCACATTCTTGGAAAGCAGATATAGCAATGGCACAGCCCATGCCTTCCAGGTAGAGCAACACATTGTAAATATTATGGCAGCTTGGAAACTGATTAAGAAACCAATAGTTTATATTATTATCTAAATATGAAGCGTTGGGCTCAAAGGCCTCCATTGCACTACAGAAAGGACAATAATTAAAGGTTTTCATGAACTATGATCCTTCTAAAAATATAAAAATGTTTCTTTAACACTGTAGTAGAAACAATGCCACTCTACTCAGTCTTGCAGAAACATTTGTACAGTAGCCTGTTGAACAGACTGAATAAGGCTGAGTCACCACTGTGTTGTTTCAGTTTCTACACCAATGCTGAGATAGGTAAGGTCACACCAGCCTAAAACTGGAATAAAGCAGTTGAGAATTAAGCTTAAGCTGTTAAAAAGATCTTCTCCATTTTTTAAGTTAGATCTTGTTCAGATCTCCATGTTTAGGAAGGTGTTTTAACATATACCAAGACCCATGACAACTAAGAAATGCAGTTAAGCTCAAGTTTAAAGTTAAGCGTTTGGTCAAGTAGCTTTCTTGTATAAGGATACTTTTTAGAATCAAGGCCTTAGGATTTTCACTTAAGAATTCCTGTTGACACTAATAGTCTTCCTGGGGGAAAAGGAAGAGCCAGATAAATGGCTGAGACTGGTTTATCAGTCACTTCTATTCAAGTTAATTATGCTTTCAGGACAAGTTTGAAAAACATGCATATAAGGAACATAAACTAAAAGTATAGAAGAGAATAGGAACTTGTGTCTGAGATTTATTTAGGGAGATGGAGTCTCCATTATTTAAAGTCTTTAATCAAGCTGTCAAATCAAGACTAGGCATATTTCTGCAAGATATACACTAGGCTGGACTTGGATTATTGGTTTGAAGTTGCGGTCTTTGGACAATGTGGTTCGGCCCCTGTTACACAGATCAAACTAAATTACTTTAATATTTCATTCTGGTCTCAAACCCGACATCCTAGGACACAGAAATGTTGGTTACATGACCTGAAGTTCCAGCTGGACTTCTTATTCCCCAGTGGCCTGGACATGTATGAAAAATTCCCTCAAGTCTCCGGACAAATGCCTCCCTAAATCCAAAACCAAAGTCAAAAGTGGTGCTTGGGTAAAAGTCTAGATGCCCACTTTCAAAAGAATCATAGAATCATAGAATCATGAGTAAGAAGGGACCTAGACAAATCACTGAGTCCAACCCCCTGCCATGGGCAGGAATAACACTGGGGATGGGAGGGGTCATAAGGTGCCCATCCAGCCTCCTCTTGAAGATTTCCAGGGAAGGTGAGAGTACCACCTCTCTGGGAAAGCTATTCCAGGCTCTTACAGTGAAGTAGGTCTTCCTAATATCTAACCTAAACCTGTCCTCCCTCAGCTTGTGGCCATTGTTCCTGGTGACTCCAAGGGGGGTCCTGGTGAACAGACTTTCCCCAAATCCCTGCTGGTGGCCCCTGATAAGGCAGCCACAAGATCGCCCCTCAGTCTC
>NW_017728943.1:105539947-105614122 GCF_001723895.1 Crocodylus porosus
CCCCCTGGCCCCAGGGACCAAGCCAGGCAGCCCCCACAGGCAGGTGGCCCCAGCTGTGTGGAAGCCTCACCGGTCCCCAGGCCAGGAGGCAGCTGTGGGGCAGGAGCCCTGGCTGCACTCTGTGTGACAACTCCCATGCTGTCACCTCCACTCACTTATCTGGAGATGACTGCTGCTGCTGCTGCCATTGGATCTCCTGCTGCCTGCAACCTCTCTCGCGCGCCTCCCTGCGCAAACCCCGGCGCAAACTCCAGTGCGCCCCTAAAGAGAGCACCTGTTTGTGCTCCCTGTTCGCACAGCTTGGGAGCGCGACTCCCATCCGGTGCAGCTAAATAGGGTCATGCAGGGAAAGAGTCCCCTCCCCGATTGCCAGCACCTGGCCCTGCCTGCTTCCTTCCCCCGGCTTACCTTCTCATTGCCACAGCTGTCCCTTAGCTGCCAATCATTGCTACTGCTGCTGCTGCTGTCTCAAGGGTTAGGGGATACCGGGGGCACCGTGTGCTCTCTCCGGCGTCCTCCCTTTAAAAGGGAACACTATTTTAAAAATGGCTTCTGACACCTGCAAATAAGACACCATTCTTGGTCCCTGAACGTGCATTCTCCTTCCTATGGGCAGACCTTTATGGGAAGAGCTTGTTCAACTTCACTGGGACATCATGAACATGTAGAGTCTGAACTGAAGGTTTATGGGGTTTCCATATGAATGGAAGATTTACCAAAACCTTGAGAACCCTATATGCATCAGTTCAATGCACAAACTAGAAAGCAAGTAAAATAAAATGTTGACTCTTCTATGGGAGAGAGTTAACTAAAACAATACATGTGTTGGGTTTGTTGTTCTCAGCCCAACTCAAGAATTTAAGACCTCAATCCTTCAAATAATGGCATGAGTTGACCCTCCCACCAATATGGAGTCCTATGGAGGTAAAATAAGGTACTGCAAGGGGCTACCCACCCAGAACTGGGTACAGGATGGAGATATCTTAAATCAGCTAGATTTCAGTACATTAGCCTCATATGAGCTCACACTCATGTAACTGTACTGGTTTTAGAAAAGATACTTCATTTACAGTGACATAAGGCTCTATAAACCCTAAGGGTATGTACAAACATTCAGGGAGGTTAGATTGCATTAAAAATAGCCACCACTCTAACTTAATTCACCCATGTGCAGACCTTACGTTTACATCAATAATTAGGTCAATTTAAGTGCAACCTGTACAGAAGTTCAGGAAAGTTAGATTGGTCAAAAATGGCTGACCCAATCTAATCCAACTGTACCTCAGAGGTACAGTAAGTTAGACTGGGTATGTCTAACTGAATTTCTATACACATCTGGAGCCCAGCCCCAGGGGTACGAAAGCCCAGTTGCTGGTCCCAACCCCAGGCTGTGCTTGTCCTCCCCCTCCCCCAGCACTGGATTATTTTTAGCTCCCTGGCCCCTCCCTGCACCCTCTGACAGACAACACCCCTCACAGACCAGCCAGCCCCCACAAGGCTGCCAAAACCCACAATCCCACATGCCATTCCTGGTGCTAGTTTTACTCATATTTGCTGGTGTTGGGAGCCAATCTAAGTTGGGGTGAGGGGGTGCATGGGCAGGATTGGGGGGAGGTTGGTTCATTTGGGGTAGTGTTCACTTGGGTGTGAGGTGGGGGGGGTCAGGGACTAAAAGTAGCCCTGGTCAGGGAGAGGGAGGACAGAGCCCCCTGATTCCACCAAAGCCCCCGCTGTGGAGCTGCCAGTCCCGTGCTCCTGCCAACCCACCCCATAAAGCCACCAGCTCCCCTCACCCCCATCCACACACCCCTCCTCCACCCCAATTTACTTCAGTTGGGCTCCTAAGACTAGTGAATACCAGTAAAACCAGCCCCAGGAGTGGTTTGCAGTAATTGTTGGGGAAGTTTAGGGGGGTGAGATTGGAGAGCCTCTCCAATCCTGTCAATCCCCCCTCCTATTCCCCCAACCCCACATTGACCCTGCTAGCCTCCCCATCCCACCAACCTATGAAACTATGAAACCCCATCACAGACTTTAGCTCCCCTGATCCCCCCATCCTGCCTGCCCCTCCCCGACCTACCTTAACTCAGGCTCCCAGCACCTACCTGATTACTAGATTTGATCAGGAGGCCATTTTTAACCTGATCTAAGCCCCCAAACTTCTGGCTGTAATGTCTGTATGAAGCCTAATTTACACATTTAAAACTCCAAATAAAATACAAAATTCTGCCACACAATTCACTGCTGGAGAGGTGACATTGAATTTATTCTGATACAAAGCAACCTTTCCCCATCATGTATTTTTCCTTATTTGTAGCAGTATGTTTTATTGAAACTGCAACAGATTAAATTCTGTGAAGTTTAGAAAAAAATGGGTTTTTCTTAGCTGTCCAGAGAATTGTTTCATAAGGGTCAAATATCTTACTAACTGAGTCTATCCAAGAAGGCTGAAGTGGACAAAGGCCAAAATAAAACCCATTCATTTCTGGCAAGCCCACAAGTGTGTTAGGAGTGGTGAGGGCAAAATGTCAGGCAAACATGGATATGATATCCATGGTGGTATATGGGTGAGTTATTTAAATAAACGTTTCAGTTTTTCTGGATAGACATGCAGTGTATCTTCATTTTGCAGCACCAAAAAGGAGGGTGCAAGTGGGGAATTAGACATAACAAGGGTGGAACATGCAGATACGCAGGTAAAAGACTGGTATTTGTCTGCTAGCCCCAGTCATATGATTTGAGTCAGACTTAGAAAAGGCTACAAAGGCTGTTACCTGATCAGGTTTGATATTCACTGTTATACCACTCTCTCCCATACTGTTACACCACTCTCTCCCATTGGCTGATGAACAGGAATGCTGGTTTTCTGCTGATAAAATAAATAAATAAATTTGAAAAAATTACTTAATTAATTTAAAAAATCAAAATTCCCTGATAAAAACCCGTAAATCCGTGATTAAAATGAAATGACACTTATATAAAGTATCTGTTGAACACAACATTTTCTTAACATATTTACAATTTTAAAGCAATTTGAAAGCCTACCAGTGCTTCAATCACTATAATAAAATAAATTCTAAATACCTATAAATTTTGGTTTGGGTTTGTTTTTTTTTATCATGGAAAATTTGAGCTCACCCTGCCCCCTTAGGTTACAGAACACAGATCCAAGCCCTTCATTCCCCCCCCACACAGCCCCCTGACCCTGCCCAGCCCTGCCAGAGGAGGCCCCCAGCTGCAAGGGCTACAGGGCCAGGGACCCAGGTCCACAGCCCTCTGTCCCCAGCAGGAGGCAGGGGTTGTTACGGCAGAGCAGAGCATGGAGCCCAGCTCCCCCCACCTCCCACCACTGCCTGCCTGTTGCAGGCTCGGGCAGGGGTAGGGCCTCCCAGGGGAGGGAGGCTTGGGGGACCTGTGCCCCCCAGATTTGCGCTTGGGGTGGGGGCAGAGCGGGCTAGGGCTCCCCACCCTGCTGCTCTCCCCCAGGGCCTCCTCAGCCCAGGGTAGAGCAGGGCCACACAGTGAAGCTTGTTGCCACAGTGAGCCCCACACTGCCCTTGCAATGTGCCCTCTACCCATGCAGTAGCAGTGGCATGGGGTTATACCCCTTGCTGCTGCTGCTGCATGGGCAGAGGGTGCATTGCCAGGACAGCATAGAGCTCTCAGTGGCAACCAGCTTTTCTGTGCAGCCCTGCTCTGCCCTGCAGCACCAGGTTGCACCTGCTGGGCTGCAGAGGCCCCAGGGGAGGGCAGCAGGGCAGGGAGTCCAGGCCTGCAGCAGGCAGCCCGTACCACCCCCATCCTGCATACAGATCTGGGGGGCACGGGTCCCCCCGCCCTCTCAGGAATGCATGCAGTGCCAGGGAGCCAGCCCTACCCCTCTACTCCTCGGATGAGTCACCCTCAGCCCTATCGCACTCCTTGCTGGGGCCTTGCGAGAAGCCTCACTCACCACACAACTAGGCTGCTGCCCCAGCACAACCCAGCCCAGCCCATCCCTGCCCAACTCCCTCCTTCCTCCCTATGGGAACCTCAATTCCCATCCCCCAAACTTACCTGCAGGATCTGCTCTCCAGGCTGCCTGGTGGCCATATGCATATACAAGCACATGGTGCCTCCTGCCTGACCACCCTCTTCCTGCTGCCCCCAGCCCCTTGCAGGCTGAAACTCTCTGCCAGCCTGCAGCAAGCTCGTTGCAGAAGTTCAGAATCTGCATGTTTCTCCGTTAAAATGAGAAATCTGCATTTTCCTTGGGTACAGCAGGAAACCTGCGTTTTTCTCTGTTTTCACTTGGGAAATGGAAAACCTGGATCCCTGCTGATGAGGGTCTCAGGAGCTGGGACAAAAAGATAATAATTTCAGCAGGTCTTTCAGCTTCACAAGGCTCTTCAACATTATGAGTAATATATTTACAATGGTTTATCAATAATTTTAAAATAATAATAATGTACATGTGCACTACCTCTTTTCATTCAGATATCAAAACACTATGAGTGAACATCACGACTCCTTTTTCATAGAGGAGAAGACAGAAGCCGAGAGGCAAAGTCAGTTGTCTAAGGAAAAGAGTGAATCAACAGTAGAGTCAGTAAGAGAATCCAGGTCTCCTGACACTCGTTTTTACAGCTTACCTAATCAGACACTATGCCCCTAATGTGCTTAATGTATGTTCCAGTTCTTATTCCTACTTCTTGTGCACTGTGATGTTGGCTTTGTAAACAGTGTTACTAATAATAAGTACTATTATAATTGGTTGTTTTTAGGTAGCACTTCAGGAGCCCAATCAGGGCTCAGTCCCTGTGGGAAGTCAGAAATGTAATAAGTGATGGGATCTTTTTATCTGATACAAGCATGACAACATAGGAATCCGTAAGGAGAGAGAAAGAGAGAGAGAGAAACAAAAAGTCAGACAGGCAATCACCTGAAAAAGTTAAATGCTAATGTCCTTAGAAAGCAATGAAAATGGCTATAGATGTGCTAATCTAAAAGGAAGGATTGGAGCAATGGTGCCAGCCTGGCATGCAGGACATTATTCCCAGGAAATCTAGAACAAATGGACAAAGGACGTTTCATTGGTGTGTGAAAAAGGCAAGACAAATCCTTGAAGTTTCCAGCTAGGATGCAATGAGACACCTATGAGTATAAAGACAGAAAGACAGAAAACAGTTCTTTGCTAGTGAGTGGATCTGCTGGAACCAGACAGCTAGAATCTCTCTTGCCAGCCCCTTTGTAAGTGTTTTCATCAGCAGTGTAGGGATGCAGCCAGGTGACTGGAGTGAAGTGTCCGGCTCACAATTGCAAATGCAAACACAAACACAACATGCTGCTGCCAACAGATTCTTTTTTTGATGCCCCCACTCCACCATGTTGGTGTCCAGTATGGTTGCCCCTATTATCCCCATCCTCCTCAGTTACACCCCTGATTCTGATCAAATGCTTGTAAATAATTACTGTGTGGGTGAGGTCATTAATAAGAATTGTAACATTGCTGTCAAATCCATAATTAGTATTTTGTTTCAGTATTTCAGAGGATTCTTTTGAAGTGATTTTACAACTGCTATTGGTCTTAATTGGATTTAATACGGGTATTTTAGCTGACTGGGTCATTCAAATTCCCAGTCTCCTGCAGGTACTATATCTATGTCTTAATGTTAGCCTCTGCTCCAAAGAGCTTGTCATCTGTAGTGATAGAAATTTGGAGGTGCTTAGTGATAGAATTTTGAGATGCTTCCTCCTAATTTAGAAGAGTTGGGAATTTGGAGATGGTTCCTCAGTTAAGGGGTAGCCAGTTATTTAGACAGAGAGACTGAAGGACTACAGAAGCTTAACTATTGCTCCACCATAAAACTTGTTTAGGTCTAATGCATGTTTGACTGACTTTGTTGAAACTGGTGATCACTACCTCATCTAAGGAGCTAATAAAAAGTGATTGAGGCAGTCTATCTCAAAGTGAGAATAGATACAAATTAGCACTGAGGGTAAAATCCACGAAAAGACTTAGGTGCTTACAAGTTAGATGCTGAATTGCCTAAATTTTAGGTGCTTGCCCATTACAGTGGAATCTAAAATCCAGAGTAGGGTGCCTAAGCTCCCTATGCAGCAAATAGGGAAGGTTAGATGGCTCAGAAGAGCAAAATCCTGTGTGCTGAGCAAGGAGATGCCAAGAGCTGGCCAACAGAAAGTGCTAAACACAGGTATGCATTTGAAATCCTGTCCATCCATGGAGCTTAGGTGTCTCAGTCAAAGCTACAAGGAAGGAGCCTCTATCCACATGGGACACAGAGCCCAGGACCCACTCATGAGTATATACCTACCAAGTATTCTGAGGAATACTTGGTAGGTACGTACCAAAAAACTGAGGAGGGATCAATCTTTTTTTGGAGTGTGGCATAACTAGGGTAGAGCAAGCAGGGCACCAAATCCAGGTGCTGCCTTAAGAAGAGGTGACAAAATGGTGGTCCCCAGGGAGCCAGCTTAGGCCCCTGCTTCTTGGCCACCATCCTGGAAGAGTGTGACACAAATGTTGTCAAGTGCCCTTCTCCTTTTTGGGCAGGGGGCTGAAAGGGGGAGGGGAAGCTCAACAGCATTTCTTCCCAGGGCACTGAAATAGCTCATTATGCCTCTGACACCTCCTACCTTTTATGTAAAAACTTAGTGATGGAGATGTGGAAGACCTAAGTTTTCAGCCTTCCTCAGTCTGAGGGATTTTGGCTCCACATCCCCTACATCCTGGAAGAGTGCCACTGTCACCACCACTGTATGGAAGTGGTCACAGCTGCTATGTTTTGTGTTGAACTCAATGCTGCTAGTGTATATTACATATGTTCAGAGCATGTCTACCAGATTGGGCCCTTCATGAGACTTGGGCATTACTCCGTATAGCGTCTGGATCCAAAAAGGGGTGTAGGCAAAAGTTAGACCTTTAGTTGTTCAAGCCAAGGCAGTTCTGGGCATGCACAAAAAGCTGAACTGTGGGCACCTAAGCAACTTTCAGGGAAGAAAAGAAGACACCCAGCAGCATTAAGCAATTGCTGAGCAAGGTGTTTGGGACTGAGACACTGAAGGTCTGCCTATATTCTGTTTTATGTGCTTACATCCTTTTATAAAAGAACACATTTTGCCCTAAATGGACATATTTTGCATGATAAGCAGTAGCTGCTTCTTGGCACCTGCCCAGCTATTGTCAACTCTTCTTTCACTGCATTATATGTGAAGCTCTCATCACTCAGTCTGTCTGCGGCTTATTACTCAAGGGTGAAATAATTAATTATAGATGCAGCTAATATAGGTGGAGGCCAGCAGGGGTGTGTTTGAATCTCAGTATGAGAAACTCCACTGGTATAATTCCAAGAGAAGTCAGGGAGACTGTAGCACTGTGGTGTGACCTTGGTTTTTCAGTGACAGCCCAATACAACTTTCTTTTAAAAAAAAACCAAAGAGAAGACTCCAATTGACTCAGTTAGAACAGATTAGATCTTATATAGTCCAGCTTTTTCCTATGGATGGGTGCTGAAAAATGCCTGAAGGAGAAGTTAATAATAAAGTCCACAGTAGAGACATGCCAAAAACAACAGAATGCAGGATTGTGAGATAATATTAAGGGTTACTCAAAATTATAAACTCAGCAGTGCAGACTTCATAGCTGGCAGTTGGTCTCAGTTTAGACCCATTTTATGGTTTCTCACAAAAAGAATGCTCTTACTCTCACAGCTTTAAAGGGAAAAAATTCAATACAAATTGACTTATCCTTTAGACTGGAAGAAATCTGCCTGTTATTTTGTTACAAAGTTCAATAAAAATAATTACTTTACCAATAGCTAATAGGACCCTAACTCTAGTCATTAGACAAGCAAAGCTGTTGTCTTATGGATGAGAACTGGAAGAAGTCATTAGCTACAGAGTGGTAATTTCAGCAGTTTTCTGATTCTCGCCTCTCAGGAATGTCAGACATCATTAGTATCGTTTAGAAATTAATTTTATAAACCAAATGTAAAATGTTATATATAGATAGATTCATTAATTTGAACTGAGCTTGTTGTGACACAAAGAAACAAGTTTATTAGTAGATGAAGTTTTATGGGGGGATGGGGCAGGTTCCAGTCCAGATCTTTAGCTGGTGTAAATCAGTGGAACTTCAATAACTCAGTTCAGAAATGTATTAATGTGCAGTCAGAAAGGCAAACACTTTCAATGAAACTACGCTGATTTACACTGGCTGAAAATCTTGTGCTTTTTTTAAACTCTTGAGTAACTACATATAGTGTAAAAAGAGTGTGACCTGATTACTACTTTTGTGAAATAAGAATGCTAATATATGAACATAATGTGTGTTTTGGTCCAAAAACCTTCACGAGATCAAAGTGAGGTAAACTGAAGGACCCACCAGAGCTGACCTTAGGAGTGGGTGATGTGGGTGACCACCCAGGGCGCCATGGTCAGAGCGGCACCACACAGACACAAAGAAGCGCCCAGCCCCCTGCAAGTCAGCAGCAGTGCTGCAGGCAGTGGTGGGTGGGCAGAGGTGAGGGGGGCAGTCCAGTGGGGAGGCAGAGCTGGCCTGCCCCCTGCTGCTGCTCAAGAGGAGTAGGGCTAGGCAGTACAGGCTGCTCTGCCTCCCCCCCAGACTGTGCGTTGTGCCCCTGGCCTTTTGCCTCTGCCTGCAGCCATGCCTCCAACTTGCAAGGAGGCTGGGGGTGGGAGGAGGGGGCATCAAAATACAAGCTCACCCAGGGCACCATTTTTCCTAAGGCAAGCTTTGGGACTCAAGATTTACTCAATTTCACACATTGCAAGATGTTACTACTTCCTCAGGTAAGTCCTTTTAGGGTACTCACTTACCATCCCTATTCTTAGTGGAGCTTTTAATTGCAGAAGCTTGCATGTACAGAACTAGGGCACAAGCAATAATCAACTACCCAAGCTTCTCTTCTTTGGTAATGACACTTGGCTCAGCCTTGAAGGTACAGAGGGACAACCTTCCACCCATCAGAGCATGCAACCTTCTCATGTGTAAAAGACTGGGAAGGGAACTGGAGCTGCTAGAAATGAAGTGGAGAATCAACAACAAGAAGCTCAAAAAATGAAGGAATAACAAAGAAAGGAAAAGAGGACAACAATGAACAAGCACAACTGATGCAGGGAGAAAAAAGCAGAAGAGACATCTGGAAAGAAAGGAAAAAGAGGAAATAACAAGTTGAAAGGATAGTAATAACTGTGGTTGGACCTGGGGTGAGGATACCAAAGGAAGGTGCCTACTTGTCAAGTTTTCTTGGGAGGGAAGTTCAACAAAAATCTGGGAACAACTCCTTTAAGGATATCTTGACGTTATGGCCCTAACCTGCGCTCCTTTGAAAATTCTCCTGGGGCTTTCTTTCTCAATCTTAGCAGACTATGAGCATGTTCTTATTTGCTTTTGTGTTCCCAAGCAAAGAAAGTTGCCCCCTTCTGGGCTGTCACTGGGATAGGATCTTTACAAGGGGGGTTGTGGCACTGTCAGCAGCTAGCATTGTCACTGTTGCTTAGAATGGAGACTTATAATTAATTGGACTTTAGTTTTCCCTTCCTCACAGAAAAATCGTAAGTGTAATGTTTAAGCACCCTAGGGCAACACCTACTATAATAGATTGTCTTTTCTTCTGTTTCCAAATATAAGGCTGCTTGCTGCTAGTGCACAAAAGGAATTCTCCCTAGAAAGGAACAGTGTAAAACAAACTAGTTAGGTGTATACAAACACCATTGCCTCCTGATTATAACAGATATCTAAAAATCCCAACAGCCTGGTGAAGACAGTGCTCCCATGGGAACATCATGAGAGCTTTTATCACACCTCTTCCCCATTGCAATGATTCCTTTAAGCAGCCGTAGAACCTATATTTCCTCCAACAAGAGAAACAAAAATATGGGAATACAGCTCTTAAATAAAATGGATTTTAAATTTCTTCCTATTGCTGGCTAGAGATAACATTTCTTTCTCAGGATGAACATTTCAGAAGAAAAATGGAGTGATTTATAGCCCATTCCAGAACACAAGAATTGCTGTAAATCCTTGGGTTTTGAGAAGCAGCAGATAACTGAAAAAACAAAAATTTATAATTTTCCTAATGAATAAATGTTGAGTGACTGGTTGTTAAATTAACTATTTATATGGGATTGTTATATTGTACTTTTTCATAAACTTCTCAGAAACCCCATTTTTAAAGTTGTTTTTTTCTGGGAAGGCCACAGATGTCAAACATGCAAAACATCCCATTTAAAAAAGAAAGCTGATTTAAAGTGGGACCTTTTCCATAATGAGCTTTGTTTAAGCACATTTTAATTTAAACCTGATTCGAACAAATTGCTTTAGGGAAGGTCTAACACCTGATTACCCAAAGACTTTGGAGAGAAGTAACACAAGGCAGAGCATGATGTTCATAACATAAAAGTATCATAGGTAAGGCCAAAAAGCCTTGCCTTTCAGGTCAGCAAGCCACCTCAGGGAAGACTGACAGCCTAGATTCTCCAAGTCTTGCCACATTGAGGATAAGAACTTACATTAAGCAATAGCCATTCCAACATTTACCCCTTTTCCTTTGCAAAAAAAATCTGCTAGTAGAAAATGCATTGCCAGCAGAATATCACCATCGGGCTTCCTGATGGCAGTTCCAGTTCTTGAGAGTCCAAAAGTTTCAACAGGCTGAAGAGTTTGAAAATTTCTGTTATCCTCTTCCTCCCATTTTTTGAGTTGGAGGAGGCCCCAGAGTTTTTATATCCTGTAATTTTGGGGATGTGACAATGTTGCTGCATGAATGTATGTGTGAGCAGCTATTAAGTCCACATAGCAAAGGTACTGGGAAGAACACATCCCCAGGTTTAGACAGCCCCAAATATTGTCAAAATATTGTTCATTCATTGTTCATTCATTCATGTTTTGTGTTTAAAAGACTTGAGAGACTTGAATGTGTCATCTGCAGTTTCTGGTAAATAACAGTTGTCAAAACTTCTGCTTATCGGCTATGGCTTTTTAAATCTGAATGTTAGTATCTCTGAAGGGGAGGAACAATTACGGCCAAAATTTCAAGGATATTTTGAATCGTACTAGGGTTTTCAAAAGCACCTAAGCAGATTTGGTGCCTAAGTCCCCACCATGTAGGAACAGCATTTTAAGAAGGACATTTTATAATTGGTTCTGAGGTTATTATGTAGACATCAGCTAATTTGGTTTTAAGATTAAGATACTTAACCATTTAGATCATGGATTTAATTGAGCAAATATTCCTTTGCTATTGTATTTCTTGGTTGCTGGCTTTCAGCACAAAGTGTATACTATATCATCTCTGTGGATGGTTGCAAGCATTTCAGTGTAGCGACAGGCACACTTACTTTTGGGTAGCATACTCATCTGAGATTGCATATGTAAAGGACTGACAGGTCAAAATGACGTCTCCCAAATTTATTCTAGGTTTGTTTTAAATTACTCTGTTGCTGATTTACTTGTGAACCGACATGTTACATACCTCAAGCAAGAAAAAAAAGTAAAACCAATACCTGCAAAAAAAAGGCTAAAAAGACTTGGAAACAAAAAACAAATGAGTCTTCGAAAGAAAAACCAAACACAGAAGTGAAAACCACAGCAGGAAACCATCAAAACCAACTAAGTTCCTTCTTCCTGTCTGAAGTGGTTAGTACCTCACAACATGTAGCTGATGCAGAATCTTTTTCATCTGATTATTTACTTGAAGAAAGATATCAATCACAAATATCCACAGACCATTATTTCTGTTGTGGTGCATATATCTTTTTCCTTTTTCAAAGTATTGTTTTCTAACTTTATGTTTTTTTAAACAGATATTTAGAGCTCAATAAAGAGGTAGAAACACCATCTTAAAAGTTACTTTCATTGAAAAAGATTTTTACCAGCTATGTTCAGAAGGAACACTTCATTTTTTCCACTCCTGTGAGCTGCACTAATTTACTCTCCCTTGTACATATATAAAGTTAGAGAAATTAGATCTGAAGGAATCTCAGTGTAAGGAAATATGACTTATAGCACCTCTGTGACCGTTCAAGACTTGGCTGATGTTTTTTAAGCTTTCTAGAGAACCATACAAAATTATGGTGCTATATAAATGTTTAATAATGCTGGGTTTCCCCTTAGATGTAATTTATTAGAATGAACAGATGCTGTTAAGCTTTGTTCATGTCTCTGATTTTCCAGCAATTATTAAACATCAGTTCAGATACAAAATTTAATTTTAGGGCTCTCTATCACTTTTGCTCAAGACCCATATATATACTTTATTCACAAAAGTATTGTGAATTTTGTGACAGGTTCATGTCCCGGGGCAGCCATGATGCCCCCTGGTGACCATGCAAGTGCTGCCCCAGCTCTAGCTCTAGGGGCCCTCACCTCCTTTACTCACCCGCCTTTGGGTGTTTATACAAATGCTCTGGGAGGCATGGGGGGAGGGGGTCTTTAATTAGTGCAGTTCTGAGAGTTGCACTATTTAAAAGTGCCTATAGTATCACATGTATCAGCATCCCTGTGCTGAAAAATAGTGGCATGGCACTTTGAACTAAAGCTTATTGAATAAACTTTAGTTTAAAGCACGCCGCCACCATTTTTCAGTGCAGGGATGCTGATACACGTGATGCTGGGGGCTGCTGGAGTGCAGTAATTTCCATGCTTCACCAGACTCAATTAATTGAGTCTGTTCCAACGCACTGTAATTACTGTGCATTGGAGAAGTCTCCATGCATGTGTATAGGAGCCCTTTGATATTAGTGTTTAGAAAAAAGGGAGACTGTCTGAGGGTCTTAAAGCAAGCCTGCAGTTGTTCTTGTGTTGGGGTTTGGCCTTCTCAGCATTCACCCCTCTTCCTCTTGCTGGGCCCTCTAGCTCCAGTCCACTGACCAGACTGAGCATTGGAATTCCCAGCTTCTGGTCTGGCCCTTACAGGTCATTATCTCGGTCCCCTCTCAGGCTGCTGATCCTCCCTGGGCTCTCTCTCTCTGTCCAGGCCTTTGGCCCTATCTCTTCCTTACTTAGGGTGCTGGGTCCTCTGGCCCCCAAATCAAAGTCCTGCCCTTCTTGGGCTGTGGGCCCACTGGCTCTTGGTTTGTGTCTTACCCTCTAGTAAAACTCTGTGGCTTTAAATACCACACAGTGCAATCTCCAGTTTGGAGTGCCTCCCTGGTTGGCCCCTTTCTATGGCCTCCTCCACCCCTACAGCCACCATCCATCCCTTTATGGGGGGGATGTGACCTCCAAACTGCAAGCACCGGTCCTAGTTCAAAAAAATGTCCTGCGCGAGGTTCACCACAGCCCGTGTTGGCAGGGCTCACATAAAAAAAACAAAACCAAAAACCAAATAGAAAGTGCCCAGAGGTACTTCACTTGCTTCCTATGGAGGCTCCCAGTTTTCCATCACTTGGGATTGCCTCCCAAGTCCTCTCCCAGCCTTGGCTCCAGTCCTTGTGCCTCTTGCAGAGCATTCTGTATCTGACGGCTTCCATGGCCAGAATGCCCTTGTGGCCCAAGGCATAGGCTTATACTGGGCTCTCTGGGACACATGGCTCTTCTGCTTCCCTCCCCCCACCCCCCAAGTCATCAGGCTCTACCTGTAACTGGTCCCAGTGGTCACCTTGTTACAGGTCCCATCTGCCAGTGGGTTGAGCCCTGTGTTCACCATTGGGGCACAGGCAGAGGAGAGAGGTGGAGGACAGAGATGAAGTGGAAGAAGGTGAAGGACAAAGGAAGGGGGGAAGCTACCTCTACCAAGGGAAAGACACTAGCAAGCACATAGCAAGCCAGGGGAGGGAAAACTGCAAGAAGGGAAAGGGGTCGAAGGAGGGCGGAATGGGCCAAAGATGCCTGCCCCCCTCCCCTTCTAATAACGGGGTGGGGACCATTGCAAATGTATAAACTGCTGTCAGTTTCTGTCACCTTTAGTTCATGTTAATCAGTACCTTAGTCAGTACTGTGGCAACAAAGTTTGGCACCCGGGGCAAAGCCCACAGCGGCAGTCCACTCTCACCCCATGCACAGATTAGCAGAGTTCGCCCCCCACATGCTTGCCTTGCATGCAGAGGCAGAAGCCTGCCTCCCCCTATTCCCCCCTCCCAAAATGAGCTGCTCACAGCTCTGTCCTGTGCCCCACCCCAGCTGGACAGTGCCTGTTGGCACCCCTTCTCTTCGGTATCCAGGGCGGTTGCGCCACTTGACCCACCCTTGCTACAGCACTGACCTTAGTCAACCAGACTGAGCAGCCTGCCTCACACAGTAAGCAATAACTTATGTGACTGGTTCCAGTTTAATCAGTGGGATTACTGGTGATAGTCACTGTTCACCAGTGGAAATACAGAGTTCCCAGTTTGGTCCTCTATGATTATTTCACTGAACCGAGAGGCCTAACTGCATACATACACATGTAGATTAACAGTCACAGTACATGGCCCTGTCTAGCTATCCCTTTTTTATTTTTATGAGCTGGAATATGCCTCAGCATTTTTATATTCCATAATTTTGGGGTATGGAAATGTGGCTATTTGTTGTGTGATAGTTTTAATTGATTCCAGAGATTTTGCTCCCTGTATCATGTTTGTCACCTATCATTAAAAGATGCTGCTTGCCGTAATTCAGAACACAGAGAAGATATACAAGAACAGACTATTGACTTATGCTTGTGGACCTAAATTTACAAATCTGAAGCAAATGCTGGACTCCACGACACTGGGACAAAGGCCTAGATTCTCAAAGGCAGTTTGGTGCCTAACTTCCATTGGTTTCAAAGTTGGTTAGATGTGTAAGTAGTACCTTTCTGGATCTGCATAACAATCCTTCATACTATTTTAGGGCCATCTCTTTGGGTGGGCATGGGACCTGCACAATTTGCAAAGTCATGCTACAGTTTCCCACAGCCCTTGCGTGCTTTGGAGCTGCATTCCCTGAACCCTAGTAAACAGGAAAGCTTTGGGGGTAGTTGGGGTTAGTGGATTCAAAGCTACAGCATTTGGGGACTAGTGTAGGCTCGTGGCTACAGAATGACCCAAGCTATATGTGTCTCATATAAGAGCAGATACTCAGCATAGGTAGCCAAATCTGCTCAGTTCTGGTTAAAACAGGTAATTTTGGAGACATGCTGTCACAATCATAGAGGGCATGCAGATATGATGAAGTATGCACTCTGAGGGATGAACCCAGCAGAAAGAACAATTCAGCAAAGAGTCTGCTGCTAGACCTTTTTAAGGTGGCACTTGCATAGCGATTTTCAGCCAGAGATCTCAAAAGTACATCCCCAGTCATTTACTTTTCAGATCCCAAACTGCTTTTTTTCCTTACACCCCTTAGATAAAGAATCATCTGGCATTGTATTATGGCATTTTAAAATTTATAAACAGTCTTTATCCCTAAAGATTTGAACTGGAGGGCAACACAGCCACTTGAAGACACACTAGTGTGCAAGTTGAGGATGGGTACATTGAATGAATCCCTTTTTCTCACTTTGATCATCCTAGCATTGGTTTGAAATCTAAAAAACAGATTGGGAATGTAGGCCTCTGACTTGTAGTCCTCAGCCTGTGACTAGTTTAACATGTAGAGAGTAGTTACAGATTTCCTTCAGATAAATGTGCAAGATCATGTTCACTGGGGACTGACTGCTTCCAATGAAAACAAACACGGAGAAAGAGCAAGACCTAAAAACATGAAGTGGGTCACAGATCAGCAATTATATTTCTGAAAACACCCACTTGGTATTTTATGTTCAACAACGTCACATGACTGTTGGCCTCATAAAAGTCTCTCAAATTCATCAGGGATTCCCAGGTCAAGTTTTATGTGATTCCTTTGCTAGAACTATTTTATGCAGTGGCTTTGCTCTTGCCTGCAGCAGGACAACTCTCTTAGGGTGAAAAGAGACATTGCCTTTCGTCGCCTTTGAGCCACTGTAAAAAGTTTGATGGCAGCACAAAAGCAGAAGCTGAAGTAGAAGCATCCAGGATATTTATCTTTGTTTTCTGTGATCTTCACTCCTTCATTTCTAACTGTGAAATGACTGCAAGACAGACAGCATGTTGCTGCAGTAACAATCATTATGTGTGAAGGAACTGCATTCTCCTCACTGTGTGCACCTGATGTGGGAAAGGGATGCAACTACCCTGAAGCTAATCTGTCCTACAGAGAAACACACAGTGTTCTGGGTTATATTTGGCTGTGCCCTCTTAAGAGCCAGGCACAGCTTGTGGTAGTTGTAGCCTACTGTGTTGACATACTTTCCTGTCCCACTGTTAACGCCTTCATCAGTTGTAAAAGACAGGGGACAGTACAACTCAGGCTGCTGACTGCTCTAAGTTATTGTCTCCTAAGTGTGAACCACCTGCTTCCAATACATGCTTGGCTGGTCCTTTAATTTCAGATGGATTTGTTCCTTTGGATTTCTCTGTGTTGCTTGATGTCACTTAATAAAAGTATGTATTCTCCGGAATTCACTGAAGGCGGCCTCCAACTTCTTTGGTTACAACTTTTTAGTTGCTGACTGAGCTGCCATTCCCTACAGAAGACAAGATCATTACAAGCTATTACAGGCTATCCATTGTAAACCACCAGGGCTACGTGCTTAGGAAAGTTAAGGACAAATCTGAGGGACTGCAAGCAAAGAATAGGTATATCACTCTCCACTATGATGCAGTGTCCCTGTGGTTAATTGTGGAAACATATTTAAGATTCATAGGTGCTCTGGGACTCATAGAACATGTCCAGACGAGCTCGCATGTGCCTCTTGCCCTGCCTCAAACCCCAGGAACGAAACAATGTTCCTCGCGCAGCAAATTTGCAGCATGGGGAGAAAATTAGAGCAGGGGTCTAAAAAAATGAAGCAAAAAAAGGTGGGGCAGGGCATGGTCCCAGACCATACCCTGAGGCAACCAGAGGCTGGGTCCTCCAGGGAGACACTCTGGCTGCCAGAATGTCTCTGTGATTGGCCCCTTACCCTGGTGCTGAAACACATGTTCAGCACCAGGGGCTCCAGTGCTGGTGAGTAAGGAGTGGGGGGGAGCTGGAGGAGGGGGGAGGGGACCATGAGGGGACTCCTGCTGGCCTCACCCACTCCCCCAGCCCCCCTGATCCCTGCCATGCTTGGCCCTTCCCCCCACCAGCCCCTCCCTGCATGAACCCCCCTCAGGGCCCCAGCTCCCTCCTGGAGGGCCACAACCCCTATCCCCCACAGGGCCCCAGCCCCCCGCAGGTTTCCAGGAACCTGGAGGGCCACAGCCCACCCGCCCAGGATCCCAGGCACTCTGGAGGGCCACAGCCCTGCCCCCCAGCCCAGGGTCCCAGGTCCCCCTGGAGGGCCCCAGCCTCCCTGCCCAGGGTCCCAGGCACCCTGATGAGCCACAGCCCCCCCATCCAGGGTCCTACGCATCCTGGAGGGCCCCCGCCACCCTGCCCAGGGCCCATAACTTACCTTTAGCAGCAGCAGTGTGAGTGGGGCACTCTGAGCCATGGCAGTAGGATCTGACATGGCACACAGGGACAGCACGCTGGACCCAGCTGGGTCCTGCCAGCCCTGGGGCCTCTCTGCTGTTCTGAGTCATGGTGGCAGGACCCAGTGCTGCATGCAGGGACTGTGTGCCTGACCCAGCCGGGTTCTGTGGCCCTCGGGGTCCCTCTGCTGCCTGGCTGGGCCAGGACCATGGCAGCAGGACCCAGCGCAGTGCATGGGGACCGTGTGCCATGCCCGCTGGGTCCTGCTGGCCCTAGGGCTGCTCCTGCCACCCAGCTGGGCTGGGCTGGCCTGGTGGCAGGAGCAGCCCCAGGGCCAGCAGGACCCATCCTAGATGGGTGGCAGAGGGCCTCCAGGGCCAGCAGGACCTGGCTGGGCATGGTGTTTTATCCCCACGCACTGCACCGGGTCCTGCCTCTGCTCTGCTATACCTGCAGGGGGGTGGTGCATAGTGGGACCTGGGCCAGCCCCATGTGGCTTGCCAGTCCAGCTTTGCACCAGAGTGGAGCACATGGCTCCAGGAGGCATGGGTCCCGTATACGCCTCCCAGAGCCCTGTGACCCGCTCCGGTGCAAAGCTGGACTAGCAAGCCGCGCAGGGCTGGGCCAGGTCCATACCTCCAACAGCCCTAGGGACATCCCTCCTGCCACACCCCAACACCCCCTCCCCACATCCTACTTCCGCCTCTCACCCACCCATACCCAGGAACCCGCCCCCCCACACATTTACCTTGGACAGTGCCAGGGGCCAGAGTCAGCAGGAGAACTGACTAGCTGACACCAGAGCGTCTCTTTCGGAGCAATGTTGGAGCACCTCTGATGGAGTGTCTCTTCATTAATCAACATTGGAGTCAGAAATGGACTGGCCAAGTTTCCTGATAAGACCAGTCTCTGGGGTAAAGCATCCACACCTGAGGACAGGAGGGTGATCCAGGCTGACCTTGACAGGTTCAGGAAATGGGCAGACAAGAACCTGATGATGTTTAACATCAAAAAATGCAAGGTTCTCCACCTTGGGAAGAAAAACCAGCAGCATCCCTATAGGCTCGGCAGTGCTACACTGGCTAGCACTATGGATAAAAGAGACTTGGGATTCATGATTGACCACAAGATGAACATGAGCCTTCAATGTGATGCTGTGGCTAGTAAAGCGACCAAAATGCTGGCTAGCATCGACAGATGCTTCTCAAGCAAATCCCGGGATGTCATTCTCCCCTTGTACTCAGCCTTGGTGAGGCCGCAGCTGGAGTACTGTGTTCAGTTTTGGGCTCCACAGTTCAAAAAGGATGTGGAGAAGCTTGGGAGAGTGCAGAGGAGAGCCATGTGCATGATTGGGGTCAGGAAAACAGACTTTACGACGAGATGCTGAGAAATAGGGGACTTTTCAGCAGGCTCAGGGGTGATCTGATGGCCACCTGTAAGTTTGTAAGGGGTGACCACCAGGATCTGGGGGAACGTTTGTTCACCAGAGCGCCCCAACGGATGACAAGGTAAAACAGTTATAAACTCCTGCAGGACCATTTCAGGCTGGACATAAGGAAAAATGTCTTTACTGTCTGAGTCCCCAAGGTCTGGAATAGCTTGCCATCGAAAGTGGTTCAAGCACCTACTCTGAATGCCTTCAAGAGAAATTTGGATGTTTATCTTGCTGGGATCCTATGACTCCAGCTAACTTCCTGCCCCTGGGCAGGGGGCTGGACTCGATGATCTTCCGAGGTCCCTTCCAGCGCTAATGTATATGAAATCTATGAAATCTTTGGAGGACCGGCTCCCTGGTATGGTCTGGGACTGTGCCTTGCTCTGCTTTTCTGCGTAGAGGCTTTTTAGACCCCTGGATATCCAGGGGTCTAATTTTCTCCCTGGACTGCAAGTTTGCAGCATGGGGAACCCTTTTTCATTCCCACATGTGTCTCTTGCCCCGCCTCTAAGGGGTTTGAGACAGGGCAATAGGCATGTGCACACTCCTCTGGACGTGCCCTGTGTATACTTGGAAGGTATACATGCATGTAGAGAGAATATATGTTGGCAGGGAGCTGAAATCTGCCATCCCTTTCTCTGTGTTTTGGCATGCCAAAAGGTGCAAAAC
Source organism: Crocodylus porosus (assembly GCF_001723895.1). Lineage (NCBI taxonomy): Eukaryota > Metazoa > Chordata > Crocodylia > Crocodylidae > Crocodylus > Crocodylus porosus. The sequence goes on from NW_017728943.1 coordinate 105,559,513, forward strand.
TCTTATACCTAGGATCTCAAGAGAAACTGTGTTCCATATCTCAGACCTCACTGAGCCCATGCTACACTGGCACCCATAAGCACCAACTTTGGTTTTGGCCAGTGGATGCTTTTGTGTGTGTGTGTTCTTGCACCAAGCCTTACGCATGCCCAGAAGAGACAGTGCATTACTTCAACCCAGCTCACCCCATGTGGCTTGAAGGTGCTGAGCACCTGCTAATTTTTTTTTGGTGGGTGCTTGAGCACTGGAGCACCCATGGAGTCAGCGCCTATGCAGTGGCACCAAAAAGCAGTATGCTAATAATGTAGTTTTGCTTCTTCAGAAGATGTGGACAGGTGTGAATTTGGAGCACACAGATAACTGGACAAATTTAAAGGCAGATGATGCTCTAAATAAGTGATATGACTACAGGCTGCTTTTAGACAACCCTGTCTGGTTACAAATGTATATATTTCTAACCAGCCTTTCCTTCTCTTAGCCCCCCAAACTATTTTTTGATCTCTCTCTCACACACACCCATCAATCAATCAATCAATCAAGCCAAGGCTATCCAACTTCTTGATCCCCCACTGAGACCCTTATGGGAGGGCCTAGGCTGGGCTGGGTCCAGCACCCTGTTAGCAGCATTCTAGGCCTCTGCCCATGAGCCTAGAAAACCCAGGTTTGAGCCCAAGGGGTCCTCACAGACAGCTGTAACAAGGGTATCACTAGCAAAAGGTATCAACATAAGCCAGTATGATGTAACTGTCATGTGTGCATGCTCCTGTAGTGATATAAGTGTAGCAAATCTGTTAAAATATTAACTTGGCTTCACTGAGGATTAATTTTGCAGTGTTTTAACAAACTCTCCAGTGTTCAGCCTTTTGGCCTCATGGGCCAGATGAGAGGCACAGGGCTGGTTGGTCTCACAAGACCAGACAGGGCTCCAGGTGGACTTGCCAGGCCCCATGTGCTGTGATTGGGCCCTGCGACCCCATACTGTCCCCACCCAGTCCCACATGCTAGGATTGGGCTCTGGGGTCCCTACTGCCTCTGCTTTGTCCCACATGTTGGGATTGGGGCCTGGCAGCCCCTGTCACCTCTGTCTGACCTCACGTACTGGGATCAGGTCCCATGCTGCCCTGCATGCCTGATCTAGCACTCAGGGCTACAGACCATGGGGAGCACCTCAGGCCAGATGACATGGTACTGGGGGCTGGATCTGGCCCACAGACCAGGGGTTGAACATCCCTGAACTAACTTGTATGACTGACACTACAAACAGATGTCATGTTTATCCCAGGATAAACCATTTTATTTTTAGACAAAGTGCAGTCATATAGGCGCCCAGGTGTATTGCCCTGGGATAAATCCTAAAAAAGTTTCTAGGATTAGAGGTGGTAGTTTATCCCAGGATTTTGCAAAGTGCATCTGTATAGCTATCCTAGGATTGCATCATTGAATCAATGGCAGAAAAGCAGCAGTGTATTCAGACTGTTCATTAAGACCTGATTAGAAGAATGATGTATGTACATGCCAAGCCCAGGATATTTTTCTTCTAGAATAAACAGAGGCACAATTTATCTAAGAACAAATGCAACACCTGTTCTTATCTTAAAGAAGCAAGCTGAAGAGGCACAATAGCTGATGTATGCCCCCAAATGTCAGCTCTCCATCCTCTTTTAAAGAGGTTAAGAGGTATATTTGTTCATAACTTTACAGACCTCTGTGTTTGTAAGGAAGAAGAAACCATGCTTCCTTCTTTCTTTTATAGCTGCCAGGATTAATGTATTTTAGGAAGGTCAGTGATAACAGTGCCAATAATCTCAGATGCTTTCCAAAACACAGAACCATAGTCTCCACTGTTGACCTCAATTTTTGTTTTTTAGGGCTGTTATTAATATAAGTGTAAAACCTGGTGGCTAGTACACAATGATGAAGTACAGGTACTGATTTATACCCAGGCAGTGTAGTCTGAGGAGAGAAAGCCTCTGGACTCTTGTGAGCCAAAGTTCTTGAGAAGCTGTTCTGCAGAACCTGCATTTCTGAATGCAGCTTTCAAGGGCAGGCCAAAATAAAGATCATTGCAATAGATCTAGCCTGACAATGTAACTTCATTGCCACAAATAACTCAGCAGTCAGAAATAGTTCTATCAATACCACAAACCCTGCCCCTTCCCCTCAACCCCCCCGCCAAAAAAACCAAAACAATCAACCCAGTTAACTGAACAAAAATGCCCTACGATTTGTGAAGGATCTCTGCCATCAGGTACAATCCAGATAGCATTTGAGCAAAGCTGATTCTTAATTCACTTACCATATCATCCCAATGAGTCAGAACAGTGTTCCTGTAACAAAACCATGCTGTGATCACCAGACCTCAGCTGTTCTTTTCAGTGGGGTTTTACATATCCATGTGACATTGCTCTGTGGTATTGCTCAAATGGCAGGCAACTCTTTGCATTGAGGCTTATCTTTCCAGATTATTCTTCCCAAGTATCTCAGCACTATTTTCCACTCAGGATAGAGCATATAAATGAATATACCTAGTTGGTAAAGAGAGGTACATGGTGACGGTCAAGTGCATTTTTTCACTTCACCTAGCACCTGAAGCAAACCAGCAAATTGTATATCAAGTATACCCCTTCCTGGGGTCACGTGACCCCCAAGTTGTCTTTTCTGCTTGGTGCAGGGGGCTAGACCCGATGAACTTCCAAGGTCCCTTCTGGCCTTACAATCTATGAATCTATATCAGGAAAATATTAGCTAAGCAAGAAACATACAACTGGTGTGTGGAGCTAGCACCTGTCACATTTTTTATGAATCATGCCTGTCCTGACCCATTTTTTGAATTAGAGTAATGGACATGCACATACCACTTAATGTGTTTTTGTACCATGGCCAATACACTTTAAGATGTATATGAATGGGAACCATGTACCACATCATTCTTCTCATCAAAGATACACACCAGACACTCATGTCCAGCTCCCAGGCAGGGGTGTGAACTGAAGAACTATCTATGCATGATTCTTTAAGGCATTTTATACATGGTTATGGATTTGACCCAATATGTGTACAAAGAAAAGAAGAGGGAAAAAGAAGAGGGAAATTATATCCTTTTTTGGTAAGTGACGGTTCCCAGCTTCTGTTATAGCCAAAATTCAGAAACACTGAAGAAAGTGAGTCAAATCTTTAGGTCTTCAATAAACTTGGCAAATCCCCTCACCCCCTGCAATTTACTCTTAATTTGTCCTTCAAATTACTGGGAAAGAAGGGATTATATAAAAAAACCCAAACAAAACACTGTTTTCACAGTTAGAACCCTGATACATCAACAGGGAGCATCGTTCCCCTCATTGGCAAAGAAATCATTTTTCTCTCTCAAGAAAAGAGCGAGGGTAACTAAGATGAACAACTTTATTTGAGCAGCTTAGGACAGCATGTGCAACTCCCAATGGTCATATTACAATGTGAACTTCTATCCCCTTCCCTGCACATGAGTCTATATTTTGGCAAGTCCACAGAGTTTCCAAACAATCATATGTTTATTTTTTCTGGTCAAAGAGGAAACCACTCCAGGCGACTAAATAAGATGAGGAGATACGATTCTTGTGGAATTAACATGCAAATATACAACATATCTACAAATAAACTACATAGTGTAGTTACCCACATGTTCTCTCTTTCCAGTTACCATTCTAAAGAAACTCTTTCCATAAGGGTGCTTTCCTTAAGCCTGTCCAAGTACAGCTAATAAGATGACTTTATGCATTTTAAACATGCATTAAAATTAATGTTTTACTAATATCAAATAAACAATGGCTATATAATGGCTCTAATTTTGATCTGATGAGCTCTACTGGGGTATTAGTCTATGATAAATCAATAATCTGTCCTATTACTGTGTTTATAGAAATAACTGAATTTATTGCTAGGAAAATCTGTTACATGAAACTGCTCCATTAAACAGCCCTGTTCCAAAGGGTATCTTTTTATTATTTTGTCCTTTTATCAAAATATTTTCCATGAAATAACGGCTTATTTAATGACCTTTAAGGCATCCACCTCAATATTATAATTATTAGTTAGATATATATTGATTCAATATCACTTTACTTCTAAAGAAACTTCCATTTAAGGTGTCATTTTGCAAAACTTTGTTTGAACCTTGCAGCATTCCCATGAAGTAAGCCAACATCATCCATGCAAATTAGAAGATGAAGAAACATCTGTCCCAGCTGCCTGGGACTGAGAGTGTGGTCAGGAGTAGAAAGGTCTATGGACTTAACAAACACACAAGTATGTGTAAATAACAAAACAAAAACAGACAATAATAATTCAACTTGGCAACTTATCGGCAGTCCCCTGTAATGCTTGATGTATGACAAGTTTCTCTTCTGCAAAGCTCAGTGAAATCAGGCATCCCTGATCAGCGCTGTCCGAGGGGTACCGGGAAGGACCCTGGTATTCAGTCCTTGGGCTCTTCAAGATACACAGGCCCACCGAATCCAGGCCAGCAGCTAATCTTAAATCAGGAGCTTCTTTTACAGCGCTGCATCTTCCTTCTAAATGATTTCCGGATGTGCCAGCCAATTTATAACTTCTGAGCTAGGCTGATAACTTACAGCCAGCCAGATTCTTCTGCAAACTTTCTTTAGGACTGACCAGTAGCAGTACAAGCCTTGCATTCTTCTGATATGGTTAATTTTTACTACGCCACATGGCCTACTACCACTTCTACAAGGCTTTGCTAAATTTATTAGGCCTCATACTACACACAAGGCCTCACTACATCTTTGACTTTAATTAGGCTCTAACAGCAACATATAGCTTAATATCTGAACAAACGACAGAAAAACACTTGGTCCAATCTTCATAGAGCCTTCAGCAAGCACCTTTGTCACGCAGACATAATTTTCAGCTGTCATAACATTCATAATGAGTTTTTCCCCCAAAGCACTCAGTGCTGCCCTCTTTCCCCTGGCATTGCAGATAACAGCAGTACTGAGTAGGCTTAGTCCAGTGGTGAACACATGAAAAATCCAATCTGAAGTGACTCACTTAAAGCTACCTACTGGTGTAACTAGGGCAGAAAAATGGGCAACCCATCCTGGGCACTGACTTGGGCTGGGGGAGGGGCAAAAAAGTGACTGCTTTCAACCAAAAGTCACTGCTTCCTCGGTCCCCCAGGCATCCAGCTATACCCCTATGCTACTGAGGCCACACACAATGTTGGTAGAAGAGAAACTAGAAATTCAGTCTTACATTCCTGTTCTTTTGCCAGATAATACTCTTCCTTTGAAAAATACTACAGATTTGAACAATGCTGAATGAAAAACATGGCCAAAAATAACTAGTCATTCTGGGTGTGGCTCATGTTCAGCGTAGCAAGCTTAAGCAATGGGTCTGACTTTCAGAAAGAGTAGAGCATCCATCTCCTGAAACACAAGCCTTTGAAATGTCTCAAATCCAAACAATATTACACACAAATCACCAGCCATTTATGAATAACTTGTCCTATCCTTTTAACTTGCATGCTTCCATGCCTTGCCTTTAGTCAAAAGGGTGAAACAGAATTACATATGTTTTCAGACATATATGGCATAATTTGTGAAATGCCATCTAAATATCTAAAATGCCTACTTGAAAGTGTTTGATAGCCTATGCAAATGCTGCATGCAGAGATCAATGGTTGCTATTTTTCAGAGTTAGGTACCATGTTTTGTGCAAACCAACAGACTTGTTATTGAATCAAACTGTTTTTTTTTTTTTTAAATTTACCTTTCAAGTCCAGAAAGTGCTAAGGAGACAATATATTCATTTTCAGTAAGCTCTACCTTCAGGAAGCATTCATGGTTCTTTTTATCTCAGATATTCTCTTCTATTACCATCAATATGAAGTTAGAATTTTTGCATAATTGCTTTTATTAGCAGAGGGGTATAATCCCACCTTGCTTAAGGGCCTGCTTCCACTATAGTTAGTGGGAAGTTTGCCATAGATCCCAATGGAGCAGTAACATACCCTGAAGGAATAGATCAAAATTACAATGCAACTAAATTCATTATAATTTTATGGAAAAGAAAAGCCAGACAACTTAGTCCTCTCAAACTAACCAAACTAAGTATTTTTTATATATCACACTAAAACTAAAGCAATAAAGATACTGTCTGAATGGAATTCACCCCAGTCTAGAAGGCCAGCATGAGGTCTTGAATGATGCATAGACCTTTACTGAACCTTGGCACAGGAGTAAATTTCACCATCTATGCAAATAAAATTGATAGCCTGGTCTGCAATGAGACTAGGAAGAATCATGAGCCAAGAGTGATTATATTATATTGACAGAGTTTATTTTATTATGTTATTTTGTTAATTTACTTGTTTTATCAGTGCTTTTGGCTTAAGTACAACCATGTCTGAATAGGCAGTTAAGATATCCTGCCAAATAGGATATCTTTAGGCTAAGATGATTACATATAAAATATTGAAAAGCTGTTTTTGGAAATGAGAAAAGGGGGTATTGAACTATGTAAGTACAACCAGAACACACCCCAGTGGGTTAAGATTTCAGATAAACATTACAGGAACTTTTATAGTAATATACTTTCACACTGCAGGGAATGTAGGAGGCATATCCTAGTTAGCATATACCTAGAGAAATACATTCATATTTACAGTAAGTGACATGCAATTAAGTCACTGGGCATGAAAACCTGTTCTGTAGCCTGCTAGCCAGGTGAGGAGAAATCTTTGCAAATGTCCATGAAAAGCAAAATGTATTATTTCATTTAGAAGAAAGGGACAAGTGGGAGCACAATATTAAGAATGTGAGTCAAGCCCTCCAGTGTCAAGAACTCCCAAAGGTCCCCCCTGCAACATTAGTTTGGTCACACTGCACATCTAGGACATCCTATAGCAGGGATAGGCAATTATTTGGGCTGGAGGGCCACTTAAGGAGTTTTGGTGAGCTGTTCCAGGGGTGGGAGGGTGCTGAATGGGTCCGGTGTGGCAGGTGGTGTGGGGGCACAATTGGTTCTATCCAGTCCAGGATCCATCAGCCCCACACCCACTGCCAGGCATGCTGGACAGAGCGGGTGGGTGGGGTCTCCATAGAGACCAGCCCAGGACCCCTGTGGGCAGGGTGTGCTCTGCTGAGCAGGTGGGTGGGAAGTGGTGTCCAGGGGTGGAATGGGTAAACAGGAGCCAGGGCTGAAATCATGGAGCTGTGACACTGTGGGTTTGGGGTCCAGGGCAGAGCCACTATCTGCTCCCTGCTTGTCCCCATGATGGGCATCTGTTCTGTAGGCAGGGATGTACAGGGATCAGTTTGTATCTCTTCCCTGGGCCCTGGCCCTGCACTGTCTCTGCCCCATTTTCATGGCCCCAATCCACCCATCCCACTCCTGAATGCTGCTCCTTGCCCACCCATGGCCCCATCCTATAAGCCCAGCTGAGTGCACCCTGTTTGTGGGGGTCCCAGCTGGTATCCATAAAGGCCCTGCTCATCTGTCTACCCGCTCCATCTGGTGCCTCTGGTGATGGGTGTGGGGTGGGTGGGCCGGGATGCCCAGGCAGTGGGGTTCAGTCTCATGGTGGCAGCAGTGGCAACAGAAGGAGCTGTTGCCATGGGGACTGCCAGGAATTTGAGTCTAGCCATTGCGCTGCCCATACCCTGCCACATGCTTGGGGACAGCAGGACTGACCACATGATCTGCAGCCCAAGGCTGCCCCCCGTGCCCGGGCTGGGCAGTGTTGAGGGAGCTGCTGTGGGCCAGACAGAATCCCTTGTTGGGCCAGATCTGGGCCACGGGCCGTATTTGGCCACCCTATTCTGTAGGATATATTACTGGAAAAGGGACTTAGGAACGATATATAGAGTACAACCAACTCCAAATAGAAAGAAAAACTTGGCACTTTTGTGAATGGTATATACCACTTCCTGCAACAGTAGCTCTTGAAATATTTTTATTAAGGAAGCATTAAAAAAAAGGAAAATATAAAGACATGAATAGTTAATAGGTAGACAAAAGTGAAATTCATGCACTATAACAGGTAGGCTAAGTAGAGACAGTCAAAAAGCCCAAGGCTGAATCAATTCAATCTTTGCAGGTTAATCTAAACTGCAGAGATTAAACTGACTAACAAGTGAACAGACATTTACTTTTTACAGACACATGCTTGCACTAACTCAGGCCAGGAACCAGGGGACGCTAGAGCATGGTTCTCTGGCACAAAGCCAGCATGGGCTGTGTTTGCTTCTTCTTCTTGCAGCCCATGAGGTCTCTGGGATTTGAAGTCCATAATCACAACAGCAGGACTCTGCAGGGTTGCTTATCACTTCTTCCTGCTTCCAGGTGCCTCTGGGATTTGTAGTCCACCGTTGCAGCCTGCAGTAAGTTTGGCATGGCAGGGCAGCTCTGTAATCAGGGGAAGTGGGGTGTAACACCCCCCCTCCCCAGCTTCAGACCCCAGCTGGGGTTTGCCTACCCTTCTCTGGCAGAACTAGACAGCAGAGCCCATCCCAGGGCTGCAAGGCATGCTGGGATGCTGTGGGACTGTGATTTAACTTGAACTAGGAAGGGGTCTAGGACAGAAGTTTCATAAACTGGTTTGACCCAAATCAGTTAAGTCTGATACTACATTCAACCAGGTTTATCTTAAATCAGTTTCAGGCATTTTGAAACTGGTTTACATGCACTGAACTTCTGTTCTGTTACAGGTTTAAACCAGTTTCTGATCACTGAAACCAGTTGAAGTGAAACTTCTGTCCCTAGCCTTAAGAGCTGGATTTTGATGAGAGGTGTAATTATAAAGATGGTCTCTCTACCTTGCTAATTTGGGTTTTGGAGGCCTTGATATTCAATCCATAAACATCTCGTAGATGACTTGTCATATGCTTGCCAATAATTTTTTGATAAAGACAACAAAATGAAGCAAAGAGTGAGACTTTTGAACCTAACATTGACAATAATGAAACACTGAGTGAAACTTCCTGTGGACTGAAGGTTGATGACAAAGCAACACAGAAAGACATTTATTATAACACTACAATTACCCAAGTTGCAGGGTCAAATTTAGACCAACTAGCTGGTTATTTGCCTTGGTTCCTCCTATAATCCTCAGGTTTGATTTTCTGTGGTCTGAACTGTGAACCAGTGCAAACCTGCTTATTGTTTTTGATTTAGCCGTGTTCTCTTAAAAGGGCCAAGAGCTGTAGTACTATATTATTATTGTAGGCATAAGTCAGGAGAAGGGTTTGGGGAATATGGGGGGTGGAATTCTCTTGAAATTGCAGTGTAATTTTTGGAGAGAGATCATTATACCCTTGTGTGAAATGGAATGCACCCACACCTCATTTGGGAAGAGAAGGGAAGTAACATGTATTGAACACATATATACTTACACAGTTTTGAATATTTTGCTTGCCTGCCAAATTCTGCTCTCCTTTGTGTCTGCTTGGGAAAATATATGCATTTATTTTCTCAATATTAGAGTATGACTAATAGAGATAAAAAAGATTCAGTTCTGGGCAGGGAAATAATGATTTTATCTTTATTACTAACAAAGTACTTATAGCAGATAAAGAAAAAAAAAGGGATTTTTCTCCATTACCCTCACACTATTCCGGGCATAAATGGTTATTTCCTCATTTCCTTTTCTTATATTTTATGTCTGCAGTGCGGCAATGGCCACTTTGCAGTTTCATTACTAGAGGCATGTTAAACATCTACCCCTATGGAATATACACCTGTACAGAAGTACATATGTTCTTTCACTGGCATATTTAGTAAGTCTAAAATAGTTAGTCAGAATGACTAAGTAATTGAAGATACAGGTTCTTAATAAACTTTTATAGGATGCAAGAGGATTGAATGCTTTGATCACAGAGGAACAGAGTTCCTTTCTGTTTGAGAACATTCTTTGCATGTTATCTGTCCACAGAAAATACATTTATTAAATGAGGATTTGACATGAAAGACATTCAGGGTTGCATACCTATTTAGCAGAAGTCTTTTAAAGCTGGCTGCATGCATGGCTATGCTTATTATTAAAAAGATAATTTTCCAAATTTATTTCGTAAGTCAAGGTTGGTAAGATGAAGGCTTCTGCCCATAGTCAAGCCTAGGTCTGCAGAGGATGAAGGCTAGAAATAATTACTCTTTGAGGGGAGTTGAGAGGGAAAATGTTAGTCTTAGCTTCACTTGCAACTAACTATATAGATAATGGCTAGGAGTTAGCCTCTAGGACATTTTTCATTTTTTAATTCTCTCATTTTCTATTCTTGTGTCTATGAATGGGTACATGCCAAGTATTTCAGAACTGGAGGGCAGAACTGTCTTGCAAAATGTGTCTTGCATCTCTGCATGTCTGCATGTAGAAATAACTAAGAGTCACTAAGGGACTCTCTCTCTCTGTGAAATAAATCATTTTTAAAAGATTCTTTCAGAGAATCTTTCTTTTTTAATTTTCTAGGATACTCAGATTGCAATTAAAGCTTACATAGTTAGATGAGGCAAGATGACAACAGTATTGACAAATCAAAGTGATGTTAATTGCGTGTTCCCAAACATGCAAGAAGGCAAATGATTTCAATATTACAGAAGCAGCAATTGGCTTTGGGCTATTTTTTCTAGTCACCCACTTCCCCCAAAATAAGTCGATCCCACCAAAAATCCCATTTATCACATTTCATTCTAGGCTACAGCTTTTCTAAAATATTTATGAAAAAACAAACCAAACCAGAAAAAACATTAAAATGTATGATGTTTATTTTCCTTTTTTTACTAAACTATTTTTGGAACTAGAATTTTTCATATCTCATGTCTCCCATACAGTATGGCTTATAAACACTATGTTTGATTTGTTGGGATGGCTGCATATTAAGCATATTAAGCATATTTTAAGATTGGAGGAGGGCAGTGACAGGAAAACTACAATGTTATATTGTACTGCAGTTTGTTTTTTACATGAACACTGTACTAGGACAGGTACAACAAAAGTTAACTAAAGGGTCATTGGAGCGGGGATATAAATAGAAGTTACGAGAAGGTTGGAACAAGCTCTGAATAGTAGCATATCTATCCAGTAATATTTACTCATCTGAATACCCAGACCAGTAAGACCAGCTCTCAAAGGGCATGTCTAGATCAGCCCACATGTGCGTCTTGCAGCATCTCAAACCCCTTCGAGATGCTGCAAGAGGCACATGCGGGAACAAAAAACTGTTCCCCATGCTGCAAATTTAGAGCAGGGGAGCAAAATTAGACCAATGGGAAGTGGGAAGAGTGAGCAGGGAGCTAGGGGAATGAACCGGGAGCAGGGAGAATGAACAGGGGTGGGGATATCCCCTGGGGATATCCAGGGGTCAAACAAGATGGGTCAGGCATCTGTAGCATCTGTGGGCAGTCTGGGACCATGCCCTGAGGCAACCAGAGGCTCAGTCCCCAACAGAGATGCTCTAGCAGCGTGCCAGAGCATCTCTGTGCTTGCCCCTTTCCCTGGTCCTGAAGCGGTGCAAGCTGCAGGGACCTGGACTTGGCTTCTGCCAGGTAAGTAGAGGGTTGAGGGCCTGGAGGAGGGGGGAGAGGGGAGGGGACCTGCCTCAACTCCCTGTTTGTTCTCTCCACTCATTCTCCCCACCACCGTTCATTCTCCCCACTCCCGGTTCATTCCCCTAGCTCCCCGCTCACTCTCCCCACTCCCCGTTGGTTATCCCCACTCCCCATTCATATTCCCCACTTTTGTTAGTTCCCCATGCCCACCATTTGTTCCCCCAGGCCACTGCTTGCTTTCCCAGACCCCCACACTCACTGGCAGTAGCAGAGAATGAGCAGGAGGCTGGAGAGAGCAGGGGAAGTCTCCAGCTTATCTCCAGGGGTTTGTCTCCAGCCTCGTGCTCTCTCCAGCCATCTGCTTGTTCCCCTGCTTGTCTCCAGCTTTGGGAGCTGGAGGCTGAATACAGCCTGCCAAGGCTGGAATGAGCAGGGGGCTGGAGACAGCAGGGGAATGTCTCTAGGGACTGTCTCCAGCCCCCTGCTCCTTCCCCCGCTTGTCTCCAGCCTCTCAAGGCTGGAAACAAGCAGAGGAATGAGCAGGGGGCTGGAGAGAGCATGAGGCTGAAGGCAAGCCCCTGGAAATAGGCTGGATACTTCCACAGCTCTCTCCAGCCTCCTGCTCATTCTCTGCTACTGCCAGTGAGTGTGTGTGTCTGTGTCGGGGGTTGGCCTGGGAGAGCAAATGGGGAGCTGGGGAAACAAATGGAGGGAGGGGAATGAATGGGAGATGGGGAACAAACAAGGAATGGGAGAATGAATGGGGAGCAGGGGAACAAATGGGGAGCTGAAGGAACCAACGGGGTGGGGGGAACGAGTCTCCTGCTTATTCTCCTATTCTCTCCAGCCTCCTGATTGTTCTCCTGCTCATCTCCAGAGGCTAAAGAAGAGCAGGGGAAGGAGAAGAGGGCTGGAGACTAATGTAGCTGTAGCTCCTGGGGGCCTGGGACCCTGCAGGCAGGGTAGTCCATGTGCTGGGGGGGTCTGCCCTGTGGGGGGCAGGGGACTATTGGTGATGCATAGGGGGTGCACAAGGTTGCACGTGCACCCCCTGAGCGTGGCAGTGCAGCCCCTCAGAAAAGGCACCACCGACACTATTGGCAATGCCTGTGGATGGTCACCACGACACCCCTCCGTCCTGCTGCCAGTGGTGTCTTTAGGCGGTCAGCATTTGCCACTCACCACTGCTGTCACTGCCAGCAGTGTCTGTGGGTGGTCACCGCTCACCACCCCTCCCCTCTCTGCTGACAGTGCCAGCGGCATCTGTGGGAGCTCCCCACTTACCACTACCACCATGCTACCGCCGCTGCCAGTGCCGTTGTGCCCTGCCAGCTGCCAAGGGCATGTGTTGTTAATCCAGGGGACCCAACCCTCCTAAGCAGCCCCCACACCCACAGTCCCCCCACACCTACCCACACAGTGTCTCACATCCCCCCCAAATCCCTCCATGCCCACTCACATTTCCCCAGCCCCCTTCTCAGCCCCTCCTGCAAACACCCCATCCCCCCATCACACAACCACCATGTGATAAGGAAACCAAAAGCAAACATTAAAACATATAGATATTTAGGATTTATTTTATTATGATGCTAGAGACACTGGTAGGCTTCCAAATTTCTTTAACATTGAAAATATAGCAATAAAACATTGCCGATCTCATAAATCCCCCTTTCTCTCTCTCTGTTCTAATTGTGTAAGAATGTGGATTTGGGGGTATTTTAAAAAGTGAATTTAGGATGCTGCTTCAGCAATCTAGCTGACACAAAGGACTAGTGTCCCCAGATACCAATTGGCTAGGCCCCAGAAGCTCCTGACTATTTGTATCACCCAATTATTGTAGCCCTGAGGCCCATGTGGCTAACTAATAGTTCCTATTGTATGGGGCCAATGGATGGATGACACAACAAAATATTTGGAACAACCAATGAAAAAACCAGGATAGGAGTGTTGTGTGGGTCAAGGGGTCAAAATGTGAAAATAAGTGTGCCTGAGGGGGACACTGAACAGAGCCCCCCAGGCTGCACCCACTGGTCCTCAAAGGCATTCAAGGAACCGGTGGACACTGCCCACTGGTGCCCCACCCAGAGGCATGCATGGACAAGTGGGAGGAAAGCGGCCCCGCAGTCTCCGGGCACCTTCCTGGCCAAAGCCTCCTTCCTGGTCAAATACAGGGCCCACTTGGCCAGGGCCAGGAGGAGGTTGACGTGGTGGGGCTATGGATGGGGTGACCAAAAACAAAAAGGTGAGGGGTGAAATTCAACCAGAACCTCAAGAGGAGGCTCCGGAGGTAGAGGGGCTGCAGCCTGGTGCACTTGAGGGTCATGTGTGCCAGGGTCTCCCTCTGTCCGCAGAAGGGGCACCCCAGAAGCTCCTGAGGGCAAGTAACCCTGAGCTGTTGGCCAGGGCAGGTTTTTATACTGCTGGGGCTAGGACTGGGCAGCTTTTTATACTGCTGGGGACAGCACAGGTGCTGGCCCTGGGCTCTAGCTCTGCCTGGCTGCAGATTCAGGAGGAGCCAGGCAGGGTTATTTTGCCCTAAGTGGCACCATTTGCTCCACAACAAAGTGCATGTCTGAGCACATGTGCTGAGGCAAAAAGCCCCAGCTCAGATTTGCACTGCTTCTATTTGAGCTGCTGCAAGCATACGTGCTTGCATGTGTGGACGTACCCAAAGGGACAAATACCGTCCTTTACTTTTCACTGCTTGTAGTCTGAATACCCTGAGGACTTCCTTCTTTCTGATCAAGGAGGCTGCCCTTTTCCAAGCTGACTTCTGGCCAATGGGCACCATTCACTCCTATCTTTGCCTCTGTCACCTTTGAGGTTCCTTGATTTATTAGTTTATTTTCTTAATTTGAAAATTACCAGTTTCAGCTCATCAGATCTCTTCTCTGAAAAATCATTTTGATTTCTGAGCACTTTACTGGCTGAGGAAAGACAGGATTGTATTCTTTCGCACCAGACCATCAATTTTCATATCTGGGAATTCAGAATTTGGAGATTTAACACAAACCAGATAAGCTGCCCAGCTAATGAGACTTCAATCTTTTCTTCTTCAATAAAACTGCCTAATTCAATGACCTACATGTTCCAAGAACACCTGAAGCACCTGGAAAGCACAATCATGGCATCGGTCAGAAACAGCAAGACATTATCAGAGTAGCTTTCCAAAAGGCCCTCTTTTGTTGCTCACTATCTTCAGGAAAAGGCAGCAAAATCTGAAGGGGCAGAGGAGCATGCTATGCAACACAGCATGGCGGCAGCAATACCAATTCAGCTGCTTCCCCCTTCTTCTCTGATCTTCGGGAAGCCCCTCTGCACGTATGCTCTGAGGATGCGATAGGGATCCATAAACTGCAAAAGAGGGGTGCCTCACCAGGAAGATGGCTGTTCCTAACGACATCATAATCCTATCAATACCGTTTTTCCTTATTAAAAAACCCCAACCACATAGAGGTGCTTGAAGATACTCTTCAGTAGAGAACACATAGGAAGCTGTGGGAGTAGCTGTGGGAGTAACAGAGAAAGCAAGTACACATTTGCTGTAAGGCAGAGAGTTGGCAACTTTTCAGAAGCAGTGGGCTGAAATAACACAGCTTGGTCTGAGGCAGACCAGCCTTCTGACCCAGATGTATTCACTGCCGCTTCTCCCTGACACCGGGTCATTGCAAAGGCAAAACTCCCTTCCCACAAAACTCCAGAGAAGCCCCAGCAGCTTCATGGGCCAGAGAGAACCACTTCATGGGCTAGAACTGGCCTGTGGGTTGCTCTATAAGACACTGGAAACAATCGTTGTGGTGCCTAGCACTATTCTCAAAGCAGCAGTTCTCAAAACATTGATAAATCTTGGTGCACAAAGCCTGCATGTCAGCTGATTCAGTTCCAGTAATCAACACCATAGTGTAACTTCCTTGGAGAAGCTTAGGGCCTAACTTGCAAAACACATTGGCATCCTGTTTCTTGTTCTTTATCCTCTTTGGTATGAAAGCTTTTGCTGTCATTGAGAGGGATGATCTGATGAGTCATGTCTGAAAAACACCCAAAATATGAGAACTACTGAGAAGCCAATGTTCTTCCTACTGATCAGCTGGTGCAGCTTTTCCTGCTTTTTTATTCTATAACAATGGTGCTCAGACTTCTAGCTCTGTGGGCTGGATGAGTGTGGTGGGACCAGTCCATAGGCTGGATCTTGTACACAGGGTCGGTGCACAGGTGCAATTTTGTGCACCAGCTAGATCCTGCGTGCTGCCCCAATCCCATGCGTGGCCTGATCTCACATCTCAGGTCTGGCCATGGAGTGAGCTTATGTGCTGGTCCCCACCACAGACTGGTTGTCCAGCACACAGGGCCAAGTTCCCCAGCCCACAGGTCCAGAAATTTGGCGGCAGGGGACTGGTAATTAACACTACCACCACTCCCCCTCTGTCAAATTTCTGGATCTGTGGGGAGCCCCATGTGCCAGAAGACACAGCTCCATGGGCTGGATCTGGCCTGCATGCCAGAGATTGAGCTCCACTGTTTTATTGGTATGACACATCCTCTTCTGGTTCTTTAGATGAATGTTTTGTTTCATAATTGAACCACCATCTTCAGGATACTTTCTGTTTTCATCTTGCCTTTTGTGATCACTTGTAGGGAAGAAACATTTCTAGAAGCAGAGGGCCAATCCCCTTAGATTTTGAATTTCACTCAGTGATGATTAAACAGCACCTTCTAAAGTTACTTGCCATTGCAGATGGAGATTGTCCCTCTCATGCTGATCTTGTCTTTTAATACCAAGAAAAACCTTCTTTTCTCATCATTTAGTTGTTTCAGAGAGAAGAGGGATGAGAGTCATATGGCTCCAGGTAAAGAATGTTAAAGCTTCATATACCCGTTAGAGCTAACAATAGTTTGGCTGACCTGCTTGCGGGTTAAATTGCCCCACAGAATTCACTCTCTCCTTGCAAAATGGAAATTTTGTTTTTTTGTACATCTCTGACTTTAGAGGCTCAGTTTCATGCATGTACATGTAGTGATTGTTCACCTATGGATACCTGAGGGTGGCCCAGATATATCCTTACAATACAAGGATAATAACCTATCCTTATAATAGAAATCCACTGTATCGAGCACAGTATGAATCCTTCCTGTAATACTAGGTGAAAAGGCAGGAAAACAAACTCTGCATTAGCAGGAGATGGTCTCTATTCATTAAACTAGAAACTAGATTCATTAAATCTATTCATTAGTAGAAAAATGTAATAAGCTTTGGTAGAATTTTAGTTCCATTTTAGCCAACAAAAAATACATTTAGTGACAGCTAAGGCTGCAGCACACCCGACCCACCCACCCAAAATTTAAAAAAATGGAAATAGTATATCAGCAAAGACTCATGCATTTCTTTTCACTGTCATATTGCCTACAGTGCTGTTCATTACACATGCTGACACTTCATAAGACTTTCCCTTCTGTTTCCAGATACCAAAACCCAATATTTATCCCATTTACAGCGAACTTGCACATTAATGTTAAAGCTGTACAGTGATCCCACATGCTTTCACATCAACAAATCAGCACATCTGACTGCCATCTGGGAAGCTGCACTGGATTAACATGACTGAGCTCACTGTTGAAGTTCTGATGAGTTCAGGTCCTCTCTAGATCTCTTCTAGGGGGGGCTTATGGCTTTAGTCAGTTATAAAGGTAGTGACCAGCACAGGAATTTACACAGACTCCTGGTTTCCTCTTTTTAACTCAGAGAGATTTTTGCTAGATTGCAGTGGTATTTGGTGAATGATGGTCCATTTGTCATCCATTTAAAATGTGACTTTCTTCATGGTGCACATATTGTCTGTAAAGTCTCAAACACACTCCATAAACAAACATTCTCTGTACATTTTAAAGCTCTTCTTAAAACTGAACTCCACAATTCAAACTTAACTACAGTTTGGCTACTTTTCCATTATGACAGTGTTTAGTATGTTACAAATGAATATATAAGTAGATCTTTGTTAAACCCTGAGCGGTTCCTATGAGTGTTATATTTGCCTGTTTACAATACAGCAAGCCCTTAAGAGTGGAGATGCAGTTCATACTATCAAAAGAGTTCTCTTAGACCAGGTCCCTGAATTAATAAACTATACTGGGGGTGGGCTAATGGGCTAGATCTGACCCCTGGCACCATGTTATCCATTCAGTGGGGCTCCCTGTAGGTCTGTGAGGAGCTCCATGGGCCATGGCCTTGCATGCTACATTGGGCACACAGGGCAGTGCAGGACCTGTTCTCAATGCACAAGGCTGAGTAGAAGTGGCACGGGGCCCTGGGGCCCTGATCCCAGGATGCAGAACCAGGCAGAGGCAGTGCAGGTCCTGGGGCTCCGATCTCAGCATGTGGGACTGGGTGAAGGCAGCCTGGGGCCCAATCCCAGCACACGAGATCCAACAGAGGCAGCATGGGGCTTGATCCAAGCATTTGGGGTTTGATCTGGCCTGTGGACTGGCCCTGCATCACTCTGGCCTGTGGAGCCAAAAAGTTGAGCACCAGTGAGCTATGCCATCAAAAGGACTATTTTTTTCCAGTAGCCAAACCTATGTCTATACTATAACATTTGTCATCATAGCTATGTTGATTAACTGCTGTTATTTTCTCACATTCTTAAATTTTAATGGCATACCTATGCTGGTTAACTGTAGATCAGACCACAAATCTTTTAAAGGATTTCCACAGGCAGGAGCAGGGATTTCCAAACTTTTGGTGAGAGAAACTATGAAGGTCGGGAAAGTTTGCAATATATATTTGGGATGGAAGGAGAAGTTTGATTAGTCACAGGGGATAAACCTAGGGCTTCAGTGCCTTTTCATGTCCCACACTCCTTCTCCCATCTTGAGAAATTTTGGGAGGCAACATATAGAAGGCAGGTCTGCTGCCAAAATGTAGCCAGTAGGTCTGCAGACAATGCATCTTAACAGAGCTAAGTGGGGTGTGGGAAGTAGAAGAAGGATGAATGCTGATATACACGGTCTGCTGGACTTAGGGTGGGGATGGAAAGCAGAGGCTCCCAAGTTCTGCACTTTGGGGCTGTGGCAGACTACTTGATCTTTCTGTGTTAAGTAGGGAGATAGCTACACTGACCTATTTCACAAGGGTGCTGAGAGAATAAATTAGTTCTTGGCTGTGGGCCCATCTACATATGCATATTAATGCAAAGCAATAAACTCTGGTACATACTGCACAAGTGTTTGCCCTTGGGCGCCGCATGTACACATGTGTCCAGGACCACAGCATTTTGAGCCTGGTCAGAGCATCCCCAGCTGGCAAGGGGCCTGGAGGTTCAGCTTGCCAGCCCAGGGCTGCTCTGACCTGGCTCAACATGCTGCTGAGGGGCTGGCCAGAGCATAAGGGTACTCTAGTGAGGAGCTAACTGGCAGGTAGCCCCCACACTGAAGCACCCTCATGCCCCAGCCAGTTGGGTCAGTGTCTACATATGTGTTGCTGCAGATGATGAAACTCCACAGCAGGATAGTACTTGTATTTACAAGTACTAACCTGCTGCAGAATTTATTCTTTTTCTATGGCCTAATAGGGCTGCATGTGTAGAAGCTGAGATATTTACTATGGAACTAATTAGGTAACTGCAGTAAACATCTTGTGTAGATGTGCATTGTAACTAATAGCCTTGAAGATACCAAGGGACAGATACAAAAAACGAAAAACAACATATAGCTACTAAACATACAATTTAGGCAGGATTTAATTGCCCAAATCCAGGTGAGTGATCTACAGAAACTCTGTAGGCACGTACATTTTTGCTGGTAAAAGTTACTTCAGTGCCTAAAGTTCTGCTACTGCAAATACTCAGTGGTGCTTTCATCTTGAATGAGCTGAACCTCTCCACACCTACCTTATGCCTAAGGCTATTTGTGATTCACACACTAAGGGCCAGATCTTATTCCATCTAGTAGGTACCTAAATGAGATCATGATCCATCCTGCTCAACTCTCTGAGAAGCAGTTAATGTATAACATATGTGGTTCTTCCTCTCCATCTCTACTTTGCATGACTCAATGTGCTACATAAATTACTTGGTGCTTTTTCAAACACTCAAGCAGAGTGGCAGAGGACCACACTTAGGTGCATACATCTACTTAGGAGCGTAATGAGTGTAATAGGATCTGGCCTTTGGTATCCCCAAGCCTATACTGCCTGCAAGGGGCCCAGTCTGGGAGGCATGCTTAGAACATGTGTAGCATTCCATGAAGTTACTGAGCGCAGCACAAAGCACAGCTACCATGGTCACTTTCATTTAAAACACAGCTGGAGGAGTTGTCCTCCATCCTTTACATAGTATCTTAGGACACTTGCCTAGGAACTGGGAAACATGGTGTTTAAGCCTGCATTAGCTTGAGGGGATTAAAATCCACCTCAGCCACTTCGCTGGAGAGTGTCTAACAGCCAGGCTAGAAGTAAAGTGAGGGATGGGGCACTCTTTCCCCTTCCCGTTGAAGATCAGCTATTGTGCACTCCATAATACAAGACTCATACACACAAAATGTTGCTCATAGTAAGGGCACACCCTAGAACACGGCAGTCTTATGTCTAGTCCCTGCTCTAGGAACTACTTGTCCATTTCTTTGAACTTAAAATAGAGTCCTCTAAGAAGCCTGTAGTGGGTTGTTACCCTTTTAGCTAGGTTCAGGAGCCAGGCTTCCACCTTTCCTATCTCAAACTAAACAGAATAACTAAAACATCAGCAACCCACCCAGCTTCTCCTATGCAGGGAAGGGCTTCACTGTAGTGCTTCAGTGTTACCTTTCTTCTTAGTGCCATCTCTCTGGGAGCTTTTAACTTCCTCCAGGGCCATTCAATTATCTCTGCAGCTGGCTCAGTACTCCTAGGCAAGCAGGAGCTGGGCTCTAATCGTCTGCAGTTGGGTTCCAGCCCCAGAGCCATGCACCTTGTTACAGAGCTCAAAATCATATAACTTGTCCTTCCAGTTATGGACTCTCTTTAACTCTCCAGTTTTTTTCCTCCTCAAGGGGTCCAACGGTTAAAATGGATTCCTCTAGGAAAGCATACCCTTTGGTTTTTTTCTATTAATGGAAGTGCCTACAGATCTCTCAGGCTCTGTGATATCTAAGGTCCAGTGCTAACATCTGATCTTTTTTAATATCTTGTTCTTTTGTAGTAAATATCTCAGCTTCTACACATGCAGCCCTACTTTTTGAACCTGGCAAAGACATTGGAAAAATTCACTTCACCTAGGATACTTTTTTTTTCTCTTCAGGTAATGTCTGTTCTGGTGCTGATCAACTTTAGCAATGAACCCATTCATGGGCTAATTGCTAAATGACACCACTCATTTATCTCTGTAACATAAGGCAGCACATAGTAACAGGCAGTTCATAAAATCATATTTGAATTTAAGATGTATACAGCCTAACAGCCTGTATCATTCTAATGCTCTTCAAATATTTATAAATGATTTTCGTGTCTTCCTTCAGTCATTTCTAATCTAATTTATAACCAAATTCAATTTCTCAGTCCTTGCAGGTCACTAAAAGCCTTTGTCAACTTTCTCTAAACGCCCTGGAATTCAGCAATATATTTGGCCATAATCTGCCCTAACCTCAACATAATAATATCTCAATTGCAATTTTATAGAGCTATGGAAAGAAGAAATATCATGTCCTGGTCATATAACATATCTTAAAAAGTCCATTTCCTTCATTTAGCCAAGGTTTCACCCTTACAAGCCAAAACTGAAATGGTGATTTTTTGCTACCCAATCACATTGGAAATTTATGCCTAATTTGCTCTTCATTATCATTTAGGTCACTTGAGACCAAGTTCAGCAACATATTTCAGTGCATAATTAGTCCCCACAGATTTCAGTGGGATTTGCAAGTACTTAAATGCTTTGCTAAATGGAATTTAAGACACTGGTTCCCAATTTTTGCTGGCTCATGGATACCAATAAAACAGGAAATGTGGTGGGCAACATCATACTTTATTCTCTCTATTAATCTCAGTTTTGATGTGTTAATGTCCTGTGGTCAAGAGGAACATTGGGGACTTCTTTGTTATGGGGAAGAATATTCCAACCCTTTAGCTTTTTACTTTAACAGTAGTTGTTGGGTCCATCTATGACAAGGGTCAGCAATGTTTTTGGACAAGGCCACCAAATGTTTAGATGCAGGAGTCGAGGTGGATGTTATCTATGTTGACTTCAAGAAGGCCTTTGACACGGTATTCCATTCCATCCTTATAAATAAGTTGAGGAGATTTGCCTTGTCAGATTATACAGTAGAATGTGTAGCAAACTGGCTCAGGGGTTGCACTCAGAGGGTGGTGGTGGATGGGCCAGTGTCAACCTGAAAAGATGTGTGCAGTGGAGTCCCTCAGGGCTCAGTTCTGGGGCCAGTGCTGTTCAACATCTTCATCAGTGACCTGGACGAGGGGGTGGGAAGCACCCTGTCCAAATTCGCAGATGACACAAAAATATGGGGTGAACCTAACACCCTGGAGAGGAGGAACCAGATCCAGGCTGACCTAGACAGGCTGGGGAAGTGGGCAGAGAGCAACAGAATGCAATTCAGTAAGGACAAGTGCAAGGTGCTGCATCTAGGGAGAAAAAACTGCCATCATACCTATAGGCTGGGGGGCGACTTTCTCAGCACCACTGAGGCAGAAAGAGATCTTGGAGTCACTGTTGATTGCAGGATGAACATGAGTCACCAATGTGATGGAGCAGTTGTCAGAGCCAATCACACCTTGTTGTGCATCCATAGATGCTTTGCAAACAGGTCCAGGGAAGTGATTCTCCTACTCTCTACGCAGCACTGGTCAGACCACAGCTGGAGTACTGTGTCCAGTTCTGGATGCTGTAGTTCAAGCAGGATGCGGACAACTTGGAGAGGGTCCAAAGAAGAGCCACTCACCTGCAGGGAAGGCCCTGTGAGGAAAGGCTAAGGGACCTTAACCTCTTCAGCCCCTCCAAGAGAAGACCTTGTGCCACCTTGTGGCCGCATACAAATTCATAAGGGGAGAGCAACACAAAGTAGGCGATGATCTGTTTACTAGGGCATCCCCTGGAATGACAAGGAATAATGGCCATAAGCTATTGGAGAGTAGGTTTAGATTGGACATTAGAAAAAAGTTCTTCGTGGTCCAGTTTGCCAGGATCTGGAATGGGCTCCCAAGGGAGGTGGTGCTCACCCCTTCCTTGGGGGTCTTCAAGAGAAGACTGGACAGGCACCTGGCTGGGATCATATGATCCCAGGTTTGGTGACCCTTTTTTTGCCTGCCAGGGACATGGGATCAGACTAGATGGCCCACTGGGGTCCCTTCCAATCCTATAATTTACAAAGAGGATCAAGTATGAACAGAAAAGACTTGATATCAAAAAGACTTGCAGTTTGTACAGTACTCAGCATACAGGAACTTCTAAGAGCTACTGAAGTATAAATAATTAAAATAATACTGTTCTAGTAGATGAGGTAAGATTTAATGAAACTTGTGGAGCAGGAGAAAAATCTGTTTTAAAATCAGGAAGGTTTATTTCAAACTTATTAAGGAGAGACAGTGGTTTCCATCGTCATAAAAAAACAAGTCTCCAGATAGGATCAGACATTTCTAGCACTTAGTTAATATGTGGAAGGTGCAATGTTTACATCTCCTCAGCATTAACTCTCTTCCTCTTTTGTAAGAATTGCACAGAGCCATGCACTGGAATTCAGTGATTCATGGTTGCACAATGTTCGTTTCTATTACAAATCTAATAAATATTCAAATATATCATAGCACAATCACCTATAATTTAAAGTGGTGATGAGCATTTTATTAAAACTGCCACTTTTCACTTGCCCATAGTTTAATGAACACTGTTCTTTTTGACAATAACATGTGGAAAATTTCAGCCCACAGATGAAAGTTTTTGGGAAAAAAACAACCCGGGGATTTTTGTTCATTCACTTTTGAATTTTTATACCAGGAACAACTGAACTTTTAATACAAGTATTTTTCATGCAGAGATAATTTGTGCCTGACTGAACTTGAAAACTTCAGTCATGCATCTAACCTCAAATGGTGGAAACTCAGCTGACTGATGCAGCCTTCTGTCAACAGCACTTCACACCACTGGAGGGTTTTGCCAGCACAGTTATGTCAGCTGTAGGATTTGATCATTTCACACCCTTAGCCAACACACTTTTGCTGACAGAGCTTTGCAGTATAGACAAGAGCAGAGAAGTAGATAGATTTTCAAAAGGGTAGGGCAATATCATGAGGTATACCCCGGACCCATCTGTGGGGATGTGTCCTGTTGCAGGAGCATAGCCCACCACAGGGAGAGGGTCCTGCAGAATGAAGCCTTCAGATATTTTATGCCCCCCCACCCAATTGGCGGCCCATCCTGCCACTACTTACTCTATTTTCAGGCAAGGGCTGTAATGCATAGCTAGTCCTCACTGAACAACAGATGTTATGGGCTTGAATAGTTTACACAGAGGTAGGCAGCATACACTCATTCTAAATACATAAAGATGTGTGAGAAGTCATTCAGAATCACATGGAGCTAAACTGCAACAAAGAATTCTGATGGGTCAGATCAGGGCTGTCCAACTTCTAAGCCTCCAAGAGCTACACCAGTGGGGGCTGTATACTATGCAGGCTGCACCCGGCATGCTGTATGGATGCTCCCTCTCCCACTGCTGTACCACATGCGTACATGAGTGCAATCCCTCCACTGCTGTACCATGTGGGTGAGACTTCCCACCCTTGGTGTGCCCCCAGATTTATCCTCAGCTTGTCATGCTGCTGTACTGACCTGCCCCTGAGTCAAAGGCAGGAAACAGAAGCCAAGGAGGGAGTGGAGAGCCTGGAGAATCTGGTTTCTGTTACAGCTGGAATTATGGGGGGAGATACATCCAGGTGAGAATGCATAGGCTGCATTTTAACCCTTCATTGGCTGCCAGATGGGCACCCCTGGATTTCAGGATCAACTGTCCTTGATGACAGGCTCTGTGGACTAGGGAAGAGCAGTGGATATACCTTTACTTTAGCAAGCTTTTGACACTGCTTCCACAGAATTCTCCTTAAGAAGCTAAGGAGAGAAAGCCTAGATCAAAGTACTGTAAGGTACTTTCAGTAAGATGCATCTATTTGGGAGGAGATATCGAGTTGATTTCCCCAAGGGTTCATCCTGGATCTGGTATTATGTAATGTTTTTATTAGTGATTCAGATGCTGGGATTGAGTGAATGCTTAGCAAATTTGCAGATGACACCAAGCTGGGTGGCAGGCACAGTGGAGGACAGGACTAGGGTTCAGAATGACATGGATAGACTGGAAAAAATGGTCCATTATCAATCAGATGCAATTCCACAAGGATAAATGCAAAAGTCCTGCACTTGGGACAGAATAATTGCATGCACAGATATGGAATCGGAAATGAGTGGCTAGGATGCAATACTGTAGAAAGGACCTGGATTTAACAGATCATAAACTGAATACAAACCAACAGTGTGCTCTTGTTCCAGGGGAAAAAAAGCATACTGGGTCGTATTAATAGGTGTGTCACTTGCAAACAAAGGGAAGTGATTATTCCACTATTCAGCACTGGTGAGGCATCATTTGGAGTATTGTACCCAGCTTTGGGCCCCACACTTCAAGAAAGATGCAGACAGATTGGAGAGAGTCCAGCAGAAAGCAAAGAAAATGATCAGAGGCCAGGGAGCATGACTTATGGGGAAAGAACTAGGATTATTTAGTTTGGGGAAGATTCAAGGGGGATTTGATAACAGTCTTCAAATACCTGAAGGTGCACTGTAAAGAGGGTGGAGATAGTCTTTTCCTGTGGCTGTAGGGAACAGGACAAGGAGCAGCATCTGGAAGCTACATCAGAAGAAATTTAGGTTGGAGATTAGGAGGAACTTTCTGATTATGAGGGTGGTCAGGCATTTGGAACAGGCTACCTAGAGAAGTTGTGGAATCTCCATCGCTGGAAATTTTCAAGAATAGGTTCACAGACACTTGGCTGGAATGGTTTAGTCAGGGATGATCTAACCCTGAGCAGCAGGGGGCTGGATTAGATGACCTTGTGAAGTCCCTTCCAGCCCTACTTTTTTCAGATCCTGTATCTACAATTCTCATGGAGCAGAAACCAGTTGTTTGTACCTACATAAGGAGATCTTATTTTACTTGATTTGTACTACAAGTATCACTTGGCTGCTTGATTATAACCTTGCATCTCATTGAGCACATCTATGCTGATCTCTCCCTTTGCTGAACATTATGCCTTTTTACCTTGATATTGAGCTGCCTGCCAAGGATTAGCATAAAATTGCACATCCCTCTCCAAGCTTTATCAGATCTTCTTTGCAAAGCCCATGTAAGCTCTTTTCTATTATGACAGAATAGTTTCTATCTTGTGCTTTTAATCTGTCAGCCTTCTATAGGAATGAAAGATATAGATATTATTATCAAGTCTGAAACTCATTTTCCAGACTGGGTAGCCGTGTGAAAAAGGAATCTGAACAGGATATATTTATCCTGCTCACCCAGCCCTGTCCTTCCCTCCTACAACTTTGTACAGATAAAAGACACAGGTACCTTTTTTAAGACTTGATCTCCGAATAGTCCTATATTCTATACCACTAAGTAGACAGTGATAGAATGAACATTTAAAGACTGCTTTCACATTGAATTTTGTCCAATTTATACAGCAGAAAGCAAACAGTCTTTAAACAGAATTGAGTTCATAAGCTGTGTGATAATAAATATACTTACTGCAGTGACATAGCATAAAGAACAGTGAAATTACTCTTGTGCACTGCCAGAATGCCTTATGTAATACACTCTGTCTACCTTCCCCTCCCCCAGTGTCACTAGGCCAGTCTTCTTTTTTGAAGGTTACCAGGGGAAGGTATTCATTTCCTCTCATATGCCTCAAATTCATCTTCTCCCACATGCCTCATATTCATCTTTGTTATGCTTCATTACTATATAGATATAGCTGGCTGGATTTCAATAAAAATATGAAATAGCTTGGGTGTGACTGTTGGAATGTATATACTTGCCACATTTATAAAATAAGTCATAGATTCCAGTTACTTGGCACCTTCCTTTCAGTATAGTTGATGCATCCTGGGCTTACTACCTCAATCAGAACCGCCTTGCGCTTAGCTGTGCTGATCTATTTCATTGTGTCCAGGTATTGAACCTTGCCTTGCAGCTAAACCCTTATTCTGCAACCACTTTTCTAGGTGCTTAGCTATGCAACTGTGAGTAGGCTTTTTTAAATCAATGGGAGTAATCACAGTAGGAAATTCATGGGCACATTTAAGAGCTTGTAAGATTTGAGTTGAAGATTGCTAATCACTGTACATGCAATAGAGTAAAGCCCTGATTCCTAAGAGGAAATCAAAAAGACACTGCCATACAAATAACAAATATCAAAGGTCTGTCCAAGCTTAGTGGTTCCCTAGATATGGCATCATGCCTTGGACTTCTCAGCCCAAATGACCAAGTATTCATTTACAGCTGGGTTGACCAAGGGCAGCATTTGGTGTGAAACCAAAGCACAGGTCAGACTCATGCTTCTAAAACCATAGCGAGAAATCTTAACAAATGTGTCTCTGCAGACTTGTGCAATGTAAATACAATTTATTTGAGGCCACATGCAGATATTACATATCTACTGAGAGAATCGCTGTTCTCATAGTAGACAAAAGAAGTATATAACCATTCACTGAACTTCTCCAGGGGAAAAAATGCCCCTTCCAGAATGCTTGTACCTCCTGGGCTACAGTCAGTCAAAAAGCCCAAGGCTGAATTGATTAATTCTTTGCAGGTTAGTATAAACTGCAGAGATTAGATTGAAAGAGAAGTGAACAGACATCTACCTTTGATTCAGGAAATATAGCCCCATGCCTGCAGTGGCTCAGGCCAGAAGTCAGGGGAGCAGGAAGGCGGAGGAGGGGTTGAGCACAGCTCTCTGGCACATAGCTAGCATGGGCTATACATTCACTTCCTCTTCCTGCTGCCCCCGAGGTCTCTGGGATTTGCAGTCCAGAATCACAACAGCAGGACTCTGCAGGGTTGGTCATCACTTCCTCTCCCCACTTCCAGATGCCTCTGGGATTTGTAGTTCACAGTTGCAGCCAACAGTACGTTTGAGCAGGAGAGGAGGTGTTTAGCCCCTCCCTAGGCCCACACCCCAGCTGGGGTTTGCCTGGAGGGGGCAGTCTTCCCCCTGCAGACTGGGCTGTGTCCCTAGCTGGGGTTGCCCATCCCCAATGCCCTTGTCACTCAGTCCTCACTGCTTCAGCTAGGGAGCAGCGAGGTGGGATCAACCCTGCTTTCTGGACCAGGCAGACAGACCAGCCCAGCCCAGCCCAGCCCAGGACTGCAAAGCATTCTGGGATGCTGGAGAACTGTGATTTAACTTGAACCAGGAAGAGATCTGGGACAGAAGTTTCATAAACTGGTTTGACCCAAATCAATTAAGTCTGATATTACATTCAACAGGGTTTATCTTAAACCAGCTTCAACCATCTTGAAACTGGTTTATGTTCACTGAGCTTCTGCTCTATTACAGGTTTAAATCAGCTTCTGATCAGTTAAACTGGTTTATATTTAACTTCTGTCCCTAGCCCCAGCCTGGTCCAAGAAGGAAAGAAGCAACAACAGCTGTTCCCTGATTATTTTCCAAAGTGGGGACTAAGTGGGGACTACCTGGTTTGGGAAAGGGGCTGGGGGCTCTACCCTGCTGCTCCTCTCCCACTCAGACAAGTCTGGGAGGGGAGGGGGAACAGCAGCTTGGAAATCCTTAGTTTGGGGAAGAAGTTTGGGGGAGGGGGATTACCAACCCCTACTGGCTTCCCATTGCTGACCCCATTACCCAGCTGGGGATACAAAACCTAGGGACTGGGAATCAGGGTCAGGGAGGCTGTCTTCCTGGGGCCATGAACCTGGCTTAGGCTTTAGATGTTGCATGTGCCACTCAGGCAATGATTTAAAAGCCATGGAGCTAGACCTGGGGTTGGTGCGGCTGTTCCAGGTCTTGCTTTCCCATGACTCAGATTTTAACTCACCCACATGGACTCCACAAGGTGATTTAAAATGCAGAGGGCTGCTTCTTGACAGCCTGTCCCCTTTCTAAGAAAGGGCAGGCTATAAAATAGATTCCCTTAAAGGTGGGGGTGGTCCAGGGAGCAGCCCTTTAGTATCCTCTGGCTGAAAAGCTTGTGTTTTTTGAGGAATTCTTACTGGTAGAAAGGAACGCTTGTACATGGCCTGAGTGAACTTCCACTGATTCTTCTGCCAGTTAATGGTAACAATTGAATCCTATAAAGGATAGATGCTACCAATGTTAATATCAAATAAATGTGAATATCAAATATTCAACAAAGATCAGGCCTTGAGATAAGTAGTCCTAGTCCCCCTAATCCTGGCTTTCAAACAACACACTAACCTTGCCCAGCTCATCAGAAGCAAACTCCCCACCGTCCAAAGAACACTCCCTATACCAAAACTTTCCATCCCATCCTTTCTGCAAATGTGATAAATCTGATCCAATGTACCGGCTACCCTCATAGCAACTATGTGAGTGAAACTAAACAGTAACTGCGTACCAGAATGAATTCTCACAGAAAAAATAAAGGGCAGAGACATACATGCACCATTAGGAGCACATTTCTCATAGAACAACCACTCCTTCTCTGACCTCACTTTGTACCACAAAATTGGCCTCTAAAGCAGCTTATACCCTTTTGCACCGCTTTAATGGTGTTGCTGTTTGCACACTCAGTGGCATATTCTGCTTTAACTGATTTTGGTATGTAGCAAGATAAAAGACCTCTGAGGTGTTTTAACTCGCTACCTAACAAAGTGCAACAGTGTATAGGGTGCTGGAAGCTGGCGTGCTCAGGGCTTGGTGGGCCCTGTGCACCTCAGGGGCTGTGGGACCTGGTGGCAGCCTGTGCAGCCAGGCTCCACTGAGGGGAAAAAAAAGCAACAAGCCAAAGAGGCAGGTAAGAATCAGGCTTCGACCCTTGTGTACACACCATGGGGATTTAGTTTGGTTTAATTCTCCCTAAATTGAGTCGGTGTTTTTAAAAACCCACCGTTTCAATTTAGGGAGAGCTAAACCAAATTAAACCCCTGTGGCATTTACAAGCAGCCACTATCCTCATGCTCAAGGGTGATCTACCCAACAGTTTTGAAAGGTGAACTTAGGAACAAAAATTTATAAGCTGGCTGGACACCAGCAACTAAGGACTTAACTTTGATATTGTTTTTGTAGCTCATTATAACAGTGACGGGCTAGCTGGCAGTGACTTAGCCCAGGGGTTTTGAAAGGGTAAAAAGTGATTGGAGGACTTGGGATTCCTTTTCTTCACCAATCAGGCCCCAGAGACTCACCCTCCATGTCCCCTGGTTGGCCCCTAGGGTCACCTGGAGGGGGATAAAAGGGCAGCATGGCTGACTCAGGAGAGACCAGTGAGGAGTCTGAAAGGAAGGAGTCTCAAAGAGCTGGGCCAGCAGGATGGGAGCAGTTGCCCCAGAAGCACCTGAAGGAGTGGGATCTGTAGGCAGGATTTGGACCTTCAGCAGCGCAGCATGCAGCCGGCAGGAGAGGCTCCCTGCTGGACTCCAGGATCGCCTACAAGAGGCTGTGGCCAGCAGGAGAGATTCCCCCACTCCAGCAAGGATCTGAGCAGCGACCTGAGAGGTTCCCAGCTCTGCTTCCAGCTCCTCCAGCAAGAAGCCAGGCAGCTCAACCTGCGGTCAGGGTTCCTGGAAGGCCAAGGCCCCTAGCAATGTGGCCAGTATTAGCACTGTGTGGTAGAGGTTTTTGCCTGCCATGTGGGAGCTATGAGTTCAAGTCCCATGTAGAGTGAGTGAAGTAACAGCAAGAAACTCTTGTTGCAGTGGAAAGGGTTCATTGTGTTTTCTCCCCTTCCAGGTATCTAGGCCCTATAGTCCTTGTTATTTAACATTTTGTGCCTTTTGTATTTTACCAACCAGTATTGTTTGTTCTGCTGTTTGTGTTTTTATATTTTGGTTAACTAGATGAATGTCTATGATTGTAAGTGTCTAACCTGTGTTGTAGCCTGCCCCTTTGGGGCATTGTAGTGTCCCCTATACCCCCTGGTTTATACTGGTTATGTTCCCAGTACTGTTCTCTCATTAAAAGGTATATGGTGAAGTCCCCATTGGTGGTTTGGCTCTGAGCTATAGGGGGTCCCTACACCTCCCTCAGCACTTGTGCACCTGCTTTGATCCCTTCAACTGGAGAGGGAGTACTTCTTGGAGTACCGCCTGGGTTATATAACCTACCTGATTTCTGAATTTTTCCTCCTCCCTTTTGATAGGACTTGATCCCTTAGTAATCAGCTTATTTTCTGCTAATCTGTTGTCTGCTACCCCTGGAAATTTCTCACCCTCCTTACAGGTGATTTTTGTGCTATACTGCATTGGTTCTCACTGCTCAGACTTGGTGAAGACTGTCTTTCATTCTTGCATTTGAAAGCTCATCTAACTCTATCTAACTATACAATTGGTCCAGTAAAAGATATCTCTTTAGGGGGTCATTGCCTCTTGCATAATTCCTGGACCATCAGAGCTATAACATCACTCTAACACTACAATACCAAATAAATCTGTGAACATTTTGCCCTCTCTGTTCCCCGGCTTCTCTCTCAGTTTTTTGGGATTTTGTTTTGGGTTTGCTTTTTTTGTGGAGGGGTGGGGGGAGTTGTTTGTAATTTCACATTTTTACTTTTACAGTTAAAATTAAGAGAGCTCAAAATTGGTTCATCTCAAATGGCATAAATGCTACACCTTGAAATTGAGCTCTGATTACATGAATATTGTTCCAAAGCAAGGCAGCCTGGAGAGGCTGATATCATGCCATATCTCAACAAATCTTGTTCCCATCCAAAGGCACTTCTGTGAGAAGCGAAGAAAGCTGCTTGCAGAGAGTGAGAAACTTGGGATAAATATAGCAAAGTTTCCTCATCAGATGAGGATAATAAGTTAAAATGTAACTTTTATTCAGTATGAAAAGATCAGAATTTGAGAGAGAGAAAAGAGATAACAACCAAGAACACCTACTAAGAGGAACCATGGGAGGGGAAGAGGAGGTATACAGAGAGGGTGTGTCCCCATAAGCATGCATGTGTGCTTTGTAGTGCCTCAAGGCTGTTTTGAGGCACTGCAAAGTGCACATGGAGCATGTGCACAGGTTTGCTAAACTGCTAATCTGCAGTGCTGTGGGGGGAGGAGGGGGTTGACACTGGAAGATCCCAGTGTAAAAAAAAAAAAAAAAAAAGCAGCGTCGCACACATGGCAGCATTGTGCACTGCCAGAAACTGGAGCCTGGCTGGTCAGAGCCATACCCTGGCTGCCATCCAGGCTCTGAGTGGCTGGCTGGTGTTCTGCAGACCACATAACAGTTGTTAACTGGACTAATTAAGCCCTCAGGACCCCAGGTAATGCTGCTGGGGTCAGCACAGGTGCTGGCCCCAGCCTCCCCTACCCTAACCCACCCAGGTCCCTTTGCCACGCACCAGAGCATGCATGCAGGGGCATATTTGTGCCACTGCTATTTATCCCATGGGAAACGCACGCCCCTGCATATGCATGCTTGTTGGGATGTGCCCAGAGAGATTAGCTGTAAAGAAAAGCCATCTAAAAGAGTCCTTGTCACTCTTTATCCTATGCTGTTCCACTTTTCAGTAGAAATCTGCTCTCATAAATAACCTCCCAGCATCCTAATCACTATCTCCATTTTGGGTCCTCAATCCCCCTATGGGCAATTGTATTGGTTATCTATGGCATGGTGATGCATTCAAAGGCAAAGTGAGTCTTTCCTTTAACATAGATTTCATAGACATTCAGGCTGGACGGGACCCCAAAGGATCATCGAGTCCAGCCCCCTGACAGGAAGTCAGCAGGGATCATAGGATCCCAGCAAGATAAACATCTAAATGTGTCTTGAAGGTGTTCAAGAAGAGAGACAGAAATCTCGAAAATCTCCCCCCTGAATAGTGGCTCAAATCTGAAAGCAAGCTAATCAGCTCTCGATGTTTATTTTGTTTTAAAACCCTGGGAAGAAAGAAGTCAAACAGTTTTGAATTAGGCTGTTGCTGGTTTTGTAAATACACCGTTATTATTACTACTAAATGTCAATCTAGCCTCTTTTCTTAAATTCCAGTAGTGCTGTCCGTCCATTTAATTTCCCTGTCTCAGTCAGCTTCATTCATCCTTGGTCTATGCTCCTTCTCCCAGAGCATCTACTCTTTCAATGATCAGTCACTGGGGTACAATCCCACTAACAGTTATTACTGATGGGTTTTTTCTCACTGAACTATGACCCTCACCATCAACCTCATTCTTCTCTTAAGGTTACAGGAGTTACAGGAGTTCTTTATACAGGCTGCTAGAATATCTCCTTTCTTATAGCTCCTTGTGCAGTGGGACAAATTCTTCCCCAAGCCTAGACAAAAGTAGAAATGACAGTGACATACAGGGCCAGATTAACCCTTTAGTGAGCTGTAGGCAAACAAACTTGTGGGCGCTGGGCCTGTTGAGATCCCCTCCCCACCCCGGTGCTGCTGCCCATGGCGCCCTCAGAACCACCACTAGGAAGCAGCCACCCCCACAGTGAGGCTGGCGGAGGGGAGAGGAGGAGAAGGGAAGGGAGGCAGACGAGACCATTTGCACTGCCACCACAGGGGGAAGCCCCTGCTGCATCTCAGGGCCCTAGGCATGTGCCTAGTTTGCCTATGCATTAATCCAGCCCTGGTGACATAGGAGATGCAGCCAGCATTATGCGACAATTTGCATAGGAGCAAGATAGCATTCCTTTAACTAAACTGCAAACTTTCTTGTAGCACTTACTGTGCTCCATTCTGGAAACTTGACCACTTTGATTAGTCAAGTTAACAACTGTTATGTGGTTTGTGGAACACCAGCAGGAACTTCAAATGCAGACTTTGTAGGAGTCTAACAACATGACCCTTAAATATTTTGCCAATTACTGTTCTAACTGGAGCTAAATGTAGAACAAGTCAAATGTTTTATTTTTCTGGCTTCTTGAAACATTTTGCAAACCAATCCCGGTATTCCCAAATACAACCAATGTTCCAAAATAACATGGATAATTTCTTGGGTTTATATGGCAGAGTCCATATGTTGCAATGCATATCCAGAGGTGGTCATTCTGAGGCTAAGAGTTTCAAAATGTTCTGTGAGTGCTGCGGTGGGGGCTTGGAAAGTGGATCAGAGTGCATAAATCATTAGATTCCTGGGCTTTAATGATCTGGGGTATGGCCCCTGATCATGCTTCTCCTGTGCGTAGACTTTACTCACTCTATTAGTCCCAGTGACATCACTAGGCCTACTCATGAGAGTAAGAATTATTCACGAGTCAGCTGAGTAGGATCTGGGCTGCAATCTGCATTACTGAGAACTCCAAGAATGGAAAAAAATGACATCTGTAATTCTTATTCATTGAATATTTCTCCTGACATCCTGCAAAGTCAGGATGGGAGAGAGACGCATTCAATAACCTGCAACATCATGATGATTAAGACTAAAGTCTTGAAATACCCAAGGGTTGTCACAGATCCACCAGTATATTCAGTTATCTGTATCTAAAAGGAAAATCTGGTGAATCACTGCAATGAAAGGCAACCAGATAAATTCTCCCTGGGGCTGTGCATGTGCAACTCTCATTGAAATGAGTGGGATCCACCCCTTTATGCATCCAAGGGCTGAGTCTGACTCATCTTTCCTATGGAACAGAAATATGAGCTATTTTTAAGGTGCCGTTTCTGGAGTTCCCAGTTAGATCTTGATTCTGTAGGCACTTCTACAGGTCTACAGAGCCCTAGTTCCACTGAAATCAACAGGACAAATCAAAAGATATACTAAAAGCATGTGAATACATTTTCTGAGTGTTTACAGGATTTAAGACTTGGTACTTTTTATGTAAGTAAAACAATGCATTTCCACATATCACTTCCCAAGCAGATTCCTTTATATTTGTCAGCAACCAATGAGCTTTTGGTGACCACAGACTACCCAGTTTTGCCACTTGTTTATGGATCATGTGGCCATGCAATTGGACTTAGTCTTTTTTTTTCAGGAAGTTGGAGATGATGGTGTTCTGCTGCTGCCTTTGGTGCCCTGACACTGGACACTGAAGCCATATATTTTTCTTGCTTATCCTGTCTATATGAGGTAGCTTGGAGGATCAGCAAAGGGATATGAAGTTACAAGGACACCAGGGGCATGTCTACACGTGCATATTAATGTGATGTAATAAACTCTGGTGCTTATCATGCCAGAGTTAATTGCTCCCAGGCACCACGTTTATGTGTGCTTTCAGGACCACAGCATGTTGAGCCAGGGTAGAGCAGCCCTAGCTGGCAAGACGTCCCGGGGGTTAACTTACCAGCCTGGGGATGCTCCAGCTTGGCTCAATGTGCTGTGGAGGGGTTGGCTGGGGGACAGGGATGGTTCAATGTGGGGCTAGCTGGCAGGCAGCCTCTGTACTGAAGCACTCTTGCACCCCAGCCAGCTGGGTCAGTATCTATGCTTGTGCTGCTGCTCACAAAAAAACTCCACAGCACAATAGTACTTGTTTTTACAAGTACTAACCTGCTATGGAGTTTATTAGGTTTCTGCTGTCTAATAGGGCTGCATGTGTAGATGCCGAGATGTTCACAGTGAAACTAATTAGGCAACTGCAGTAATCATCTTGCATAGATGTGCCCCAGTACAGGTAGTTCTTTCCTCACCTCTTCTGCTCTAGCTGCAGAAATAAAAGCCAACAGCATAAAGGGTTGTATCAAGAGGAGTGTCACTTGCAAATCAAGGGAAATGATTCTTCCACTCTGTTCAGCACTGGTGAGGCCTCAGTTGGAGTACTGTGTCCAGTTTTGGCCCCCGCATTTCAAGAAGTTAGCATACAGATTGGAGGGAGTCCAGAAGAGAGCAACAAACATTATTAGAGGCCTAGGAGATATGAGCTATGAGGACAGGCTGAAAGAACTAGAATTTGTATTTAGTTTGGAGACGAGAACACTGACGGCAGATTTGGAAACAGTCTTCAAATATTGATGAGCCATTATAGGGGTAAGAAGATGGGCTTTTCCCTGTGTCTGTAATAATGTCCTGAAGCCACAACAGATGCCAGTTAAGTTGGAAATTAGGAGGAAGTTTCTGACTAGGAGGGTGGTCAAGCACTAGAAGAGGCTACCTTGGAAAATTTCAAGAGCAATTTGGACAGACACTTGGCTGGGATGGTTTAAGTTAGGGATGATCCTGCCTTGAACAGGGGGTGGGACTAGAGGACTTCATGATCCCTTCCAGTCACATTTTCCTATGATCCTAAGGTAATCTTTAGCACTCCTGTATGCACCTTTAAGAGGTGTTAACAATACATAGCAGGTACAAAGAGGGAAAAGGACACATCTTACAAGAAGCATCCTAAAACATTCTCATTTTCTTTTTCAACATCATTTTCTTTCCCTTCCTCCCTTCTTCACTTATAGAATACAGACTTCTGAAAGACTTCACTCAGAATAGACCCCTAAAAAGGTAGGGATCTTATTTCCAATATGGCTAGAAAATGTTTGCCCTGCAGTTGGCAGTATAAAAATGATCACAGTAAATATCTAAATTTGGGCCCAATGCTACCTGACAGTATGTGCCAGAGGTTGGAGGTCTGTTGAAATAACAGAAGTGCTAATTCCTTGCGCTTTTGGGATAGAGGGGAGGGAAACTATGAGTGGCTGCTTGGGAGAAAACTTGAGGGGAATGACTCTGAGAAAGGAAAGCAAAGGTCTCCTCTCTTACTGGATGGGTCTGACCTCTACAAGTAAAAGATTTCAGGCACCCTTCTGCTCATGGAAATTTAAGTTGTTTTTTTCATGATAAAATACTGACTTCTAAGGAGAAGGTCTTATTGACTGCAAAGTCTTTTTGCCCCTGCTGAGTCATTCCACAGCTGAGTTGTGGCATCATGAATGAGAATCAAACTACTTACTCCTAAGAAGCCCCCTTCCTCCTAACAAACATGGAAGCAGAGGGATGTCACCTGGGGATGAATGTTTCCTAGGGCCTGTTAGTACCCTTCTAACTTGTCACAATATCTGCTACTCATTCCTAGTTAGCACTCAGCAAACACAAAGCCACATTGTCTATTGAATATTCTGTACAGTGCTGCTTTTGCTGAGTTGAAAATGGAAGGGAGCCAAAAGAGAAGACATAATTAACTGTCTGCCCTGTGCATACATTTAAAATACACTACAAAAAGAAAAACAATCCTGTGGAGAAAATCCTCTGCATTAATACCTCTCCATCACAGGGAACTCAAATACTTTCTCTGAACCATAGGGGAGGACATTAGAGCGTTTGAGACATCTCAGCTAATATTAATTCCTAAAAAACAAGTTTTCCCATTGTTTTGATTCATTATTCATGCAGTGCACATCTGTAGAAAAATACAATTAAATGGTGCTACATAGTGTGAGTATTTCAGATGCTAATAATATACAGAATGCTAAGGCAGAGCTGAAATTAGCTGACGGCTATATTTGACAGAGAGGACCCTAGAACAGGATATACCTCTAGGAGCAGTTGAGATGCCCCTTGGTGGCTGTGTGACACTTATCTCCCTAGCTTGGCTCCTCCGTTCTGCCTGCCATGCCTTGATGTTACAATATGTGAAGCATGCCTTGCCTCCCCCTTCTCCTTTCCTCTCTACTGACCCATCTGCATAGCATAGGGATACACCTCCAGGGCTTCAACCTAGTCTGAAATATGGACCAGAACTTGGTAGCTTATGCTCTCTCAGGAAAGGAGTCAGGAAGGAATATGTTATTGTCTTTAAAATCTGTTGTAATAGAGGTCCCTATGTGGTAAAAGAAAAATGTAGATCTTTTGGACACACAAGCATACCAATGTTTAATTCCTTTTCAGTATCAAGTGGAAATGTCTAATGAGGAATAAGGATAGCAGCATGTCTACTCATATTAGAGCCTGCTGCCCAGATTATCAGAGGCACTGAAGTTCTCTTATGGTCAGTCACCAATGCAAAATAGTCAGGAACCCACTAAAGGACCCTCCCCAGTTCTGGGGAATCCATTAGGAGCACAGAACTGCCATATTAGTCTATGCACCAGCTTCTTCTTGGTGGCCTCCAGCAAAGGGGTCTTGACTAGGGTGTTATACTATCAGCACTCCATTGCTGGAAGACACACTAGGAAGGTTTTTATTTACCGTATTTACTAATATACAATGTGAGGGGTTTTTTTCCCCCAATTTGCATGGGGGGGGAAGCCCCTTGTCTCACATTCACATACAAGGATACCACATTAAACACAC
Organism: Crocodylus porosus; assembly: GCF_001723895.1. NCBI lineage: Eukaryota > Metazoa > Chordata > Crocodylia > Crocodylidae > Crocodylus > Crocodylus porosus. The sequence goes on from NW_017728943.1 coordinate 105,597,427, forward strand.
TGTCTACCATTAAACTGCTACCAAAAGCAGCATGTGTTCAGCAAAGGAAACCAACTGTGATTTTCATTAAGGTAAGGGAAGCAGAGAGCAAGGGGGCTACCTGACCCCCCACATTTATTTTCCCTGCAGTAGTAGTGGGAAGGGGACAAATTCAAGGCAAACCTCCAATAATTAGATTCTATACCAGGAAAATTATAATAAATGTATACATTTTCCATATATAGAGTCTTATTATTGGGGGGGTCATCTTATGTTTGAATATGTGCAGTAGTTAAACAAGGTCAATAAACTATGGGGAGGGGCATAGGGGAGAGGAAACAGAGGGAGGGCACAACACAGCTCCTACCACATAAAAAGGCCGTGTTCTCCTCTAATTCATACCATTGCAACTCCAGTGAGAGAAAAGCTCTTTTACCGTACTACAGCTGTTCAAACAGGTTATGAGAAATCCACTTGTGCACTCTGTCTGGTTCCTAGTACACATCATAAAAGTGACAAGAACAATGAGTAGAGATTGAGGTCCTTATCAACAGTCACGCAAGGAAACCAAAGGATTGACTGGCCTATGACACTGAGCAACTCTGATCATGGGTGTGATCCCTTTAAATTTGGAGTGAGATACATTGGTAGGATAGAGGGGGAAAAGTTCTTACTGCTGCAGGCAATTCTTCACCTGCTCTGCAGACAGAGATTTGTCTCTTTAGGGTGATTCTAGCTACTTTCACTGAAAATAAACCCCAAAGTTTTTGGCCAGTCAGGTAACTGGATGCAAACCAGTCATTCTGGGGAAATCAGTATTAAACATCCACTTGAATAGAGATTGTAAGATCAGCACACCAACCATTGTCCTAGGCAAGCCCAAATTTGATACCCCGAGTAACAGAAGAGAATCAGCCAGCTGTGATATCAGTGGCATTTCCTTGTTTTCCCTGACCGCTTAGGTTCTTGGGCTGCCAGGATGGTTTTTCATAGGTGTATCATTATAGGACATTAATTTAGAGCTAAATGGATGTGAAGCTGTTCCTACCTTGTCCAATTTCAGCCTTTGCCTTCCTGATACATGACAAATAGTGGTCCCTAAAGTTGATGGGGAGTACTGAACACACCCCAAAATCGCCAGTGGTAGGACAAGAACATGTTGTCTCATTCAACACCTGGCATGGTCTGCATAAAGGTCACATGCTCCATCTTTTTAAAGGTCCCACTCCTCTGATTCTAATGGCTGCTCCTATGTCAGCCTAAATGGTCCCACTGCGTACAATTGGAACATATTCCTACTCTCCCTCCCCTCCCCACAACCAACACCAAGGCAAACTCTGTCCATGAATACCAGAACCAATCCTAAAGTAGGTACTTTTTTTCCTACTAACCTAAAGGTCAAAACAATTGACTTAAAGAACCCTGTGGGGAATCAAGTAATTAAAAGTCTCTGAGTTAGTGTGAAAGCTAATCACAAAAAATAAATAGTTACCTAGTAGCTTTATTACACTAAAATAAAAGTCCTATATACTGCATAATATAATAGCAGCTTAGGGATCTGAAACCACTGACAAGCCATAAGTCATATTTTGAATCACGAGAAACAGAGCTACATCTCAATTACACTGCATACTTAGTAGCAGACAGACAGCTGTATCGTTCTGGAGGGCAGTGACATCCTCTTTAAGCTACAGGACATGTCCTCCCCAGTGCAGTGTCTATGTTCTACATATATATAGTTTACATTTCCTAAGCCAGCCACTGTAAAGGAAGTTGGATGTTTTCATGCAGCAACCAGCCTGTGTTCTGATAAGGTAACAAGCCCCTGCTTTTTACCCCAGAAACAACATTATTGCCTGTTGTCAGATTGGCTGAGTTTCATTCTCCAAACAAGAGCAAGCTAAGAGAGTGGGGGGAGAACTCATTGCTAAATCAGTAATTTCATTTCAATTACCCTACCATTATACTGTCCTGGGAAGTAGGGGAGAATTTACATATGTCTCCTGATGTTGGGATAGGAGTATCCCAGAGAACAAGCAACACCTATTTCCCTTTCCTATACATAAAAAGGTAGAATAGGGAAAGGGTTTTTACTGGTGAACCTATTTTTGCAATAGCACCATTGCAATTGAAGGCTGCATCTTTTTATTCCTTTTCAGTTCAAGCACAGCTCCAAATGACATATGTGGGAGGTCTGCTGTGGACTGACGGCAGTATGCAGCCTACCATGGTGATACCTGCTACAAAGTGCATGAAAAAAGCATTTCTTTATTACAGAAGGCAGAGCCTCACACCATTATGTGTTTGTGGACTTGAACAATAGTTATGTGCATAAACCAAAGGTACAACTCAGACAAGAATAGGGATTAGCCTGTTTAATTACATAATGAAACCATACCGTTTTACAAGTCTGGAAATTCCTAATAGAACATGAATACAATGGTTCAGTATTTGGTCTAGGCCAAACTCCGAAATGTTTGTAAATAGGTGATTCCTTGTTTTGCAAGCTGTGTTTGACTATATAACCGCTCTTTAGCACCTATATAACCGCTCTTTAGCACAGGTACAGCTAGCTTTCCTATCGACATGAGGAAGATCTACACTTCAGCGGTGAAAATACCTCTGCCTTTGCAATTTAAAAATAAGAGATGACAATTTATTGTGGCAACTGCAGGACTACTTAAATTTTAGCTAAATGTCATGACCTTCAGATAAGAAGAGATGCTACCATTTTGAGCAGATAAGTATTATTTAAAGGAGACAAACTGGTTATGAAACTCTTCTACAATTGTGGACAAAACTTTTGGCATGGGGAAAAAATTAGTCTTATCGGTTGCCATCAGCCCTTCCTACTCATTTGATGGAATGGATTTGCTCTCAGTTGGCACTATTAATTCAAGTTTTGGTTCCCCTGAAGTCATTAGGTTGTGGAAAGCAGCACACACGTTAAGGAGTTAAACTTCTATAGTCTTCTGCCCACATATCTACTGACCTTTGGGGCAATAGATGAGAGAAAGAGGCTGAATAGGAAGTGTTCTATTTTACATCAAAATCTATTCTATATTTTACTCTGCCATAAAATGTATTCCATTTAGTGCTTTATAGCTCTGAAAAAAAGCTAAACCTTCATATCTTGGGGAGTTAAACGTATATACAATATCAGCACAATTGACTTCAAAAAGCCCTCATGCTATGTAAAGTCATATAAAACTAAGTAAGTATTATTTCTATTTCTGTGATTTCATTTGGAGATTTTGTTTAGAGGCAAACTCAGCATTTGGATGCATACAGCAGTTTCTGTTAAGGGCTCATGAAAATATAAACCATTAACTTTAATCTGTTGCTGGTACTTAGATGAATATACTTCCCAAGACCCTCTAGCTGGTGTGCTATTATTAAGGACAATGATTAAAATGTAAATGTTGTAGATGTACGTGATCTCAGATAATTTAATATACTTTCGAATAAAACAACTCAGATTTAATATTTGCAGTAAGTCACTTCCAAATTTAAAGGGGAAGGGCTGAGTGATAAGAAGAGAAAAAATATTTTCAAGAAAGTTTAACTACCAGCATTTTCCAAAGTAGCAAAATTGCACCTGCAACAATATACTCCCACCCTCCCCTGACAAGGAATAATGTATTTGCAAATTTGAATTTCATCCTTTAAATCTCCAAAATAAAATTAGCAAGTGAGCATGTATGATTGCAAACTATGACCTTGTTGTAGTTATCGTCTTTGGAATGGAAAAAGCCAGTTGCATCATCTCGTCAATGTAGTATTATTTCCTACTGTACTATTTTTTTGCACTAACCTTCAGACTTTTTTTTCTATTAGAAACGTAAGTGGATTTAGGGCACCTACCAGTAAATGCAATTCTTTTCTACACTTCTCAAGTCCCTGAAAAACTGTTAATACAAAAAGGTGGGTGGGTCCTCTTTCACTTCATTAATGGTCAAGCGATGGTGCTTTATGAATGTAGATACAATATAGATTTTCAGGAACTTGAACAGGAGTGGGGAATGAGAAAGAACAGAATTACAATTAGACACTCAAGTCCACTTAGACACTCACCGAGTGGCATGGTGTTCACAGATCCAGGTGTCTTGATCCTCAGACAATTAGTCTAACTACTAAGCCAGGGCAAAGGCCAATTCAGCAAAGCACTTAAATGCTATATAAATAAGCATACATGCTAGGTTCTTATTTACACAGCTATACAATATGAAATGAATTAAGTTTAGCTGAGCAAACTAAAGGCTTTTTGTAAGTTTTCTGAATTATCTTTTCGCTGTTCTAAGATACAATGGTGATAACTTCTTGCGGCAAAACACCTATCTGGCAAAGTCCTCAATGATAAGGTCAAATAAAATGCCATGAAAAAGTCAGACATATCTGAACCAGTTCCCATGGTGCAGAAGAATATGCCTTCCTGTGTTTTGTCCAATAGTATCATGAGGAAGGAGGAAAAAGTAACCCCCAAAAGTCAGTCAGGACTACGATTCTGGTAGAACACAATTCTCACAACGCAGGAAGCCAGGTTTGGATGCGTATACCAATTTCAGATTCTTCCCTGCATATCAAGATATTACTTTGCCTTGTTTTCAGCTTGCTGATTTACTTTGCTCTATTTTTCAGTTTCCTGCAATCTTCAGCATTCTGCTAAATGATGGCCTCATTCTCATCTGTTGGTAACTCCAGGTCTATGGTTTTCGTTTTAGGTTCTTGTAGTTTTGATCTAAGCCTTCATCTTCCCATCTGCTAAAGTCAAGAAAGTCTGAGTACTAGTAAACATGGCTGAGATGTCAGCTGCTTGCTTTTTGCATAAGTCAGAGGGTATTTGGTAGGCAGGCAACATCCGAGGTGTCAAGAAGCCAAAAAGTAGATCTGGCACATGCTCAGTCAGCATCAGACTCATCCCCCACATCTCTTGGCGATTAGTTTGCTGCAATCACTTTCACCTTTTTAGGTGAGAAACTAGCTTCACCTCTCATTACCAAATCCATGGTTTGCACGAGCTACAGTTAAAACCAGATAATTACGCTGTCTCTCATTTGCGCTCTCTTAAACACAGCTCCCCAAATCTGAGCAAACGTGAGCAGAATGAGAATGACTCACATTGTTACAATTCTAGGCCACGATCATCCCAGGTGTGAAGAGACACAATTCTGCCGTCAACTTCAGCAAAGTTATTCCCACTTATACTAGGGCTAATTTGGCCCTGCTTTGCCCACTGTTCCCTAAGAAAGAAAAAGTCTTTAATACAGCAGAACTTGGAGAGAACATAGGGTTATGTTCCGTAGGCCCTGTGAAGAGGAGTATTTGCATACCAGGCAGGGGTTATAGAGAATTACAGCACAGAAAACAGCTGCACAGGACTGCTGAGGTTATTCAGGTGATAGCTGCAGCATTTGTTTCAAAGGGCATTGCTTCTCTGCTCAGCTGGACAGAACCACTGATGAGCCCTAGATGAGTGGAGACATGGCACCCTTCGAAGGAAAAGGTACAGCAAGCAATCTTCACTTGGCAACTTACCGTGGTTTAAGGGGGTTGTGAACCACCTACATAACAAATTATTTGGGTTCTGCTGTATAGATAAGCTGTGTGAAGAAGCACAGTAGTAGTGCACTCCAGTGGACAGAGCACTGTATGGGGGCTCACGATGCCTCTGTTCTAGTTAGTAAGGTTGGAGCATTTAAGCCACGATGCTTCAGGAAAAACACAAGAAGCAAACATCTTCTGGTGATATCTTTTATTGGACTAACTGTATGCCTGGGAGAGATGTTGGACATGCTTTTGGGAACAAAGTGCCCTTCCGCAGCTCAGCACAGCTGCCTGAAAGCCAGTCTAACATTTCTTCCAGCTGTACAGTTGGTCCAATAAAAGACATCACCAAAAACTCTATTGCTTCCATCATGGGGTCCTGTTAATTAGTTTTACCACTAATCTGCGCTAAGTCCTTGAACGAGTCTTATCACTCTCTGTGCCTCTGCTTCCCCTCAGATATTATTTGTCTCACGTATTTAAACAGCCAGTACTTAGGAGTAGCGCCATCTCTTATTATGTGCAAGTTATCTCCATCGGTGTCTCTATGGATTGTCATAATAAAGTTTCTCTCAAGGCTGTCCTTTTCTTCAGTCTGCATCCACACATCAGCTACGGCCGAATCTCCAGATACTGAGCATCTGTAGAATGAAAGAGCCCTTCTAGGACAAATCCTGGGGAAGTTAAATGGATCCCAGATTGTTTCAATGTATCACCCCCTGCCTCAACACCTGTCAGCAGAGGTGGCCAGGCACAGGGCATGCTGCAGCCTGTCGGCTTGCTCCTGCTGCATATGAAGGAGCTCCCTCAGGACCACTATCTGGAATATAGGTCTCCCCATACTCCCAGCTGCAGTAATAAACCCTTTGTTTTCAAATGAAGGGAGAATGCGTGTTTTGGTAGGGAGTGGGATTATGCAAATGACATTAGGGAACAGGAGAGGAAGGTAAATAGAGAGGAGCTGGTGACAGCTGAGTGTGTACAGACTCTGTATAGAGTTAGATTTTGGTGGCAAGCATTGTGATGCTCTCATTTACAAGCTTTGTGTCTTTATGATCAGCACAGTCAAATGACATTTCCTGGGGAATGCCGACATGAATCTAAAAGCAGCAAGAGCTTGAGTTGCTGGTTGGTTGCAATGAAGCTCAGAAGCTTGTTATTTTAATTTTGTCTGAATTTCAGTTTTGGGTCCAATAATAGCATTTCTTGGACATCATCATCTTCATTCAGAGTCTGACGCACACTATACACTAATGACATTGTAGAGCATAAATATTCAGCCTTTGGCATCTCTTTTCAGAGCCCTGAAAGCAGTTCCCCTCTCTGTATTGCAGGATATCAATGCAAATATTTCCCCAGGGAAAAATGGTAGTTTTAAACAAGCAGTCACACACAGATCTTTAACTCTGCATTTGTGCCAATAGCCAATTGAAGCAAACATGACATATTGTTCTGATATTTAGTTAAAGGCAGGCAAATTTTTCAGATGAATGTTTTATCCACTGAAAAAAATGCAGTTTGGGGGAAACTGAAACCTTTTGTGAATTCAGGGAATAATACAGTGAGAGAAAAGTTGAAATATTTCATTGCCATTTTCCAAATCATACATTCTGCTGTTTTGTTTGAAAGTGACATTTTAGGACCAAAGTTAGCTAAGTTTAGAAAAATGTTAAGAAGTAGGAACCCTGGAAAAACAAGGCATGTTAGGTCAACTCAAAAACATTTCTTTCTCCATTTTTTTCCCAGTTTGGTCACTGAACTGAAAAATCAATTATTCACACAGCTTTAACTTTAGCTGGAAGAAGATTGCTTTGGGGTGACCAGATCCAAAGCCACTGAAAACAGTGAAAGACTCCAGTTGATTCCATGAAGGTTGGATAAGGCCACTGGAGAATAATTGTTTCTGCATCAAAATATAGGCTCAAAAATATCTAGGGCACTAACTGCTGTTGAAATCAATCAGAAATAGAAATACCTTTGAGCCGTTGATCTGTGCCCCGGCACTTAGGAAAAGTGACTGTGTGGCTGAAGCCCTTTGTGTCCAAAGAATAGCACAAGCAGTCACAGCATGAGGTTCTCCCTCTACCCAATCACAATTTCCTAAAGATGATCTGGAGGAACTGAATGAGAATCAGTTCAAAGATTTTGAGGATGATTTATTTTCTATGCTTATTCAGGTCTCACTTTATTAAAAGCACATGCTCAAGAGGTTTGCTGAATCTGGTCCCCATCTTTACCCTCTCTGTAGAAGAATCAGTTATTACCCATCTCAACAAAAGACCAAGACCACCAAGCTTTCTTCACCAATTCCACAAAAGATGGAAACAACATCACACAGAAACAACTTGTCGGCAGTCCCAACATAGTTACTTGTGTAGACACTAGGCCCTCCTCTACACTTGACAGGTACCTTGAGACCAACTACATGTGCAAAGTACCAATCATGCTATAAAAAGCTCCAACCAGCTATAAAGTTAGACCTTGAAAATGTGTACTAATTTTATAGTTGGTTGCTACTGAGCTTTCATTTGCATGTGTAGCAGGGTCTCCCCTGTGGCTGGAGGTCCATCAGCTGACAGGGTTCCCAGTCGCAGGGGTATACCATGGCCACCTAGGGTTGGGAGTCCCATAACTGAGAGGACTCCCAGCCCCAGCAGCTGCTGACTCTGCATCCTGGCAGCATGGGGACCCAGAATCCTACAGCTGCAGACACTTGGTGCTGGGACCCAGGCAGTCAGGAGGCGCGGCGGCACCAGGGGTGCATGAAACCCTTGGGGCTGGGGGACTGGAGCAGCCATGATCTCCCAGGCCCAGGGGTGGATGGGGTGCCTCAATAGCTGGGAGCCCCTCAACTGAGGGGGCTCCCAGCCACAGGAGCATGATTCTTGCCAGTGTAGGGGGAGCCCAGGATTGGGCTCCTCCTGTACTGGCAATAAGGTGCAATAGGATCTAAAGTGCAATCCCACAATCATGCCTCCTGCATATGTGGCAGGAAGCATAATTGTGTGGATCATGCATTACGTTCCATTGTGCATGTGTAGAGGAGCCCTTGGAAACCGTCACAATCCTTCTCTGTATTAATGTCTTCCTACTTGAGGTACAAGTACTTGAGGTACAGCTGTGCTATTACCCCCATTCTCTGGATGAGTCAGAGGTACAGTAAGTATTACTGACTCACCCAAGATACCATCAGGTAGAACCAGGTCTCCACAGACTAGGTGAAGAACCTAACCAGTGGATTATCTGCACGATGCTTCAGATTTGAATGGAAGACATGGAGGCAATTGTTATTATTAATGATTTCTAATCTTGTTCCAGGTTATGTATAATATAAATCTGAACTATACCTTTGCATCACCACTCTAGAAGTTTAAGCTTTTGAAGAGAAGGGAATAGCGAGAGAAGTGTGCAGAATCAAACCTGTGCTGATACCCCCCCATGATTATACTATTTCAAATGTAAAATGAGAACATAATGTGCCAGAGATGTAGGAATGGAACTTTGAACTCATGTATATTTCCACAATTAGAAAAATAGAGCATTTGGTTACAGCTCTATAACATTTTGCTTTTTCCCCAGATGAGGAAGCAGTGTGTTGCATCTGAGGAAGCTTTTAATTGGCTCACTGGCACTTGGGCTTAACATAAAGAATTATCACACACTGTGCGTTTTAGTTAGAGGCACAGATTAATCACAGAAGGCCAGATGGGAACCTTAGGGGTAAATACTGGCTATTGTTGCCAAAGATAGGCTGAAGCTGAACACATGCAGAGCTGTAACCTCTGGGATAGCAAGCCAGCAAGAACAGAGCGCTAGTGATTTGCAGGGGCCTGCCTCCACAGGCAAAATGGCTCAGAGGCATGGGAGGTGTGGACCACTCTGTGCCTGGTAAAAAAAAAAAAAAAAGATGGATTATGAGCGCCTCTTTGCCATTGTTCATTGGATAGTGGGTGACATGGCTATGCTTCATTCTCGCTAGCGCTTGCTTTTCTATGGAGTGCTGCACCTCAGCCTTGGTGGCTCTGAGGGTTTTTGTTCATAGGATTAAGCTTATCAATAGCATTCGTTTCCTATAGGGTCTTCCTTTTCTCCTCTCTAATCAGCATACTAGTGCAAGACAATAGATCCTGACAATGTGTACCCCCAGGGTTCGAATTACACTTTGACTCGGGGTGGGGAGGGGTCTGCAAAAAAAATTAAACCGGTTCATTGCCTAACAAGTCCACCTAAGTGAAGGCACAATCCAATCAGAGACCCTACCAGGTTATGATTTTCAAAGCTCATGGGGGGGCGGGGGGTCTCATCTCTTATGTCCGGGCTCAGCCACCCCCCAAGCTCCCCCTTAATTTGCCCCCTGCATACCCCACATCCATGGATACAGATTTTGACATACTCACTGAAAAAACTCTGCCCTGTTATAAACTATGTAGTGATGTGCACCACACATCTGAGATTAGAGTCCTGGCCTACAAATAGGGAAGAATTAATGTGTACATCAAAAAAGCTTTGTATTGATGTTGCTAATCAGAGCAGCCTTTTGTGAGCTATTTGATTAGGGACAAAATAGCTGAACTGATTGCATGAGATAGCACCCACAAAATCTTTGTTTGAAACTACACCTGCTATGGTTCAGACACGGAAACAGTTCTGAATGAGTAATTGCTTTCCTGCCTCCCTACACTCCTGTTCCATCCAAAAAGGGTCCCTGGAGTAAGTATCTGAAAAACTTCACCAGGCCCAATCATAAGAACCTGCGGCCACATCTGTGGACTCCTGACATGATGTCATGAATGTCTGTCCTACCATTACTTCTAAGGCAATTACTTCTAAGGCAATGAGTTGAGAGCAGCATAGACAGAAGGGACTCCTCCAAAGAACAAGATGAATTCAGCTGTATGAAGGAACTATCTTTTTAAAGCCAAACCAGCACTGATATGTTTTGAAGGTTTTCTCCCATCAGGGCCTGCTCCAAGTCTCTGAAAGTACTGGGAACATTTCCACTGACTTCAGTGAAAGCTGGATCAGCTGTTCGCTGGCTTTGACAGGAATTAGCAGCCAGTGTGAAACCATATTTGGAGAAAATTGAAATGCAAATAATAGAGTAGGTTTAGTTAGCTTTAACAGAACTCATTGTTGTTCCAAGCAGAGATGCTTTTTTTCTTTCTTCTACTTTTTTTTCCTTTCAAGAAAAAACCCCCTCCTATGATTTAATGTGGATGTAGAGACTGTTGCTCATTTTTTATTGACAATGTGTAAATAAATCTGCTGCAGAGAATTCTATCTTCCAGGCAACACTATCTAGCTGAATGTTTTAATTCTGACCTTTAAAATTGAATTGGCAAAATTACTGTCAATACAGCTAATTTACAGGAATATAATTTGCAGTAAGCAACGAGTTTGCAGACATTTTCTACCGTAATTTCAGCATCCATGCATTTATATTGATTTACCATCACAAACAGCATCCAGGCTGTACTCCAAGAAGCGCCATATCATTTCCTTATTATGGTGGCGTCTTTCTCCTTGATTTAAAACTGCATTTAACACGGTTAAAATAACAATTTATCTGCTTGATCTTACTGGCATTTCTACAGAGGTGCGTTCAGATGCAATGCTTTGAATTGGATGCAATAGCATGACAGTGGTGTCAGGTGTGGATTCTGAGTGCATCTGCTTTCTGACTCCTAGGAAGAAGTGGAAATTGTCCATGTTATTGATACTTTGCACTTTCATGGGATATAAGGCAGCTTCAAAGTGTTGCATCACCCCTGTAAGTTTATTAAAAGATGGGAAACTGAAGCTTAGTGAGGGGGGACTGACTTAATATTTCCACAGGGTTGAAGCAGAAGTTGCCTTTCCTTATTTTTGTGTTCCCATAAAATTGCTTCACTACAAAGGTGAAACAAATATGCATGTCTATACCCTTTGTCACACCACAAATGCCCAAAATTTGTGGCTGTGACAATGATGTAATAGATTGTGCTGCTTTATTGCAGCAGACGTCTGCTTACTGGGATAGAGTATTTGGATCTTGGTAAGAAATAATTCCTCTTCTCCATATTTTCAGACTTAGACAGGACAATTCATTTATCCATCTGCTAACCTAAATCTGTATTCAAAGTGGGGTGCAGAGTTTTAATTAAGCAGAAGGGGAAGCAAGTGTCTACCTCACATGGGCTCATCTTTGCTTAAAGGAATGAAGGATTTGTCTTGGATTAATATAGGGTCTTCATAAAGTCCTTGTGCATTTTTAAACTTTAATAACTTAGGTTGTAGGTATGATAGAAACAATCTGCAAATGGCATTTAAAGCAAATGTATTAAAGTTTTAGGACAACCAGACTGCACAATGCTAGACTTCATAAGTAATAACAAATTTTTTCTTATTTCAGATCCTTTGACAAATGAAAAATGGCTACTGTAGATGAGAAGGCAAACTGTGTCCTATGGCTAGCAGAATCAAAGTCCATATCAGCTGTGAGAAGAAAATGGTGGTTATGTTGAAGTCTAGCATTGTGTACTTTAGTTGTCCTAAAACTTTACATATCCTTACTATCAAACTTACTGTCCTAAAACAGTATAGTTGAAACTTTGTCTACACTTAGAAGGTATAGTTGCACTGGTAAATCCCTTAGTGAAGATACCAAGGGATCTTGGGCTGCAAAACAGTTTTGCTGGTATGGATTAACCAGGTTTACAAACGGAATAATATTTTATTTTTGTCAGTATACCTGCATTGATACTGGCTAGCAATTGATATGTTAGTTTAAGGGTATTATTCCCCCCCACCCCCCTATACCCCAAGTGGACACAACTATGCGTGGGAAACTTAAACCTAAAACAAGACTAGAGTAATATTTGCTTTTTAAAAATATGGTCTCTCGATTGAGCTAGCTTAATTTGATTGAAAACCATAGTTAATGCTAATATAAACAAGTTGGTTCTTAACCAAGTTAAGCTGGATCAATTGAGAAATATTCCATTGAAAAAATACACTTTTTCCCTCTCTAGAAGAGGCCACTTTTGCCAAAATACTCTTCAAACAGCATCTCAAGTGTGATTGATACACCTGTGTGTGCCTGGCAGTTTTATCTGCTGGAATACATTCTGGGAGGCGTGAACTTCCCCATTTATCTCCATGAGTTGTGAACAGAGATTTCCAATCACAGTTACCCAGAATGTCAACTTTGTTAGTTCTAACACTCCTAATCAATGAACAGCAGAAAGCAGGTGGTGGCTCATTTTATAATAATACATAATGTATTATCCAATGTCTGCATCATAGTTGGAAGCTGGAATTTAGGAAAGAGCCCATGGTTATTTTTTTTCTGCTCTTATAAAGGAACTAAAACCCACTGAATATGATCCAAATTCAAGGAACACAGTGAGCAATCCAAGTCTTACTGGGCATGCCTACATGAGATATTTACTGCAGAGTAGACCAACTAGCTCTGCAGTAAATGTTGCATGTGCCCCTTTTAAATTGGAATAAACTAATTAATTCCACAGCAGGATAGTATTAATTGCACCTGTAGATGTGCCTACTGAGTACAAAGAAGCTCATCAGAAACCAAAGATAGAGTAAAACTAGAATGGACTAGAAATTTCATGATGAAATGGTGTTACATTGGAAAAGGTCATGTTCTATTTGATTGAAAACCAAAATATTTTAAGGGAACACTTCAGTTTTGATAAGCTTCTGCTGAAATAGAAGCAAGACTCGGACAGAGCTCTGCCTGGTTTTCTGACAGCTTATGTATTAGGCTACTGGTAAGGCTCAGGCTCCCAATTATGCCAGAGCTGGGGCCATCTGGCTGATTTGTTTTGGAAAAATAAAATAAATACAGTTCAATTGTTCTGAAATCAAAAGCTTTTGATTTCATTTCATTTCCATTCTGCAGCAAAGACTGAAATTTCTAGTTTTTGTTAAGAAGCTTTTTTTCGAAGCATTAGAATTCCTCATGGAATAGAAATTGTGATCTTTGATCAACCTTACTTTGAAATCCCTGGGAGGAGGGGTGGAGGATGGGGGAAGGAAGTACAAGGAGGGCGCATCTACTCAAGATACTTACTGTAAGAGTTGCCTAATTAGCTCAGCAGTAAAACACCTCCATCTATACATGCAGAGCTATTAGGCCAGAGTAAACTAATTAAGTCTGCCATAAGTTAGTATTGCTGCATTCAAGTACTATGCAACAGTGGAATTATTTACTTTGCCACAGCACATGTGTAGACACTGATGAGGCTGGGGTATGGAAGTGCTTCAGGGCAGGGGGGCTACCTGCTGGCTAGTCCCGCACTGAAGCACCCTCATGCTCCAGCAAGCCCCTCTGCAGCACGCTGAGCTGGATTAGAGCAGCCTTGGGCTGGCAGGCTGACCTTGGGACCTCTGCCAGCTAGGGCTGCTCCACCCGAGCTCAACATGCTGCGGTCCCAGGTGCCCATGTAAACACTGTTTCTAGGAGCAATAAACTCTGGTGTAAACTGTGCCAGAGTTTATTCAGCCACATTAATTTCACGTGTCAATGTACTTGGAATCTAGCAGATATGATCATCTGCACAATTTACTGCCAGTGGCATATTATTTGTCTCAAATAGATGGACTTTTGGAGCATGCTCCTATTCCCTCCTCCTCCCATTTCATCCTCCCACACAAGAATAATCACATGCAGGGGTTCTGTTCCTGGCAGCTTGTTGGGGAGGATGTAGGGAATAAGAGATCAGTAGCGGCTGGTAGATTTAAGATGATTAATGCCAAATTTTTGAGATTCCATAGAAGTAGAGAAAATCATGTTTCCAGAATATCCCTCTGATTTCTCTTAAAATACAAGAGAGAGAAAAATATTACACATGTACTGTATTACCATACTCAGATATTTGCTGTGGTTATCACTGTAAGACAATTGTAATGGGAACCAGCTGTTAGGACCTACATTGGAGAAGACAATGCACTGAGGCTGTTAAATATATATTATTCTGTGGGGAAAAATATATATACTGGATCACGCACAATGTTAATTATTTATCAGGATGTATGCTATCACTACCAAAGCCAACAATAAAATTCACTTCAAAACAAAACACCTTATTATCTTTTATGGCATAAGAAAAGGCCTCAGAGACAAATAGATGAGCAAAATGAAATGAAATGTCCCAAAGCTGATGTAAGGCAGTGTATATACCACAGCAAGCTTGCAGTTACATGAGAGTGCTTACCAGTGCTCAATTACAATTTTCTTTTGAGAGACAGGATTTTGTAGGAAGATAGGCTAGCTAGTCATTAGTTCCCCTAGTATTTTTCAGCTAAATTTAGACTTTAAATTTAACTAATGGCTATTTCAGCAATTTGCTCCTAGCTACCCATGCTACTAGGCTGTGACAGCCATGGGTAATTGTTTTTAAATCTCATTGACCTTCTGCTTACATTCATTATTTAGTCACAAACGGAACAATGAGATTATAAAATGAAGAATTTATGTTGAACACTCAGCTTAACTGGCCCCATGAAAGTTGGTTCTCTTTTACAGCTTTTTATACTGCCACTTCTGATGAAGTTTTCAGATCTCTTTCTTCTTTAGAAGGGAGAAATGAAAAACATGGGCAAGACAAGCTATTTCATAAGGATATAAGTTCCTGTGGCTTTGTATGCCAGAGAATGAGAAAAACTCCAGTCCTGTGAGGTGCTGAGTATATAAGTCAGTGGTTCAGCATCTTGCTGAGGGGAGTCTGGAAAGCCATAGCAATTATTTTCAAAGAAAAAGCAGAAAGATCATGTTAGGCAGAGAGTCTGCACACACTGGCCAATAATGTGTGGGCTCGAGGATCTATGGACAGCTTTGGGGGTGGGGGCAACAACAACAATAAAAATGAAATCAGATTCTCCCACTCAACTGCACCCACTAATTGGTGGTATGCTGTGTGAAAGCAGAATGGAAATTGTTACCTGATGACATCCCACGCGCAGTTATCACACTTTGGTGATGAAGAATAAAAACATCTGTTGATCCCTAGGAATATATTTGGGCCCAAACTCAAAAGCAATGGGGGATAGCTGGTTGGCAGTTTTCCACATAGAAAAACTCTACAGGGTTTTATATTTTAGTTTAAGCAAGGATGGAATTTCTGGCCAGAAGAAGAGAGAGACACCTACTCATCACCAGGGATCTGGGTTTTCTGTTTCCCATGGAAAAACAGAAAACCACAAATTTCCCATTTTTATCAGAGAAAATGAGGATTTTGCCTTTTAGAAGAAAAACCCACAGATTCCCCCTTTTGCAAAGAGCTCTGCAGGCTGGCTGAGTTCCAGCCTACAAGAGCTGTTTGTAAAAGGGGCAGGGAAACCCTCAACACTGCCTAGAGGGGAAGGGAGAAGGAGATGGATGGGGCCCAATGCTTGCTCTTACCAGAGGTTGCTTCAGGCTCACTCTTTGTGTTGGAGATAAGTCAGGCTTAGGGGTTGCGGGGCCTGGCTGGAGGCTGAGGGAGAAGGGAGGTCTGCAGCTGGCTGAGCACTCTGGCTGGGAGAGGGTTTGCAGCCTCTCTGCTCCCGGCTGGAGTGCCCAAGCTGGCTGGGGGCTGAGGGAGTGGGGTAGTTTGCAGCCAGCTGGGCACTCTGGCTGGAGGCAGGGAGAGCGTTGCAGTCTCCCCTGCTTCCTCAGCCCCCAGCCAGCTTGGGCACTCTCTGGTGGAGGGGTGTGGGAAGGGGTGGCAGCCGGTCAGGCACTCTGGCTGTAAGTGAAGAGACTGCAAACCCTCCATCCCCCAGCTGAAGTGCCTGGCCAGCTGCAAACCCAGGGTTGCAAATGCTGCACTCCCCACTCTGCTGCCCTCCCCCAGGCCCTCTGGAGTGCAGCATGTGCAACTGGTGTGGCAGGGCACAGCGGGGCCATGCACAAAAGCTGCCTGCCACTGCAAGCTCTGCGCTGCCCTGGCCATGCTTCCTCTGTGTGCATGGAGGCAGTGCAGTGTTGTGTCCATCACAGCAGCCCCTGTCTGCAAAGAAAGCATGGTCAGGGCAGCGCAGAGCTCGCAGTGGCAGGCAGCTTTTGTGCATGTCCCCCGCTGTGTGCTGCTGCACTGGGTTTCACATGCTGTGCTCTGGAGGGCCTGAGGGACAGCAGCATGAGCTCACAGTGCACACTCACCCTTCCCCCAGCCCTTACACACATCTGGGG
>NW_017728943.1:105614807-105616220 GCF_001723895.1 Crocodylus porosus
ATGCCTTGCTGAACCTAGTGCTGGCCACGGGTGATGACCTGGTGAGGGGGCTGCGGGTGCTCGACCACCTGGGCAACAGTGATCATCGCCTGCTGGAATTCACCATCCAGCACAAGGTGGCAAAGGCCTGCAGCAAGGCAGCAGCCCTAGATTTCAGGAGCGCAAATTTCAACAAGTTAAGGAGGACAGTTGGGGAAGCACTGAGGTCCTGGAGGGGAGGGGAGCCAGGTGTCTATGGAGAGTGGTCACTCCTTAAGGAGACGATCCTCCAAGCCCAAAGGAAGGTAATTCCAATGAGGATCAAAGGGAACAGGAGGGCACACAAGCCTCCATGGCTCACCAAAAACATCCGGGAATGTCTCCTTGCTAAAAGGGAGACGTACACCCAACAGAAAGAAGGGAACATCACCAGGCATAACTATACTGCAGTCACTTGGGGATGTAGGGGGGCAGTCAGGAAGGCCAAGGCAGAGATGGCATTAGGGCTAGTTTCCCAGATTAAGGATAATAAGAAGTCCTTCTTCAAATACATAGGGGGTAAAAAGAAGGTTCTGGGTAATGTGGGGCCCCTGCAGGACGTGTTGGGGAATTTGGTCGTCACACCAGACGACAAAGCTAACATGTTTAACGATTTCTTTGCCTCCGTCTTCCTAAGTAGGGACCAGAACAGATACCTCCCTGCTGGGCCCCCCTCGGGCCCCAGGGGAGGCACACCTGGGCCAAGAGTTAGTGAGGAACTAGTTAGGGAACTTTTGGAGGGACTGGACATATTCAAGTCAGCTGGCCCGAACGATCTCCACCCTAGAGTTCTAAAGGAATTGGCCGAGGTCATTGCAAGTCCCCTGGCACGGCTTTACGAGCACTCGTGGTGCTCTGGTGTGGTGCCAGAGGACTGGAAGAGGGCCAGCGTGGTTCCCATCTTCAAAAAGGGGAAAAAGGAGGACCCAGAAAACTATAGGCCAGCTAGTCTTACCTCGATCCTAGGCAAGCTGTTTGAGAAAATTATTCTGGCACACATCCACAAGGGGCCTTCAGGGGACTGCATGCTTAGGGGCAATCAACACAGGTTCATCAGTGGCAGCTCCCGTCAGACCAACCTGGTGGCCTTTTACGATCAGATCACCGGATCATTAGATGCAGGGGTAGCAGCAGACATAGTCTTCCTGGACTTCCGGAAGGCTTTTGACACTGTCTCTCATCCCGTTCTCAGTAAGAAACTGGGGGACTGTGGTGTTGACGCCCACACAGTCAAATGGGTCGCCAACTGGCTGGAGGGCCGCACCAAGAGGGTGGTAGTGGATGGGTCCTTCTCAACCTGGAAGGACGTGGGTAGTGGGGTTCTGCAGGGTTCGGTCATCGGGCCCGCACTGTTCAACATCTTCATCAGTGATTTGGACGAGGGGGTAAAAAGCA
>NW_017728943.1:105616633-105623803 GCF_001723895.1 Crocodylus porosus
CAGCAGGCATTGGGGGAGTCCCTGTTCCCCGAGCACTGCCAGGAGTGACCAGTAATAACGGTCACAAGCTGGCAGAGGGTAGATTTAGGCTTGATATCAGGAGGCACTACTTCACGGTCAGGGCGGCTAGGATCTGGAACCAACTTTCAAGAGAAGTGGTGCAGGCTCCTACCCTGGGGGTTTTCAAGAGGAGGTTAGATGAACACGTTGCTGGGGTCGTTTGACCCCAGTACTCTTTCCTGCCATGGCAGGGGGTCGGACTAGATGATTACTCAGGTCCCTTCTGACCCTAGAAACTATGAAACTATGAGCCGGGGGAGCAGCCCTGGGCTGACAGGCTGACTCTGTGGCCCCCTGCCAACTGGGGCTGCTCCATCCCCACTCAACACACTGTGCAGGAGTAAACTGCAGAGCTTATTACTCTAGGGTTTATTGCTCCTGGACACATGTTCAAACCATGTGTCCGGGAGCAATAAAATCTGAAGCAATAAGCTCCGCAGTTTATTCATGCACCATAATTGCATGTGTAGACGTACCCAGTTAAGAGCTTTTCTGAGTGAGAAAGGATCTCTTTTCTCATGAGATCTTAAATTTGTCCCAGTACAAAACCAGAAACATTTTAAAATCTCAATATTTTGCAGGATAGGAAAGCAATTTTGCCACCAAGTTGTGGTGATGTGTAATGTTAGTTATAGTCTGTTATTACCAGCTTAAAAATCACAGAGCTGCTTGCAATGACTTTGCTGACGTGCAAGGGAGTCTAAGTGAGTATAATTTATGTAAGTCCCAAAAAGTGTAAATGAAAGCAGGATAGAAGCTGGGCAAAATAACTGTATCATTGCAGAAATGCTTACCAATCGTTTGATCCTTCAGAAGCAACACAGAGTCCACTGCTAGAATAAAGGAGAAAAACAACCCTGGGCAAGAACAGGTAAAGAAAGAAAGTGATTTGGACCTTTCCTGTTTACACTCAGAGGGGGAGCAAACTCTATAAGTTATCATATTGACCGTACCTGGGACTTTTCTATTCTTCTTTCCTTTGTATCCTCCCTATTGATGATACCCTGCATGCACATCTTTAATGTACAAAAAAATCACATAAAATGAATCCATGATTACAGTGATCAAGCTCACCCTACCCTGAAACACATGTAGGAACAAATAACAGTGGAGAGTCAGAAGTTTTCCAGTTGCAAACTAGAGACTTACGCAGGAGCTAAGCACCAGCATTATAGTCTATAAGATGGCTGTGTATCTTTCTGTCCCCTCTCACCCTACACAGGACAGGTCTTTGGATGTGTAGGCTTGCAAATGCCAGTGTCTAGGAAACTTCTGAGCCAAACAAAGCAGCACCTAGTGGCCACATCCAGATAAATGTGGCCATGAAGCATGTGGCGCTGCAGACCGATCTGTGGCACCACGCACTGCACATTCAGGTATTTCCCATACTGCTATCTTGCAGTGCGGGGTGGCGGGTTGACCCTGCGAGATCCTGGAATCAAAAAAATATGCATGGAAAAAAAGCAGGGTGGTACATGTGGAGGCAGCACACACCACTCAAAACTGGAGACTGGCCTGTCAGAGCCACACCAGGTAAGGCTGTTGGGGCCAGCACAGTTGCTGGCCCTAGCATCCCCTATTCCCCCCAGAGCAGCTTGTTGCATGCCAGAGGGCGCATTGTATGGGTGTTCCCTGGGGACAAGAAGCGGCGGCACACCTTGTCCACACTTGTGCAGGTGAGGCCAGTGAGTTCAGATGACCACTGAGGGAGAGTTTTCTGGACCACGCATTTGGACTTAGAGGCATAAATTTTGCTCATTAAGTTTAATTTTAATTGCATAAGTTCTACCCCTTGGCCCCGCATATATATTTTTTGAAGTTCTAGCCCTAAAAGACTAAGACATAGGTTTTCATAAATGTTCACTAATTCTGGATGCCTCATTTTGCTGATCTTAACATTAATGTTCAGCTACAACAGTGAAAGGCACTATGTAAAATCCAAGATTGATGACTGGAGACAGCAGATATGTCTGTCTGTTCATTCAGAAGTCAAGGTATCCAAAATTAGAAGTCACATTTGAAAACTTGGGCCTTTGCAACCTGCCCAGGTCCCATAGGATTCCTTACAGCCTGAGGGGCCATTTACACATGTACAAAATGCTACCAAGCTGGAATGGCAGAACTTTACACCCTCCTCCAAAAGGTGTAAGCGATGACACAGGCTGTCAGGCAGTGATGAATCAGGATCGTGAGGTCTGTGACAGAGCCAGAATAAGAGTTTGCATTGCTTGTCTCTTTGTCCTACATGTAACCACAAAACCACTCTTCCTCCCATGGGATGTGTAGGTGGCAGGAGAGTGGTTGGGCAAGGACTCTAGGCCAAAGATGGTGGGGAAAGGGTGGAGGGAGGAAGGGAAGGGAGGAGGCAGTGGGTTGAGATTCATTCATTCTTTTCTATTTGTCTCTGTGTACTTGGATTCTGCTTTGTGAAAGTAAGGAATAAAACAGGATTCAACCCAGAGTGTGCAGAAAGAGATGTCAGGCAAGCTGCCAAGTGATAGCAATTGCCAATGTACATGAAGAGAAAGAGGAGTATTTTTCAATCAAATACATGTTTACTGAAACAACAGTCATGTGCCCTTTTGTCTAGCCTTGAGGATATCAGAAGAACCAGCCTGGGTTGACATAAAAACATTATTAAATAAAATGTCCCATAAAGCTACATAGTGCAGCAGATCAGTAAACTAGAGCAAAAGTGCAGGGATCTTCTACATTAAATGCTAAGGATGGAACAGGAAGGCTGATATTCTGTCAGGAACAGTGGAAATAAACATTTATTTTAAAAAACAAACAGGTCCCCTTCTCTGAAGCCCGTGAAGTCAGCATAACACATCCTTTCCTGCAAAGAATGATGGAGGAAGGAATTTCCCCTACGTAGGGTAAAAATAATCACAAGAGATTTGCAAATTACAGGAGGGGGAACAAAAGGAGACTAATATTTTATTTAGAAAGTCTTTGCAACATTCATTAAAACTTTCTAAGAATGTATTGCCACGTTATCCCACTCACTTGACAGTGGGGATGAAGGAAGGGCTTGTATTTGGCAAATAATCTATGTAAAAATCCCAGAGCCAAAATCACTGTTTCGTTCTGACTCGTGGAGTTTTGTCTGCAGGATTAGATCCCAATCACGTACTTTATTTAGAACTGTGGTTTATTGTTATTTATGTAGCAAGGGAAGAACGATCTTGTGGGAGAAACATGGGACAGGAAGCCAGACTTAATCCAAGCTTTGCCTCACACTTCTCACTCTAGGGAAGTCAGATGATCAAGATGAACTATCCCAGTGAGGGCTCATGGAGGGCTGCAGGAATAGGGGCAGGGAAGCTTTCCTGCCCCTCTCTATTGTTGACTTTTAGAGAGCTATCTGCAAGGACTGCACCCTCATGAACAACACTTAACTGCCAATGGGAAAGTAGTATCTCCTTTTTACAAGTGGGGAACACAGGCACAGAAAGGTTAAAGGTCAGATAAAAAAAAGAATGCCTTCAGTGCCTGAAGTATGACTTGCACAGAGTTTAGACACGGATGTCCAACACCAGGATCTTAAACCCCCGCCTCTGCTTAGCTATTGACCAATGCTGAAGGCATCTAAGCTGCATAAATGTGCTTCCCATTCCCCATTTCCCCCTTTAAGGTTATACGGATACCTAATATTCCCTTTTTACATACGCAGAACTGTACCAGTCTTGTCAGGGCTGAGTAGCTCAGTACCCATCTCATGCCTAAGCCTGACCGGGATCAAAAAAATCAGCTAAGTTGCTATGTATTTTCCAGTGCCCTGTCTACCAGGTTATGGGCTGGTCTGGGTGGGAGCACAGTCTACCACTCCTGTTGAATCTGGAGCACAGTTCAGCAAAGAATGCACAATTTACTGAGTAAAAATGAGGGCAGGCTAGAATGGACCTGCTTCTGTAGTATGGTGGTTGTGGCCCTCACCCCAGGAGAGGGTAGCCCTGGGAGTCTGGACCCATAAAAATAAATAGTTACTGGATAAGACACTGAATAAAATACAGAAATAGGCATGGGAGCATGGATTAGAACAGGGCAAGTCAAGAGCCTTAATCATGGAGCTCTAACTCTCTCCTGGCTAAGCAAAAGTTGGATTATTTTTAGGTCTGGCTTGATTTCTAGAGCAAGTGGGTCCAGATTAGCACCTAACTTGAGTCAGCAAACATCTTGGGTTTGCTTATCATAAACTGGGAGACCAGAGCAGATAGCAGGAAAAAAAATTGTCAGTCCTCTGGATCATGATGTATGCATAACGGGTCTAGTCACCCAGACCTTCAATGCGTATGGCTAGGCAAGAGTATGGAAGAGTGAAGGCTGTCCACGACCTACCATCCCCCATTTAGATCACTGAGACAGAATCCAAGGGCCAGACTGAATTCAGACGTTCAGCACCTCGATGGTTGTAGCTTCTGCCACCGAGCAACTGATAAGAATTGCTACTGACTGCCTAATACCTCAGTGAAGGCAGGTTTCTGTCAGTGTGATGTCCCTTAGCCTTTCTCCAGTCAAGGAGTACCCACAAGACAGTGAGGGCTAGGGTTTTGAGGTGCTCTATACTTGCCTTACTCTGGAGGTTGCAACATTGTGGTATCTATAGGAGCTACCCCTCCACGAGTAGCCCCACCACTTTGCCACCAGGCCCTCTGGTCTGATGCAGTTTATGGTCACACCCAGGATGCTGATGCTTGTATAAATACAACAGTGCACAGGACTTTGATACTGCAGTTCAGCTAGGATGTAACCTGGTGCTGACTTACTAGGAATATTAATTTTATCTTGATTTTTTTTTCGGCTCAGGTTCTTTACATACTGTTTTAGAACCAAGAATGGTACACGGCCATTTATGTTTTTATCTTCAAATGTAATTAAATCCTACAGGCACTCAGCTAAACAGAAGTATTAGGACTTTAGCTGCATAATTACTCAACTGCTTTGTATCTGCCAGTCTGGTTGCAGTTTGAAAATCCATTAAATGCAAAAAACCAGACTTAAGGAAAAAACGTGAAAAAATAAGGCTATTCTTGTTCACAGATATGCCTAGTTTGGTCCAAAGGGCATTGAAAATGCAGTTTTAATGGTTTCACTGCCATGTTTCAGCTAACTAGCACTCATCTAATCTTGGCTGTTACATAGGCAGAGGAGTGGGTATGGGCTGAGTGTAGTGGTTTGCTGATTTTGATTTTTTTCTCTTAGCTAGGGAAAAGTTTCTTTGTCTCTTATTGTAAGCTGTCTTGAGCCTTTTTGGGAAGGGCAGTGTATAAATCAAATAAATAAATAAAAATAAATAGTATAAGCATCATACTTCCATTGCACCATTATCCAAAGATTTCAAATCATTTGACCAAGATTAACCAGTCAAGTCCTCAAACAGTTCCATGACAGATGTATTTACCTGTACCACACAACTGGAAAAACTGAAGCACAGAGAGATTAACCAAATTGCCAATATAATTTAATATTGAATAGAATGAAGAACCCCTTTCTTTTGGGACCTTGCTAATTACATTTGTAAAACTACCAAGTTACTTGAACATACAAGTCCTCCTATAGACTGCTCAGCCAACAGTCATTGACAATTTGAGAAGTATAAGTTAAGAGTAGACACTGACTATCAGATAAATGCATTGGTTATAATAGGTTTTACATAACAACATGCATCTTTTGCAAATTGCAGAGTATAATGACTGGTGCAACAAGACATAAAACAGACAAATGTCATTTTTAAACACAGCATTAGATTTGTACTGTAATGCATTACCACATGCACTAGTGCTTAACATGAATCTACTTTAAAATAAAGAGACAGAGAGGTTCTTAGTTCTTGATAATGAAACTATCATCATCAACAAACCTTCCCCAGACTCCTACCTTAGTTTGTCATTGTAACCTTTCCTTTGGACTCTTAAGAGTATTTCCAGTTTAGCTTGGTTACTGACCTCTGCTTCCTCTGAACTGCGAGAGATGCCTTTGACCTGGATATAGCTTCATTGCAGTCTCTCACAAGATTCCTGCTTTATTTCAGTCTGTTAATATCACTTATAATTATGTCAAAAGAACTACTTTAACTGACCCACTCAGGCAGCAAAACTGAGCTTTGAAGAGCCAGCGAACCAGTGGTCTTAGGAAAACCACAAAATCATTATGCTGTAAAAGCACAAAATCACATTCATCCCACCTGTGTAGTGATAATGTATCATTTCAATAGATTGTTAACACACAGTGAGATGAACATTAAGAGGATACTAATTTCTGGTTCTCTGTTCTTCCATTTCATACTCATCTTTCTCTTTTACTCAGTCCTGGAATGATGGGAAAGAATCCTAATAACTCCAATTTCCTAATTAGTGGCCACATCTATATGTCCATTAATGCGCCATAGTTACTGTGCATTTAGTTTCGTACTTCCTTAATGAAATACTAACTGAATGCCCAGTAACTACATTTACTGCACAGTAGAGCTGGCACACGGCTTTTTTGTGATGGTTACTGCACACTTATTAGCATGGTTTTTGACTGGCCCTCTACTACGCAGCGTTATTAGGCTACTGTGCAGTAAGCGTCTTGTGTAGATGCACCCAGTCTCTCTCTGAAGCAGTGACTGAATGACAAAGGTTCATCTGTGCTAAGTATTCAGATTGCTCTGGTTAAGGTTAGCTCATAAATCCTAACACTGTAGTCCATATTCAAGCAAAGATTTTCACTGAAATCAAGGGGACTGTTGTAGAAGTAAAGACTGCAGGATTAAGTTCTTAATTACCTCTTTTTAATCCTCTATATTATTTTGCTGCTGTTACATTTCTAGAAGCAAGGGTTTACATCTTGTGTTGGACCAACTAGAAGGATGTTTGGCAACTCTTGAGCCTTCCAGATCATAGTTTCATAGTTTGTAGGGTAGGAAGGGACCTGAGCAGATCATCAAGTCCGATCCCCCACCATGGCAGGAAAAAGTACTGGGATCAAACGACCCCAGCAAGGTGATTTTCTAGCCTTGTCTTAAAGACCCCCAGGGTAGGAGCCAGCACCACTTTGCTTGGAAGTTGGTTCCAGATCCTAGCTGCCCTCACTGTGAAGTAGCGCCTCCTGATGTCTAGTCTGAAT
>NW_017728943.1:105624448-105637445 GCF_001723895.1 Crocodylus porosus
TGGGTTTGCTGTGTGGCAGACAAGGATTCTACCACTGAACCACAGGGGGCTCCAACTGGAAGGATACTTTGTGTCCAAAAGTTTGTCTAAAATGTCTCCCAGCTAAACAGCTAGTTTAGTAAAAAAATACCACATAAAAACCCCTTGCTTCATGCTTATTTCCAGAACCATCACAGCTACAAAACATTGTTACCTTTCTAGATATATTTTCAAGATCACAGACCCTCTTTTTAGCTGAATAAGTAAGGTGTAATTATTTTAGCTTTCATATACTGAAGTGTAGGTCAGACCAAGCAAGTGCTAAACTTTCATATTTATGTGGAAATCATTTATTTCCTCATGGCCTCAGCCCCACAATTCTTAAGACATTGTATGTTCCCTTGTGGTGAACACCTGCCATCTCATTCCTTTAAACAATTTGAATATGAAAAAAGAAGTTGAACAGTGCAAAACATATGTTGCAATTGGAAAAGGTGCCATTTGCCAGGGAAGTGCTTTTTTCTTGTCTATTATACAGCCTCAGATCCAAAAGCTTTGGAAAGATGGTACTAAAGAACTGTTTACAAACAAAATGCATATTTGATAGGTGTTGTTTGGGAAACAGACCAAAGGCAAGTGATGATTACTGCTGTGGAGTCTGATAGATAGAAGTGCTGAGCACCCGTGACTCCCTTTGACTTCAAAGGAGATGTTCAACAGTTTTTGGCTTAAAAAATACATGTGGATCTGGAATTTATAAATGGAGGCCAGTTATTGCTCCAGATGTGTGACTGCAGCTTCTCAAGAGCCTACTGTGCCAACCCTACAATCTTTGCTCATGATGAACAGTCACACTGAAATCTGCAATTGTGGGTTGCTGGGTTATTTGCATTCTTATATTTTAGATATGTGCTCAGTCCTCCTAACACAAAGGGCCAGACCAGGATATTTTTCCCATTAGAAGCCTGAGGATAGGGGATGTGAGGGGTTGAAGCGGTATCAGCCAGCAGACACAGGCTTGAGGTGAACTGGAGATGCATTCTTTTCTCAAATTAATTCATTATCTACCATTAGTGCAATGTTCATTGAACAAAGAGTATGCATCAGTTTAATAAGAACGTGTATGGTTTTCCAGGATTTTTTTTCAGACAGGCCAGTAGTTTTTGTCAAGTAGAGAACCACAATCATGTTGCTACATTGGCAGTTCAGGGTTTTCAGGGTTTTGTGGTTTACCACAAGTGACATTTAAGGTTGCTAATCCTCTTTGAATTCCTGCATTGGCCTTTCTCATGGTGGTGTCAGACCTGACTACTTAGGGTAAATAAAAGCCAAGTTCCTCCCTTACCCCTAAGATTTCAGGTCAAATTCACTTTCCCAAAAACACATAGGCCCCCACTGCATTCCACTGTACATGCCTACCTGCCTTACCGTCTTCATTTCAATTGCCACCTTCTTTGGGCAGATTCATCATTCAGAACCTGCTCTAGGGTTTCTTTTTAATCCCACCTATCAGTGGAAATGGCTCAAGGAGTGGGCAGAATCAGTGCAGTCCTCTAGCCACCCTCGCCGTACTCCCTGTCATTCAAATACTGTTCACCTGATGTGATGGGGAAGATGTGAGGGGCCCTGCACTCTAGTAACCATCCACTGGTGAGTTTTCTGCCATGGACAGTTCTCCATTGGGTGGCAAACAATATAATTCAAAATATGGGAGTGTTTACAAGCTAGCAGGCAGACTGTAATTTAGTTAACAGCCATGGAGTGCTAGTCCTTCAAGAATATTTATGGTGAACAGCTGTATATTTGCACATAGGAACTAGATGACTGAAGGTAGGGAGATAGAATAAAATGCATGGACAAAATATAAGGAACCTATTTTAACTTTTTAAGGCTTCCCATAAGACTTTTTAGCACAAAATTGGACTTTAGGATGTGGTGCCTCTAAAAATCTAACATAATGCCATACATTTGTACATGGGACAGGGATTTTTAGTTCTACTTCCACAAGATATAACAACACTTCTGGTTCCGTAACTCTATTATTATGACCTTATAAGTAAAGTGCCATTTAAGGAAAATGATGTGGATTTTCTCCAAGACACATCTTTGCTTATTCTTTCTGACTTCCTGGGTCTGAGTCACCATAGCCCTGCATCTCATGATTTGTTTTCTTTAGTGCATGGTAGCAAGAAAAATAGGTCTATTCAGATTAGGTAGTACTTTACCCTTGCTTTGAGGATGATTACAGAAGGTGAACAGCACTGGCAAATCATGCTCTCAGCATGCTAGTTGCCAGAAGGAGCCTGACCATCTAACCTTCCGCATGTCAGGTGACCATCCCACTGCTTGAGACCTATTTGTTTAGCACCATTTCCAAAAAAGCAGTGAAGAGAGAAAAAAAACCCCAACGACCCACACTCCACATCAAATATTAAGTTGATGTTTAGTAAAGAGAGATCATGTATACTGTGTCAAGCATGCTGAGAGCAGCTGGCACTTTTGGTTAAGTATTTGTGCGGGCTCAATGACTGCTTGCTGAATCTGCCACCCTCATAGTTCTTTTCACCTAGGTCTTTTGGGCAGGAAATCTGCTTCACTAGCATCATACACTTCCCCATGCAGGTTCTGAGCAGATCATTTGAGCAGTTACAGAGCCAGAGCCTTATTTGCATGGTGGTAGTGGTGGGGAGTAGGAAGAGGTCATACACTGCCCTAACAGCACAGTCCAGTGTGTTTATCATTTATGCAGGGCAGAGATAGGAAATATGCCTTCAAGGATCCTGGAGGACCTTGGTGATGGCCTCCAGTGCTCACATAAGTATGCACATTAGGTCACTGATGATCAACCTAGCTGTCATCTGGCCCATGGAGCTCCCCACAGATCTGGAAACTTGGCAGCAGAGGAGTACTGGCAGTGTTAATTGTTGCAGATCTGAAAGATGATGCTGAAAGAAAACCCAGTGCTTTGTGAGCTGTGGCAATTAAGACCATGACATTTTCAGATCCATAGGGAGTCTTAGTGATGTAACTGAGGGGAAGCAACTGGGGCAGCAGTCCTGGGTGCCACCTTTCTTTGTGTGTTGGTGGCTGATTGCACTCCCGCCATTGGCATGGAGGCAGCTGTTGCTGCCTCATGTGTCATAAGTGCCCTGGCCTAAGCTGCTCTGCCATGCCCCTGAGGAACCCTGTGGGCTAGATGACATGGCTCTGCATGCTAGATTGGGTGAACATACAGGGATGCATCCAGTGCAGGGTTAGTCTGCAGGTGCAGTCTGGCCCATGGACCAGCCCTGTGCACCAACCTGCCTAACCTGCCCCATGTCACATGGGCTGGATGGTTTGGGCACCACTGCACTAGGACATATATGCAAGGGCCTTGGGTTTTCTGTCAGCATCATCTGGTATACTGGACAAGGACTCATTTCTTGAAAGGATGTGTGAGAAGAGACACGTTTCCTTTTCCTGTAGTGGTATTTTTCTCTGCCCATTGCTCTAGCACCAGTAGTGGAATGAGACCCAGTTATCTGTCACCAGGACCTGTCTCTTTGGGAACATCCAGGTTTTCCCTATTGAGCATATTGCACATTTGGCCTAAAGCAGGGGTGCTTAACTTTTTGACCCTGTCAGCCAGATGAGTGGTGCAGGGCTGGTCCAAGGGCCAGATCCTATTTGGGGTCAGTACCACAGATCAGGCCCCAGCTGACCTTGCATGCATAATATAGAGCACAGGAACACAATATTTGGCCTATAGGTCCAGAGATTCGGCAGCAGGGGAGCAGCAATTAATGCTGCCACTTTTCCCCCACTGCCAAATTTTTGGAACTGTGAGGAGCCCCATGGGCTGGATGACGTGGCTCTATGTATAATTACAAAGGAGATGACAGTAGACCCAGGAGGTAGGAGTAGCTGGTGGGAGTAACCAGGAAAAATGAAACATGTGGAGAAGAAATAGCTAGGAAGAACTCTGAATGGCACATTCCAGCCCATTTAGCTACAAAAGCAGAGATACTGAAATAGAAAATGAAGGAAAGTTTGTGATTGAAGCAACTTCTAGGAACTCTACAGCCCCAGCTTGAGTCATCTGTCAAAACCCATCAACAGAAGTACAATGATGACTTATACCTTTTCCTGCTATGCCTAGTGATACTAGAAAACTATTTGGAAAAAAAGAATATGTTTTGGACTAGTGTGTGGTATTGGTAGCAATCTGAATCAGGTGTTGCTAATGTTTCTCTTTGATGACTCACAAGCAAGAGGCATTTTTATGCAGATGAAGCATTGTCACAGCAACACATGATCTATTAAGTCATTTAGCCTTTTCCTTTGCTGAACTCAAAACTGATACTTTTGATTTTGAAGACTCCCCAAGCCACAGGGGTCATACCACTGCCTTGGAAGGCCTTTTCTCACTCTAATAGTCTAGCTCTCATCACTAGAATGTTTTGGCATGAGAGAAGTAGCTCCTTTTTTTCAAAATATAAGCCCCATGATTGTTGCTCCCATTCTGTTATCCCACTCTCCTGTTCCAATCCATCACTATTCAAGCTCCCTTTTTTGAGACAACAATCTTTCTTCACCTTACCGCAGAATACAATGAAAATATCTATTGATCTCAATGCAAGCCACTTGCATGCTTAGCTAGGAGAGTGAGACCTGTGGCTAGGCCTGGTCAGAAAAACAAAAAAGCAAATTCACCAGAGGCTCAGGGTTGAACAGAAACTTTCTCTCCATGTCGTGACTATGAATAAATCCCCCTCTGTCCATCCCTGCATTAGGTCATTCCAGCTGCACCCCTCTGTATTTGCTTGCTATTTGGTGCTAGCTGGCCAACCAGGTGATCAGGAAGAGGGCTGGCTGGCCGTAGGCTCCCCAGGGGAGACTCCTGAAGCATGGCTTGGGGCCTGGCACAGTGAGGTGGGTGGCTCTGAATAGTAGTGCCCACTACTGTACTGCCACAGTGACTCTAATTTAACCCATATTGCTATAAATTAATTTCCCCAGATATACAAAGAACCTCCAGGTGCAACACCCACAGACCAAACAGGCTCAAAGTTATCTTATCAGGACTCCCAGCCCTAGCTTCATCTCAGCACATACATAACCTTCTTCCTCCACTGAGAAAAGTGTGACTTTCTTTTAAACTGTCAAGGCTAAATATGCTCTCCTGCACCTACCAGGTGGTAGGTCTTGTCCAAGATAATTCTCAACTTGGCCTAGGAATACACTCCCAGAAGTCAGCCTAGCTCATTTGTACCTGACCCAAAGAATACTGGAGTGATGTGACGTATGGGGGGTGTGAATCAGGGTGACTACCCCAGGCCCTGTCCTTTGGGGGGCCCTGCAGAGCAGGGTGGAGCAGCAGCAGCACAGAACTGGGCAGAGTGGCGGCTCCACGTCCAGCCACTCGCTACCCTGCTCCTGCTACCCTGCTGATGTTGCCGATGGCGGTGGCACCTTTTTCACATCTGGGGGATTGGAGTGGGGGCGGGGCCCTGCATGGCCTGATTTGCCTCAGGCCCTGCACCCTGCTTGAGTCAGCTGTGCCTTTCAGGGGCCATCAAGGTTTGGTTGCCTCTGCCAGGTCAGGCCTGCTTATTGGGCCTTTGACAATTTCTGCTTTTAAACAAGTTTATGAGCTAAGGCAGAATTCAGTTTCCCCTAGTCAATGACCAAAGTGCAATTTGAGACTAACTTATTTACCTGACTAGAGCATAGAAGCAATTCTACCATATTGCCTACTCAAGGTGCATAAGTACTCACATTATAGGAATAGGGAGAAATCTGCATGGCTATGGAGAAAATGTTATTCTTATAATGGGGGCACACGTGTGTCCAGAGTGGGCAATAGAATTGCTCCTATATTTTACTGGATAACTCAGCGTTAGTCTTGAGCAACACTTTAATCATCCACTAAGTAAATTCTAGCCTAGGTCCCTCCCCACTACAACCTTCACCCACATTTAGCTTCCTTGACAAATAAGGAAGATTTAGGTCTTCTAATCCTATCCGCATAGGATTAGATTCCTTTGAGGTCCAGCTCCTTTTTATTGCTCCTTTTTATTGCTTTTCTCTCAATTCTTTACATTTTGTCAGTGCTTCTCTTGTATCAAAAATCTCTTGTATCAAAGGTCCTTCCTCTGTCCCCGCCTACTATTCCCAGTTTCCAGCACCTGACAGCTTCCTCCCAAGAAAGGAGAAACATCACATTTACAGTTTTTATTTTTTCTTCCTTTCCAGAAACTAAATGAGGAGAATGGATGGCTATTTGCATCTCTAGGAGACTCCTTGAGGCTCTGGAAGACGTATGCCACATGAGAGATTACAACTTCAGGCTCGTCTCCCCTGCCGCATTGTGCCAGCCTAAATAGCTTTATGCCCAGCAGGCAACAGAAGTGTGAAATTTCACATCTTTATTTAAGTCTATTTTCCAACTGCATAACACCGGTAAGAAAGAGCATATTGCCTCTATTTTCGGACATTTTCAAGGAAATGAGAGTGTACGGCTTTTTCTGAAAAGAAGGAATACATTTTTGCACATAAGCAATAAGGAATGGAATGAATTTGGGGACATGTAATTGTGACTGTAGCAGTGAAAGAGCTTCTTAATGGAAGTCTGAGACAAGTTTTTATTATGGGGCCAAATCCTGAAGACTTGTCTCAATTCTTACTCCTTGCTGAGAAAAAAAAAATTACCCTTTGAGCTGTTAGAAAATGTTGCGTAACTGAGGACTAAATAAAACCAATGAACTTCAAGATATGAGCCAAGATCATTCAAATGCTCTGTTGAGAATTTAGATTGATTTAAAATTCACAGTAAAAGGAACTTGAAAAAAATGTGACCTGAGGGCAAATTAACTCAAAGTGCCGCATTTAGATTCTTTCATTGTCTTCACACCCCATAAACACAGAGCCCTTGGAGTGACTGTCCTGAAGGCTGAACATCTCTTTGCTGAAGAATGTGGCTAGCACTAAGAGCAGCTAATTCAAGCTTTCCCAAACCCTAGACTGTCATGTGAATAGTCGTCAACTTTTGGGCTGAGAAGGTAGTTCTGATTGTTTGCTGTGGCAGCCAACAAGAGCATGAATCAGTGTTTGTTTTCATTACAAGAACTGCTTTGCACTGAAAACTGGATTGCAGATAGTTTCAAGCATTAGGCTGGTAGCAGCTTTCAGTCACTTCTTCTGATCTCTGATTAAATCAAACAAAGGGTCTAGATGTGCAAGAAAGTTCCATCAGAGCTACCCAGATAGCCCTACCCAGTTAACCCAGTTAGCCCTACCCAGTTAACCCTTCACGTTGTATCCAACTGAGTATATTACGTGTGGAATTGTGTCTGTCAGCTCATTCATCCTATTCAATTCTGAGAACAGTCTTAGAACTATGAATTTATTTGGTTAGACATGCAAGCTACTGTGGTGTTATAAATATCCCTATCTGAACTCCATTTATCTGGATTAACCAGAGCTTCTAGTTAGCCACTTGTAAATTCTGCAATTATGACATGCTATGAGTTTGTTAATGTTAATGAAGCTCATTAGTAAACTGTGAAGTAGGCTCAAAATATATAGGAGTAGACTGTGAGGCAGATGCAACTTCAGATGCTTCATTGCATTACTTAACAGTTGGAGTCCCTTAGAAGTGCATTAGCAAAAACCCCTGTCAAGCTACCCTGTTGTGCTGAAAAAGAAGAACCAAAAAGATTGCAAACTACATTTACTATAATTAGGTCTGTCTGAATCCCTTGAACTGTTAAATTGTTTATATCCTTTCCTGAGGAAACAGAATGGCATCTGATGAGTCTGAATTTTTATGTCTGTATATTGAATTCAAATTTTCATTCAAATTATGGACCAGGAAACTTGAATGCTTAATGGACATACTGTCCACTAAGATGAATAAATCTGATTTTCTTCAGAGTTTAACTAAAGAGACCCTGACAGTGTATTCAGCTGCCTCCTTAAAGAGAAGTAAATTTCACAGCAGGGCCACCAGAAAATACTCCCTAAAAGTCTCTAAAATGTCTGTTTTTGGGTCTTCATCCACACAATTGTTTGCTGTGTTCTCCACTTCTTCCCCTCATTTATACCCACAAAAATATTACATAAGAAATAAACCTGAACACTTTTTTTGCTAACTCCCTGTTGTGTTTGTTTGTGGATCCAGATCTGGATTTGAATCCCCCCAGTGACCAGAGGATCTTGGCTTAAGCATGATTCTATTTGAAGTCTTTTAAAAGAGCCTTAAGGTGAAGCATGTTGCATAGGATTTTTCTTCACAAGAGATACATTTTCCTATCCAAACAGAATGAAACGAGTGTCCTCTGATAACTACAGAACTCACTATATTACTTTTAAAGCCTTTTCTCTGCGCAATCTTCTTAATTCAGAATAGAAGATAAAACCTCAAAGAATGCTATAGTCATGCATTTTCAGCTGAGAACTGAGTGACAGCACAGATGTTCCTTATTATAGTCCTTGGCCTTCCTTGTCCCCATGTGTGAATTTGAGTGAGTATTTGTAAATGTATGAAGTAGACTTGAAAGGAACCAAGCATAGACTGCGATAGCTCAACATGAAAACATTCAATAACAGTGGTAAAACAATTATGCAACACAGAATAAAGTATGGTCCAATTACTTCAAGTCAGTGGGCAGGCCACACACATGCATAGGAGACATCTTGAACAAATAAAGTTGGGACAGGTCTTACAAACCTTACCTCAATCATTATAAGAACATAACACATGATTAAAAAGCATTAAGGTGCTGAAGGGTTGCAAGAGCTCCACCAGCAGTCCGTGTTAACCACAGAGCCATAACAACATATCTGCCCCTCAGCAAACTATGGCAGACACGCTCCAGTTTAAATGGAAAAAGTTAGCAGCATGTTAATAGCTACTGGCACAATTACATGCCCCCATAAACAGTTAATAGCTAGAAATAGATAGCACATGCACATGGCCCAAGAAGACACAAGCCCAGCATAGTGAAAACCAAGCAGACAAAATACCTTTTAAAGAAAGGTAAATAGCTGTGTTAGCGCAAAGCTAGGTAAAGGCAGCGTGGCATCTTATACGCTAAGTTGTTCAGAGAAGCATAAGCTTTCGTAGGCTACAGCCATGTATGTGACAAAGTAGGCTGTAGCTTATGAAAGCTCATGCCTCTCTGAACAAGTTTATAAAACAGCTTTTGATAACATTTTTTGCACAGAGCTACAGGTGATAAATTGAAGAGCCTCTCATGGCTCAGGAGCTGCAGTCTGAGTATCAGTTTACCGCCAATACTCAATAAAAATTGTTTATTTTTCTTTCACTGAGGGCTACTCCATCATGATTTAGCTTCCATTGACTGCAAGCTGACTTCCCACATATCACCCTGAAACAGGTGGTATGCAGTAAAACCTCAGCCCCTTTTTATCCCACTGTAAATTGTTTCCAGTTGAACATGCTCTCCTGGGAGATCTCCTATTTCCCCAGCTTCTAGACATCCTACTGTCTCCCTGTGTTTAACATAGATTTTATTTTTCCTCCATTGTCCACTGAAATAGAGACTTTTTTTTGTCATTTGTCACTGCAGCGGTTAGTATTTTAGCTGAATAGTTTCTCCTGCATATTTTTTTTTAATCAGGAACTTTTGTCATTGAGCTTCCTTCAAATCTGAACTGTAGGCTGCTCCTTTTAAACACATATTCCAGTAACACCAGTTAAGTCCAGACACTTCTTTAATACACTTCTTTAATCTCTGAGACTAAGCGTAGCTGCACCTGGGGCGTGGTGTTTGAGTCATCTGAGCAACATGGTTGCCCGTAACCTTCCAGTTCATGTTTTTTTGGTTTAAGGAAATCTTGCTACCAGATCTTCCTGCTCATTCTTAGCCTTCTTGCTACTGTTCCTCTCCACTTTACTTAGCTTCTCATGCATCCTGGTTGGCTCTGTACTCTCCTGCTCCTTTTTTCTTGTCAGCATTAATTTTAAGCATAAGTGCTGTAGGTGAGGTGCCACCCCCATAACAGTTAAAGATTCATGACTACTAGAGCAATGGTTTAAGCACCAGCACTGAGAGAGGTCAGGTGTTTTGCCCCTGTGTCATCAGAGCTTAGCATTCACCACATGGTGGTAAAAATGCTTGAGCCCTCCCTGTACTACAGCTTACATTGTGCAGCTGTGCTTTTGCTGAGACTTGGGCATCACATAGTCTTGTTTAGACAAAGCTCTTTATATGCAGCTGCAGTGCCCAGCAGCTAGGTTCTGATTATTCAGAGCAATGGGGGAGCCTTGGCACCTCTTTTGAGCACTTTATATCCTCTGGGCATGTCCTGATGAGCGTGCATGTGCAGGGGTGTGTGTTTCCTGCAGGCCAAATAGCAGCGGCACGTATTTGTCCCCAGGCATGCCCCCGCATGTGCACTCTGGTGTGCGGTAAAGTAACTTGGGCTGAGTAGGCGAGGCTGGGGCCAGCCTGGCCTTTGCAGTCTTACCCGGGTTCATGGGAGGGCAGCAGCAGCACTGACCTGGCTGCCCAGAGCCTGACTGGCAGCCAGAGTGTGGCTTTGGCTGGCCAGGCTACCTTTCTGGTGGTGCACACTGCTGCTGTGTGTGTCATGCCACTTGCTTCAGGAACATGTTTTTTTGATACTAGGATCTCCCAGTGTAAAAAAACCTCCCTGTGCTGTTAATTAGTAGGGCAGGAAATGGGCACACATGCACTGCGTGCAGTTTGCAGCACCTCGAAATGCTTTGGGGTGCCACAAACTGCATTTGCGTGCTCATCAGGACATGCTATGTCTGTCAACACAGGGAGTGAGCTGACTCTAAGTACTTGTCCACTATGGAGCAAATGGGCCAAGGGGGATCCTTAGTTGCGTCATTTTAAAAATGCTAAGAAATACTTCATGTGGTCTCTGTCTGCCTGAAATGCACACCAAGTTACAGTAAAAATGTTGGGTCCTACTCTTTCTTTCTCCATAGGCTACAAGGGTCCGATCTAGCCTGGTCATACACTCTGCCTATACTCTGGATTTGGAATGTTTAAAATATAGGTGCCTTGCCCTGGGTGGGTGATTCTGTTTTACCTCCTTTATGGCCCAATATCTTTTTACCACCAATGGGAGACTTAAGACTTGTTTACATCAGGTCAATGGTGAGTTTCAGGATAACAGGCTTGAGTATGCTCTGCCCACCTGAGTCCACTGACCCAGTTCAGGCCTTAAAAGTTGCTGCTGTGGGCTCACTTACCCTAGCACTTGCTACCAGGCCTGCTGGAGGCCAAGTGCTTGACAGCAGGCACTGGGGATGGATGTGAAGAAGCCTCACTGGTGAAATTCTCTGGCATACTCAGCAGCCTCAGGCAAGTGGGATATGCTTCAGCCCTATGCTCACTAGGACACGTTTCTACTACAGTATAAACAAGTCCTTTTGCATTTCTGAATAGTGATCCTCCTGGGGATAGATTAGCCGATACCCAAATAGCCAATACTACAAGTAGCCAATACCCAAGAGTCTCTGGTACCCAAGACTCCCTTTTCCCAGAAACATAGTCTCACCACTAAAATGGAGGTGTTGCCTGACCTTAAGCACCTACTGAGTTATGTGGTTATGGCACATGACCAAAATGGATCACTCTTTGGAATTTAGGTGCCTAAATTCTGCCAAAATTCTGCTTAGGGGCCAGGCTCTGGTTCTACATTTTGTTTTTTGTAAGTGGAAAATGGGAGTCTGATATCATCAATTAGTATAAGGTTTGAGCTTTTGCCATACAGCTATGTTTCTCTTACTATAATGGTTTGAAATTTGCTACAAATGAACATGTGACAGATTGGAAGGAAATGGAGAAAGGTGGAAGGCTCTTTCTCTTTTAAAGCTGAAGACTTTTACACACATGCCAGGAGGTGACAAGTTCAGTTTTGTATCCAAGTAATAAATTCAAATTAATTCCTAAAACACATCTATAAGCTGCCTTCCCCTCCCTCTATTCTAAATTAAATATTCATCTGAAAGACAGTAGTTTGGTTGCAGATTTGTGTGGTGGTTCTGCACACCAAAATGCCTTCATATTTGGAAATCCTCATAAGATCTAATTCAGTTCAACAGCACATGATTATAATTGAGATCTTGCTTTGATGTTCTGAAATGCAGATTTTTGCTTCAGACTTCACAGGCTGAATGCGACGTACTCCTACACAGCAAGCAGAGTGAAACATATCATTGCAGAGTAGTGGACACAATGAAGAAGTGTAGATGACACACAAGTGTGATGGTGCAGTAGTAGTTGTTGTCAGCCTTCCATAGGAAGTGTTGGTGACTCCACTAGCACAAAGCACTTTATCTTAAAGTATGGACAAATTACAGTCTGTTAAAATGGGGTGGGGAATTACCATGCATCAGCTACTCTCTGATAACTCTCTCTGATGACCTGGTGAGGAGGCTGCAGGTGCTCAACCACCTGGGCGACAGCGATCATCGCCTGCTGGAATTCACCATCCAGTGCAAGGTGGCAAAGGCCTGCAGCAAGGCAACAGCCCTAGATTTCAGGAGGGTGGACTTCAATGAGCTAAGGAGAATAGTCAGGGAGGCACTGAGGTCCCGGAGAGGAGGGGAGTCAGGTGTCCAAGAAGAGTGGTTGCTCCTTAAAGAGGCGATCCTCCAAGCCCAAAGGGAGGTAATCCTAGCATGGATAAGGGCACAAAAGCCCCCATGGCTCACCAAAAGCATCTGGGAATCCTAACTAAAAGGGAGGCATACACCCAATGAAAGGGAGGGGCCATCACCAGGGAGGACTGTACTGTGGTTGCTCAGGGCTGCAGGGGGGCGGTTAGGAAGGTCAAGGCGGAGAAGGAACTGGGACTAGCTACCCAGATCAAAGACAACAAGAAGTCCTTTTTTAAATAAATAGGGGGCAAAAAGAAGGTACTGGGTAAGGTGGGGCCCCTCCAAGACACGCTAGGAAATCTAGTCATCACACCAGATGACAAAGTTAACCTATTTAACAGCAGGTATTGGGGGAGTCCCTGTTCCCCCGTG
>NW_017728943.1:105637456-105652894 GCF_001723895.1 Crocodylus porosus
AGCTGGCAGAGGGTAAATTCAGACTAGACATCAGGAGGCGCTACTTCACTGTCAGAGCAGCTAGGATCTGGAACCAACTTCCAAGCAAAGTGGTGCTGGCTCCTACCCTGGGGGTCTTTAAGACAAAGCTAAACGAACACGTTGCTGGGGTCGTTTGACCCCAGTACTTTTTCCTGCCATGGCAGGGGATCAGACTTGATGATCTGCTCAGGTCCCTTCTGACCCTACAAACTATGAAACTATGAAAGTGTGTGAGCCTGCTTTTACCCTGGTGAAAACTGAACTGTAGTTATTATTTCACTGATATAAACTGCTCCAATTTAGCTTCTTTTTGCTATGGAGTAAGAAGGGTAAGTGGACAGTTACCATGGAATAGCTGATGTGTGAAAAGTTCCTGCCTTTGATAACTTGCAGTCAGGTGTTTGTCTGTACTCTTAGAAAGAAGCAAGAGCACAGTTGGTCCCTTCCTATAGCTAACCTCCCCTATATAAGAAAATCTGTTGAAAGAAAATAGA
This sequence comes from Crocodylus porosus, assembly GCF_001723895.1. Classification (NCBI taxonomy): domain Eukaryota; kingdom Metazoa; phylum Chordata; order Crocodylia; family Crocodylidae; genus Crocodylus; species Crocodylus porosus. The sequence goes on from NW_017728943.1 coordinate 105,637,972, forward strand.
AAGACCCTTATGCTTGAAATCTTTCTTTATGCTCCACTGCCCGTGGGCAAGCCTATCTTTACACATGCCCTGGGTTTGACAGAGAGGATATGTCTATGCTGCAATTAGCAGTAGAACTGTAGCATGAGCTAGCTTTAACATAGGTTGCTTAGACAGGTAGTGAGCTCAGGTAGGCTACTTGTGCTGCATCATACCTTGTGATTACAGTGCACAAATACCTTGGAATCAAAAGCTTGTTTCCATGTCACTGTTTACCCATTTAGGCTAGGGACAGACATCACACATAAACCAGCATAAGTAATCAGAAACTGGTTTAAATCTGTAACATAACAGATGTTCACTGCACATAAACCACTTGCAAAATGGCCCAAACTCGTTTAAGATAAAACCTGGGTGGATGTAGTATCAGACTTAACTGATTTAGGTTAGATCAGTTTATTGAACTTCTGTCCTAGATTCCCTCCAGATTCAAGTCAACTCACAGTCCCCCAGCATCCCAGGATGCTTTGCACCTTTCCTGCAAGCTCCCCCTCACACAGTGGGTGGGCTAGCCTTGGCCCAAGCTGTCTGCTCCAGCTGAGCTGGGAGGTGTACTCTAGCACCCCCCAGCTTCTGGCCTGGGCCACTGCAGGCATGTGGCTGCATTTCTGGAATCAAAAGTGAATGTCTGTTCACTTGCTCATCAGTTCAATCTACAGAGTTTAAATTAACCTGAAAAGATTGAATTGATTCAGCCTCCGGCTTTTTGACTGTCTGTACTTAGCCGTACTGCTTAATTGGGCATGTGTGTGCCAAGTCTATCCTTGCACACCCATACTTCAGAGCTGCATACTTTTCATACCCCACCAAACCACAGCCACAATGGGGCTGCAGTTTACATAGTAGAATTTCCCATCAGGGAAATCAGCCCTTGTAGAACTCCATGCTTCTGTGGCTAGATCACTTCTGTTACCTTGACTAATTCATTTAAAGCTAGCTTGGGCATCTTTATACTACACTGTTAATTACATGTAGGTGTACCCTAAGACTGTACAAATCAACATATGCGTCTTTAAAAGGATATAATATGAAAATCATCCTACCCTTTCCATGTTGGGAAGCTTATTTTATTTGAAGGCAGATGAAAAAGTATTATGTTGTTTAGTTGGAAAGAGATGAAGTTTTCCAACTGAGATGGCCATAACTTTAGGGGTGAAGCGATCAAGCCTTTCATACTTATCTTGAGACATTTGTCTTCTGGAGAGTGGGGAAGTTATATTTGAACTCTACTCTGTACTCCTGCCTAGAACCACTGCTGTGAAGAGAGAAGTTTGTCCGTGAATACAGCAGGACATCTGTGCTTCTGCATCAGAGCACAGGAGCTCTCAGTAACAAGGCATATATATGGTCACGAAACACCATTATAGGGAAGCAGAGCTCCAGAGAACTTGCTTGATCACTATGCATGCCCTGATTTTCAAGAGCTCCATATGTAATGACTAAAATGCAAGTTGGAGATTGGAGAGGCTTCTCTGTTAAAATGTCAGCTCTGAATACGAGACATGCTGTTCTTTTGCCTGGCTACCTCATCGATTCTCTCATGTTTTAAACAGCTGAAGAAATTAAAAACAAAAAAGAGAAAGAGAGAGAGAAAAGCAGTACTTTTCAGAAAGAAAGTTTAAAATGTATATAGGAACAGCTTGCTCAGTGGGCTGCTATCGGTTTACAGAGCCTTTTAGCTCTTGTTTCCGGATTTGAATGGAGTCCACCAGGCTATCGGCCACCTGTTGAAAGGAGGCTAGTGGTTTTCACCTTTTTTTGCAGTGAACAACTATTGATCTTGTAACAAAGGACATGTAATTTAGTATCTGCATCGTGTAAACAGGAGGTAACAGGCCAGGGTAACTCTTAACCAAAATAGCAATGGTAACTGGCATAAGTCAAGTTTTCTATGTTCAAAATTTCTCCACCTGCTAAATGGGGATTAATACTGTTCCTGCCAATCCTCAAAGGAGTTTCAATGAACAGGGGTGTATCCCAAAGCTTATTTTAGGCTTCTTTTTGACGAATCATAGAATCATAGAAAATGAGGGTTGGAACGGACCTTAGGAGGTCATCTAGTCCAACCCCCTGCTCAAAGTAGGACCATCCCCAACTAGATCATCCCAGCCAAAGCTTTGTTTACTCAGGTCTTAAAACCTCTCAAGGATGGAGATTCCAAAACCTCTCTGGGTAGCCTGTTCCAGTGTTTTACTACCCAGCTAGTGAGAAAATTCTTCCTAATATCTAATCTAAATTTTCCTTGTTACAACTTGAGACCATTTCTCCTTGTTCTGTCATCTGCCACCACTGAGAACAGTTTAGACCCGTTCTCTTTGGAACCCACTTCAGATAGCTGAAGGCTGCTATTAAATCCCCTCTCAGTCTCCTCTTCTCTAGACTAAATAAGTCCAGTTCCCTTAGTCTTTCCTCATAGGTCAAGTACCCCAGCCCCCTTACCATTTTTGTTGCCCTCCACTAGACTCTCCAATGTGTCCATATCCTTTCTGTAGTGGGGGACTCAAAGCTGACCACAGTACTCCAGATGTGGCCTCACCAGTGCTGAATAGAGGAGAATAATAATTTCCTTTGACCTCCTGGCAACACAGCTACCAGTGCAGCCCACTATGCTGTTAGCCTTCTTTGAAACAAGAGCATACTGCTGGCTCATATTCTGCTTATAGTCCACTGTAACCCCCAGGTCCTTTTCTGCAGAGCTGCTGCCCAGCCAGTCAACCCCCAGCCTGTACCGGTACATGGGATTGTTCTGCCTTAAGTGCAGGTCTTTGCACTTGTCCTTGTTGAACCTCACGAGATTTCTTTTGGCTCAATCCTCCAGTTTGTCTAGGTCACACTGAATTCTAGTCCTACCCTCCAGGGTATCTACTACTCCCCCCAGCTTGTTGTCACCTGCAAACTTGCTGAGAGTGCATTGGGCCATTTTCCAGGTTGTTAATGAAGATATTGGACAAGAGCATCCCAAAGACCGATCCCTGGGTCACTCCAGTTGATACCAGCTGCCAACTAGACATCAAGCCATTGATTAATACTCTCTGAGCCTGATGCTCCAGCCAGTTTTATATCCACCTTGCAGTCCATTCATCTGGACCATACTTCCTTAACTTGCCTGAGAGAATATTGTGGGAGACCATGTTAAAAGCCTTGCTAAAATCCAAGTATATCACATCCACTGCTCTCCCTGCATCCACAGAGCCAGTCACCTCATCATAGAAGGCAATTAGATTGGTCAGGCGTGACTTGCCCCTGCTGAATCAATGCTGACTGTTCCTAATCACCTTCTTCTCCAAGTGCCTAGAAATTGATTCCTTGAGGATCTGCTCCATGTTTTTTCCAGGGACTGAGCTGAGGCTGACTGATCTGTAGTACCCTGGATTCTTCTTCTTCCCTTTCTTAAATATGGGCACTATGTTTGCCTTTTTCCAATAATTCGGAATCTCTCCTGATCTCCATGAGTTTTCAAAGATGATGGCCAGTGGCTCTGCAATCACATTAGCCAACTCCCTCAGCACCCTTGGGTGCATCCATCTGGCCCCATGGACTTGCACATGTTCAGTTTTCTAAGCAGTCCCTAACCTATTCTTGTACCACTGAGGGCTGCTCATATTCTCCCGGAAGTGTGCTGCCTGGTGCAGTAGTCTGGGAGCTGAAGACTAAGGCAAAAAAGACACTAAACGCATCATCCTTTTCTGCATCCTCTGTTACAAGGTTGCCTCCCCCATTCAGCAAGAAACCCACACTTTCCCTGATCCTCTTCTTGCTACCAACATACTTTGTAGAAACTCTTTTTGTTACCCTTCATGTCCCTTGCTGGCTGCAACTCCAATTGCACTTTGGCCTTCCTGATTTCATCCCTGCATGCCTGAACAGTGCTCTTATACTCCTCCTTATGTATTTGTCCAAGTTTCTACTTCTTATAAACCTCCTTTTTGTTACTTAGTTAACTGAAGCGTTCCCCGCTAAACCAAGCTTAGGAGTGGTGAAACTATACCAGTGGCAGCTGCCCAGACCCTACTCAGAAGGAACTCTGTGTCTGGCTGTTGTGGAGTGACAGCAGGAACATATATTTACCTCTTATACCACTTCTGCACTTTTCAGAGGCCACCAACATTTTGAGCCTATTACAGGAGGAAGAGAGAAAGAGCGAAATAGCATGTACTTTCACTATTTCTCCATACAAGGGTTGAGACAAAGCATGGTTTTGGAAGCCTAGCAACCCTCAGATACCAAGCATCATGTATATTGTAAGAATGTCTACCTGGTGCATGAATTGACCTCCCTCTCATCCCTTAAGGCAGTGTGGGGAAGCTTGCTTTGTTGTTATCTAACCTGTACTTAGTCTGTGGATAAACTAAACACTCCCTGCTCCAAGGCTGTCAATATAGCAATTTTCATCAACTGTATTTCATTTTATATAACCCTATTCCTATACCTACTGCCCTAAAGACAAAAGTGGCTTAGAAATAAGCGGCTGCAGCTCCCATGAAAGTTGCATCTATTTATGCCATGAATACATTTAACCTGGCAGTCTAAATTTAGCCAGTGCTCTCTGGTCCAACTAGGAAATCATTACCTTTGGTTTCCTACTGCACAACATATCTGCCACAAAAAGCATGCAATATACTTGGCATCACAGAACAAGCAATAAGCCTGTGTATAGCCAGAATGATCATTAAGTCATTCGTTTCAGTCAACCTGTTGTGAAAACAGTTCATGGGCACCTGCTGTGAGGTTTCCCTTAGAATACTGCAACCTGCCTAGACTGTTTCAAGAGTTAATCCAAAAGTTACATGACACTGCTGAGTTCAGATTGAGTAAACTTAATTAGATGATGAGAACCTTATGCTAGGGTGTGTCTTGGTTTCAGTCAAAGGTGGAACACTATTAACAACAATTTACATCGAGGGAAACACCCACTTCTGAAATTGCTGATGCGAGTAACACATGTTTTGTATTTAACTCACTCAGTAAAATAGGAAGTCAGTCTGCAGAACACAGAGTTTCTAATTTGCTTTCTGCCAAGGTGATGATTAATGTAGTTTCAAAACACCCCAGCAGCCAATTATGATGGATAGTAAACCCTATAATAGGAATTTGTGGCTGCATCCTTGTTACTTGAATTTAGTGCTCCGACCAGATAGACCATAAATTATTTCTTCCTGGGAAAAGAATGAACTTTTCAGAGTAATAATAAGCAACTCAAGCTTTTTTTTTTGTTTCATATACACAAACTGTATTACTAGACTACTCCACTCATTTTCTGAATGTCACATTTCCACAGATCTTTTGTCCAGTTAAGAGTAGCCCTATTGATCTATAGGTCATCGTTCTCTTGAAGAGCTCTTGAGAGTTTGAAGATAATCTTAGAATATAAATTTATCTTTTAGATTAAATCATGATAGATTCCTTGGAATAAATACCTACCCTTAAAAGAAATAAGTAGTAGTATTCTGCACTAATACCTTAAAGCCCTAGTCTTTACAAAACTGATAAACAGTCATGACGGAAGAGTAGAGAAGAATACAGTAATAGTTTTAATTACAGTAAATAAGTCATTATTTTAACATCTGATAAATATTATCAGTGGAAGGTTATAATGAAGTTATTGAACTTTGTTTTAGGGTTTTTTTGTTTGTTTTTTTTTCTTTTTTAAACATACTCCAGAAATTAACTATAAAATGAACCAGAATTTAATGTACCAAAGAACATAGACAGATTATCTTCCAGTTTCCTTTACTTGCCCACTGGCTGTTTATGTGTCAGATACAGGTTAATTTATATACTCAGTGAAAAAGATGCTCACTAGCCAAAAAGACTGAAGATTCAGAAATTAAAAAAAGATGCCAAAAGATCTTTCTCTTTGGATGGGTCTATTTAGAGACATATGCTGCACATATGTAGCCACTGACAGAAGAAATCAGACCTATGGTTCATCTAATCTAGTAGCTTGTCTCTGGGAGCAGCCAGTCACAGCTGCTTCAGATGAAGATGCAAGAACCCCTGCAGTTGGCACATATGGAAAAAATATTCAAACAGGTGAATAATATGCACAAAAATTTAATCATATTACTTTCAATCACAGCTAAGCAGGGTAGTATGGTTGAATCAAGGTGGTCCCCTCCTCTTATCTAAGAACATGGAATTTTTCATATCTGATCACTTCAGATCATTTGTCCATCCATCCCACTATCTCTCTTGCCTTCAATGATGACATGGATTGCTTTAAGCTAGGGATGTCAAACTGACCCTGTGCCCCAGACCAGATCTGGATCACAGGGCTTCTCACAGGCCAGATCAGTGAAGTCAGTGGCAGCAGCAGCAGCAGGGCTGATGTTGGTCATGAAACCAGTGGTGGTGCAGATGGTGGCTGCAGCAGGGCAGGTGACCACAATAGGAAAAATGACCACTTGCTGTAGCAGAGGTGACAAGTGGTGGTGGCCATAGTTCAAGCAGCTGGGGAGAAAGTGGGGCTGTATAAGCACAGCCTGTGCTTGCTTCCTGCCACCAATAGCTATGTCCAGTGGTGCCACCAACAGCCATGCCCAATGGGTCCCCAGCCATGTACTTCCTTTAGATTCCCTGGCCTGCCAGGAGCCCAGTAGCCTGGATAGAACAGCTCCACAGGCCAGATCTGACCCACAGGCTGTTTATTTGACATCCCGGCTTTAAGCAAAGCATGTTGCTACTATTTTGGGCTCATATAATACATTCTATTATATGAACCTTGCAACTCCCAAAAGGGCTTGGTTTCTGACTCTGGCAGTGGGACAAGAAGGGAAGAATCATATTCTGCCAGGTCTCTCCACACCCTGCAGCAACAACCTCCCTTGCAAAGGAAATGCAGGGCCTAATACTCATCTCTCACAAAGAAGAGCCCTATTTTTATGTGGGCCCACATTAAGTCACAAATTGGCCCTAGGTCATGCTTAATACTCACTGCCTGAGGGAAAAAAAGGCTTCCCATAATGATCTGGCCAGTGTGGCAGTGCTGTGTGTTTGTGAACTGGATGGGGGTGGAAATTCCTTGTTGTCTGTCTGGATCCATCTCTTGTCTCTCATACCTAGGTGTAAACTGTCTGGGGAAGGGACTGTTTTTTTGTTCTTTGTTTGCACAGAGGATGACACAGTGGGTTCCTAGTCTATGGTTGGAACTCCTAGGTGCTACAGTAATACAGACACGAAGGATGATAACAATCACCTTTTTATCATTAGTTTGGTACACAAGATCTCACTGTTGTTACCCTAGATCTCATTATTTAACACAAAAATCACCAGTCCTTCCAAAACTCCATCTGCTGCAGTGACCCACATGGCTTTCTGCTTCCCATTTAGCCCTCTACCAAATGTCCCCCTTGTGCCTAAGCAGCCTAGGCACAAGTCTGCATAGAGCTAGAGGTGCCAGCTTTAAATGTGATGCTATGGGGATCACATGCTCCAGAGAAACTCCCTAGAGGCCCTTATGCTTGTTGTGCAGCCCATTTGCACTGAAGTCTAAACTAGAAAAGGCTGCAGGTCCACACTTCTAACCACACAGTATTTTCAGTATGATCAATAAGCATCCCTGCTATATGCCTTAGGTTCAATCACATGCCTTCTGCCAAGCACCCCTCCCCCCCATCTTAGGTTGTAGCACATAGTGGTTAGTAATACTTCACACTGACACCATACATCACAGACCTATCTCATAAATCTGCAGTTTCATGCAGGAGATGACACACAGGATCAATGCCTGGCATGGATCTATACTAGTGATGCCTGGCTTGGAGCTGTTAATCTGTAGGATCAGTGACAGAGTTTCTTTGGAGCTGCTACACTGTTAAGTATCATTGCAGTTGTTAATACAAATCCATTAATCTTCAGCTCCGTGTGGTGATACGTTGCAAAGGCTCCAGTCTATTGCCATGTATCATGTCACAGCATAATATGGTGTTGTTAGGACAGTGCTAACACATTTATTTGGGCACTGAGTGGTTCCAGGGGGTTGGTACTGAGCACTGGTGGAATAGGTTAAAACCTAGGTCAGTTCTAGGTTAAAACCCATCAGTCACTGGTAAGGACAGCAGGTTGTCACCCCCTGGTGGATATAGGATGGCCTTTGTGTGAAATAAATTGTCTGGAGTCCTATCCCCACTCTGTAGGAGTTCTGTAATTGCTAGCAGTCTCAAAAAAGAGGCCAAAGGCTGAAGACCTTGATGTCTATCTCTGCCCTGGAGATGGTCCCTCTTGTGAAGGAGGGAGGCATATAGGCAGCAATGCGGGTAACCTTGTGCTGCTGCCTGTGGTGTGCCTGTCACCAGCCCAGCCCAGGTCAGGTGGTGCTGCCAAGCCAGGGTGATGTACTGAGAAAAGGTTGTAGTACAGGTATTCTCCCCTGAATACTCCAAAATAGCTGGCCGAAGTGTCTGCATATAAAAGGACCGAAAAACAATTTCCAAACAAAAGATCAGCCTGCAGCTTAGAGCTACAATCAAGAGTCGGGGAGCAGGTGCTGGGATCCTTCCCTTCAACTATCCCCCCTAAAAAGCCCACATATCAGGGAGGGCATACAGCCCGTGCTGTACTCCACAGTTGGACACCCTTGCTCAGTCCTACTCTCAACCTGTCCTTTACCTCAAAGTACACAATGCAGGACCACAGGGAGCAGTGGGGACATCTTTTTGTGCCTCATCCACCACCCTTCGAAAACACATGCAGATTCAATTACAAATAAGGGCACCTGAAATAATTTTGACCCTAAGATAACTATTAGGTTTGTAGAGAGTTGAGGTTTGCCAGAGTCTCACGTCAATTAATCTTAAGTGTGCTGTGCCAGTTTACTACTACAACAATAGCTTTCTTGGTGACTGGCTTGTAACTATGGGTTAAACTCAGTTTGGCTGTGTAGGCGCAGTCCATTAATAAAAAAACAGCATCTGTCAAATCTCTTGTGGTCAGGGGTGGATCCAAAGTGGGTGCAATGGCGTGATTACACTCTCCCTTTTGGTCCCTGCTGTGGGAGCAGCAGCTGGGGACTTTTTGGTTTCTTGCCTTGCTCCAGCCAGTCTGAATGAGAAACCAGGCTCAGTTGTGAGTGGCAGTTGACAAGGAAGTGGATGGCTTCCCTCTCCCTGCCTGGTTTTTGTGTATGTTCCCCCTGGCCTGAAAGCAGGTGAGAGGAGGGGAAACATGCCCACCACTACCACTCTGTCCCTGGCTGAGCCCTGCTCCCCGTGAAACCTTCATCCCCACAGCCCTGGCTGGAGCTGGACACAAGAAGCTGGGTCATTGGCAGCATGCGGGCCCAGGGGCAAAAGTAGAGAGGGGGAGATGGGGAATGGGAGGGGAGAAGTGCCGTTGACCAGGGAGGGGTGCCAAATGAGGGGAGATGCTTACCTGATTTATTATAGTATGCATTAGAAAAAGAAAAATCAAGAGGGTATAAAAAGATAAGTATGGCTAATTCTGAGAAATGGAACTATAATAGAAAAGGACAAGTTATAATAAAAATCATAAATAAAACAAAACCCTTCAATTTTATTTTTCTCAAAACTTCACCTATTGTGGTCTGCACAGTGCCCCTGCCACTGCTGATGGTACAAGCTCTCAAGTGCCGTCCAAACTCAGCAATGTATTTGTGACGCAACTCTGGGGTGTCTATGGTGAGTGCTCTCAAGAACACTGGAGGCTGAAATCTCAAGAGTGGCTGCAGGAGACATCCTCAGAGTGACTTGAATGCCACATTTCCAAGCCGGGAATGTATAGAGGGAGCAGATGGGCATGGCGATCATGAGCAAATCTTGTATCAGTAGGTGCAGCTACACGTGCAATTACTCTGATGCAATAAACTTTGGTGCAGTTTCCACCAGTCAGCTGCTCCCAGGTACAGTGTTTACATGTGCCCCCAAAACTGCAGCAATTTGAGCCAGGGTGGAGCAGCCCCAGTGTGGCAGAGGCCCTTCAGGGTCAGCCCTGGACTTTGGGTGGCAGCTGGCTGGAGCATGAGGAGAGGTTTGTAGGTTGCTGGCTGGGGCACAAGGGTGCTACAGTATAGGGCTAGCCAACAGGCAGCCCCTCCACTGTAGCACCTTCATGCTCCAGCCACCATCTACACATGTGTTGCAGTGGTATAAATTACTTCACTGTAGGATGGTACTTGTCCTGGGCAGTACTATCATATGGCAAAGTTAGTTAGGTTACTGAGCCCTGATATGGGTGCAGGAGTAGATGGTGACAGTTTACTGTGGAGGCAATTAGTACATGTAGATGCACCCAATGAGGATATGATGTAAACTTTTCTCTTTGTCTGTGCTCTCTTAACCACCTTCACACAGATGTTAATGTAGTGCTGTGCTGAGATGTCCACCCTGCTTCTATTCTGGGGGTAGGTACCATGCACCTTGCAAGCACAGCATCTCAGAACAGCCCTGCCAGGTGCTATAATTGCAGAGTACAGACATCTCCTCAAGTGTTTTGCAGCCTGAAGATCAAGGACTGTGTTTGTATGGTGCCTGGTAGAATGAAGGTCTGGTCCAGGACCAGGGCTCTTAGACACAACCGTAGAACAAACAGAACGATAAGAAGAGCATATCTAAAATATACATACTTCGTACATGCATGTAAGAGCAAACATAGATGAGTCTGGACTACAAACAGGTGGAGAATGCTTGTTGCCTTTACCAGATGTGAAATACTGTTGTGTTGAGTTGCAGAGCAAACAACGTTTAACTAGTTAGTTATTATGGTAATGAAGAAAAGACTGTAGTAGTATTTTTCTCTGAACAAGTGAATAGGGTTGTTAATGACTACAGTAGTCAAGCAGTTGGTTTCAATAACTTGTCCTAAAGAGAGCACCTCCAGTAGGTAGCACAACGTTCCTTCATACCTTTCCCAGTCCCCAATTCAAATAGAAGAATGCCATTTATTGAATTACAGACACCATATGCAGTAGCATACTGGGTTTTTCTACAAGACATTGCATTCAGGCATCGATAGATTTAGGCAGGCTATACATAGCCTGCTGAGGCTAATGATAACACACAGGGTTAGAATTACACTTTGACTCTTGTGGGGGGTCTGCAAAAAAATTAAAGCAGTTCATTGGAATGAGCAATTTGATTGGAGACTTCCCCAGGTTATGATTTTCAAACCTTGCAGGGGGGCAGTCATTTCTTATGGGGGGGCTCAGCCCTCACCACGTTCCCCCATAATTCACACTCTGATAATACATCCCAAAAGGAAAGGCAGCAAATAAAAGTGGAAATCCAGCATCTGCTAGAAAGTAGATCAGGGTAAAAAGCCTCAACCTAATTATTTCCTCAGAGCATTTTCTTCCAGAACAATTCCTACAGTGATTTCGTCCCCCTCCCTCGCCTTAGAGTTTCTCCCACATGGAGTATAGTGCAGATTTATCGCATATATTTAAACAATAACACATTTGCTACATCTTTCCTGCCTGTAGCCAGATAACGATAAACTACCTTTTTTGCTGTTGAAAAGCTTATAAGACCCATGTTGTAATTTGAATTAGACTATGGCAGCTACCCTTAAGCATCCACTATAGACTTGTGGTAATAATTAGCATACTACCAATGGCCCAAATTGTCTTATTTAAAGGGTAACACAATCCATTTTTCTATTGTTGCAGAAGAACAATATATCATTGAACTGTTGTAATCCAAATTGTGTGTGCTTAACTAAAGCATAACAAAAAATGTTTTTTGGGAGCTTTTTTAGTTAGAAAAAAAATGCTCTCTCAATTGTATTCCTGTATTCTGTGTACAATGCTAAACCAGGTGTATTTCTAGGTGATGTGTTTGCTATGGGTTTTGGTATTCAGCAGTATTATTTCTTTATCACTTTCTTTGAAGGGTGCTGGACACAGAGCGGGTGACACCAATATGGTATATTTGATGAACTGTAAAAGTCTTACATTTAAGAAAATAGCAAAAGGATCCATGAAGTGTTAGAGAAGAGAAAAATAAATAAATATATTAGTAGCAATATTTTTGATAATATGTACCTGTTTGTCTACTTAGGGGACTTCCAGACATACTTAAGATGTGAGACCCATTTTAAGTAGACATTTGATGAATAACTTTATATAGATATATATTGCATACAACACTGAGCAGAGGGTTGTACTTGATGACCTCCTGAGGTCCCTTACAACTCTACTTTTCTATGGTTTTGCATTGTCTATTATAAAAGCTTGTATCTCTTTAGAGGATTTTAATTTGCTTTCTTTTTAGTACCGGTGTTGTTTTACATTTATATAAAAGTTACTTTGATGAGAGATAGTTGCAGAGGACAAGAAAAAACAAAACAAAATATGCAAGATCTACTGTCATGACTCATTCACAGCGAGAGAAGCTCAGACCTTTTGATAAGTGAAATGGTCACATTTTTCAATGATTTGAACACCCTGTAGCAATCTGCTCACTCAATCTGAAACACCTTCTTGGCAGCTACATCAACTTGTGCTCTCCGGAAGAACTTTAAAAACAATTGTAGGCCTTAGTATTAGGTGTGGTAAGACAATAACTTACTCACTGAAGTTTAGCTGCTTCAGTTAACTAAGCTTCAAAAGCCTTTAAGTTGAAAGAAGTACAATTTCATCCCTTTGTCGTAAACAATGACACCTAGGCATGTCCCGAATTAAATTTTCTGAAAAGGTAGTTCACTGTTTAAATAATGCCCTGTGAAACTTGTTTGCTGCTTAATCAACTTCTTGAAAAAGAAATCATGGTTTGATGTTTACCTTTGACCTTGACAAAGCAAGTCTCTTGTAACTAGTTCCTTTTAGCTTGAAATAAAGCCCAATCCATCTTCTGTCAACAGAGATAGCAAAAGTTACAGCAAAGAACTGAAACTCCTGTCAGCCTCAGTGAGAATACTGAGAGCATTATAAATGCAGGACAGATCCCCAAGCATGTTTTCACAAGCCATTCAGGCCTATCTGTTCATTTCAACACAAACAGCAGGAAAACAGCAACATGGCTCCCTGTTATCCTACTCTAGTCCATCAATTCACAGCTCTACCGCATACCTGTCACATACACAGAGAGTGTATAATTCAAATTAATCCCCAATGTCCCACCAAACACACCACTTCATTCATGTATGGCAAGATGAACTGGCAAGTCTAATATTAGTTCTGGGTAGATCTGGGCAATGTTATTGGAATATAGTTTATTCATCAAAAATGCTGCATAGAGTTAACCAAAACTTCACAAATTCAGGGTGAATTTTTCCCCCAGCCTCCTGCCCCACCCCCACCCTCACCCCTCCGAAATAATCCAGAAAAGTAAATAATTTTGTTTCAATATTTCAAAAAACATTTTGGTTTCGAGACGAAATTTATCCTAACTTTAGTTAATGAAGTAAAAATCCTCCCCTCCTCCCCCACCAACATGAAATGTCCCATTTTGGTTTTGGGCCACATTATACATTGTTTGAAATGAAACACATTTTTAAGGGTTTATTTTGGTGAAAAAAATAACCCCCAACATTTTCATTTTATGTCTGCTCAAAATGAAACATTACTTGATGGTTTTGGTCCCCAAATCAAGAATTTCAGTTATTCACTCAGCTCTGAAAGATACCTAGCAATTGTGAAATATTTAAACTACCAGAAGGACAATTTTTGACTGCTTTTTATATTTGTAATAAAACCCGTCTGCAAACAAAATTCATCAGGCAGTTTCAAGTGAACACGGTCTAAATTTTAAGCATGTCTGGGTAAGATTTTACATAGTGTCTGATAGGTTTGTGATTGAAAACTTGCAAACAAGATCAGCTTTGATAGAATTTCAGTTTGCAGTTTGTCTAGAACTGGGACTCAAAGCTATATTCACTGGGTGTGAATTGCAGTCTGAATAAACAAACACCGCCATGTAGCACATTTCTGAAAATGAATTCCTCATCATGAATACAATAAAAATTTCAGTATCTTGAGCAGTTTTCCGAAAAGGAAAAGTTCATTAGGGATGAACCTACTAGCAGCACCACTTTTAAGATTTGTTGTTGTTGGGGTTTTTAAAAATGCTACAAATCCTTATTCTTAAAGTTTCCCTTCTTAAAATCCTTCTGCAGAACTTTATGCACACATTTAACTTTATATACTGTGACCATGAGAACTCTAACTCCCCCGTTTACCAGGTTTTGGGGTGTTGTTTGGGGTCCTGTTGGTAAGGTTGTTTATTGTGAGCCACTCGAAGCCTTTTAGATAGAATGGGATATAAATCCAATAAATACCTAAGTATTAATTATTCATTATATAAAACAATAAATTTAACATGCCCTGCAGCTGCCCCCCCCCACTCATAAAACACTGCTCTGGATAGGTTGTCTCTTGAAGAAGTGTAGTCACATCCATGTTACCTGTCTGCTCCATGTTTTTGGGGAACCCTGACACAGGACACAGACTGTCTGACTCACAAAGAATCGCCCCCCCCCAAACAGAAACTAATTAAGATGCAGTGAGAAACGCACCTAAAACCCTCCAGATAAGCGTGACAAAAGTGGAACAACTGCCCTAGGTCTCATTTGCATCTGAGATGGGAACAGATGACCATTCATTTACATGAGAGATGGAGAACAGAAAGCCTGAAGCAGAGAGGGCAGTGAATTCTGGGATCAGCGAAGCAGGGGAGCACTGCATGATGGGGAAGCTGTGCTCCAAATGCTAATCAACCCCACACCCAGCTCAGCATTTATCAGACCAGTTCTAATCTGGATTTACAAAGGACTTTTCCTCCCCCACCCAACACACACACACATGCACACACCTCTAAGCAAAAGTAAGTTTATTGGGCATCTCGGGCCGTACATTCCCCGGTCCCACTATGGGAGGCCTATGTAAACTTAATTGGCTACAACTCGGTTGCCGGGTTAGGGAATGCTGAGGCAA
>NW_017728943.1:105653525-105674660 GCF_001723895.1 Crocodylus porosus
GTCCATGCTGATCAACCCGGCCAGGTCAGGCGTGTCACGTTAATCTGTGTGTGTTTGTGTGTATGACTGATTTGGGGACTGGAAAAACCCAGCCCCACTGAACTGAGTCCTGCAAGATAGCTCCATTGTGGGTGAGAGCTTACAGAAGGGAGAGATACAGCTTCATACGGAAACACAAGTAACACAAGCAGCACATTGATAAAATTACCAAGACCCTAGCCCTAATAAATGAGCACACCCCAAAGTAGCGGGCAAATCTGGTAACATCCATGCATTGCCATGTGCAGGCCTGGTCAGCAGGAAGCTAAGTAGCATCACCATCCTGCAATGCTCATTACCCCACCTACAGTGCCTCACAGATGTAGCTGGTCTGCTTCCAGTTTGGGAGGCAGCCTGCATTAAGCAGAATGTATTTAAGTGTGCTGCTAAGAGGCACAGTAATTTACCATGTAGGCATCATTTTAGAGTTGTCTTGCTGATTTCATTGGGCTACTAAAGGGGATAGGCTATATGCATAAGTCTTTGCAGGAATAGGGCCCTAGGGAGATGAGGTATAGAAGGAGGTCAGAAGATGGGCTAGAAAATGGTCAGAAGTTATTGCTGCTTTCCATTGGTCCTAGTAGGCCAATGTCTGAGTTCCTAAGGTGGCTAAAATCCTACTAAGGCCCATGTTGCAGAGTTGTTGGTTGTCTAAGGCCATAGGCAGGCAAGGTTCTTTGAGTAGTTGCCATAGCTTTTATTATACCAACTAAATAGTTGGAAACAAGTTCTTTGCAAGCTTTTGGGCAAAAACACCCTTCTTCAGACACTGGGGGACTCTCCTGCTGTTATGTATTCTCCAAGGTAGAAAAGAAGCACCTTTTGTAGACAAGCCTACAAACTTCATGTCAGAAATCTACTGGATACAAAAAACCATGGACTTTATATAGATATTGGATTTATGACACATTACAACTTGCCTGACATCTGATATACCAGGTAACCTGCCTCCAGCTGACCACTTGCATTCCTTCACGCATTTCCCTCCCTTCCCCCCCTCCCCTCCTCTCTCTACCCATAAGCAGAGGAAGAAAAAAAAAATTGGGCAGGGGGCTGAGTGTGCATGCATACCTCTCCAGGCAGGGAAGTTTGAGGTGGGAGGGAGTGGGGCTGGGGCTGGGACCAGGGAGGGAATGGAGCTGAGTTGGGCCCAGGATTGGGCCTGGGGCCAACTGCCCATGCAGCCACCCTTTCCCTTGCACCCGGGGGTCATTACCTGGTGTCACCCCCCCAGTCCTGCACTGGTCCTGTGTGCCTCCCTGCACCAGCCCCAGTTCCACACCACCCAGAAGGGCCTAGAGCTGGGGGCCAGAGCAGGGCTAGCCTTAGCTGCGCTGCTGGGACGGAGCTCCCAGGACCCCCTACCCACCTTGCCAGGCCTTGCACATCTGGGGTGGGGCATGGGCTGAAGCTGCAGCTTGCCCAGTGGAGGCATAGGAAGAGGTGGCAGCTCCTGCTGCTGCTGCACATGTCCTGGGAGACACAGGAGGCACATGCCTCCAGATCTACATGGGGCAGGGCAGGCTGAAGCCAGGGCAGCACTGGGCTGTTCCTGGCAGGGGTGGCTGTGCTGTGCTCTGGGTAGGCAGTGGTGGTGCTGCGCCTGGCCTGCGTCGCTGCCCAGCCCGCCCAGTAGCGAGACACACATGGTGCTTCACCACACCATGGTCGAAGCAGTGGCAGTGACGTGCAGAGGCAGGGAGCAGAGCCCAGCCTGCAGCTGCAGCCCACCTTTGCCCTGTGAACAGCTTGGAGGGGGAATGTGCCCCCCCCTCCAGCTCCCCCATGCTGTGCCTCTGGACAAGCTGCCAGGCTCCGATTGTCCCAAGACCTGACCTGGCTGAGGCCCTCAATCTGTGCCTCCCCCCGTCCCCCCAGGCAGTCATAAAGAAAGATTAAAAGAAACTTACCCTGTGCAGCCAGGATTGCAGCTGGCCTAGCAGGCAGGTAGCTGAGTATGTGCACCCCTCCCCTCCACTGCAGCAGCTTGTGGCCGGGCTGCCCTGGCATTTGGGCTGGGGGCTGTCTGGTAGCCTCCCCTTCTACAGCTTGTCTCTACCTTGTCTTCCAAACTTTCACTCTTTTGCATTTCAGACTTCTGGTTGTGCTTTAGCTTCTTGTCTACCTTGGAGAAGATATAACAGCAACAGAGTCGCTCAATGCCTGAAGAAGTGTCTGTGCTAGAAAGCTTGCAAATAACATTTTTCCAACCATTTAGTTGGTCTAATAAAAGATATCACATCTGCTCAAAGAACCTTGCCTCCATTGAAGCCCATGAAGACTCTGCTTGTATGAAGACTTTAGAAGAGTTGAATAGGGAATTCTAATTTAGTCTTATTGACTTCTATAGGTTACACATGTGAAAGAATCAAATGTACTATTGGAGCTGGGCAAATGCTAGAAATTTCATTTTAAATTACTGAACAACAGCAACAAGGATTCCATTCGCATTGAAACCAAATGGAAAATCTAGAGGTTTCTTTGACAAATAGAAACAACTGACCTGAAAATTCATTTCAGGTTAATCAGGAATGTTTTGTTTGCCTGAAACAAAACATTTCACTAAGTTTTGAGTCAAAGAAAATATTTAGTGCAAGGTGAAACAACATGTTAAAACCCTTAAAATGTAGTTTAGTTAAAAAATAAAAAATGCTCATTTGCAATGAAAAAGAAAGGATTCACTTCAAGTCAAAATGAAACTACTTTGCTTTTTTTCTCTTGCTTTTAATTTTAAACTATTTAGCAAATCTGACCCCAAATCAGAGCTTCAATCTCCTTGAAACTGCCTTTTCTTGGTGATTTTATTATTTGCCAAAGAAATGTTGCCTAGCTCTACTGAATATACTTTCCTACTTCAAAGTATTTCCACAATTCATTTGAGCTATTTAAGTGTCCCTACTTGGTAATCAAAAAAGTTCTCTGTCTCTTCTTAAGAATAAAGGTTTTCAGTTTCTTGAGATCCAAGCAAAATTATTCAAGACCTAACACAAACAGGTGATTATGGGCTCAGCTGATGAATTTGAGTCACCAATATCTTTCATTTCATCAGAAGAAGACATGCAGAAGGTATTTGATACAGAAGCAGAACTGAGTGTTGGCCTAAAAGCCTAGTGGTAGAGCATGTGAAGGGTCTGAAGTAGGTTTTGAACAATCAAGGGCAGCAGAATCTGAGAGGCGGGTCAAAAGCAGCAATGCAAAACAAAGCATAGCAACACCAGCTTCCCTCATCCATAACATTTTTTATACTAATCTTGACCATTTGTTGCTTAACATGTGGGGGAGAGAGGCAGACAGGTGAGGTGGCAATCTAGGAGGAGTTTGGCACTACCTGCTGTTGCGATAACATAAGCATCAGATAAACGTAAACCGATCCACAGCAAAGGCTAATCCTGAGCTGTGGATAACCCTCTCCCCTTCCCCACTGTGGTGGCCCTGGATACAAGTTTCAGAGGCAACCCAAAGATTTCACTGCAGAGTTAACATGAGTTATTCATTTATAAGATAACACTTATAGTTAGTTTTGCTTCCCAATCAGGGCACTCACTTGAACAACACTTGAGCTAAATTGTGATTGGATTAAACACACAGGGTCATGATGTTAGTACCTGGCCTACTAAGAGATCCAGCTCATGGTGGCTTGGAAGGGAAAGTCAGTGGCACCTGGCAGCAAGGACTCCAAAGGGGGCAAACCAAGATCGTTCTGCCTACTATGTGCCATTCATCCCAGCACATTCTTGTGCTGTGCCCCTCCCCCCCACTTGCATAGCTCCTGCCCTAATCTGCACTGCTGAATTTACCCCTCAGCATGGTCACTGGCTACAGAAATGTGGCACTTGGTGACAACAGCAAGCAGAGTGTAGCAGGGCACAAGAGAGTGAGAGGGGGAGTGCGGGGCAGCAGCAGAGGATTGGCGGCCCATGGCAGTGGCTGGGACCACTGTTCATGAAGGCTGCTGACCTCTGCACCAGTGCCGTACCTAGACTCCTGATGACCCCAGGCAAACTTTTAGTATCAGCCCCCCCCCAGTCAGAGATAATGATAATAATAGTAAAAAAAATTACCCAATTCACCCATGCCTGTGTCCAGGCCTGCCCTGAACTGGGGAATCAGCTTCTATTTCTGATTTGACTAGCCAGCTTGAGCTAAGAGCATGACAACATATTTGTGAAGGATGCATGTGCATAGAAAGGATGCGACAGAGGGGTAAGACTTTAGTCAGAGTTTGTGTTAGCTCAGTGAAGATAAGGTCATATTCAGCTCTAGGGCAGAAAGATGTCAACTAAGTTTTCTCGTTTAATCTCACACCTCAACTGCCCTTCCAAGTCTGAACTGAAGTACATTTTATAATAATAATAATAATAGTAATAATAATAATAATAATATCGTGATGCAAGAAAGCTTGAACTGCTGCTGCTACATGGCATTGTAGCATACTCTTTAAACTGCTAGTCCAGCGTGATTCAAATAATACTGCATGTTCTTTCAACATTTACTCCTGAGCAATAGCTCCCAAGCCCTATGCCTGGGTACAAATCAGAGATAACTCTCTCACCCAGTGGAATTACACCAAGTTAAATGAGCTGCAGACAATAAGGAAGTGGATGTCTCTCTCTCTTCTCCCCCTCTTACTTTGTCTTCCCTTTTTTCTTTCCAGCTTGCTAGCTAGCTTTGGAAGAGAACATCAAGTTAACAATAGTCTTTTAAAAAATCTATACATTTTCACTCAAGTAAAACTCCAGCTTAGAAGAACTCTTCATTCTTCAATTTTATTGGAAAAAAGAAATAAAGTCTTTCTGTCTAAACTTACAATCATTTTTTAACTTCTCTCAACAAAAGCTGTTCCATCCCTGAGGTAGCTGCAATTGGATCATATTAGTAGTTTCTTCTAACCTGACTTTAAATTCACTAATTCAATTTGAAAGGGGCTAAAACAAATGTAATGTTATATTACTTTGACAATTCTTGGAGGTGATCTTTGGTCCCGAGTGGAAAGCAGGGCCAGATTAATGCACAGGCAAACTAGGCACATGCCTAGGGCCCCGAGCTACACGGGGGGCAGTTCTTCCCTCCACAGCAGCGATGCAAATGACCCCATCTCCCTTTCCTTCCCCTCCTTTCCCCTCTGCTGGCCTTGCTGCTGTGGTAGCTGCTTCTTAGTAGTGGCCTCACTCCCTGTGGGCAGCAGCACTGGGGTGAGGAGGGTGGGTCTTGACTGGTCTGGGGCCCACAAATTTGTTTGCCAAGGGCCCACTAAGGGGTTAATCTAGCCCTGATGGAAAGTATTTTCTCACAAGCACCAGCTTGCCAGTTTTCATGTAATGCCTCATCTTCCTGATTGCAGACTGCATTTGGACTTATTTTGTTCAAGAACATTCAAAGACCCTTTTGAGAGCTCCTGTTGAACTTTTGGTTAGAAATGAGCGGTCATTAAGTTTTCTAGGTTGAACATGAGCTATGGCCACATGGCTCAACTTCCTGAAAACCTCATTTTAGCCATCCCTCAGGTAGAAAGCTATCCATCACTGGCTGACCTCAAACAGCTTTAAACAGGATACAGGCAGGGCAAATGGACACTGGATTTAGGAATGAAGAACAGCAATCGTGTGAAGTTTCAATCACCCTCCTCAAACCAAGTTGTTTTACTCTTATTCCAGGAAACAATGTTGCTTTGTTTTTTCCTCCTTTTGTGGGAAAGATGTTTCTCGTCTCATTCTGGTCTGTTCCCTGCCCCTCTCACAAAGCAGGTCTGCAGACAGGTTAACAATATTCACTTTTGGTGCTGGCCTGTAATCCATTCTAACCACACGTTCCATTTGGTCAGACAGAAGTTACGTGCTGTCAGGAGCCACATTGTCACCAAACATTTGTACTTCATCCATAGGCTGTGGAAGGGGTAGGCTAATGAGGCTTAGTCCCCCAAACCTGGGGCAGCGGTAGGGCCATAAGGCCGCCCAGCTGAGGGCTTTCATCAGCTGCAGCAGGGATGGGGAGGGAATAGGGCTGGGGCTAGGGGAGGGGCAGGTGCTGCACAGCCAATGGGGTGTGGGACTGAGCCACAATTGACTTGTCCGGGGGGGGGGGTGTCTCCTTGTGCTACACGTACCCTAGGAGGCATGGGGGCATGTGCCCCTGGATCTGTACAGGTCAGGTCAGGCTGCCACTGTGGGCTGGGGTTGCACCAGACTCTTCCCAGGGATGACTTGGAGAGGGGCAGGGCAGGGTGTCCCTTCTGGCCCAGTGGTGCAGCCAAGGCTGACCACCTCCCCCAGTGGTGCGGGGCCAGTGCATGGAGGCAGCCAGGGCTGGTGCAGAGCTGAGGGGTGGTAGATTCCTTGGTGCAGGGGGTACCAGCACTGGGCAACAACCCCGGGCACAAGGGAAGGGGTGGCCACACAGGCACTGGCCCTGATCCTGATCCTGGGCCTGGCTTGGGTCTGCTCCCTCCCAATCCTTGCCCTGTCCCAGCTCCAGCCCCAGCCTAACTCCCCCCACCCCTCTTAAGTCCTTTCCCCTCCCCCTGCACTTTCCTGCCTGGGGGTGTGTGCGCCTATGTGTGCACACTCAGCCCCTCCCAACATTTTCTCCCTCCGCCTCCAACTTCATCCTATGCTCTTGCTGCAACTTGCATGGCCAAAACTTGCCTGACCATCACTGAATTTAGCTCCTGAAGTTCTGCAGATCAAAGTGAATGTGGGTTTCAATTCAGCCCAAGTTTATGGTAACTTCTGATAGGTCCACTGAGTTGGCACTATGTTGAAAGTCCCCAGTGACAGGAGTGAAAGTTGTAGTCATTTTTCTATATGACAGCTTTCCTCAAGTTGTACACACCCTTGTCAGAGGCCAACAGAGCTCCAAAAATGAGCAATGTTTTACAGGAGTGGTAGTTTAGTTAATTAGAGGAAAGGACTAGAATCAGCACTGAGGTACAATCCTCTACTTCACCCTGAACTCCCTGCATGACTTTACTTTCTCTGTACCTCAGTTTTCATTCTGTAGCTCACAAAGGGTTTAATATTTGCAATAAAATTCAGTGTAGAATTAGAAAAATATTATAATTGGCATCAAATGTCTTGCCTTTGTAAGGCTTCAAGTACTCTGAATCACTGCCATATTTCCATCTTTACAGTGATTTTAGATGTGAGGAATCTTAGGTACTTTAACATTAAAATCACCAGTGCCTGAATGAAGTAAAACCCATGAGAGGGTCCTGTACATTTGTGCAACAGTGAGCTTTTGTGCTTCTTTTTCTACATATTTGGGTATTTTCTTTTAGCACGTGGGAAAGCAAAGGGTTAAGGTTCCATCTTATATATTTTCCAATAGAATTCTACTACATCACTAAGCCCTTTCAAGATGCTAGCAACGTCTTACTCCAGAGATTTGTAATTGTTTGTCTGGTTGCTGGGTCAGGTGTGGCATGACCCTTTGAGTCTGGATCCCTGCTGTGCAAACTTAAGCCGCAGTGGTAGGCCCTATTTTTTGTGCTACACAAGTCTTTTGTTCGATTGTAAAATGAAAACCTACAAGTAAGAAACTGCAAGTCTCCATATTGAAGGTTTCATAGTTGGTAGGGTCAGAAGGGACCCAAGCAGATCATCAAGTTAGACATCCTGCCATGGGCAGGAAAGGATGCCGGGGTCAAATGACCCTGGCTAGGTGGCTGTCTAGTCTCCTTTTGAAGATGCCCAGGGTAGGGGTGAGCACCACTTCCACTGGAAGTTGGTTCTAGCTCTTAGCCATCCTGACTGTGAAGCAGTGCCTCTTGATGTCTAGCCTGAATCTACTCTTGGTCAGCTTCTGGCCGTTGTTCCTTGTTACCCCCGGTAGTGCTCAGGCAAAAAGGGACTCTCCCATTGCCTGCTGGTCCCCCTTGGCCAGTTTATAGGTGGCCACCAGATCCCCTCTCAGCCTTCAGCTTGCTGTTTAAGTTTCACACTGGATGGCATTTTCATTAATGTGCTTCACTCTTTTTCTCTGAAGTCCTTTTGCTTAAGTCAACTTAAGACTTCAGTCAAGCATTAACATTTTGTTAAGGTCTTTAGGCCATATCCAATTCCCTCTTAAGTTAATGGAAAGAGTCTCGGTGACATTAAAGGAGTTTACATCAGGCTCTTTCCCCTCTCCTTCCCATTAATAATGGAGCATGATTGGTTTTCCCCCTTAAATATGAAAAGGTTACTTCAAAGAAGTCCTGCATTGTAAATGGAATAGTCACATGACAATACACATGGCTACAAGGCTGCCTAGAGTGGAACCTCTTTTGTCATTTAAGTGCCCTTCTTTCCAGAATCATGAACAGAATGATAGATCAAGTCTACAGGTTAGGGTGTGGAACATAGCCCAATAATACTTAAAGCCTATTCCATAATGATGTATTATGGCAAACATTACACATGTAATTATTTCTATATAAGAATATTATTTCAACATGAAAATAATTTTTTACTGGACCAAATCCATTTACATCCAGTTTCTACATCATGGAGAAGGAAGCTTCTTTAATAGTTAGTTGGATTTGGCTAGGAAAATTAGAGTCCTTACTCATTCAGTACTCCAACTAGAGTTAAGGTCACTAAGGACTGAGTAAAATCTGAGCTAAAGACTGCAAGATTTAGGTCCAAGAACTAGAGGAAACATAATATGTAGCAGGCACTTTCAGTCCTGCAGTGGGAAATGTTACGATCTCTGAGTAGGTCACCCTACACCTACCTCGTTTCAGATCGCCTCTGTTCTCTAGTTAGTTCAAGAACAGCCAAGGGGGGGCCCTGCCCCTTTTTAAGCATTGCATTCCTCCTCTCAGGGTCTAACTAAGTCAGTCTTCACAAAAGAAACAAACTATTCTTTAGGCCCTTGTAAGATCCTATCCTTGTCTTATTTACTTTTGTTTCAGGGACTCTGCCTCCCACTCTTTCTTGTCTTCCCAGCATCATCTGAGTAATGGTGCTCTATTGATCCCACTATTGCCACTCTCAGGAGGCTTTTTTTTCCAAGCCTTTTCTTAGCCCTAGCAACTTAACCAATTTCCTTTATCACTGAGACAGGTTCTCACACTGGAAATCTGCTTAAACCCTGCCAGACTCCCTCCCCCACTTACCTCTATTGTCTATCCATCAATCAATCCTTAATCAACCACAGGTGAGTCTCCTTCAAGTCTCACAAATTTAGGCTCTTCCCTAACTGAACAGAGAGTGCTTCTTTTTAAGCTCTAGACTCTGCTCTCCTGGAGCAGAAAACACAGCTCAGAGCTGCAAAGTATCCTGGCGTGCTGTAGGACTGTGAGTTAGCTTGGACATAGATGGGCTCTAGGACAGAAGTTCCATAAACTAGTTTGACCTAAGTCAGTTCAGTCTGATGCTACATCCAACCAGATTAGTCTTAAATCAGTTTTGGCCATTTTGAAAGTGGTTTAAGTATGCTGAGCTTTTGTTCTGTTACTGGTTTCTGATCACTTAAACCAGTTTATATGTAACTTCTGCCCCTAGCATTTGGTCTTTCTGGAGTTACTGACTTAAAATGGTTGGCCCTCTTTTTTTCTCAATTACTAACAGACCTGGAAGTATCTTTCCCCACGTGTAATACTAATATATCCTTCTCCTTTCCAAAAAAATTGAACAGGAATATTAATAAACAGTTTTGCCTTCCTTATTAAAAAAATTGACCATGTCCACCTTGTAAAGGGTCTGATTCAACACAGAAATTTCTTTTGTTACTTATGTATTTTAAAAATCCTTCAGAACTATCTTCTCACTGCCCACCATGAATGTCTTCCTTATGTTTTCAGCTTCCTTTTTAACTTTCTGCACTTCATAACTTCTAATTTACTTCAGTTGCTATCAATTTCTGTTTTTTCTATCCATGATGTATTGCTTTTATATTTCATACTGCTGCCTTCATTTCACCACTGAACCAAAAAAGGGCTTGTTGTTAGAGCTGTCTGATTTCTTGATAGTGGAACTGAAGCATTTGTCTAGTCTAGCTAATAAGCTCTTCCTAAAGAGCTCCCAATTTTTATTCCCTTTCTTCTGTCTAAATTTTTACTCCCAATTAATTTTGCTCATAATTTTCCTCAGCTTTCAGAAATTAGTCCTTCTGAACAGCTAAATCAGCACTATCCTTTTTCTGCCTACAATTAGGTTGTGATGACTAGTCCCTAGGTAACTGCCAGATTCCAGGCTAGTGATTAATTCTTCTTATTTTTCCCATCATACCTCATGTTGAGTGCTATACCTTTTTTGTATTAGGATATTATAGTCTATAATTTTTAGGAATTTTAACGATGTTTTACTATGGAGGGCATCTGCTGCAGTGTCACAGTAGGGCACATGTGCTTTGCTAATTAGTACTTTCCTCCTGGGAGAGCAATCCGAAAATCCTGAAGTAGACTTTGGTTCCGATTATATATGGATTATGTTGGCACCTCTTGCTCAGATGATAGTAATACAAGGCATACCAGTTGGTCATAGAGCAAGCTGTGTTTCCAGCTGTTGAAATTATCATCGAGTAAACCAATTCAACTTCCTTTGCATTAATGTAGATTATAGATGTGTAGGTGTTTGCAACAGTTATGAGCCGGTGAAGGGTATGGTTCACTGACTGCCTAAGTCACTTTGAAGTTCTGGCACATCTCCAGATGTCACACACTTCACTTACAAAAATTAGATCATGGTGACAGTTTAGGACACGAGGTTGAGTGTGTGTGTTTTGTCTCTGTTTTGGAAATGTATCCATCTGCTAGCTGCTGGTGCCTGTAACATCTTCTTGCCTCTCAGCACAGTTTGCTGTTCCTCCCTTTCGATCAGCTCTCCAGGGGCCCACTGTACAAGTTTGTGCAGGTCCATTGCATGCAGAGAAGTCTTTTATTTCGCCACTGAGAAAATCTGCATTTCTGTGAAGATAGTAGAATCCTCTGAAGTCTTTCTTAACCTCTCCTTTTCCCCTTCAGGATTAGGGAGATGCACATTTCATCTTACTCTCAGTGATTCAATTAAAATGCACAAAACTGCTAGCTTTTCTATCCACCTTGCCATTCATTTGATTGCAAGTCTCCTTTAAGGCATCCGAGCTTCCTTTAAGGTAACCAACATCAGGAGTAAAAATCCCTTTAAGACTGATTTAAGGTTTGTATTGCTTGTATTCAGCAGAAATGTTGCACCATCCTTCTGAGCAGCTGCTTTCCTTTCAACCTGTTCAGCAGGAAGCCTACCCATTCCTTTGCCAGTTCCACTGGGGAGAGTGGCTGTGAATAATTCATTAAAATATTCCTTTCTCTTCCACAAACATACTAATTCACAAGGGACTAAATCTCCTTTTACTTGATTGCAGGTTTCCCTTTGTCTTGCATAGTTAAATTACCTGTGATCACAAGGGGCCTGTAACTTACCTTACTATAGAAATATTCAGGATAGACAGATATACTGATGACTGGGGGTGTTGCCTTTAACACACAGGGTTGAGGTTCGTGATGTATAATCATTCTGCTCAAGCTGGCATTGTGTCTATTCACATCTCAGTGTGCTGCTCAGACCAGGACACAGGCTCAAGCCCACAAAAATGGATTTACACAGGTAGACTATTTCAGAATAGTTGGTATCCTCTCTTCTACTGACAGTGGTACCAATGAGACCCTGACATTTTAATGTGTGATTACATGCGACACATGAGCTACACAATAAATGACTGCATCTACTAAAAAGAGGAGGAAGAGAATAACATTGCATTTCAGGTGCATGTTGGAAAGAAACAGTATTAACATAAGAGCAGAGAACTAAGACTAGAGATCCCTGGATTCTTTTCCTTGCTCTGGCGAAGGCTTGCGGTGATGTCTTGAGCAAGCCATTTAACCTCCTTTTATGTTGGTTTCCTTAGCTGTTACATACAACCTACCTCTCACAAGATATCAGGGGATTCATGTGTCTGCCTTGCTCTGACAACTCTAGATGGAAGTTTGCATTAAATGCCATGGCCAGAAAAACAAAACAACCCCCCAAAACCAAACAGCAAAGCATGAAATGTGGAGTAGTGCATGTGTATGGCTTGAGGTACAACTAGGCTGCAACTAACAGTGCCCATTTTAGCAGGCAGTGCACAAGCAAACATGACAGAGTGCCTTTTGGCACTCTCCCAAGGTGAGAGTGCCAGAAGGCTTAGCTTTCTCACTTAACCTAAGAAACGAGGAAACAACGACCCTGACTCCTTGCTTTTTAATATATTGGAAACCCTTTCAGGATGGGCCAAGGAGAAGTAGAGCCTTTTTATGTATTGGGCTTTATCCAATGTGCACTGTAGACATTGCCAAGATGTCTATTTGCTTCAGTGGAAGCAGGACAGGCTCCACTGCTTGTTTTTGCATTTGGGAGTCCACTTTAATGGTCTGCTATAGTAGCCTGGGGGTGGGTCCTTCTTCTCACTCAGTCTCTCAGGCTAAGTATACGGTTCCTTACAAAGGCAATTGTGAATCTCTGCTGTAGTCACTCTCTGAGCATTATGACCATTGCACCAGTTGTGGTAGTAGTTCTGCTGAGTGGCATCACTCATATGTCCACACTAAAGAGAGTGAGGTAGGGGGAGTTAGATGTACTCCGCTTCCCTAGGCCCTGATCCACTATGAGGGTTGACCAAATAGACCTTGCTTCTCCTATAACAAACAGTTCCCTGGTTGTTGGTGAGTTATTGACTGGAACAATAAGCTTGTTATAAACATCATGGTTGTGATTCTGGGCATGCCTTTAGCAAGACACGAAGAAATAGACCTCAATCTCTTTGCAGGTCTTCATTGTATTAGGGGGCTGCTGCTGGCACAGCTTGAGCTGGTAGAGATATGGTGGTAGACTCGCTCAGTGGAGATGGTGTGTGGTAGTAGGAAGGGTTATTCTGACAGCTTCACCTCATGTTCCTGAACAACAAAAGCTCCACTGGCAGAAAAGCCTCTTCTGTCACTAAGGATGTATCCAGATGTGGAGATTTTGCTGGCACAACTACATTGTCTAGGACAGTGCTTCTCAGTCTTTTCAGACTCAATGCACCCCTTGATGGACTTAAGGCATCCCCTTGAGAATTTCTGTGAATTAAGTAAGACCCCATTTCAAAACCTAATTTATTATAATGCTTACTTTGCAGAGGGGTCAAGCAATGTGGGCAAGGGAACAATCAGGCAGGGAGACCTAGAGTGTGCCCTTATCTTCTTATTTTTTCATACCTTGCTTATTTCCTCATACTTCCTGCAGCACCCTTCAAAGGGTCATGTGGTTCCCCAGCACCCTGACTGAGAATCAGTGATCTAGGAGGCACAAGTAAAAATAATAAATCTTTTAAGAAGCATTATCCCCCTCATTTGTGCCCACCTTTAGATATAAAAATGAAGGCTTATTCACTGCTGCATATAATCCACACTCATACCTCAGAGCCTTGCACTTTTAGCCAAGTTAATTTAAGACATGGAAAACCAGAATGTGGGCCAAGTGTGGCTTACTAAAGTCTACATTGTAGCCTATGGCTTATTCAGGGTAGAGCACCGAATGCTGGGAACAGGTCTCTGTTGGCCATATTTCTATTAGAAAGATTAAGTCAACTGCAATCTACTCCATTTTATGTAAACTAAGGGCAGCTCTCTGGCTTCTGGCTAGCAGCCATTGAAACTAAGGGCTGCAAAAAGTTTGGGCATCCCTGGCTAAGTATGAATTGCCAGCTGCTTGTGATTGGATTGCTGCCAGTAACAGAATGACTGGCTGTCTTTCAGGCTAAAATATTGTTTTTATAAAATACTCATCTCAAATCTATTTAGTGCCTTCCAATAGTTATATTGGGACTTATCAGCTGCTCTGTCTGTAGCATCTACACATAAAGATGACCTTCTTCAAAGCTTAATGAAGAGTTATAAATACAGTATATGTGACATTCAGGCTTCCTCTTTCAGCCTCATGGTAGGAGGCAGTGATAAATAGCAGCTATTTCAGCAGCAACACCAAACTGTGGTTTAACCCATTCATGTTCATAGTCTTTCACATTTAGTTGAAGGAAAATCTGAAATACAAAGTAATCGTACTTCTGAAACAGGCTAGGTGACCCCATTCATCACGACATCTTGTATAATTTATAAGACTTCCATCCAAAGATCTCAAATAATTTGGAAACTGTTTGGGGCATTACTGTCAAAGCACCATGCTAGGGAGTGCTGCAGTGAAACACGATGCACTTACTGGCACATCTCAGACACTGCACAAATTGCAAGTGTGCTGGTGCAAGTGTATCTGAATCAGCAAGCTTGTGGTGTGCGCCCAGTGCCACATTAAAAGTGGTTATGTTATGTCCCTTCAGGGTGCAGCACAGGAAAGAGCAGACATGTGATGCTTCCCTGTGACTCTCTCAAGTATGATACATTGGCAGAATAGACATACATTTCATCTTGCAACAGTTTCACAGCAGAAGGTTAATTTTTATTCCCAACTTCTAGATGCAGAAGTTGCAACAGAAAGCTAGCAATCTTAGACTTGTATGTCTAAAGATAGGTCATAGGATCACAAGAAAGTAGGACTGGAAGGGATGTCTCAAGGTCATCTAGTTCAGCCCCCTGCTCCAGGCAGGATCATCCTTGAGTAAATCAGGAGGTTGGACTAGATCAGTGGTCTCCAAAGTGGGGTAAGCAAGACAATCCATTGGGGTGCGGGAAGAAAATATTAGAACTTTTATTTATATTTATATAAATATAAATATATTGGGGGGTGCATGCTCAAAAATGTTTTACTGATAGGGGTGTGCAAATATAAATATACATATATTGGGGGCGCGTGCTCAAAAATTATTTACTGATAGGGGTGCGCGATCAAACAAGTTTGGAGACCACTGGACTAGATGACTAGAGAAAACAAGGGGGCTGGATCAGACAGCCCTAGTGTTGTATGACACTATAATCTCTCTTTAGACAGGTGTATGCTACTGCATTTGAGTGTCTAATTTTAGGCATCTATGTTTGACAGTTCTGGGCTAAGTGTCTCCCATGACTCATCGTCACAGGGGAAGCCTTTGGCTAGTAGGAAATACCAGTCAGATCACCTGATTCCATGTCCTGTGCACCAGGACCCTCCTTTCAAATATAAGAGTGGCTTGTAGAGAGGCAATGTGTCTGATGGTTAGCGCACAAGGTAGTCATGGGCTTAGGAGGCCTGGTTTCCCTGTTACAAGATGCAAGTCAGTTGCTGTGTCTTCAGTAGGAGCCATCTCTAGCTCACAATGTCATTTGATTCAGGAATGGTTGACAGGAAGACATTCTCTTCAGTTCATCCTCTTCTGTCTTGTGAAGACTGCACTGTAAGGTCTCCCACCAATCTGAGGTTACCAAGTCCACCCTGAAAAAGAGTAAGACCATGGGCAACCTCTCACTGTTTTACACAGTATTTATAAAAACACCCCCAGGCATCCTTCAATAGTCGTCCCATAAACAGAACACTAACTCTGCTCAGTGCAGCATAGAACATCACCTACAACTGCACTTGGACAAATTACAGTTGATCTAAGTTAAACCTCCAAGAGTCGTTACTAGTTGCAAATATTTGTATGATAATATTATGCATTATAATATAAGTGCAGGGCCCAGTAAATTTTCTCAGCATGTTTTTCAAAAATCTCTCAGAGCAAAGGAGACTGACGGAGGTATGCTTCCTTCACTGTCTGAGATCTGACTGACTAGCACTGTGTAACATGGAGCTTATGCATAATTTAATGATGCGTATTCCAGAACCTCCTGCAGGTACATTTCTCAACACCCAGCCAGACAATCTATTTCAGTGAAAATGAGACCCACTCGCTTCAATTATAAAATATTGCTTTGCATAAAACATGTATATATGCAACATGGATTAAATGGGTGCTTTGTTTTCCCAAAAGATAAAATTATTATTATGCTCATCCTTTGTCTTAGATGTAAAAGATATGCAGTGAAATCTTAGCCCTGGGAGTTTTGCCATTGATTTCAATGAGGCTTTGATTGTTATAATCCTTTCATTCACTTTGTGGAATAAACAGTATTTGGTACTTAATATCTTTAGGGAAGGGTCATGTAATGCAATGAATTACCCTCTATGGATCTTGACTCTTTGAACATCTTGGTTCAAGAACACCACAGTCCTAGACAAAGTTGATTCATTCCATTTCAGTTGATTACTTTTAGGGACAGACTTGTGGTAAAAACATTGACTTGAAATGCAGGAGACCTGCGTTCAATTCCTGGTTCTATCACTGACTTCTAGCATGACTGGATGAATCTTTTAACTTCTCTGTGCCTACTTCATCTGTAAAATGGAAAAATAATGCTTCTTGTTTTCATTTTTTTGGCTTGTAAATTTACATCAGAAGGTCTTAAGGGCCAGAATTATATCAAACCACATGTTTATACTTCATGTAGCGCAAAAAGAGGCTTGTTTCTAGTTGAATTTTCTGTTCGCTACTGAAATATAAAAAAAAAAAAATTAAATGCCATGCTGTTCATTTTTCTTTATATATATTATTATTATACATAAATGAAACACCAGCAAGTTAACTATAACTAGAGCTGTTATGAGAAGTGTTCTTAAGATTACTCAAGGCTTTCCATTTTTATTTTTTTCTTGAAAATGCTTATAACTTTTTGAAATGTTCATGCTTCAAGCTGAAACGTCCCATCTCTGGTTTCTGCCTGAGTGTGAATATGCATTTTTTTAAACTTGAGCCAAAAAAGTCCAGCTATTCTAAAAAAATAAGGAGAGTTTTTACCAATAATAAGACATTCAAAAATCTTGTCAGCTAACATTAACTACTTAAGTCTCATAGTTCACAAGATAAGCTTCATAACTGTTATGGATAGCAGGAACAGAAATTGTTCTTGATTGGAGATGTGGTGCATTAAATCCATTATCTTGCTTCATAATTTCCTGTTTCCAAAAATGTTTCGATGTGCAGACTGAGGACTTCAATGTTAGTAATGTTAAAACACAATGGAGTGAATTCCCATATCGTCTGGTTGTTTAGTAATGACTGCCCATCACCTCTTACAACTTTTCTATGTGGCTAAATACAATTTTATATTCATGTACTGCTCCTTATACAAAAGACTCATACTACTTTTAATATGAACATATACTACAATTCTTCAGTTGTCTGGTAACACTTAGATCACGGGTGGGCAATTGTTTCAGGTAGAAGGCCGCTTAATGAATTTTGATGAGCTTTGATTCATAGAATTCAATTCATATATGTTAGGGTTGGAAGGGACCTCAAAGGATCATCAAGTCTGATCCCCTGCCAGTGGCAGGAAAAAGTGCTGGGATAATGTGACCCCAGCCAGGTGCCTGTCCAGTCTCCTCTTGAAGACCTCCAAGGCAGGGGAGAGCACCACCTCCTTTGGAGGTCTGTTCCAGATTCTGGTGACCCTAACTGTGAAGAAATTCTTTCTGATGTCCAGCCTAAATCTACTCTCCATCAGCTTGTGGCTGTTGTTTCTGGTTATTCCAAGGGGTGCTCTGGTAAACAGAGCATCTCCTATTCCCTCCACCGCAGTTAATTTGTATACTGCCACAAGATCCCCCTTCAGCCTTCTCTTGCAGAAGCTGAAAAGGCAGCCTTTCCTCATAAGTCCTTCCCTGCAGGCCTCTAACCATACGAGTGGCCCTCCTCTGAACCCTCTCAAGGTTGTCCACATCCTTCTTGAATTGTGGCGCCCAGAATTGGATGCAGTACTCCAGCTGCGGCCTGACCGGTGCTGCATAGAGGGGAAGCATCACCTTCCTGGACCTGTTCATGATGCACCTATTAATGCATGACGAATTGCAGTTAGCTCTGCTAATTACTTCTTCACATTGATGACCTGTGTTCATCTTAGAGTCAACAACAACTGCAAGATTTCTTTCTGCTGCTGTGCTGCTGAGAAGGTCATCCCCTAGCCTATAGGTGTGTTGGTGATTCCCTCTCCCTAGGTGCAGCACCTGGCACTTGTCCTTCTTAAACTGCATCCTATTGTTCTCTGCCCACTTGGTTTCTTCCCATCACTGTGTTTGCTTTGCCCCAAAGTTTGGTGTCATCTGTGAATTTGGGCAGAGTGCTTTCCACGCCCTCATCCAGGTTGCTGGTGAAGACATTGAACAGCACCAGCCCAAGAATTGAGCCCTGGGGGACTCCATTGCCCACATTTTTCGAGGTCTATACTGACCCATCCACCACCACTCTCTGGGTACGACCCTTAAGCAATTTCCCACCCACATGACTGTGTTGTCATCTATGGCACAACCGTTCAATTTGCTTATGAGAATCGGATGGGATACCAGGTCAAAGGCCTTCTTAAAGTCCAAGTACATGACATCTTCCTCAAGTCCTGTGTCTGAGATTTTAGTGACCTGGTCATAGAAAGACATAAGGTTAGTCAGGCACAATCAACCTGATATGAACAGTGCTTGTTGCCCTTCAGCATATTATTACCCACTGGACTCGGACAAATGTGATCCTTGATAATTTTTTCAAGGATATTCCCAAGGATAGAGGTGTGACTAACCAGTCTATAGTTACCTGGATCCTCCTTCCTCCTCTTCTTGAAAATAGAGACCACGTGGCCCTTTTCCAGTCCTCTGGGACTTCACCTGAGCACCATGAGTGCTCAAACAGTCATGCCAGTGGCTGTGCTATGACACTAGCTAATTCTTTCAGCACCGTTGGATGGAGCTCATCCTGTCCCACTTATTTTAAACACATTCAGCCTCTCCAAGCATCTCTTTACTAGGTCAGTGCTGACACATTCAGCCTCTTCAAGCATCTCTTTACTAGGTCAGTGCTGACAGTTGGTGGGCTGGTGTTTCTCCTGCTTCTGTCAGTAATACGTTTGGGAGATTTGTCTAGATCTGAGTTCAAGAATACAGAGGCAAAAAACTCATTGAAGAGCTCTGCTTTGTCCTGCCTATCTGGCTCGTGTCTGCTCGTGTCTATCTTGTAGGGGTCCTATACTGCCCTGTGCCACCTTTTTGCTCCCTATAATCTTGAAGAAGGACTTTTTGTTGTCCTTAATTTTTGTTGGTAGCCTGAGTTCTAATGCTGCTGTAGCCTTCCTAACTGATTCCCTGCAAGTGCGAGCCAAAGAGCTCCTTGGTAGCCAGCCCCTGCTTTCACAGCCTGTATGCCCTTTTATTTGCCCTTAGGCTTTCCTGGATTTCTCTGTTTAGACAGGAAGGTTTCTTGGCCTCTTTTGTCCCCTTTTCTATGTAGTGGGATTGCCTCCTTCTGCGTCTGAAGGATCACTTCCTTGAGGAATGACCACCCTTCATGGACCTCCACTTTGTCAATGCTCTTGAGCTTTAATACCCCACTAACTAATCTCCTAAGCATTCTGAAGTCAACCTGTCTGAAGTCTAAACTTCAGTCCTGCTGGTTACTTTTCCCACCCATTGCCAAACAGTGAACTCAGTCAACTGATGGTCACTATCCCCTTGGTTGCCTTGTACCTGCAGATCCCCCACCAGGTCGTCCCCCATAGCCAGCACCAAGTCCAGCAAAGCGTTCCCCCAGTGGGATCGTATACCTCCTGTGTTAGGTGGAGGTCCTGTGTGCAGCTTAAGAACCTACATGAGTGATTAGTTCTGGCTGACTGATCCTCCCAGCAGATGTCAGGGTAGTTTAGGTCACCCATGACAACCGTATCTCTTGCCTGTACAACTTCAGAATGCTGCCTAGAGAATTCCAGGTCAAGCTCATCCTCCTGGTCTCTATAGTAGACCCCCACTACGAAATCCCTTTCCCCCAGACCCCCTTGTATCCTAACCCCCAGTACCTCAGTTTGGATCTGCTTTGATCCCATTTTGATTATAGACGATGTATATTGCTCCTTACCATAGAGAGCAACATTCCCCTTTTTTTCCCCACTCTATTCCGTCTGTGCAACCTATAACCTCCAATGCCTATCACCCAGTCGTGAGTAGGGTCCTACCAGGTTTCAGTTATTCCAACCAGGTTGAAGTTGTTGCCTGCAAGCAGGAGTGTAAGTTCCTTTTGCTTATTGCCCATGCTCCTAGCATTAGTGTAGAGACATTTAAGCCCCCCAGTGGGTGCCCTTGGTACTATCCCCTGTCCTGATGTCTATTGGGCCCTTTAGTGCTTACCTGGGCTGATCCATTGCATGGCTTGTGGTTCTCTGAACTTAGGTTCTCATTGTCCACTGCATCCCTGTTCCCTGATGAACCTAGTTTAAAGCCCTTCAGAGGAGATTGGCCAACCTGTAAGAGAACAGACTCTTACCTTTAGAAGAAAGATGAAGACCATCTTTTCCCAGGATACCTCTCTCATGGAAGTGTGGATGGTTGTAGAAGCCAAAACCCACACAATGGCACCAACTCCAGATCTGCAAGTTGACTTCTTTGATGCAGGCATCTTGGTGTTGATAGTGACCGCTGACTGGGAGGATTGATGGGAAGACCACCTGTGCCCCCAACTCCCTAAGCCTGGCCCCCAGAGGTTTGTAGTCATTCATGATATAGTCTGGGCTACTCCTAGCCACATCATTTGTGCCCATGTGGACAAGGACCATGGGATAGTAATCAGAGGGCCAGATGAGGTCGGGAATCCTCAGTGATGTCTTGGATCCTGGCACCGGGCAGGCAGCAAACCCCTTGCAGCATGGGATCCAGTTGACAAACAGGCCCCTCTGTTCTCTCAGGAGGAAGTTGCCCACCAGGATGACCCTGCGTCTCCTCTTCTGCGTGCCTAGTTGTTGCTCAGCCTGCATGGTTGTCGGGGATGTGTCCTCCCTCATGACTTCCTCTGCTGCATCATCTTTCAGTGCTGCCAGGGCTTTGTATCTGTTCCTGCTGTGTTGGGGAAGCAGTCACAGCTGTATGCTGTCTAGCTCTGGAGGTGACCATCGTCTGTTCAGCTGCCTTAGGACCTTCTTGTGGTGTCTCTGTACTAGTGTCAGGTCCTGCAGAGAAGAAAAGTAATCATCAATTTCATCCTCTGCAGCCCTGATCCCCTGCAGCCTGCTCACCTCAGCCTGGAGTTCCCTCACCTAGTTTCATAGTTTCATAGTAGCTAGAGTCGGAAGGGACCTAGGTAGATCATCTAGTCCGACCCCCTGCCTTGGCAGGAAAGAGC
>NW_017728943.1:105674760-105704550 GCF_001723895.1 Crocodylus porosus
CTTGTTGGGATTACCTCCCTTTGGGCATGGAGGATCGTCTCCTTAAGGAGCAACCACTCACCTTCGACATCTGATTCCCTTCCCCTTCTAATTTTATTGAAATGTTTTGGTTTGCTGAACTGAATTGAAAAGTTTTGTTTTGGGTCAGCAGTTATAGCTACACAAGATGCTTTACTCTCATGTATGGTATCACCGTCTACACATGCACATCAATTAATGTGCAAATTTGTCTAATGTGCCTTTTTCTAGTACTGATATATACAGTTATTAGAAAAATGGTGCATTAACTAATGATCCAAAGTGCCTGTATAGACCCTGACTGGGATCAGATTGCTCCTGGTCAGCCTAGGAAGCAGGCGGCACTGCTGCGTGGCTAAGCCCCAATCTCTGTGGGGTGTGGAGAGCTGTCCTGGCTCTGGAGGCAGCTGCCTCCCAGCCACATGGAGATCAGGACCTATCCCAATCTCCACGTGGCAGGGAGAGCTGTCCCAGCTTTGGGGTCCTGATCTCCATATGGCTGGAAGGTAGCTGCCCACAGAGCCAGGACAGCTTTCCTAGGCATGTGAAGATCAGGACAGGTACTGATCTCTATATGGCTGAGAGGCAATTGCCCTGCAGCCAGGATAGCTTTTTCCACCCAGCAGAGACTAGGACTGGCCCCTGTGCTCTGTCCCCTGCCAGCCTGGGGCTGGCTTCTGCAGAGGGACAGAGAAGGGCAGGAACAGCTTTGGACTAAACTGCTCCCATCGGATGTGTGCCAGAGTGCAGTTTAATGCACCTGAATTTTCTGCGCAGAACATTCAGATGCATTGGGTGCATCTACATGTGTGCTTTAATGTGCACTAGCCTAGTTTAATGTGCATTAAAGTGTCACTAAAAATGTTGTCCTTCAGTTAATGTGCATTAAAATAGGCTAATGTGCATTAAAGCATCACTAAAAAATGTCTCTTTAGTTAGTATGCATTAAGATAGGCTAATGCACCTTTCCCTTACCATGGAGGTACTAGACTTAATGCATATTAACTAAAGCATGGTAATGCACATGTAGACATGCCCATTAATTCCTTGTATAGACACACCCAGTTTGTCATTAAATTGCAGCTGCCTGGGCCACTGTGGTGCCTGTGAGATATTTGAATGTATGAACTGAATGTGTGCATGAGAATCTCAGCTTAACTTTTGTTTGCTGAGACTGCTGATGGCACCTAATTCCTACTTTTACTTTATGTTCAAAATATATCCAATGCTGGCCAGGATGGTAGCAGTCTTACCCACAACAGTGTTTAGAGTCATTTTATTTATGGCTGTGCTTGGATGAATATAACAGTGCATACCAGTAGCTCTAGGATTTTGAAAAAAATGGGTTCAGAGTGGGCCAGAGCATAGCAGGTAGGATGCTGCTGTGAGAGGAGGTGTTGCTGTCAAGAGTGAAGTTAGGTTTTCCTGCCTCCACAGCCACTGCAGTTTTATATGGCAAGCAAAGATCAAAAGTCCTTAATATGGCAGCAGCTACAGAGCCAAGGAAGTGTTAGCTTGGCTCTTCATGGCAATGCATTCTCTCTCAACAGCACCCTGCCTTTGCTCTGCCCCACTCTGCTTTGCTACTGTGAATCAAAAGGTGTGTGTGTGTGAGTGACTGCACTGCTGCATGTGCCCTGGATCTGCCATGAGTGGTGCCTCCTGAGAGGTGCAGCTCAGGTGCCTCATGGTCCCAATTCCCCACTGTGGAGGACGCAAAAGTCTCCAGGCTTTGATTGTATTATGCCTAGAGTTTTTAATGCCGCTTTCTAAAATAACAATACCAATAAGATGTGTTCAGGTACAATAGGACAAAAAGATATTGGCCCGTTACTACATAAAAATAGCAAATTCTTAATAAGAAGACAGAAAAGGCAGACACATTCACTCAATATTTCTGTTCTGTGTTTGGGGAAAAAAGCCAAATGCGATAGTCATTTCATATGCTGATTATGAAATACTTTCCATTCCAACACTAGATAAGAAAGCTGTTAAACCGAAGCTATTAGAGCTGGGCTTTTAAAAAAATCAACAAATCCAGATAACTTGTATCAAATAAGATGATTAAAAGAGCTGGCTGAGGAACTTCATGAATCATTAATGTTTATTTTCTAAGTCTTGAAACACTGGGGAAGTTTCAGTGGATTGGGAGAGAAGTAAGATTGTGGCAATATTTAAAAAGTGTAAATGGGATAATCCATGTAATTTTAGGCCTGTCAGCCTGACATAGGTTTAGATAAACTAATAGATAAAATTATGGAATGTTTCACACAAAACTCAATTAATAAAGTACTAATGGACTGGCATTAATTCAATTAATGCCAGTTAACATGGATTTCAGTAAAATAGGGTTATGTTAAAATAACTTAATGCATTTGTTTATGAGTCTCCAAGGTTGGTCAACAAAGGTAATAGTGCTGATATGATAGACTTCTGTAAGGTATTTGACTTGGTACTGCACAACATTTGGATTACCAAAGTAGAAAGATACAAAATCCACCTGGTTCACTTTAAATGGATTAAAAACCAACTAACAGATCTATTTCAATACTGCATAAAGACAATCATCCTAAAGTGAATAAAATTCTAGAGCTGTCTTGTAGGGTTTAGTTCTTGGCCTTATTTTAACGCACAGTACAAATATGGGTTTTAATAAAGTCAAACGTACAACTTGTATATCCTAGAAACCGAGAATATAGACTTTACTCACAGGAAATTGAATTTTTTGTAGGAGACTAAGAGATCACAGTACATTGAATAAAATCTAAAAACTGAGTTAAGATTTTTTTAATGTAATTTTGGGCAATAGTGCAGGAAACAGCAAGGAAAACAGCATGTGCCAATGTTATGGACCTCAAGCCCTCAAGGTGGCCAAGAGGCAAATGTGATTGTCGCAGGGCACTGAAGTGCCTGCTCCTAAGAAAGGTACAGGTGCCGGTTGCCGGGGCAACCACAGGGGTCAGCTGACCGGAAGGGGGCAGGGCCTGGCTTATATAAACAGCCTAGGCTGAGGCCAAGCAGGCAGTTCCCCTTTGGCAGCTGAGAAAGAGAGAGCTCTGCTGGGAGTAGGCATAGCAGAGAAACCTGATGGCCCGAGCATCATTCCGCGAGATGGTGTGGGGTGGAGGAAACCCTGGTAGGGAGAGGAATGATGGATAGCCAGTTTGGTGTGGAGTTTATGTTGTAGCCCAGGAGTGGGAGCTTTCTGTTTTGTTGTTACTCCGGAGGACGGGGTGAGGTTGTAGGGGTTGGAGGAGGCCTCATGGGAGCGCCTCAGTAGCGTGGGAGTTCTTGGGGCTGGAGAGGGTGCTGTGTTTTGGAGGCTGTATAGACCCTGGCCCCAGTGGGGCAGTGTCATGTGGGGGAAGCCCCAGGGAGGGCGTACACAGGCCCCGGCGCAGGCAGGAATTGCAGGGCAAGGCCCCGGCGTGGGCGACTGTATCGGGATAAGCCCCAGGGAGGGCGACTGTATCGGGATAAGCCCCAGGGAGGGTGATTGCATAGAGAGTAGCAGATAAGCCCGGAGGGCATCCGTGAGGGTGTGGGCACCAATAACTGACTCACCAACATCCAGTATGTCTGAGAGGCTTGGGGCATGGTGTAAAGGGTGGTAGGAGCCACGCATAGCCCATAAGGTGGGTGCACCAAAATCTATCTATACAGACCAGGGGCCAGGATAAGTAAGAGCACCGTGTCCAAGGGGACAGATAAAGGCAGCCTCCCTTGTAATACTTTGATCTTCAAAGACATGGTGGGCGAGAATGAGGGTGCTTGATTGCCAACTTGGCACGGTAGGGGCTCCAGGAGAGATCACGGCCGCTCCTGGGTCCCCGCCCTGTGACAGTGATCATTGCATACATATAAAAAGGGAATATCAAATGGGAGCAGAGAAGGTATTTACCTCTATATTTGACACTGGTTTGACTGCTGTTGGAATCTTGTTCCCAGCTGTAGTGCCCACAGTTCAGGAAGGATGTTAAGGAATGCGTTCAAAGAAGGGTTCAGAGAACAGCCAGGTGAATGATTAAAGAATAGGAAAACAGTGAAAATTTCAGGAATTCCATGAATTAATCTTAACAAAGGGAATGTTATGGAAATGACTTAATCATATCTTAGAAGCAATTCCCTCCCCATCCCCACTTTGATAATAGAAGACTCTTCAATCTAGCAGGCAGAATGACAAGGAGATCTAAATACTAGATCATAGGATACTGAAGCTAGACAAATTTAGGCTAGAAATAAGACACAAGCTTTTAACAATAAGGATAATGAATGATAGGACTAATTTGCAAGGTCTTGTGGTAGATTCCCCATCACTGGAAATCACTGAATCAAAATGGGATATTTTTCTAAAAGCAATGCTCTAGTTCATATGGGAATTAATTCAGGGAAATCATATGGCCTTTACTACAGGTCAGACTAGATGACCACAATGATCCTTTCTGGCCTTTTAATATATCAGTCTATGATTATTTAACAAGCAGTCTGACTGGGAGCACCAGGCAGGTAGCAGCCAGGATGTTAATGGTATTGCCAATACTGAGGTCACATTCAAGAAGGAATTTATTGCTGAGGAAGAAGGTATTGACAGAACAGGCTCAACAGGAGTCAGGTGTAAGTTGACAGATGGGTCAGAGGTAAGGGAGATAATTTGGGGAGGCCACGAATACTTGGGATAGGCTGAAATCAAGGGATTAGACCGAGTTCTTTGAAAAATAAAGAACAGTGATTAGGAATGGGAGAAGAAAGTGGAGAGAGTAAGGGGTAGAAGGATGAGAGGTCATGAAAGGAGGAGGCAGGCAATTAGGTAGTAAGGAGATGGATGATGGTGGGAGTACACAGCAGGAAGCTGGAAAACAAAATATGACTGTCCTAACTGTTAGAGCTTAGAAACGACTATACTGTTCAATTGTGCCAGCTCTGATCATTTTCAGGTGTTTCAAACATGTTCTGAATTTTTGATACTTTTACCTGTCAGGCAGAATTAATGTAATTGCTGTTGTTGATTCAGAGACTTGGTGGCATATCTGAGGCCTGGCACTTCTGGGCTGAACCAGTTCTCTTACCTTGTGGCATAGTCACAATAAAGTCTCAAGAAAATCATGCACCAGATGCAGTATTTCTTTTCCCCAGAACAGCAGTTTTTGTGGTACCTGTGGGAAATGGCTAACTACTTGGGTAATAGGTATATGAAGAGACCACTTCAATGAAGAGGGCAATGGTGGGATCCAGCGTGGAAGCTAGAGTACATTAAGCTACCATTGCTTCTTTTCAAGCACAGGTGAGGAAGCTAAGGATCAAGGCCTTGAAGTGCTCATCTGGAAGTCTAGCTTTTCATATACTGCATAGCATTATCTGGAGGTACAACCTGTCATGTTTAGTTTTCATCAGGTCTTGTAATATCGTTTGTAATGTCTCTAGGGAGCAACACATAACAACTTATGATGTGTGCTCCCTGCTATAATTACCATTTTACCAGGATCATAAAAATCTATATTCTGAAAAATATTAAGCTAATTATTTGAAAGTGTTAAGTGCTCCAAGAAGGAAACATGGCTAGACAATATAACTTTATAGGTCATGCAGATAAAAAGAGATAAAACCCCACATAAGTAATTTTTGCTTATAAAATATAACTGTTTCTCCAAGGTAACTGTAATCCTATTGTTATACAACATCAAATAAAACAACCATCATATACACTCAAATTCTGTCTTTAATCAAATAATCTCCTCCAACTAGCCTGTCACATTCAGCCTTCCACTACAACACGAATCACTATTTCCTCAATTTTACCCCATGCCTCCCACGAATGTAAATAACTAAAAATTCAGCATGGCAGCCAACTTTTACCCCTTTCTCCGTACCCACATAACCAGTAGGTCCCTTTTTTTTTTTGGCCACTGGAGTTTTTCCTCAAC
This sequence comes from Crocodylus porosus, assembly GCF_001723895.1. Taxonomy (NCBI): domain Eukaryota; kingdom Metazoa; phylum Chordata; order Crocodylia; family Crocodylidae; genus Crocodylus; species Crocodylus porosus. The sequence goes on from NW_017728943.1 coordinate 105,680,700, forward strand.
CTCTTTATTGGTTGTCTATTTGTGATGATTTTGATTTACAATAATGCCCTAAGCTTTTCAGATCAAAGGGTCTCAGGCTAAGTCACCTGTCACACCTGTGTAAAGCTCCATTAACTGGATTGGGGCTGCATGGTCAGCAGAAAGCAACATTTAAACTCTCCTCCACAAAAAGGCTGAATCCTGTGAAATCTTGACTCCTTTCCAAGGGATGCTGGGGTTCTTCAGCCCCCATCAAGTTCAGAGACAGCCAAGAACATTTACTTTTCACAGGATATGAGTGGCATTGTACAGCATCAAACCTGTATAGGCAACGAGAACACAACTGTGTCCATTATCAAAAGGCATCAGCAAAAGCAGTGGGAGCATGATTAATTTCTAGGGGCCAGGAAAGTTGAGGGTAGTTCAGTTTAATTTTGCCTGGTGTTTCATTGTAAACCTGGATGCTTTACCTAACTTTTCATATTTCTGGGACAGATTAAGGAGGTCAGTCAAGGACAGCTAATGTGCAGCAGTCATTTGACTTTTGTAATGTCATTGCTTATTTTTCTCATAGCTTGCGTGGTCACTTCTCATGCACACACTGAGAAACTCTAGCTGATGTAGAAGATTTTCCTATATTTAGAAACATAATTTCAAAATTCCTTCCTTATAGGAAAGGAAAATTTGCCTTGATGGGTGTAAAGCCATTATTATGCATTATTCAAAACACTGACAGTCTTGATTTTCATGCAGAGAGAGCCTCCCCCATATAAGCCAATACTGATTCCCATTTTCCCTTGTGATTTTTGCTTTGCATACAAGCTGCACGCAGCCTCGGGCTACTGGTTTTGCCTTCTGACTTGGTGTGATGGGAATACCCTCTGCATCTGCTCAGCTTGCTTCACCTACAGAGCACTCAAATCTGTCAGAAAGATGAAGTGAGGGGAGCACTGTTTTCAGTGGCTTATTTATTGTAAGCACAGAGATGGCAGAGACTCAGGCTGCCAATGTCTTAGTCGTTAGACTTTAATAAATATTTTTCTGTCCTGTAAAAAGTTTCTAGATTTTTTATTTTTCTTCACTGGGGCAAAACTCAAGGACTTTTGGAAGTCTTCATGAAAAATCAAAGCCAGAAACTGATCCCAAAATAGCCAATTACAAAACCAGCTGAAGATTCTCTTCAGACTTATGCTGTTCAACATAACTAGAACTGGAATCAAAACTAAACCCACAATTCTCACATCCAAAATTTAGTGGAAAATACACACTAGCTCTGAATTTCATTTCTGGAGCCTCTCCTTTTTGTAATAAACTGCATCTCCAGCACACAGATGCAGCATGACTTACAACTGAATGGAAAGGAGCACTGATGCAGATACATCCATCTGCACAAGAGTTTTATAAAAGAACTTGCCCCCTAGGAAATAAGACTTAGATCTGGAAGGAAACAAACACATTTCTCAACTTTTTATTTGATTTAAATAATTTCTTTGGCTGCATGAAATATTCAGTAATGATCAATGATGCCTGGCAAGAGCATAATAACTATCCTTTCTCTGCCATTCTGTATTGTGAGGATACAAATGGCATCTTTTTCAGGATAGAAATCTAATAGCTGGTAGCACAATCTTGGAGGATGCTGGGTACCTCAGTTAAGTCTAAAATAGTTTATCACTTTGCAGGATCTCTGTATGAACAGTTCCATTCGTGTTCTGATGCTTTTCCCTCACTCTCTGCTGGGATGAGCAGAAAAGACAACTTTGCCCACTTTCCAAGAGCCCTGGGCATTTTTCACTGGATGCAACCACTGAATTAACATTTGAAACCTTTTTTTTCCCAATGTCCATTTTTCCAGTTTGTGTTTCCAGAGGATGCTGCTTCTCTTCTTTCACTTCCTCTTTTGTGCTTTGCTTCTTTGGTCAGTCTTACAAACGTCCTGCTTTTGACTGCTAGAGGTTGCAGCAGATCCAAGAGAGCTGACTTTTCTGCAAGGGTTAATCTGAGGGGAACTATGCTAGGTGCATGAAAAGGCATCACCTCTTTAGCTTGCACTCCTGGTGCAAGGAGTCCAGATGTTTGACTCATTTCTTTATTTTTACTCTTGGTGGGCATTTAAGTGTCTCTTATCCCCTCAGGTTTCTGAAGCCCTTGAAGAGAGAGATTCACTTTTTAGTTACAGAAGCAGCCTGTTGTCTTCAATGTTGCTCAGGAGCTCATATCTGACAGCCAGAGCCCATGATAACTGGCTCTGATATTCTCTGAAACAGGAACTACTTTTACGTTAAGCCCTTTTTGTATTGTTAAACTCCCCCCCCCCTGCCACTTTTCAGGCCCTAAATCATCCCCCACACCATAATTTTAGGTGCACAGCATTTCATAGCATCTGGCCTGAATGTTCTCTGGGATTAGAGAACCAGTGTAACAAGCAGTAGCACAAGGACATATTATCAGGATCAGAATGAACCTATTCGGTACTCTGCTGAAATTCTGATGTAGGAATTTCTTACCATGAACTGGGACAACTGGCCCTTTCCCTAAGTTAGTGCTTCTCAACCTCAGTAAACCCAAGGCACCCTGAGAAAAAAAACCCAGCTATTAGGTTTCACTCATTTCTTGATTATGGAAAAATAACAGCAATTCTTCTGCTGCAAAACCCCCAGAAAGACCACAGCAGGTCTGAATAGTTTTGATGCTATGAATTCATGTGGGAAATCTTCCCATTTATCTTGTGAATCATGTGTTGGTGTTTGCACACCTGATAGTGCTAATATTGTGCGGTACCCCACAGAGCCTTTAAAAGGATCTGATGGCACACAGGTTGGGAATCACTATCTTAAGTGGTTATGGTCTTATTTTTTTAAAATTTGGAACCATCTCCAATAAGGTTAAAAAGTAATTCATTTTATCTGGGAAAAAAATTAACATTTACATTTAAAGGTCTTTGTGTGAAACCTGGCGTTTAGGTGAAAAAAAACACTTACGTTTATTTTAAAAATATTAACCCCTGTTTGAGGAAGTAGAGGATCTTTTCTAGAAGCCAGCATCCCTTTTGCTTTCCTAAATCCACCCCCCCCCCAGTTATACTACAGCAAAGAAAACGATGTCTTGCAGCAGAACTGCATTGTCCCTGAACGTTAGCAAGCATCCCTCCTCATAAGCAACTACATACATGACTGGGATACTTATCTGTATCGAGGGGATGCCTGCTTTTTCTTTCCTGTTCAGCTTCATGTTTGCTCATGTGAAATAATTTCTTATTCCGTTATCTCACTCCCTCTCTTGGCTTCAAGTTGCTTCCACTCATTTTACATTCACACACATTTTTTGCTTCTTAACTTCCTGCTGCTTCCTGCTTCTTAACTTTCTGGGACTCTCATTGCTGACACTACTTGGTCTTCATTTGCTGTCTTCGCAGCTGCTTTGTCTGGTAGGAGAGAGGCAACATGCGACAAGTGTTGGTGACAGGAAGGCAAGGTGTGAAGCAGCAGGATATGTGTGGGTCAGGACACTATCAGACAGGGGGAAAGCATGAGGAGCCTGGCAGAGAGGTACAGCCGTGTTCCAGAAGTAAACCTGTGATTCCTTGATAACTCTGTGACAGGTGTGAAAGATGTATAGTGAGCACCTGTGCTGCAGCTCGCTTGGCAGAGGGAGCTCCTAGAGCCCATTAGACAAATCTTCCACTCCTCCCACAAACCATGCAAGCTTCATCATTTGCTTTGTGTTTTAGGTTGGAGAACACGTGTGCCAAGGTCACCCCTGCATCTGTGGGGCTGGGAGAAAGGGCTTGTGTTGCTCCCACACCACTGACTCTGCTATCTTATAAGTAAATCTTTGAAGGAATAAAATTCATTATGTCCAATAATACACTTGTCATAATGTACATGTATTGACATAAGTTAATACATTTGAAATTGTAATGAGTGGGCATATGGTGCACGTGCATACATGTGTGTTCATGTGCCAGGCGTGTGCCATTGCCCTCTGTCACCTGGAGTTAGAACTACAAATCCTACACAGGACATAGAACTGCAAGGGGCCTCCTGGGTCAAAAAGTCCAGTCCCCTACATTTGCCAGCAATCATTTACCCACAGGTTCTTCAAAAAAATGCCACTTCAAACCTTCAGGCACAAAACCAGAACCACCAAGGACACTACAGCACAGTAAAAGCAGGGGAGATGAAGGTACTGCCAGCACCATGACACTTCAGTGAAAAGGAAGTAATCAGTAAATATATCCTCAAAGAACTTTAGGAAGAGGTCCATCCTGCATGCTACAAAGCAAAGCCTACAGCTGGTAAAGGCTAATGGCTCAACTCTGTAAGCTCTCTTCCTTCAGTTGAAGTGGTAAGAGAAAGGACATGAATGCTAGCTCCTCTGTTATTGTGAAATTCTACTAGTTGGCAGTCACAGAGCACCTACAGTATCTTTTCCCAGCACACCTCTTTGATCTGAAACATCTAATCTTAACCAAACCAGTATGTTCCATACTCTATTTCTTTTTGTTTCAGTAGCTGGGACCGCTGGCTGTCTGTAGAGCTTTTTAAAGACCTTGAGGAAAGACATTACTGGCCTGGGAGGAAGTCCCACTGCACATGGTTTTCACCAGGGAAACAGCAGATTTTGGTATCATATAGTGAAAAATTGGGTAATGCTTTTAGCTACTTTCCTTTGCAGGAATGAGCTGACCTGCGTTGCCCAGACACACAATTTTCTCCAACCAAATACATTGTGAAATAATAAAAGACAAGCAGCCAGCCAGAACCAGCAAAATGATTTTGTTATGTGTAACTGAGACTTCTGCTTTTCTGTTTAAACTTGGGGTTTTTTTGCTTATGTCATCCTAGCCACGCAACCATGATCCATTCATCTGTTTCTTCCACCTCTCCCTCTGACATGGAGATTAAAAGCTACCTTGGGAAGGGCCTGCTTAATTTGTTATTTGTGCATACATCACTTAGCATGATGGGGCCCTGAATTTTAATTATGGTTCTCAGGTGCTATGATAACATATTTAACTATCCAATCAGGGACAACAATAAAGACATTCTTGTGCTTCAGGCTCATGGCCATAGGAAGTCAGTGGCTTAGCAGCCACAATTTGGCATTGCACATTGTTTCTTTCACATGCAGCCTCACAGGAACAACAGAGAAAGCCAACAGACTCTCTCCAGATTAAGTGCACAGATACCTGACATACAAAGAGGCACAAATATCAAAGCACCTGTTATCAGAGCTTTATATTTGGAGAGAGCATAGTTTTGCAGATCAGGACACCTGGGTTCTTATCTCAATGCATGACCCTGAGTCAGGGACGTAACAAATAGTTTTTATGTCCTGAACAGCAGTGGTTGGGCCACCAGTTTTGTGCCCCCTCTAAGTCAGCACCTGGGCCTGGCACCCCACTTGCACCCTAGGCATGTGACTGCCCTGAACAACTCATTTGGCCTTTCCCTGTGCCTCAACTTATACATCTGGAAAATATGGACAATATTTTCCTCTTGTATACAAAAAGTTTTGGGTGGAAAAGAGCTGCATCATTTCAAAACATGGACCCAGGCACAGAAGTGTTTAGCATCCTTAGTTCCCAGTAAATTAGTAGAACTCATTGGTATTCAAAGTCTTGTAGGGTTAGACCCTGTTATAATGATATAAAATGATGGTCCAAAAAGGTTGGAAACCGAAGTGCACTGTGTGCTTCCTCTGAAGCACTGTTTGCTGCAGAAGGACAGATTTGCTGGACTAGATGGACCAAAATACAGTGGCATAGCTTCTCATATGTAGTCACTTTATTCTTCCCTTTTTATCGCACTCCTACTTATGCTTTGAGGAAAATAGCATGGTCATTTTGGGTGAGCTATTCTCATTTTTTACTAGGGTTTTACATAATGGCTTATTCTGTTATCAGTTATCGTTTGAATACTCTGTATGCTTACATTTTCACAGGCCAGTAAAGAGATGGTGCATTTGCAGTAAAGGTAATTTTTACAATAAATAGCACATGCACCAAAATTGGAGTTTTGAGGTGAATTTGAAACTATTTGAACATTTAAGTTGAAGTTCCTGATTATTTTTGGCCAAAAAAATATGAGAATTGTAAAAAATATGAAAACATTTTGGTTTGACATTTCAAAATGAAATATTTCACTTTAGAAATGCCAAAATGCTTCCTGTCAACTGTTTTTAAATAAAACTTTTATTTTTCAATTCAAAATAGCCATTATTCTTAGAAAGAAAACAGAAAAAAAGGTTCAACAAAAGGGGTTAAGTATTCTGGAAATAAAGCAAAACATCTCATTACATTGTTTGGATTGGCCCAAACAAATTATTTTAGGGGTTTTAAATGTTTTTTTGCCACCCTCCTTAACTACTAAACATTTCCATATTGTTTTGACTCAAACTGATTCGTTGTCTCTAGATACCTGTGTGTGTATACGCTAGCAACAATGTGTAATACTGATGTGAGCTATTTTTTTTCATTCCTGGCAGTTTAACCTGGCAAGTGAAATAATGGAATGCCCCTTCACGGATCTCAGAAAAGAACTGCAATACAGCATAGATGTTATACTGTATTTCTCTGTATGTGTGTGTGTATAAGATTGTTAAGCCAGACAGCTATATATTGTAACAGTAATACCACAAAAATAGGACTTTTCATCTCCAAATCCAAGTGCTCTATAGGGGTTGGTAGGTCTTATTAGTACAGTATGCCCTAGGATAGATGCTAAAGCAATCTGTCTGGCAGACAGACTACTAGTATAGTACAGTATAATATAGACATTAAACCAACGACCCAGAATCAAGCCAGCTAAAATCTTAATCCCTTTTAAATAGATTCACAGACATCTTTTCATTGCAAACATTTGATCTGATGAGACACTGTGTGTTGTTATTCTACATTTATAGGGCGACATGACAAAAGCTTTCAATGCTTTCACTTAAATAATGCCATTTTTGCTGCTAATTTGTCAGCACACTGCTATCTTTGCATAGCGTGCTTTTCAGATTGGAAAGGAAAAGAATATCCGATTTGTACCAACACGGTCTGATAATAAACAAAAGGCTCTATACAGTGAGTAGTGAGTCATGTAAGACACAGAGCTACAGAGACCAGGGTGTCAGAGGTTAGAACAATAGCAAGCCTGATTAGAAAAGATACTTTTAGCCTGAGTAAGTCAGGAGTAAAATTGGGCAAAAAGCTTTTATAAATGTTCACCCAGAAAATGCAGTTTTAGAGTGGCTGAACTACTTATGAATTCATACTGAATTCTGGTAATAATTTAGGCTAAAACAAAAGTAGAAAATATTTTCAGAAATGTCAACAAGGTACTGAAAACTGTTTGGCATTTTTGCAATGAAATGTTTTAATGTTTTGGCCCATGCTCACAAGAGGATCTAGGGACCACTTGCAAAGTGGAGAGGGAAGAAGTGGAACACTTCTCCATGCCCCGTAGCCCACCTTGGGAAGGACAGGGTTCATCCAGGATACGGGCAGGAGCAGATCCTGTGAGGGTGTAGAGGCACTGTCACACCCCCACTTTGGCTGTATGATGTATGCACAGTGAGCTCTCAGAGCTCACTGGCACATCAGCAGAGCGCCTGTTGGGTGCTCTGCATGTGGTGTGAGCTCTATGAGCTCACTGTCTGGTCAGCAGGGTGCCTGCCTGGACTCTCTACTTTCAAGCAGCTCCAGAACCAGCTGCTGTTTGCTCCTTCTCTCCTTCCTCCCATGCCATCCCTCAGTTCAGTAGCAGAGGAAAGGCGAGGACGAGTGGTAGCCAGGATCACACACCCTTTGGCATACGCACAATGAGGTCTCTTCACTGTGCATGCGCCACACAGCTGAAGGGGATGCAGCTGTACCCCCATCTCTGTGACATGGATATGGGAGATGGACTCAAGTCCCCTTTTTGTCTGTTTAACACTGGGGGTTTCCTGACTCCTTTAACTTGTGGCATACAAAGTATTTGGAGACAGGATCCCATCAGTCTCTCCTGTTGAAGCTGTTTCACTTTGAACAACAACAGGTACTTAAAAACTTACTGGATCAGGGACTGAGACCCTGCTGCTCCCCCACATCTGCCTCCAGGTGAGTCCCCTACCCACCAGGCTATGAAGCCATTTTCATACTCACTGGGTGCATCTGCCCCCATGCTTTATGACAGGGGCTGGCTGGGACACAAGGGTCTACAGTGTGGGGCCTGCCTGCTGGCTAGCTCCCACACTGTAGCACCTTCATGCCCCAACCAGCCCCCCTGCAGCATGTTGAGCCAGGGCAGAGCAGCCACTGGACCCTCTGCCAGCCTGGGACTGCTCCACCCCCACTTAACATGCTGTGGTCCTGGGTGCATGTGTAAATGCCACACCCAGAAGAAATACACTCTAGTGTTAACTGTGCAGGAGTTTATTGCTATGTGCTAATTGCATGTGTAAATGTATCCATGGTCTCTCTGGCCCAATTCATATCTAAGTAGTTGTACAGTATGGAACAGTTTCAACAGGAGAGATCCAGAGACAGCCACCCTGAATATTTCAAGGCTCACTGGTTAAAACACTCTTTTGGACATGGCAGCAGAGGTTCACGCCCATGGTTGGAATTAAGCAAAGAGAGGATTTGAATCTAGGGGCCAGATCCTATTCCACCTACTAGGCACCTAAGTGTGATGCTTTTCCAACCTGCTTAAGTGCCTGAAAAATCATTAGTGCAAAAACATGAGAGGTCTTCCGCCTGCTCACTGCTTCCTGTGACAGTCTTAAAGCTAAATGTTGGTGTTTTGCAAAAGTAAGTGCAGTAACATTTTTTAAAGGATTTGAGCCAAGTGGAACAGGACCATACTTAGATGCTAAGTCCATTTAGGCACCTAATATGTGGAATAAAACCTGGTCCATACGTTCTCCACGTCTTAGCCCTTGAGGTATAGGCTAAAGCCTTAGCTAGTGAGTTTGTGCTCTGACCAAAGCCCTGTTGGGTGGTGGAGAGGGGCTGAGGGGTGCTGCCCAGCACTGGGAAGGTATGTGGCAGTCTCACCTGCTCTGTCTGCTACTGTGGCATGGTCTACACACCCTTGGTGGCTGCTGTTTCTACAGTGGTGCAATGTCCCTGCACCTAGAGTCCAGCCCCTGTACCGCTTAAAAGTAAACCGGAAAACTTAGATTGCTTCTCCCTTGGGCTTTTTGAACATTTGTATCTGGCCTGTAGGTCCATCTTGCTCAACATCCTATGTCACACAGTGGCAAAGAGTAGATGCTGCAAAGGAGAGTGAATAGGGTATGCCAGTTCTTCTCCCACTTGTAGCACTTTAAAGTTCCCCAAACAAATGCTTTGGAAAACCCTTTTCTTAAAAATGAAAAGTTCATAATTTTACAAGGAGGAAGCATTTTACCACCTGAAATGCTGATTTTTTTTTTTTTTACAAGAAGAAAGCATTTTACCACCTGATATGCTAACACCAGGTTCCTGCCATTGTTGGAGCGAATTTGCATCTCACAGAGCACAGGCACACAGATACCTCACCACAAGAGAGATTCCTGCCCAGAAGAGCTTTCTATCTTTCCACTCTTCTGTGAAATACAAAGCATCATAATCTGAAGGAAATACATTTCTACATCCTGCTTGTCATCAGACAACTTTGAGATAAAAAGACTTTTTCACCCTTTCTCTGTGCCTACCCTGGACAAAATGAACTATTCCAAACAGGAGACTTCACCATACCTTCAACTCTCCTGTGAAATATGAATTTTCATTTCTACCTAGGAGAACTTTTACAATCTCTGTGCTCTCCTACATCTGATGAAGGGTGAGTGTGCCTGAAAGCTTGCAAGTAAATAGATTGATTCCTTTTGTAAAACCTTAAGCATGTTTTTGATTGATTGAAAATTCTGGGGAAAGGTTCTAGTTTTTGTTTTTGATTTTCTAGAACCAAAAGTCAGTACTTAAAACAGCCTCCCCTATAAAAAAGGGTTTTTTTTCTCTGCATGTCTAAACATTGGAGAGTTTACAGTATGAGAAATTAAAAGTGGCATGGCTTCTTGCATCTTTCTCGGAGCTTTTTCTGCAGATCTCTTTGTTTAGAGCCACCATTCGGTCTAGTTATTAATCTTAAAGGTCTGTTAATGTTAAAGATCTGTTTTTTTTCAGAGGTACTAGACAATTCCTTTTAACTTCAACAGGAACTGCAGGGTCTCAGCATCTTTGAAATTGTTGGAGACGCATTTAAAGGTCTGCAGCCACCAATTATTGAACTAAACATTCTTATGTATTCCAACAGGCAACTTCCTCACCTGATATTGAAATCATTTAAATCTCTTGTTTTAAGAAGCTTTTCCCATATGAAATCTGAAACTGTTATGGTTCAATATTGATGTTTGTGATCATGCAGTGAGTGGTCTGATTTATATTATATAGGTTGTACTGAAATACAGTGATGCTGAAGAAAGACTGCATGTCACAGATCCCCTGTGACTATTTCAAATAGAAGATGTGAATCTCATAAGATAACCCCCACTGAATAAAATGTAATAATTTGAGGTGCACCAATATATTGGTTGCCTATTGCCTAAAGCAAGCACTAACTGCACTTGGGGGTGGCGGGCAGATGTAGATGTGCCTAGCTAGTGTTATTAGTACGTTCCTACTTTTTGTGTTGAGTGAATTAATAAAAGTACTGAATTCATTTGGTCCCGTGAATGATGACTGAGGAGTTCCAATAGTACCTGCCTCACAGCTCCTCCTTTCGGGTCAAACAGTTATTTTCTTTTCAGGCAGTTCCTTAGCTACTTTAGACAATTTTTTCTACTGACCCATATTTTCTCCAGTTTACCTAAGCATTTTCCATGACACTGTATCAAGTCCCTTTACTAAAGTCTAGGTAGATTTGATTTACTGCATTTCCCATGCCTACAAAATCATTTCCCTTATCAGAAGAAAACAGCATGTTAATCTGACACCTTTGGTAAACTCATATTGCATAAATTTTCCATTTAATTACATAGCTTTAATTATTCCTTTGTTCAAAATCTGTTCTGAAGCTCTCTCTTTACCCTATTGGTTTTAATTTCTGTGGAAAGGTCTAACTGAGCTTGACTTTTGTCACTACTTACTTTATCTGTATGCTTTCACATTTTCAAGGGGGAGCTTTCTTTGGTACTCCATCTCCTTTTCCATTCTTTGTAGAATTTCTGCTGACTCATAAAATCCCTTAATCATTCAGTTAGATCTGAGGCCTGGCCTGCTTGTTTGTTTCCCTTGCAAGGGATGCAAATTCCAGATAGCTTTTGCACTTCTGACCTGAAGAAACCCCATGCTTCCTTCACAACTGAATTCCTGAGCTCTTCAGTCCATCTGACTTCATTAACTACTTCTCTTAATTTCTTAAAGCTTGCCCTTTTGAAACTGAAAACCTGAGCTACCTATCTGTTTCTCTTTTTCTTCCCTTTAATTTAAACTTAATTAACTTGGGATGACTTGAACAACGGATGTTTTCCATGGCCAGCGTTTCTCAGAGTTTACAAAACCCAAATCTGAAATAGCAGAGCCTCTTCTTTATTAACTGAATATTTGGTGAAGGAATCTGTTGGCTATCCCACGAGGAGTAACTGGTCTTTCACAGTAATTGCAAAAGATATTCTTTAATGTATTCTGGGAAGATAAAGTTTCCCATAATGACAGGATTCCCTGTAGCATTTGTCACTTGTTGGAGAGAACTCTACCCATATCCCAACGGGGCTCCACAGATCTATTGCAGACCCTTCATCTTGTCCCAGAGGAACCCCTTTACCCAACAGACCTTTCTCAAAATGATTTTGACTCAAGCCAATTCAGCTGCATCCATTTTATCAGTTCTTATTTTTTCAGTGTCTGCAACATCATTAACTTGCAGCACCTTACCTTTATTTCTCTCTTTCCTGAACAGTACATAACCTTCAATGTCTGTATTCCAGTCACGGTTGCTATTCCACCAGGTAAATGTGTCATTGGAAAAATGTAACACATATTCTCAAAGGCTGGGGGAAATGCACGCAGCAATAATGCCAAAAGCAGATGAAGCAGGACAGTGAACAGCAAATGAAATATGAGTTTGGAGTGCCTTATGGCTGCAGAAAAGGTTGTTCTGATTTTGGCCTGAATTAGCAGAAGTCTCTCTTTCCTGTAAAGGGAGTTAGCAATCTTCTCTACTGATCTGGCACGTCAGCATCTGGAATATATATTGCAGTCATTTATGGGCACTGTGTGACAAGGAAGATATTAGCAACTGAAGGAAGCTCAGAAAAGAGTAACAAGAACAGAGGCCTGGGGTGATTAATTATACTGTGATTCAGTTTATGCACACACATTTAGTTGGGCACGGAAATGGACCATTTGATTTTGATTTGACTACTCACATGCTTAAAGTTCATCACATGCTTAAGTATATTGCTGAATCAGGGCCCGAAGGAGGAGAATAAAAAAAGCGAAGTAAGTAGAGCGTGGCTATGTGACCACTAAGTGAGGCATATATGAGTCTACAGCTATTGGCAGAATGTAAACGGTGAGTTAGAAGGCTATAAGATTTATAACTGAGATTTAAGTAGGGGCACAAAGAAGACAATTAGAAAATGCAGGCAGCGTATCAAGAACTTTCTTGGTTTTAATTCTTTAGTCAAGAATGATCAGTGATTATGGATGCCTCTATTTTTGTGTGCCCTACGTAAAACATCTTAAAGAGACTTGTTTTTCGGCGGATGGGTGCTCAACACTTTCTGGAAGTCAAACCTCTTTGAGGCATCTCAAACTGGGCACTTAAAATTACTAGTCATTCCTAAACAAACTAGCTCTTAGCTGTGCAACTTGAATGGTGTATTAAAGCAAGTTTTACATATTTAATTTCCATAACCTATACAAAGACTTCTTCCTTTAGGAAAAGCAGGAAATATTACAAAAAGATAAACCCCAGTTCTATTTGAAACAGGACTGAACCAGATAAAGCTAAATTACAGCTATCTTTGTCATTAGTAACTAAATATCTGCAGGTTTTGCCTAAAAGCAAGGGGTCAAATCCTATAGTTCCCTACATAGACAGTATTTATAGTGAATGAAAAACTGGCCCCACTGATGTCTGTAAGAGTTTTGGAGTATTTAGCCCATGAAAAGGAACTGTGATCTTGGGGAAGTATTCTACTAAATGCTTAAGTGAATTAAACAAATAACTTCTTATTTATCATTGGGTTTATTACAGTCATGACATAAGACAGATGGTGATCTAAGGTTCAGGACCTATTTCTCTGCTGTTGAACTATTACTGGAACATCTGGAAATGAGAAAACTGGCTGACTTGGATATTTTAGTGCCAGGAAAGTGTTTCTTAAAAAAAAACAGTAGAGAAAAACAGAGCCAAATCTTCAAGGAATGGTGAGAATTCACACACACACCCCCCCAAATCCCTTGTCATTCCTGCTCCTACACACATGGTCTCTGGTGGGATTACAAGGAGACTTGAAAGCTGCTCTTCTGCCATCTTAAAAGTGACATGTGGACTGAAGGAAAGCATTTGCTCTGAGCCTGGGCTTAATGAGATCCGATGTTATCTTAAACACTAAGCACTTGATTTTTTTTAAAGCCACCATTCATTTTAGTCTCTGAAGGGCACTTGGCATACTCACTGTCCTTCTTCACAACGAGCAGTTAGCAGCGGACAAGGCAGGCTTTCAGATTGGCAGAATAGTTCTTTCTGCACTGTGTGAGAATGCTGATAACCAGACATGTGGAACAGAAGAGGTGCTTGGGAAACATATTACTTTGCTTCAGGTTTGGGAATTATGTACAGCCAAAACACTGCCTGTTCCCTAATCCCTTTCAACCCCTCCCCCCCCTTAATCCTCCCTTTGCCCACTATAATATTCCCCTAAAAAAGGAGAAAGTAGTACCAACATTAGGTTAAGGCTTTTCTAAGCTGTACTTTTTGCTGAACTCCTTCCCATGTCATGGCCAGGACCAGCCTCAGGCACCAGCATGTGGCTGTAGGTTCCTCCTTTTCAGAGTCTGTTTCCCACTTGAATAATGGGACTGAAGGCAGAACATATCCCACTTCTGGACCCAATGCTTTCCCTTTACCAGAGGCATAAGAGGTGGGAAAAACCTGCTGCTATCAATTAGTGAGTATTGTATTCAGTTTGTTGAATCTCATGGAGTTTTCCTAACCTCCTGGCTTCTTTAGCAGAACTTTCATGAGTTATAGTCATGGGGCACGTCTATATGAGATGCTTTACTGCATTTTATCTTAACTGACTGCAAAGTATGGGCACATGTCTACACGTGCATGCCCTTACTGGGCAGTAAAAATGGCTAATGACTACTAAATTTGATACCTGCAAACTCATGTGTAGACATGACCCTGCACTAAGTTTAGTGTCGGGTTTGCCTTGCCACTGGGAACCTCTCCTATCCTAGGGCTGGGCTGCAATCTGGCCCCTCAGCTGCAGGCTATAAAAGCCTGAAGCTATTTTGTGCCTTGGGGCACACTGCAAAGAAGCCTGGTGGTTCCTGTGCAATTCTCAGGACCACTGCAGGCCTTGTGTACCCCCTTGGGCAGAACACAGGCTACATCTGCTTGGTCTGTCCTCTTCCAGAGCTGCTGCTTCATCACAGGTAAGTGTTGCAAAGGGCTGCACCTTGCTGCACCCCTTGCCTAGCCCTGATGTCCCCACAGGGCTGCTGGCTGGCTGTCTCTGGCAGCAGTGCCAGCACCTGCTCCCTGCTGCTGCTCACCCCCAGCAGTTTCTCCTGTCTTTGCAGGTCCTGTGGTGAAGGGCCTTCCCCACGTGGCTTCTAGTCCCAGGAGGAGGCACCTCATAGTGCTCTGGGATGGTGCCAGATTTTGGCATCCTGGGACCCAGGCTACACCCCTGTGGGTATCAGTTTAGAGGCTGATATTTTATTTAGCCCTCTGGTCACAGATATTTCCTGATCTTACTGTGCTACACTAAATTTAGTGCCAAAGCCCTGTATATGTAGACAGCTGCCAAAAATCACTTCCTGTGCATTAGCTTAATGCGCAGTAAATTTAGTCATGACTAATTGTACATGTAGACACACCCATAGAGTCATGGAGAACAGGTCTGGAAGGGACCTCCAGAGGTCATCTAGTCCAGCCCTCTGCCTGGGGCAGGGTCATCCCTATCCAAACTATTCTATACAATTATAATCTAAATTCTACATAAAACTACCATCAATCTTTACACAACATAGATCTAACACCCTATTCATGAACCTCTTTGCTTCTTGTAATTTAAACCATTAGGGGTTTTTTGCCGGGAGGGGTGCTCCCTCAAGGGTTTGTGGTTTATATGTTTCTAATTTATATGCTTCTAATTTAATTAATTAAACAGAAGCTAGTGTTAGGTGCTGGGGTAAGAACATGTCCCCTAAAATTAGATAGGCACATACTAGTTGTGATGTGTATAGGTTATATTCATGCATTTTATTCCGCTTTTCACTGTTATTGCTGCTCCAGTTCCACAGTGGTTTGGCACTTATTTTCCTTTCACCTGTGCTTTTTACCCAGTTCCTTCACTGCATTTTCCTTCTTCCTCTTCCAGTTATTGCTCAGTGCAATGAGACTCTGCTAAGGTTCAAGTCCAACCTTTGAACCCATTGTGTTCCTGTAACTTGAAAGTGGCCCAAATAAATTGCCTTTCTGTAAGGAAGTACCATTAGATAGGGGAAGTGCAGGGGTTCCCATAAATAAGAATAAGGACAGCTTGGTTTTTTAGTCACTGCCTGTAATCCTTGATGCTTTTGTTTTGTTAATTACTCCTGGGTGCTTTTTTGTATCTTCTGAGACTTCACGACCTTTCAGTTTGCATTAGACTTACGGCATGAACATCCAGAGGAAGGGGCGTGGTTTGGTCCAAGCCCAGAGAGCACCAGCCATCTCAGAACAGTCAGGACAGTACTCCAGTAGACAGCAGCAAAACCAACAGGATTCAAACAACTCAAACCAAATTTCACAGCTCAAATGCAGACACATAACTCTTTCTTGGGTCAGTATCTCCCCAGAATTGGAACTTGGCTCTTTAAGTTGCTTTTAATTCATTCCTGTTAGGTTGGGGTTTTTAAAAATAAAAATTGGTTGAAAGCCAAAGTATTCCAGAATTTTTGATTTCTGATTGTGGAATTTGTGATGCATAAGATTTGAAATTATATGTTGAGAACAAATCAGTGATCTTTATAAAGCAATTACATTTTGAGTCTATGGCCAGATGCTCAGCTGTTAAAGTCATGACAGTGTCATTGAAATTAAGATATCTACACCCATTTATGCCATCAGAGCATCTGGCCCCATATGTTTCTAAGACAAGTGAGTGGATAAAAGGAGTAATTTGTGTTAATAAACCATTTCTGTGTTCAATTTTAGAAGATTCATTTTCCACTTGTACCCTCCCATCAGGAAAGGTAAATTTATATCTAGAGACCCAAGTCTGGTAAGCCTTTTAGATTTATGAATGTGCCTGACTGTCTGTATGTCAATGCTGAATTGCAGTAAAAGAGCTTAAAGAAAAATGAGTTCAATTTCATAAAGATACATGTTAAGACCTTGCTGTATTTGTATTAACAGGTTTCATTACATTCTGTACAATAGTGATATTTCATTTAGCCCTCTGGTCACAGATATTTCTTGATCTTACAGTGCTACAAAAGGAATGTATTTTACTACAGTAGTTGTCCGTGTATAAATCTGATCTGTTCTTCCTTCCACATGTTTTTGTCCTACGTACATAAGGGCCTGACTCGCATTATCATGCCAGCCCCATTTACTGAGACAAAGGTCTGGTGGAATGGGTCACGGTTTTAGAACAGAATAAAGACAAGAAGCATTTTCACACATGGATACATTGCAGCACTGAGTGCTTTAAATAGTGCCCAGTGCTGTCACATATGCATTGTATAAGTGGCAAAATACACGTCAGTGCTGAGAAAATGGTGGCAGTGCACTTTTGAACTAAAACACGTCAGAGGTGCTTTAGTTCAAAAAAAAGTGCACCACAACCATTTTTTGTGCGCTGAGGTGCATTTTGCCGTTTATACAACTGCATGTGGTGCAGCAGTTCACCTCAGCTCATGTGCTCTGAAGTGGCAGATCTCAGCCACGTCACTGGAAAAAAAAAGTATGTATATATGCTCTAGAAGTCTTGTCTCACTGCTGCCAATGGCAGGCAGCCACATCACTGACTTCAAATAGGAGCAAGACTGGGTCCAAGGTTTTTATTTCCAAGTCACTGATCTGAGCAGAGGCATAGCCAGCTCTTTCAGTGTCTAGGGTGGAAGTGGGGGGATAGAGGGGGAAAATGATGCTAACCAGGGGACAGTGGTATGGGGAAGAGGAATCTTACCTGCCTGACTCACCTCACTGGTGGCTGCTGCTACTGCTGTTGAAGTGGCTCAGGCTTGGGCTGGGGGACAGGCAATGGTGCAGGCTACCTGGGTTCCAGTCACTCCCCCTGGGGCAGAGCTGTGCCTCCTGTGGCAGAGCCTCCAGCAGAGGAGACATCGTTCCACATGCCTCCCCACACCTGCCAATATGTTAGAGCTGTTCCTGCTATGGTAAAGACTTCTGCGGGTAGGGAAGCCATGCTGATGCCATCTCTAAGTCAGTGCCCAGGAGTGCCTCACTTTCCCACTTCCTCCCAGTTATGTTATTGGATCTGAGCCTAGCTTACACTGGCTAGGGCCAGAGTTTGATACCCTTGATGGTCCTCCATAAAGCTGAGTAAAAATTATGCTGTTAGTCTAGTTTTAAGAGCATGGGGTCCTGCTCAGAAGCTTCCTTCACAAATGGCCGCTGTTCAGCACTCTTGTCATGAGTGCTGTCATGAGCAGAAGTGCAAAAGACTTCTCCAGCAGGAAAGACCTCCGTCAAAAAAAAAAACAAACAAAAAACTAATAATGTGTATAGCCATTGAGTAGGAACCCCCAGCAATCAGTCTCAACACCTAGCTAGAATTTAGTAGAAAATGATAACCTTTCTAGAGGGTTTGGAACCAGCTGATGGAAAAGACAATTCCCTCTTACATACTATAGGATGATTCAGAAAACCTAGTGAAAGGAGACTATTTTCTATTGGACATGTTAGTCATTTTCAGTATGGGCTGAATGAATTTAGAGGCTGAGCAATTCTCATATGCCATAAGGTGAGAAAAATCACAACAATGTTGCAGTTTTAAGAAAAGTTATTTCAGCATTTGTCACAAATTTTAAATTCACTAGCATGATTTGTCTAGAACGTTTATCACCGCTGCCCCAGTACTTCAGCAGCAGCCCAAGGACCACGACACAGACTGGAGCATGAGTCCTGTGACTCGAGTCCCGTGTTCCACCCAGAGATGGCTGCACTGTAAGGCAACATTGAACAGAGCAAGCCTTTCCTCTGGAGGAGGGAGGATTTCATAGGATGAACCTAAAGGGTAGTGACAGTGAACTTGGTACTGGTGAAAGTTGCCACCCTGGGGCCTGCTTGTCTATGTTGGGAGTTTTAGGGAATCCTCTGCCTGGAGCTAGCAATTAACATAGCCAGTTGTGCCTACTAAGAGCTGAGACCTCCTCATAAAAATATTTCTAATCGCTTTAGGCTTTGTAAAAAGCCTTTTAAAAATAAATCCTGCAACTGGGGCCTGAATGACTAAACCAGAACCTTTTAATGACTTCATTTCATAAATCTGTTTTATGGACTGGCTTTAAGGAAGGTAAGATAATTTCAGGAAGTGCAACCATAAAAGGCAATAAAACAGTATACTGCCCCAGCTCCTATAATCCCTGAGCTGTTTTCACTACACAGCGAGGAAAAAAAAGGAAGATAAATTAGCAAAGTACACCAGAGAATATTCCAAGTAGTAAGTTGATGTGTCAGCACCATCTCTGTGTGGATCAATAACAGTCCATAATTTCACTAGTTGTTTTATGTACTTTTGTAGGACAGACCATCAACCAAATCATTAAAAAATCCCTTTATACATCATGGTTAGTTTTAGAGGTTAAAAGATAGGCAGCTTTGTTTCCTAAATCATCCCTCATAGAAGTATATCCATAAGTTTTCTTTTTTAAAGCCCGCTTTATTATACTTTGGGGGATTTTTTTAAAAATGATTGGCACCAGTTCTGATCATATTTTATTGCAGGAGACTGTTAAAAAACCCAGATAATCAGTTGCTACTTACAGCTTCTTCTGTATCCATGGACTCAAGTAACTGCCATGACACATCTGAAGTGGGTATAGATGCCCACTCACTTCCTAGAAAAAAGTCTACCTTGAAGCCATCTTCAGTATGCTTTCTGATTAAAGAGGTGAAGTGGGTTGATTTCTAGCCTGTAGTTTGGGTGGAGAACATTTTATGGGACTCAGTGTTATCATGCTTTTCTGTAAATAGGTCCTGTAAATGGCTTCATAAGCAGAACATGCCATCTTCAACCTAGGGGGAAAAAAGGGCAGCAGGCTGCAAAAACCGCTCCTTGATTGGTTCACCATGACATAAATAATTTTATTGGGTGACTGTAGGTCCCTGTGTTGACTACTATAGTTTTTAATAGTTTTATTACGAGTGTGATGGACTATGACTGATATTCTGAGAGAACAGGGAGGACAGAGAAGAGTGAAAGAAGTAGTGCCAGGGTAGGCAGAAAGCAGGGTCTGAGGGAGGAGCAGGGGAATTTGCAGTGATGGATAAAGACTCTTTGTCTGACACCTGCCTCTTTGAAGAGGAAAACACACCCTTCCCTAGGAACTGACAGAAAAGAAGGAGCTCTCCTAGGTGAGGGTGCTATGGAGCACCAGGTAAACCAGAGCTAGAGAAGAGCCCCTTCTTCCCTTCAGGAGGTCCAGCAGAAGAGGAAGACCAAATAAGGCTTCTTTTAGGGAGAGTCCCAAGGCAGAGCTTCCTCTCAGAAGCAGTATGGTCTATGACAGCGAGCACATTCTTTAAGTGAATGATAGTCAAACCACAGACTTTGGCAAAGAGAAGCAATGTAACTGTTTTATAGAGGTCTATTGTTATCCAAATAAAACCCTTTTTGATATACTTGAGTACTAGGAGCACAAGGCTTTGATTCTCAACATCAGATAAAGTTTGTACTTTGTATATCATTTGCTCCTCTTTCTCCAGCTGGAGGGGCAGGAGGAAAAAGGCTGTCCAGCTGGATTACTTGTGTGACCTCTGTACTGAGTCAATACCTTATCATACCATTAGAGTCCCATTGAAATCTACCCTGCCTTCTGCTTGACTTGAGACTAACATGGGTAACTACCTCTCTCAATATTGAATCAGAGAGCCTGGGCAGGCTTTGTCTCTCTCTCTCCCTTTGAGACAGGACTGACATGACTCCTCGCCCCTGTTCTAACTCCTTCCCTCCTTGGAGATTTGGTTTGGTGACCTTCTGTCCTAGGCAGGTCTCACTGAGACCCACCCATCCAGTCAGACCAGCTCTGCTCTCTTTAAAGCCATGCCGTAACAGAAGAACATTGCTGCAGAGCACTCTGATCACACAACAAAATAACCCTCACTGTAAGAGGGCTCAAGTGAAGGTGCTCCAAAGCAGAGTGCTTTCATTATAGGCAACCCGCGGTTAACACAGTTTCAGTTATTGCTATTTCGCTATAGCGCTCATTTAAAATTGATATCTATTCCACTGAGCACTCAGCCAGTTTTGCTATAGCACCCAGTGGAATCTGGGAGTTTCAGCGGGCAGGTGGGGAGAAGCAGCAGTGGCAGCAAGTGGGGGAGTGAGTGAGTGGCAGGAGGTGAGGGGGCAGGCATGAGGGCCCAGGGCAAGGTGGCAGGAGCACAGGCAGAGGGGTGAGAAGAAGTGGCAGCAACAGAGGAGAGGAGCACAGGCCCCAAGCCAGTGCCTAGGGCCAGGTCCGGTGAGGGCCAGTGCTCAGGCTGGCAAGTGGGGCTGGAGAGGCCAGCGGGCAGGCAAGGGGGGTGGGGAGAAGTGGTAGCAGTGAGAAGCAGTGAGCAGGGGGGTGGGCATGAGCACGGGACCCATGCCAGTGCCTGGGGCCAGGACTGGCAGGGGCCCTGAGCAGGACGGCACAAGCACAGGCCCAAGCTGCCATGTGGGGCTGGAGTGCCAGCAGATGGACAGGGCAGTGCGGCAGGCAGTAACCAATTAATCTCTATTTACATTCATTTCTATGGGAAAATGGGTTTTGCTTAGCATAGTTCTGCTTAACACTCAGTTTTTCTGCAACCAATTAAGAGCGCTAAGCAGGGATTGCCTGTAACCTGTGTCTGCTCTGGTGGCTGGGCTGCTGCAGAATAGTTCAGCCCCTGGTGTTGTTTCAGGTTGGGAGGGGGAAAAAGCAGGAGAGGGAAGTCTGTTGTGGGGTTTGCCCAGCCATGCTGGGGGGGGGAGGAGAGGGAGTGGATTGGAAATTGAAGATCTCCCAAGGTGGAGGGCTGCAATTCACCTACCCACCCCCCCCCCCAAATCCAGCACAGGCTGGGGAAACCCCAGAATGGACCTTCCCTGCCTACTCCCCCTTCCATCCTGAGACAGCACAGTGGGCCAGGAGAGGAGGGGTAGGGCTAGGGGAAGAGGCTGCAGAGTTGCAGCCTCTCTCCCTGGATAGGCTTCAAGTTGGAGCTTGATCCCCCACCCTCCAAACACAACAGCTAATATCTGTTGGGTTGGAATGACTGGTCTAACTCATGGTGCTTTCTGTGAAATGCCATAAGTTAGACTGGGGAGCTGCACTTCTGTCTGCACCTACAGTCTCACAGGAGCAGAGCTGGAAGCTAGCATCTTGAGTCAGGGTCACAGAAAAAGAAAAGAAGGTCCAAAAGGTGCCTGAGAGTGGATAGGAGCCCGGGCTTCTCCCGCCCACTTCCCAAGAAGCCATGCCCAGGCTGGCTTCAGGGGCCAGTCTCAGAGACCAGACAAGGCTGCAGTTGTCTCAAATATACCCCTGGAGGGACTCTGTGACAGTATCTAAGAGCATGGTCTCCATCAAGTCTGGCTCTACTTCCTGAAGCTCTATTGTTGGAGAAAACTACTTTGTACCTTTCCTACCCAGTAAAAAACCTTATATCTCTCTCTCTCTCTCCAGAACAGTACTTTTCTTAGAAGGGTCACTTGCTAGATAGACATAGACAAAAATGTTTCTCTCGTCCTGTGAGACTTTGACATTGCAAAAATATTTCTTATCCTGAGCTGAGGTGAAAAAAATCAAAATCCCCGAAACAGGTTTGCAAGATCAAAGCATTTTTAAATAAAGCAATTTCTAAATTCTAAGTAATCATAAATTGAAAAATGGATTCTGTTCCATTTAAAAAAAAAAAAAAAAAAAAAGGTCAAGTTTAGATCAAAACTTTTTTCAATCTTTTTTTAAAGGGTACTTGTTGGAAACTGTTCCTTCCCTGTAGGCAGTTTTGTTTTCAACAAGGATTTTTTTTCAACAAAAATGTTTCATTGGAAATTCCCAAATACCTCTATCACTCACTGTTTGTCCTAGTTTTCCTTTTCTCCTGCTTGACGCAGACGCTAGTATGAGACTGAAGTATTTGTGGTGACATCCATTCAAAAGGCTCTGTTTAGGATGACTAGTTTGAACATCACTCTTTCCTCTAGAGAGGCAATGGCCCAAATTGAATGAGCAAACAAAAGTTGCCCACAAACATTTTACATTCAAAATCTTATATAAAGCTCTGCCAAAAACTACAGCTTCTTGAGTCGCTTATACCTGTTAATAAGCCAACAATTCACATCTATATAAAACTCTTTCTGCCAGTCCATTCATAGCATCTGATGAAACAGGTTGTTGTCTACAAAAGCTTATGCCTTTCTGAACCAGCTAGTCTCTGAGGTGCCAGTCAGCTCTGCCTTCTGCCTCAATAAAAAGAGGAAGCTGTTGATTTATATGGACATTATAAAAACCAAGACATTTACAAGACTCATTTGGCATTTGTTGAACAAGACCAAGGGTATACTTTGCCCCCTTTCAATTACCCATATTAAATAGCTGTTAAGCATTATTCATACAATGCCAGCACTCACAGAAAGTGAAAACTGGAGTCTTCTGCATATCCAGGGCAGCACTATTACAGCACTGCCAGCAGGGGAAGACTGACTGCTCTGCTCCACAGGCCTTTCTGAACAGGAACTTGTTGAGGAGGCAATTCTGTCTCTATGTCTGCTCAGTCTTAGGCTGCCCCAGCAAAAGGGCTAATTACAGCAGCCATTAAAACAAAACTGTGGATATCTGTTTTCTGGGAACCATACGTAAGGACTGAAGCTTTGTTGAAAACAGGCCACTAAAAAGCCAGCATATGCTGGTAAATTTTATTTGCCACCTCTCTCTCTGGATTTGGGTTTGAACCAGCAACTCTGAGGCAAAAATGAGGGCATTTAACAAATCTAACACTCTGACAGACCAGGTTCTTTGGGTAGAGGTGATCTTTTATTAGGCCAACTAAATAGTTGGAAAAATTGTTCTTTGCTAGCTTTCAGGTATGAACACTAGGCTTGTGCAAAGCAGCTAGTATTCACTTCGGATTCAGCTGATTCAGCAAACAGGGATTTGATTTGGCGATTCAAATCGCTGTCCTGAATTGATTTGGCCGAATCTGATTAGGAGATTCAGCCGCCACCAAATAAGTCAAATCTCCAGTTCGGCCCCATCCTCTGCCCACTCTCCCAGCCCCATCAATGGCTGCCCTGCCCAGCCCCAGCTCCTGGCTCTTTGAAAAAGAAAGCACCCGCTCACTGGCTGCTATCTGACGGGCATGAAATCCCCACTTCCCCCCACTGCATGGGGGGGTCTGGCACAAACCCCCAGAAGCCCTGATGGCTCCTGCAGCATCTGGTGAGTGTGGGGTTTTTTGTTTTTTTTTTTTTTAAGAGCCAG
>NW_017728943.1:105704650-105772992 GCF_001723895.1 Crocodylus porosus
GTGGGGGTCAGGGGACTTGTGGCAGAGCCCCCCACATGGCATGGGGTCATGGGGGGCAGTGGGGATTGCCCCCCCCCACTGGGTAGCACCCAGTGAGTCAGGGCTTTTTGTTAAAATGTTGGGAGCTGGGGCAGGTGGGACAGACATGGAGTGGGACTGGGGGAGCAGGCAGGGGATGGGTCCTGGCAGGGGTCCCCCCATGGTCCCCTCCCCCACCCTACTTACCAGCACAGACCTGGGTCCAGCTCCTTGTGGCAGTGAGTACAGACTGCCTGAATCTCCAAAGCTCTCTCAATCTTTTCTGAATCTATTCAGAGAGCTTCAAATTAATTTGAACCTTTCAATTGGTCTCTTGATTTGATTCGGATTCAGAGATTTGGCAGCCAGATCAGAACAAATCTCCTCCAAAATTGAAATCGGCACCTGAAGCTTCACACAGCTAAAAAGAGACCCTTTTCTAGGTACAGACACTCACTGTGTGAGTGTGTGAAGAAGGGCGTTTGTACCCAAAAGCTTGCCAAGAACAGTTTTCCCAACTATTTAGTTGGTCTAATAAAAGATATCAGATTTACCCAAGAACCTTGTCTGCCTGTGTCTTTAAACCAACATGGCTACAAATCAACAACCCTAAAACACTCAGACACACCCATTTTGTTTATAGACAATTCTAAAGGCAAAATCTCTGGAAGTCATCTCTCCAGTCTGTTGGGTTATTTTGGCAAAGCATAACCATATTGAAGCTTATGGCCTAACACATAACCATAAATCATGTGACAAAGACAGCGCTAAGGACTATGAAACAATTAAGCAAAGCCAGGCAAATGTCCGAATTGCCAAATCAATTCAGAGGATTTCAGTTCAATTCATAGAGATTAAAGGGTTCTGATTCAATTCAGATTCAGAGATTTGGCCACTGAATTGGGCTGAATCTCTGCCAAATCGAATCAGGGACTGAAGCTTTGCACAGCCCTAACAGACAGCTTGCGTACCTTTAATATGCAAAGCTTGTGCAGTCCATTGACTTCAGTAGATTTATTCTTAATTTGGGTCCCTGTGAAGGCAGCGTCAAACCTGTAGCCTTCAAAATGGACAATTTGAAGGGGTAATGGTAACCCCCACTCAGTTATACATTCAAAGACACAAAATGCTGACATTTTAGTCGCAGCCTATCTTAAAGGTTAGGACTTTTAATTAAAAAAAAAAAAAGGTACATTTCCTAGAGGAGAGCTGGTTGGGATTTTTTTTTTTTTTTTGGTGGCTAATGATATGGCTTTCATTTAAATGTCACTTCACAGACCCTGAAACTTTTTACAAGAATATAATGGCCTTGACAAAACTTTTGTTGGAATTGCTTCTTACATCCAGAGAGAAATCTTCATCAAAAATCAGACAGATATAGATATATATATATAGATATACACACACACACATATATATACACATACATACATACATACACACACAGTAGTAGGCAACCATCAATCCTGCTGGATCATTGTGTACATGTGGGAGGTCACCCGGCCCTTCAACACATACACCTAGGCAGGAGTATGGAGAAATGGAGGCTGCCCAGACCTGCCATCCCTCCTTTAAACCATTGAGACAGACCCCAAAAGCCATCCTGAGTCATGATAGTCTGTGCCCTCAGTAGCTGTAGTTAGATACATAGCCAAGAATCAAACCCAGGTTTTTCACATGACAAATAAGGATTCAACCACTAAACCACAACAGCAGGTCTAGAGACATACCCATCTAGAAGTATAACAAGGAACCCTTCTCCTAGGGGAACATCCTAATTGCCACCCCCTGCAATTACATTACTCTATACCCTTCAATATAGACAGTAGGAACCAATTATATAATTCACCTGAGAGGTAGATCAACTATGTTCAAAGTTCTAAATCTGCTAGATAGCAAGGGACTATTCTGGAATGGGGGCTTGAACCTGGGGCTCTCACATCCCTCTTTCTCTTTGCAGGGTAGGCTTCTTCCTGTAGAATTTAAAATGGCCCTGATTTAACTTCTAACATGGAACAGGAAAAGCTTTTGGAATGTTTTTAGGGTAGAAAATCTGTTTCCCACCTGGCTGTACCAAGGAGCTGGTAATTAGGAGGAAGAACACAGGAGAGGGTTTAGAGACAAAGCTTATCCAACCTCAGACCGAACAGCTTGTGAGGACCACCACACTGCAGTAGCTAACATGAATGCAACCTCAGGGTCACATACTTACAGAAGTTGCTGAATAAAGAACTGATCTTTTATGGCAAATAAGCAAATGAGCATTAGTCATTAATTATATCTTACAGGTGTTGTGGCAGCAAGATCTAGTGGGGGAAGGAAGATAACACAAACAAGCCTCTAGGTGAAGGGACAAGCAAGGAAGGGGATAGTAGGAAAGAAGTGTAGAGTTGTCCCCACTGCTTTCCTGATATCAACCTCAAGATTATCTTAGTGTCCTTTTCCCACTCCCATCATTGGACATAATGCTCCACTATGTTGCCCCTTGTTTAATTGTTAATCTCTTGAGCACCGAGCGTAAAGTGATGCAATTCTTGTGTAGCAGCTTAGTCACTGCTTGCCTTTTGCTGTGTCTTGTACAGCACCAAACACATTGTTGATGCTTAATAAATAAGTAATATGAATTAAAAATGAATACAATAAATCATTGCGTGTTAGAGCAGTGTGAAAAGTCTGGCAGGGTGCTTGTTGCTCAGTATGTTTTCTGGTAGTCTTCAGTAGCATAGCTACAAAAGACCATATTAATAAATACAGAAGACATTTTTTAAGGTATATGAGGATACATTGCTGCCTAAAAGAGTTATCATTCACTGAAGCTCTACAGTGACCTTCACTTTCTCAGTAAAGTTGGTAAGACATCAACCTCTACATCCACCTCTACATTTACATGTTAGGTAGGACCTCACAGAAACAAGTGAAGGAGCCTAACAAAAAAGTCTTCTGACCATGTCAGCTATTAATTCTGTTCAGGTTCAGTTGCTGAGCTGGATTATAACTCATGGTCGCACAAGTCTGTATTGTGCACTCCAGTTTTGGGGGTGGATGCTGACTTGGGACTGGGGGTGGGCAAGAAATGAGTTTTGTCACTACAACATTATTGCCTTTTTACTGACCTCACAGAAGCAGCCCTGCACTAACTCCATAGATTTGGGATCCATACAGGGACAGAGAAGGGGGCAGGCCAGTGTTGCTGGCTGGTCTCTATAGCCTGCTCTTCTTCTCAGTCCTATGGACCTTCTATAGGTAAAGTAAGTGAACACAGATGGGATCAGCATTTTCCTTCCACAGGCTGGCCTTGCCACCCTCACAGGGAGCACTCTAGGATCAAGAGATGCAATGACACCAATTCTAATGGAGCTGGTAGGATCCAGGACTGATGCTGTGTGACCAAATGTCTCCATAGACACCACAAGAACCTTTGAGTGTATGGCCTGTGGAGAACCCCCTGTTCAGTTTCATGGGGATGGATGTAGAACAAAACTCTACCCTGTCATCAAACAGAAATACTCCAGGGAAACTCAGAGTCCCGATTCTATCAGAGAGATCCAAAGTTTGGTAAAACTCTGTTTTTTTCCTGAAATCCCTCTGTCACAAATGCTGCAAATCAGGTTTTTAATTCAGTGGACAATGTTACTACTAACAAAGTAATTTATTCAACCCAAATGTATTTCAACCAACTTTCATAATTTGTTGCTGCCTGAGGAAAAGGGACGGCATATACTAGTGTCAGTTGTGTTACTCTTTCAGGCCAGTTGTGTCTGATACTTGAAATGGCTGCACATATTCCCTCCACCTGATTTCCAAGGTTCAGGGGAATTAAGAGCAACTGACTGGAGGGAATGTTGTTTTACTGCAATATAGAAAGTTACTAGTCTGTTATATAGAAGACTCAGACCTTGACTGCTTCAGCTTACCAAGCCACCTTTGCACGCATAGTTATATAAACCACTGACTAGTGATTTGGAGTTGTAATGCTGAGAAATCTTTAAGTAGAGCAGTGCTAGGAAGAAAGAGATATAAAGCAAATAGGTGGCTGAATGGGATACCTTTCAGGTGCATAAGAAAGACTCTGGACAAGCAACATTTCCTATCCTAGCAGAACCAAATTTATGTGTTAATTTTCTGATAGATGAAGTTAAATACCATGAAGTCTGTGACTTATAAGGTACTTCAGGTGAGATCTTAAAAATCATGGTCCTTGTTTTGTGTTATGTGGGTGCTGTTACTCACAGGGTACAGGGTGCTCATTGTTAGTATAAGGTTGTGCTTTGACTGCAAATGTCTTCCCACACGTCCAGCATGCTATGTATTTGGTGGGCTCTAAAGCCTGCATTTCAGAAATACTGTGTACTGGGAAGCCTTTAGTGATTCTTCAGGATGGAAGATGCTGTAGTTAACAGAAGTTTTCATAATAATTCTAGAATAAATGTATGGTTTGTATACTTCTTAGAAAAGGGATGGTTGCTTACTACGTATTTATATACTGCCTAGTTCTATAGGACCCTGACCTGCCCTAGGTCCCTAGATGCTACACAAGGAGTGTCAAAGATCCATGGAGCTCTATCATCCAAGCCACTGTACCACTCATGGGTCTTGGACTGAACCCACACACTGCAGACAGACACGCTGGACTCACCCCTGCAGCACCTACACCAGACCAACCCTGTAAGCTGCATCTAGCATGGGGCTGCTCTGTGAGCCCTATCTGCAGAGCCAGCCTTAGGGAAACTGGTTCCCTGGGCAAACTTGTATTTTGTCTCTTCCTCCCCACCCTCTCCCCAAGACCGTGGTGTTACTCCAGGCAGAAGCAGGTGGGCAGAGGTGCAGGGCACAGTCCAGTGGGGAGGTGGAGCAACATGGTGCACCAGACAGGCACATGGGCAGGTAGGCACCAGTGCTGCTGTGCTGGAGTAAGGTGGGCAGACTGGAGCAGGCATCACCCCACCTGCACGCGGCCAGCCCAGACCCTCCTGAGCAGCGGCTGGAGGTGAGGGTCAGGTTGGGCAGGGCACCGCTGCTCCTGCCTGGGGCAGGAATCAGCTGGGGCAGGGCAGAGCTGGGGAGAGTGGTGTTGTGAGTGCAAGCCGCTTGTGTGTGTGTGTGTGTGTGTGTGTGATCCACCTGACCATGGTACCCTGGGTGGTTGCCTACACTGTCCACTGCTAAGGCCAGCTATGCCCATCTGGCCTGCAGATCAGCCCCATGCTACTCATCCAGCCCTTTGAGCCTGCTAAGTTTGACACCCCTCTGTTACACAATAAAAATAATTAGCAAAGGAGGAAGGAAGTGACAGGTTTTACATCATTAGTGTTGCTTAACATGACATGTGCCCTATAACATGTAACCACACATGTACATGTGTGGCCTAGTTGATTAGCCTCTGAAGCCAAGCCATTGCCCTAAAGGATCAAACACCACATAAGCTCACTATGAAATGTCTCCCTTAAACCATGCAATAAAGCCTACCTCACCTGAGGTTCATTGGTGATACAAAACCCCTGGCTCTGCTACACACGCTGCCCACTGTCCATTGAAGTTTGCCACAGTAGGGCTAGTACCTCCTTCTGCATGAACAGGGAGTTTCTAGAACAGATGTCACAGGATCTGCCAGTCAGAGAAACAAGGCTGTTAGGTCTGAAACTCCTGAACCCAGTGCCTTATACCTTTATAGCTCAATTAACTTCTACTCTGGATTGACACTACAGCAGGTAGGTGAGAACTGTGCTTGGGGAGAGAGGTGAGCATAACAATTCTTCCTGGACCACTGAACAAATGTAATTTTTGAGAGTATGTTTTATGATCAGCAGATGTCAGAAGCAGTGTGGTGTGTGTGGGTGTGTCACCAAACCATCTTACTTGCCACTGGCCCTTGATATATTTTCTCAGTCAACAACATGACAAAACAAATTCTAGGTTTAAGTTATCAGACCTTTACATTTTCTCCTCTCTGCAGAACATTAAGCTGATCTCTTATTTTAGGCTTTAAAGCCTTCCAGCTGGGTCCTGGAAAGGGGAAAGGGCTAAAAGATTTGGCACAAGGAATTTCAGGTCTGTTCTCTTTCTTCTGTTTCTATGTCAATATTTCCTTGAAACGTGAAACAGCAGGATGCCAGCATTATGTTGGGTCAGGTTATTATTAGTGATGTTGCGTCACATATATTTCTGTTACACTCTGCAACAGGAATACTAAAGAAATGCTGCTTTTATTCATATGCCACAGAGATATTTTCCCCAAAATTAGCCATCCAAAATTGGGGTGTGTGTTTTAAGCAAGAAAGCTTATTCCAGATGTTCATGCTGGAATAGAGGCACAGAGATGCTGTAATGGCTACCAGAGGCTGTGCTGCCTGGGCCCACACAAGAGGACAGAGCCAATTATTTTGGCAGCAGCTGTGATGGTGTTAAAGGTTGAGCTTTGGAGCCAGAAGGAAATGGTGAGTGACACACACACTTGGGAGCATTCAGCCATAGTAAGCCCATGCTGTAGCAGGAAAGACTCTGGAAAAATCTTTTTTTCTTCATCTTGCCTTCTCAAAACAAGGTGCATTTTCTTTGAGGGGCAGGGGGTGATATGTGAGATAATAAGGTAACCCTGTCAAAGGCTGATGTTAGAGCAAGTTGCCAGTATTTGCACAGAGACAAGAAAGAAAGGAGAAAGGAGAAGAAATTCTAGCTGCCTGCAGGTGATCCACTTGAAAAATCTGATACAGCTCCTCTGTATTTGCAAGATCCCATTCCAATCCTGTATTGCTCACATAGGAGGACAAAAAGCATTCAAAAAGGAGATCATCAGTAACAGCTGTTCAAGTTGCTGACTGAATATTGCCAGGCTGCATCCAGTTTGCTGATAATTCTGTTCAGATGTTCCAAATCTGCCTCCCCACTTTTCAAAGGAAGCATTTTGACTGCATGCTGCACTGCACAGAGCTACTACTCATCATGTTCTATGTCTGCGCTGCATTAGAGATTGGTGGTGACAGACATTAAAGGGGGTATTAATAGCATTACTAATGCATGTTGGCTTTGTTGCTTTTGCTTCCCCCACTTACACAGCCATTCAATAGTTTGCGGTGACACAACCCAAAATGAAATCACATGGGAAAGAGAAAGTGCGGTTACAGCATTTCCTGAGTGTATATTGCACTGCATAATTTCATGCTGTATTGACATACATTATTTCCTCTTTATACATCAGGGAAAGACAATAGGCAATTGCTCACATATGGACACAAACCTTTTTTTCAGTGACTCATCTATTTTTTGAGTATTTGGGACTTGCAAACTGCATAGAACGAGAAAAGGTAATATTGTAGAGTGTTCCTGTGTTACACAGGAGTGCCACATCATTCATCTCGGAGCACAAATGCATCAAGTTTGATTCTAAGGAAGAGTGTATCATTTAAGGCAGGAGTGGCCAAACTGTAGCTTGGGTGCCACAAGTGGCACAGGAAGCCTCTGTGTGTGGCAAGTGGCTGGTTGGGGAGGGCACAGGCAGTACAGTGGCCAATAGGGCAGGGAGCAGAAAGCAGAGAATCAAAGAGCACAAGGCTGGAAGCAGAAAGCTGAGCAGCAGATTAGCAGGGAAAAGGATCAGAGTGGTCCTCAAGGAGGGTGTGGGGCTGATGTGTGGCATGCCAACCAAAAAGTTTGGCCCTACTGGTTTAAGGGGTACTTATAACCTCACTAGGTCAAATTCATCCCTGAAGTATCACCACATTCTAGTCAACAGAGTTATATCAAGGATGAACTTGGCCTGTTTCCCCTCTCCCTCATACCCACACTGTTACACTGTCATGGTACTCAGTAAGAGATTGTAGCTTTTTACTTTAATCAATCCTCCATAACAGGACTATCTAAGACAGCACGTTCTATCTATGTAGGAATAAAAGGCATAACCCAATGTTTTATAAGTAAAATTATCTTCAGATATCATTTGATCATAGCCTGCAGTGTTCAATGTCAACGTAATAAATAGAGGTTGTGTGTTCAGGAGACCTACAATTTTCTCAAAATTAGGCTGTGCCATATCCCAGTCTCTGTTAACGTGCTTAGGTTGTTAGTGCATCCTGATGTTTTGATCTACTATGCTACTTAATTTATATATCTGTACCAGGAAAGGAAAGTTATTCCCTCATTAAAGTGAAAGTCATCTGGTATTTCCATTGTTTTACAACAGCTGTGAGCTGGCACACATGGGATTTTAACAGCACTGGTCACAACTATCCCAAGGGGCAAAGTCCACATTCTTCCTTCTTCAAATATTAATGCTTTGGGTCTGATACCCAAAGTGCTTTAGCTGGTTCAACAGAAATATCCAAAAGGAAGGAGGGGGTAGCCAAAAGATGAAGAAATATTCTTTCCCAGAAAGTTTTCCTGAACATAGAATAAAGGCCAGAGAACTTTGATACAAGTAAACCCATCATTCAACTTTTCAGTAAAGATGGCTGGACACGGTAACATTTGGCACTGGCAAGGCCTCACCTATAGTTCTATAGCTAGTTTCAGGCACCTCATTTCTAGGCAGAATAGATATGGACAGAATAGAAAAGAGTGCAGCAGAAAGAAATAAAAATTATTAGTTATCTGTGAAATACAATTTATGATGAAAGGCTGGAAGAACAGGGATTATTTAGTTTGGAGAAAACATGACTGAGGGGGCATTTGATAACAGTCTTCAACAGTGTACTGTAAATTACTTTACAGTAACCCCACCCGAGGCAGGCATCTACACGTGTAGGGATGCAGGAGCAGATTTGTTGCTCCTGGCAGCAGTGTCATTCCACCCCCTCCAGCCCTGCACCAGCCCCCTGCACCAGCCAGGGGGGAGCTCTAGGCACCCCCTGGGTGCTAGCCTGGGGCCTGGCAGGGAGCACAGGGCCAGGAGACAGCTGTCTCTTGGTGGGGACTGGGAAATTGCTCCCTGCCTCCAAGATCTGCCTGCTGCCAGGGTGGACTCCAGTGGTAGAGCCTGGGTGGGTACAACGTCCCCCTGCCTGGCAGCAGGGAGCTCCTGGCCCTGACTTCCCAATCAGGGGCAGAGGGCTTGGAAAGAGCTGCAGGGGAGGGGCAGGTCCCAGCGCATTGCCCAGACCCTCCAGTGGGCAGCTAGCAGTTAGCCCCTAGTTAGGCAGGAACTCTCCCAGTCCCCGTTCTGTGATTGTGCAGTGGGAAGTGGGAGCTCCCTGCTGCCAGGGTTGGGGGACATTGTCCCCACACAGGCTTAGGTGGAAAAGCCTGCCCCAGCAGCAGGCAGCTCCCATGAGCAGGGAGCAATATCCTGCCCCCTGCTGCCTATTTGACCAGGAGCAAATTAACTTGTGATTACAGCAAATTACTGCACAGTAAGCATCTGCACATGTAGACAGTGACTCTTACTGCAAGTAATTTGCTCTAATCTCACGTAAATGTGCTCAGAATCTACAAGCAAATCTGTAAAGCACTAACTTCTGGCCATATTGGGGTCATGTGTTAATTGTTCTTTGCCCTCTGAGAGAAGTTGGGTCTGCCCTTGGATGTCGTTTCACATTTCCTGCCTGGCAGAGTTAAAAGGATCATGTATATGCTTCTTGGGTTAAAGGGAAAAATTCTGCATATTCTCCTCTACTTTTACTCATTTACTCTTAGAAGGTACACTGTAGCTGTGGTCTGGATGCTCTTCCACAATTATTTCCCACAGTAATATGAAAATACACCACTCCTGTCACAACAAAAAAATGAGCAACAAAGACAGTGATAAATAAGCCTTCTTGCTGGGCACAGTAGTAGCACTCAGCCCCTTCTTTCCTCATCCCCCAGAGGCATGGAAAACTAACCATGCCTTGCAGTGTGCCTGATGGATTAACAAATTGACACTATTTGAGGTGAGTGGGCAGAGGACTTTCCAAAGTAGAGGATAACATTTAATAAAATGATTGTTTTCCCAAAGAGAATATGCCCCCCAAAAAGCTAATTTATTTTGGGTCTATTACACCAAGATAAATCTGGACAAACTCCACTAGGTTACACTAATGGAAATGAGAGCAAAATTTGGTCACAGGACTTTGGAACCTAAAGCTTCAATTAGGATTGGGACCACATTGAACCATGCCTTGTTACTGGTGGGGTGAGTAGTATTGTAGCCTGTGAAGTTGAACTGAGGCACAGTCATTGCCTAGCACCTCTCATTTTGTAACCCTGTCCTCTGCTGCTCATAGCTTCTCCAAGGTCAAACTATTTGGGAATGAAATAGTTCATGCCAGTATCTGCTTAATATTGGGGTTTTGCTTGTTTCTTAATTTTAGCCAAAAAAACTTAAGCCATTTCTGAGAAATAAAAGCTTGTTGTTTTACACGTTAAAAATTCTACCAAACTTCTTTGAAAAAACTTTAGTGCTCCCTAAGTTTTGAAGCAGGAATTTGAAATCTGGTATGGATTTATCCTGGTTGTCAGGGGTATGCCATTTGCTTTCCGTGTGAAAAACCTGCTTAAATTAGTCAAGTAATGACTTGAGCCTTTGGAAAGGCTCATGATTTCCACGAGCCTTTGGAAAACTGAAGATAGCACATACTCAGTAGCAGACTTATGGTGAAGTCACACATTACACATATTAAGGGCACTTAAAATACAAGCATCTACAAATTAAAGTGTGTTAATTCATCCTGTGTGTTCTCTGGACATCTCAAAGTTATGTCGCATCAGGTGAGGGTTAACTCTGGGTTGTGCTACTTAGCTCGTATTGCAGTAACTTCAATATGCTTCACAGAGAGAAAATGAACAATTTCCAGCATCCAACATCCCAGCATTCCGCACGTGTTACATGGGAATAAAACTGCCTTGTGAAAATAATTTAATATGGTTTGTGAAGCAATTGGTATTATAGTGACAAATATTATGGAAAGAGGAATACTTCTGTTTTCACAGTCGAATTTGAATAGTGTGCAGCAAATAAGACATGGGCTCACACACTGCACAATAAGGAGAAAGTAAAGGATATAGCAGCTCATTGAGTGAGCTCCATCAGCTCAGAGTACTGGAAGAGACCCACTGGGTGAAAACAGTATGTGATCATGGAATTAAAGACTCTCTCACAAGGACTGCACAGAAGGCAAGTAAAATGAGGATGCACAGGTAACTTTCATTTGGGGATTTGCTAACTTTTATGTGCTTGATTTTGCTACCTTAATATTGTTTGTATAATGGAGTTTTGTGCTCATGGGTATGCAAAGATAGGTTTATGGTAAGTGAAAGTCCCTGTCTCCAAAAATTTACACTGTTTGTGAGGAGGGGCCAAATGTCACAGCTCAGGTCCATAGTTTCATAGTTTCTAGGGTAGGAAGGGACCTGAACAGATCTTCAAGTCCGACCCCCTTTTCAAGTAAATAAAATGAAATGTAGTACATTTGAAAAAATTACCATTTTAAAACCGTTTCATTTTCAGTTCTCTCCTCTTGCTAGGATTACGTCCTGCCTGACTCCTTGTGACTGATCAGAATGAAGAGGCAGGATAAACCTTTTGCAAGATTTTCAGAATAAAGTAGTTTGGATGCTTTCCAGATAAGAAACTGAACTTGTGAATGCTTATATAAATGGCAACCTCTTCTGATACCCATCAATTGCTATTAATCTTCTATCCCATTAGTAGGATTGCTGATGATGTTTGTTGAGCACGTAGCAGTGCTCTGTTTTGTTTATATCTAGCAGACCACTAGGGGATTAAATGGTTAATTGATTATTTTAAACATGCAGGTCATTCTAAATATTTACTTCCTCTAACTTTGTGGTGTTTAATGATCATTGTTACAAGGCCCAGCTTAACTTGGGAAAACGTAAAGATGAAACTCAGCTTTTTCTTTAAAAAAACAAAACAAAAAAACTAGATTAATAAATTGGTGACACCCCACTGACTTCCATGCAGCTACGCTAGTTTATGCCA
Source organism: Crocodylus porosus (assembly GCF_001723895.1). NCBI lineage: Eukaryota > Metazoa > Chordata > Crocodylia > Crocodylidae > Crocodylus > Crocodylus porosus. The sequence continues at coordinate 105,716,580 of NW_017728943.1, forward strand.
GCCCAGGGTCTTGCCCTCAGCTCCTATATCCTTTCTTTGCAGAGACAAGCTTGGAAGTGTAACCAATACCAGTGGATGCAAATTGATTCCTCACTTGTCCTTGAGGTTTTTTTTCTTTAAAAAGATCACAGGTCTCTCTAAGCCTCCAGGAAATCTGGACAAGTGGTGAGAGATGCAGCCTCTGAAGACAGAGGATAGATACCCTACATCTTCTCACCTCCAGTGAAAAGACAATAGGGAGACAACCCCTGAAGATGCTTGTGGAGTGAATCAGGCCATGGATTTCTTTTCCATCAAGACAAATGCAGGAAGGAAGAGTCTGCTGAAAGAAAGAGTTGTTGGTCTGAGAAGAGTGGAGTCTGGAACCTTGGCAAAAGCTCTTAGGCTTTTGGGTTGGAGGCTCCTGGGCTATCTCAAATTTAGTTTAAAATTCATCAGCATGTAACAAATCTCTAGCAGATGGAGCAAGGAAACTAGCAGTGCCACAGCCTGGACACTGAATCAGATCCTCTGACTCAAGGGAGTGCTGCTATCTCCATTTTGCAAATCAGGAACCAAGGCATGGAGAAAATCAGTTTCCCACAGAAGCTCTGGGGCAGAGCATGGGATTGAATGCCAGTCTTCTGAAAGCCTGAACTATTTGGTCATTATTCAACACGTATGCCACATGGATCATAGTCTTCCATAACCCCAAGATGGGAAAGAGACTGTTGGGGTAGGGAAGCCACCTACAAAACTTGTCTCTTTCTGTCCCATACAGAGGCCAGGCAGCATATTGGTGGAGAGGAAGACTACTGGTGGAACTAAGGATGAGAGGTGCTAACTTCTGGGAACCTTGGGCACATGTACAAGTGATGCTTAATGCCCATGGGACTAATTCTACTGGCTGGCAAAAACCATGCTAATACATTAATGCACATTAGACTTAGTCCAGTGAGCATTAAGTGTCACAAAAAAGCATTAGTTCGCACTAATACACAGTAGCACCAATTATGGTGCATTAAGTTTAGTACCTGTTACTACAGATACTAAACTTAATGTGCTATAATTATGGTGCAATAATGAGTGCAATAATGAATGTGTAGACGCATCCCTTGAGTCACATGTGGCAACCAGACTTTTAGTGGGAGAATGTTCTTGTTGCTAATGAGATAAATGGCATTATGTGAGCAGTTTTACTCAGAAATATGAATGAGCAGATCTAGGATTTTGAAAGTAGGGGTGCAGATGGTGTGGTGCATCATAAAACACCCGGTCTATAGCCATGTTGGTCTAAGGACATAGGCAGACAGGGTTCTTTGGGTGAATCTGATATCTTTTATTAGACCGACTTAAATACTTGGAAAACAATTATTAAACAAGCTTTTGGGTTCAAAAACCCATCATCAGGCTCAGGAAGTTTCAGCAGTTGGTGTGTGCTCTTACAGTTTCCATTTTAAACAGCAGAATGCACTATCTTCCATGTTACAGGGGTGTAGGTTGTAGCCATGTTGGTCTAAGGACATAAGCAGACAAGGTTCTTTGGATGAATCTGATCACATTTTTGTCCAGGTAAAATGAAACTAGGAGCTTTATTTATATACTAGGGACTTGTATTCTTCAGTCAAAGAACAACAAAGAAACAAATAGATTTACTGGAGTGTGCATTCATTTTCTATATCATGCATTATATATTAAAAAACACAACAAAAATCGTCAAAAGATGTTGTTTCTTTAGTCCTGTAGTCATTTGAATTAAATGGACTTCTTTTTTCAATTCATAAAACGAAATCAAACTTTCTTGAGCATCTTGACAGTGCATCCAGTGCTTCACTGAAAGTTATTTCCACACCTGAGTTAATGTTTCCATGCCTCCGTTAATGTTTTTAGCTAGAGTTAAAAGCCGTCCTCAGGCCTTCATTACCAGGAGCAGCCACCAGACAGCAGAACTGCAGCAGAAAGAATGGATTCATTAGTGGAACATCAAGACTATTAAAAAGGATAGAGGGTCGTTAACACCTGTGGAATGAAGAGTTGAGAAGAAATAAGGTAGATTATAATGAGCCATGAAGTCAAGTGACTCCATCACTGCTGCCACTGCCAGTTTTAAACTTTGACTGGATCAAGAATCAGAGGGGGATACAACTGTACCGCTGCACCTCTGCTAGATCCACCTGTGGAAGTATGAAAGCTGATACTGAATTTCTTTTCTTTGAACCTTAACCACACACACAAAGTATTGCAGTTCAGAATGTTGTCTTGTTAGTAGACAATGGTACAGACTTTGCCATGGTCCTAAGTGCAGCTACAGGTAAAATTCAGACTCCCATTGCATACACACACACACACACACACACACACACTTCTATTTCCTGTCAGCCCTGTTTTATTTTGTGAAGCAGTTGGGACTCACTCATTTATCTACTCATTTTCACCTCCTGCTGAATTTCCCTTGGACAACTTTTGTGCATCTACCCTTCACCACACTGAAGACTGCTAGCACCCAACTGAAGTAAGGTTACAGGACTACAGTAGGGAAGGTGACACTGAAAGAAGTAGGTGTATATGGCTATAAACTATTTGTGATCAGTCTTATGTAAAATGCATCTTCTTCTTTGGCCACCTCTTAAAAAATAGAAAGGGGCTGTACTTTTAAAAATGAGCACTGTTTTTACAGATTTCTTGCCTAATGCTCTAGTTAATTCTGAAGCTGGAACTGCCTAGGAAGAACCATGGCTCCACCTGGACACACAATGACCTACAATTATCTACTTGCTGGACTGAGACCCAAGTTTTCATCCTTAACAACTTGGCTTGTGCTACAATATATTGAATACACAAATTCAAACATGTCCAGGGACCAACATACAAGTAAGCTCTGTAGATAGGGACACTGGGAGAATCACTTTTGTGGGAGCTGTGGCATAGGATAGGAAGACAAGGGCCTCAGTAGGAGACTCCGTGCCTATATACTAGTGCCAGGACCATGGGGAACAAGCAGGAGGAGCTAGCCTTCCTACTTTCCAGCGGGCATTATGATCTAGTAGGAATTATGGAGACCTGGTGGGACTCCTCATATGACTGGAGTGTAGCTACAGAGGGCTACACCCTACGTAGAAGGGACCAGGTGGGGAAGAAAGGTGGAGTGGGTGTTCTCTATGTGAAAGAGCAGTACTCCTCCTTGGAGGCCAACATTGGCTCCAAAAAATGGACAGCATGAAACCCTTTGAATCAATTTGCTGGGAGGTGGGGGGTGAGGGGAGAGTGCAATGGGAGAGACCTAACTGTAGGTGTATACTACAGACCACCAAATGAGGGGAAAAAACTCAATCTGGAGTTCACCCAAGAGTTGACTGAGGCCACATGTGCAATTGACATGGTTGTCATGGGTGATTTTAATTATCCAGACGTCTCCTGGGAGGAACATTTGACCAAGTTGGATCAGTTGTGATCCTTTCTGACCTGTGTCGAGGTGCTCTTCCTGCTTCAGGGGGTGCATGGGCCAACCAGAGGTGATGCTCTGCTAGACTTGGTCCTGGCCAAAGGAGATGACCTGGTGACCAACTTAAATATAGAGGGAAGTCTGGGCAACAGCAACCATGAAACCATCATGTTCACTGTCTGACATAAGGCAGACATATTGGATAGCAGGATAGAAGTCTTGGACTTCAAAAATGCAAATTTCAACAAGCTTAGGTCATTAGTAGGGCAAGTGCTATGGGACTAGGGACCAAAGGTGAATGGTGTGCACAAAAATCAGTTGTTCCTTAAGGACACAAACCTTGAAGCACAAAGGAAATCCATTCCCATGTGGAGAAAAGGTAAACAGAAGGGTTGGGAAGCACTCTTAGCTAAACAGGGAAATCACGTTCCTCTTAAGAAAGAAAAGAGAGCTTAAAAGCAATGGAAGTTCATGGCAGGCCTCAAGGGGGACCATTCCATGAAGGCCCACATTTGCTGGGAACAGATAAGACAGGCTAAAGTGGCAACCAAACTTAGATTAGCAACAGGAATCAAGGACAAGAGGTCCTTCTTTAGGTACATAGGGAACAGAAGGAAAACAAATGGGAGTGTGGGGCCATTGCTCAGCAACTCAGGAGAGCTGGTTACTGGCACCCAGGAGAAAGTGAAACTCCTGAATGACTACTTCTCCTTGGTCTTTCACCAAACCAAGGGGAAAACCATGCCAGGTAGAGTAGAGGATCAGCACAGTAGGTATAATCACCGTCCTACTATTGGTGTATACAATTGGTGTATGCCCAATTAATAAAATTAGACGTTATACGAGTCAGTGGGACCAGATGATCTTCATCTGAGAGTGCTGAAGGAGCTGGCCAAAGTCATTGTGGAATCCCTGGCAAAACACTTCCACAACTTGTGGTGTTCTGGAGAAGTCCCTGAGGACTGGAAGAGTGCCAGTGCTGTGCCCATCCACAAGAAGAGCAGGAAGGAGGACCTGGATAACTGTAGACCAATCAGCCTAACATCCTTCCTAGGGAAAATCCTAGAAAAGTTCATCAAGGAGTCCATCTGCAATAAGCCTGCAGAACGTAAGATTCTGAATGACAGCCAGCATAGCTTCATCATGGGCAGGTCTTGCCTTACCAACCTCATCTCCTTCTATGACCAGGACACCACCTGGACACAAGACAGCAGGTTGACATTGTTTACCTCGACTTCCAAAAGGCCTTTGATCTAGTATCACAAGACATCCCCACAAGAAAATTGGAGTATTGTGGGCTTAACTCCAAGACAATCAGGTGGGTGAGAAACTGGCTGCAGGATCGAACCTATAGTCATAGTGAACGGATCTGTATCATCCTGGCGAGAAGTGGGCAGCAGTGTCCCACAGGGTTTGGTGCTCAGTTGAGTACTTCTTTATTAACCATTTGGATGTGGGGGTGAAGAGCTCACTGGCCAAGTTCGTGGACAATACCAAGCTATGGTGGTCACGCTTGAAGATAGACTACAGTTACAGGCTGACCCAGACAGACAATCAAGCTTGGGTGGAATGGAATCTGATGAAGTTCAACATCCAGAAATGTAAAGTGCTCCACCTTGGGACGAGCAATCCCCAACACACCTACAGTCTTGGCAGCACCAAACTAACTAGCACCATGAATGAAAGGAGCCTGGGGGTAATAATAGACCACAGTATGCATATGAGCCAGCAGTGTGATGCTGTAGCTAGTATGGCAAATAATACTCTGGCACGCATCTCCAGCAAAACCAAAGAGGTGATTCTTCTGCTTTACTCAGCACTGGTGAGACTGCAGCTGGAGTATTGCTTCCAGTTCTGGGTATCGCACTTTAATAGGGATGAGGTAAAGCTTGAGAGAGTCCAAAGAAGGGCCATCCATACGATCTGAGTCTTAAAAGGCAAGCCATATGAGGAAAGGCTGAGGGATCTGGGACTCTTCAGCCTGAGGAAAAGAAGGCTGAGAGGGGACCTGGTAGCAGCTCACTGATACACTAGGGGAGAATATCAAGGGCTCAGTGAGCAACTGTTTCACCAGGGCGCCTGAGGGGAAAACCAGGAGTAACGGCCACAAACTCCTGGAAGGTGGATTTAGGCTCAACATTAGGAAAAACGTTTTCACTATCAGGGGGTCCACACTGTAGAAAAAGCTCCCTCCAGAGGTAGTGCAATCACCTACCCTGGAAATCTTCAACAGGAGACTAGAAAGTCACCTTGCTGGGGTAACCTGACCCCCAGTTGTCTTTCCTGCTTGCGGCAGGAGGCTGGATGCGATGATCTTCTGAGATCCCTTCTGGCCTTACAATCTATGAATCGACACTTATTTGTGGCTTTTGTAGATTTCAGCTGAACATGGAAGCACCAGAGCAGGATAAGAGTATCTAATTTACATGAATGCTGTTTTAGAGACTCTGTGAGCCTTTTTCTAAACTAACTGTAAAACATCCAGGAAACTTACATTTTAAAAATGTGCATTGGTCTGCACAGTAACATATGTAATTCCTGAGGAACTAAGGCAGGGGTGTCAGACATGTGGCCTGCAGGCTGGATCCAGCCCAAAGAGCCCTATGATCCAGCCTATGGGTTTTAAGTTGACCCTGCAAGCCATGGGGAGCCAGTCTGGTGTGTGGGTTGGACCTGGCACTATGGGTGCTGCCCACCTCCTATTGGAGAGAGTGGGCTGGGGGGTGGGGGCGGAATCCAATGCACATCTGAAAGCAGGATCTGTATTGTAGGGGCTGATCCAGATTCTTTTAAACAACGTATGTGCTATTGAACCCTATCTTTATTCATACATACAGATTTAAAGGCAGTAAGTAAATCAGATTTCAGATATATAGAATAAATCTGATATATCAGTTCATTCTAGTCGTGTATGTTATAAAGTTGTTATCACAGTATAATTTCTAGAGGCAGAGACACATGACACATTGACTTCCGGGTATTCACCTTGGATTTTACTCCGAATTAAAATCACAGTGGAGTCCAGAGCAGATAGATACAGCCAGCCCTCTCAGAACAGCTGCCCACAGCTGGCAATATTACACTACCTTGCAAAAAGGATGGGGAAGCTGATAAAAACCTGTTTGTATTGAGCAAAGGGCTATCCTGGAATTAAATGGACTAGAACCATGGGTGGCCACCATTCACACTGGTGGAACCTACTCTTGTGTAGAGCTATGATAGGCTATTACAAAGTAACCTTACCCTGGAGTTAAAAGTGACTTACCTTGGTGTAAGATTGGATGATGTATGTCAGCTCCACTTTTCCCCCCAGAGTAAAGATGAATTACTCCAGAGTAAACATATCACCCTAAGATGATTTAGAGAAAGATGGAGAGAGACTCCAAGGCTGTGCCGGCAAAACATCTATGCTTGGAAATAAAGTCAAGGGGGAATTCTGCCAGATGTTCTTCAGTACTTTCTTAGAATTAACAGGATGTCACCTTAGTTACCCATTAAGACACTCTCCCATGTATTGAAAGGTGAGTTATCTTTCCCCTTAATTTCAGTTTCCCTGATTTGATCCCAGGCCTGAGGTCTCTGCATACTAACTTCAGGTGTAAATAGCTCAAGGACAGATTACAACTTTAAACCTTTCCAAGACTAAGAAGTTTCCTTGGAGATTCACTGCCAGCTCCTGGCAGCGATGCAAAGCAAGCTGTACCTACATGGCTTTTAAACTGACTTATTCTGCAGCACTGCCAGGTACAGAAATTAGTTACTAAGAATAGTGTTTTAATTACACACACATGCTATTTGTAACAATTATATGGTTCCCGAAGAGGCAATGATGAAGCTGTTGTTAACAGCTCCCAATAGCTTAGGACATGCTTCTTTGTACTAGAATAAATGTATGAAGTCATCAAGCCAATCAGGAGAATAGAAAACATTCTATAATAACAGCAATAATCTTACACCCTACACATCTTTTGTATCCTGTCATGTAATGAATCTCTGTTCTTATGAAAACATAGTTTCTGTAATACCTTTGGACCTAGCCAGATTTAGCAGATCAGGTACGTATCTGATTGAGGGTTCCAAGAACTAAAAGAAATTTGAATCTGGCTTGCACTTTTGACAACAAAGGTCAACAAAAATAAGAGTTTACAGAATCTGCTCTGAAATGTTTCAAATTGGGATGAGAAAATTATGTGTTCTAAAGAAAAGATGATTGCATTAACACTGAATCTTTGAGAAGCACCTGCTTATGTGAATTGTTGATCAAGAATGCTCCACCTGACTTGCAATCTAGGCCCTCCCTCCCCAGAGAGCCACTCCTATACCCACCAGACGTCCAGAATGAACTTAACCACTGAAGGTGCTCATACATGAGCAAATTAATTGAGTCTGCTGCATCAAAATTAATTGAGTCTGCTGCATTGTGGCAGTTACCGCTCTCTAGGCATGGATGGGGGGGGCAAATGCAAGTATTGGCACCTGGGTGCCGGAAACCCACCATATGCCACTGGTCCCTATACTTCAAAATGGCAGCAAAGGCACTTTATTTAAAGCTCATTCAATGAGCTTTAGATAAAGCACCCCCACCACAGTTTTGAAGTACAGGGACACTGATACACGAGATGCTCTGGGTGCTTTAATTAGAGCTGCTCCAAGAGGCTCAGGCTCTTGGGGCTGCTCTAATAAAAGTGCCCCCACTTCTCCTTCCCCCCCCAACCTCCCTTCAAGGAGCACATGTAGAAATGCCTTCAGTTACCAAGTCATCTGACGCCCAGTACATATTTCCATGTCATCTGTATTTTTAATTCACTATACATCAAACATTGGTTAGACTGATTAAAAAATATGACTGAAGACAAATATATGGAGGAGCCATGATATAAAAATTTTTAAAAAATCACAAGAGAGTCAGAGAAAGACTGTTGGTGTGGTTTCTCTGGAAAAGAGGGGTGAAAAGGGGGAAGGAAAGCTGCAGAGCAGTGCAGGGGGATTTACCTTCGGGAGATCAAACCAGCAAAGATGTAAATCCAAGACCTGCAAAAATCCTTATTTATTGACTTGCTGCCATGATACTTACTCTGACTGAAATTTTAAATACATTCATATTACAGTCTGAGAGATTTTCCTTAATAGCTAATATGTTTGCAAGAGTCTGAAAAGTCTGACACACATTTTTTGCCCAAAAGTGATTTGAAAGCTCTGATGTTCTCTAAGCCTTTTCCATTGCCCCTTGAAAAGCCAGCTATGCATCCTGGCAGCAATTAAATGAGCACAAAACTAAAAAAAAAAAAAAAAAATCAATTGAAGAACTAAATTGAAATCGTAGCACAGCTTCATCTAGTATAAGGAACAGATGAATAGACTAGCCAGGATCCGCTACCATAGTCAAAAAAAAAGAAAGATAGCTGGATGTTTTTGCCAACTATTTATGTGAAAGATTTTTAGAGTCTGATTGTTGCAATGAAAGAAGGAACAGCATCTCCCAGATGCTTGCAGCAGCCATGACAGTCAGCTGCTTGTATGGACAGATAGCTTGCCAAGTATTTCAACATCCTCTGCCACCCCTTGTGCCTGCCAGAAATACTTGTTTGTCAGTTGTGGATAAAATGAATGAAGTGTATGAGAGAGGAATGGAACAAAGTGGTACAAGGAGCCCAGCAGGGCTGGAAGATGTCAAAGCAAAACAACACAACTGGAGTGAACTCCTGGTTGTATTGAAGTCAGTGGCAAAATGCCTATTGCCTTCTCCAGGAACAGGAATTTGCCCCTGCAGATGAGTTCTCTGGAATAGGAGGGGAAATGCTTCTATGTGCAGCTGAGTTTGAATGTTTGAAGCCACCAGAGAATTTGATCTGGGTGTATTTTATCTGCACTTGATTCAGAGAAACAGAATGAACAGTATAATGTATTTTACCATTTTAATTACACTGTCAAGGTATTTACTATTGCTGCTTTTAATATTTTTATGTACATATAATGTTCTTTAATACTATTTGGGAATCCAAGAATAATTTTATTTCTTTCCCAAAATTTTGAATCTCCTATGTAGTCTTATTGCTGCAGGATTGCACATCTGGGATTTCACTGACTAATTTTAGTTTTAATCATATCTGAAATTGGTAAATGCTAAAATCATGCTTCTGGTTTAGAGCCAGATCCAGGATCCTGTGTGCAGACTGAATGAATAAGCTTGATAGGGAGACTTGAGAGCAAGAACCGTCTCCCTAGGATAGGGCACTAAATAGTTGTGCAGCAGGTGCTGAAAGAGTAATGCTCTCCATCTGCACTAGTTAAATGAAGATAGACTAGGAGTAGAAAGGTGTCATGGTTAGGAGGCTCCCTGTATCTCTTCCCCTTTCTGGTTCCCAAAAAGTGTTTTGCTTCTTACCTGCAATACAGTAAACTCTTGTGTTTCTTCCACCCTTAGAGCAGGGCTCAGGTCCACTGACTCATGAGTCATATATGCTGTACTAATAACTTATCAGATTGCAGATCCAACTAGATCTGGATGCTCCCTCCAGAAGCATGAGCTAGAGCCATTATAGCTCCCCACAAAGAAATTTCTCTTAACAGCCCTTAAATATAACCTATTGAGTGACTATCAGAAAGGACCTCCACCTCCTCACCCTTGAGTCATCAACCAAGACAGATTAAATGAATATTAGACAGCATCCCCACCTGTGTCACAAAAGATGATCTTCCTTCAGATTTAAAGAGCAGGAAAGAGAGTGTTTATATACCAGTGGAAAAAATAGAGCGCAGATGAACAGCCAGTTAAATGCTGCCCTTGGTGACACTTGGGAAAGATCATTAACTTCTGAGAAACTGCACCTGTGTAACAGAGTAGAAGTTGGCTCCCTCACTGCAAACACTGACAGCTGAACAGCATTTATCCTACAGTTCAGGTTCCACATTGGTTTCTTCAATTCTGCTTAGTAGTGTTTAACCATAGCAATGAAACTGGACTAACTTGTCCTTTTCCTGTGTCAATGTAGAATCATTTCCTACAGTGCGATTTGCAGCACCACAGTTAGTCTAGTTCTGAAAGGTCTCATATAATTGGTTTTTACTTCTTTCTTTCAACAGGACTTGAAAGTCCTGTTTATATGATTTAGGAAATCACATATGTCATTTATGTGATTAAGGTCATACTTTTTTTCCTTTCCTTAATCCCTACACATCAGGTAGTAACAGTGGGCAAATCTACACGAGATGCCAACTGTGCAGTGGCCTAATAACACTGCACAGTGGCATTTTGGGCAAAAACTGTGTTAATCTGGACAAAGAAACTGGATAAAAATGTACGTTACTGTGCAGTAAGTGTCACTAAAAACCTGTGTGCTGATGCTACAGCATAGTACTGAGTTTCTGTACATTGATTTAGTACTTGGTTAACCAAGTACTAAACTTAATGAACAATAACTATGGCACATTAATGAACATGTAGATGCATCCAGTGAAACCTTATTAGCAGCACAATTTATCAACTGGTGGAATAATCTTCCAAGAGGAAGAGCATGAGCCTATTATGTTAGACCTTTAAGATTAGACTCTTCTAGTTTTAGAAAGAAAATAATGTAGGGATAATTTGCCATTTTGCACATCATTGATTTTCAATAGAATTTAAGTTCATAAATCCCTTTGGGGATTTTGAAAATACTACCCATTATTTGTAGCAACTCCATATTGCTATGCTAAACAATTCCTCTCCCATCTTTGCACTCAACTTTCCTTTCACATACAGCAACAATCATCAGGGGTCAGTCCATTGAAATCAACAATATCTTGTCAGTATGAAGCAAAATCTGACCTTTAAATGTCTTTAGTCTTATGTGCCACACCCAGATTCTTAATAACTGATTAGCCCAGCCTTACTGGGAACTAAATTCTGCTATCAATTACACAAATACAGTTCCCAGTTATTTCAGCAGAAAGCAGAATTTGGCCCATTTAGGGTGTGCCTACATAGCAGAATACTATGCCATTTATAAAGATACCTATGCTAGTACTGAAAATTCTAGCCCAGGTACCAGAAACAGTATCATCATGAGAGTGTGGTACTTCTCTTGAACTGATTAGACTTGCTACAAAGCAGGATCTATTAGTGAGGGCTGATTGCTATGTTAACATAGCTATACTGCTTCTGGTAACTGAGGCCATGTAGAAGTGTTACATTTCTAATGGAAGAATTGCCATTTTACCAGTAGAAACTAGGAGTGTACATCCACTGATTCAATTTCTCCCAGAGGAAACATGGCCCCTCTGGGAGAAAGAATTTCCAGGTTGACTCCTGCAAAATCTCTCCTGAGAGAGTTTCCCTCTCAAGAGTGAACTGCTCCACTCCCTTCCCAGTTTAGTCCCGAAGGGTTGTGAAGTAGCAAACAATGCTCTCTGTCTGTTCCCCAGACTGAGAACTGCTTGATTTGGGGAACAAATGGAGACTTTCTTCTACTGCTTCCTCTACTCTGCTCCTGGAGAAAAAGGGTTCCTGGTCTCAAGGAAGGTGTAGAGAAGTCTTTCTCCACTGCTCCGTTCCCCCCCAGGACCAGGAAGAGGAGAGGCACGGTTCCCCATGCCTTCCCCAGACCAGGGTAATCCTGGTTTGGAAAGAATGTGCTGCTCCCTCTCCCAGAAAAATGGGAAAGTGGGAATGCTGTTCATATCCTAAGCTAATTTGGGTCTCACTTCCTAACAATGCAGCAAGCTGTATTGACATGCCTTAAATTCCAGTGAGGTCAAGAGAGGGCCTGACATTCACAGATGGTAAGTGACAACCTCCACCTTTGAACCTTTGACAGGATCAATATTTCTGATTTAAGAAATTCCTCTTGTTTAGTAAACCCAAAAAAGATTGGTTTGAAGAAGTTGTAATCAACTGCAAATGGTAAGGCTATAATGGCAATTTAATTTCATATTTAATTTTCCTGCACTCACTATAATAATGCTAATCTATAGTATGACATATATGACATAAGGTCAAATTTAACAATATCTGTAGTACTTTTCTGAGAGAAAAGCTGAATTAAGTTTATAGGCACAATTGCTCAACTTTAAAACACCTACAGCCTTTCTATTTAAAATTCTTACTATATTGGATATTTTATCTCTGTGCCCTCCAGATTTTAAGTACTAATTCTGCATGTAAAAAGGCCAAATCCCTTAAACAGGATATTTTGAATCTTGGCTGCATATGTTCAAGTCCAATGACCGCGATTTACAAATGTAGTATTGCTCAAATTAGATGGCATATAAATCTGCTATTCAGTACCTGAGGCTTTCCAGAAGCTGTAAAAATCTTATTGCTTCCATAAAATGTATCCTAAGGGAAGGGCTGTAAAGCCTGATGTGATAAAATGCATATATCTTAATATATGTACTCATTAGGCTGTTGAGAAACACCCAGGATCAATCACCAGTGTGGACATGTTTACTGGCTGTCTGAAATATCAACTTGGACTGGCTAGTGATTTTACAAGTGAGAGAGAACTGGGGAAGGGACTGTGAAGTCAAGTGGACATTAGGAAGCTTCATTGAACATCTAATTTACTGATCAACATGGTTGGGTGAAGCCTGAGCAGAAATAGAGACAGAGAGAGAGAGGGAGAATGATTCCTGGAAGAAATAATTATTGGATAACTTGGAGTTACACTGATTGTGTATGGGAGCCCGACAGCTAGAAAGAAGTTTCTATTTTGAAACTTATGTTGCTGGTTTGTTATATTGTTTATACATGTCTTCAAAAATGTAGTGTTTTCAGGGTTTTGTAACTATGTTGGGGAAAAGAAGACCCTCCATGTTCTTTAATCAGTTTCTAGGATCCAGTCAAACTTTGAAAGGGTTTCTCCACCTATGGTTTTTGGTCTACCCTAGAAGGACAAATGGTGAAACATGAGGCAGGATGGGATTGTCTGAGGAACTGCATCCATGACTGAAAACTGAAGTCTTAGAAATTTCATCAGACATCCTTTTCTCAAAGAATGCTATCCCAGGTTCAGGGGCTTGAAGTCATCTGGTGAAGCACTCAAAATTATTCAGTAACTAAACTAAATTCAAAAGCCAAAAGTTTTGCAATTCACCCATTATTATTTGATGCCATCTGTCACAGGATGGGGTCCTTAAGGATGGCTGTGTTCTCCTAATGAACCTTGACCATGCCAATTTGGGGTCAATGGGCACACTCAGTTCTAGCCCGCCACATCTTTGTTGAAAAATATGCCTCTACACTCATGAGAAGGGAGTTGCCTAGCCTGTAGGTATGCTGCTGGTTCTTCTTCCCCAGGTGCATCCCCTTGCACTTGTCAGTGTTGGAACCCACCGTTCTCATCTGCCCACCCCTGTAACCTGTCTAGGTCCGATTGCAGCCTATTCCTCCTTTCTAGCGTGCACACATCCCCCCACATCTTAGTGTCGTCAGCAAATTTGAACAGGGCGCTTTTTACCCCCTCGTCCAAATCGCTGATGAAGATGTTGAACAGTGCGGGCCCGAGGACCGAGCCCTGGGGGACCCCACTGCCCGCATCCCTCCAGGTCAAAAATGACCCGTCCACTACCACTCTCTGGGTTCGGCCCTCCAGCCAGTTGGCGACCCATTTGACTGTGTAAGTGTCAACACCACAGTCCCCTAGTTTTTTAATGAGAATGGGGTGAGAGACAGTGTCAAAGGCCTTCCTTGTAGATGCCAAAATGAACAGGGGCTGACAGTGTGGGGATGCAGTCAGGAAGGCCAACCGTACCCTGTCATGCATCCACAGATGCTTCTCAAGCAGGTCCAAGGTGATGATACTCCCACTCTATGCAACAGTGGTCAGGCCACAGTTGGAGTACTGCGTCCAGTTCTCGGCGCTGCACTTCAAGAGGGATGTGGAAAGCATGGAGAGGGTCCAGAGGAGGGCCGCTCGCATGGTCAGGGGACAGCAGGGCAGGCCCTACAAGGAGAGACTACGGGACCTGAGCCTGTTCAGCCTCCACAAGAGAAGGCTGAGGGGGGATCTAGTAGCCTGGTAGAAACTAGTCAGAGGGGACCAGCAGGCATTGGGGGAGTCCCTGTTCCCCTGAGCACTACCAGGAGTGACTAGAAATAACGGTCACAAGCTGGCAGAGGGTAAATTCAGACTAGATATCAGGAGGCGCTACTTCACTGCCAGGGTGGCTAGAATCTTAAACTACCTTCCAAGTGAAGTGGTACTGGCTCCTACCCTGGGGGTCTTTAAGAGGAGGTTAGATGTACACCTTGCTGCGGTCGTTTGACCCCAGTTCTCTTTCCTGCTATGGCAGGGGGTTCGGACTTGATGATCTGCTCAGGTCCCTTCCGACATACCAACTATGAAACTATGATATAGCCTCACCCAAACCACTGGTGTTATAAAACTATAAACAAAACATAAGCCCCTGGGCTATAACTTAACATAGGCTACCAAAGGTGTGCTCTGCCCTTTTACCATTACCTGGAGCAGGGGTTAGTCAGGCCTCTTGCCCTTCTCATTCAAAGAGAGCTCCTTTCCCCTTAGCCACCAGCAAGGAACTGTCTCCCTTAGTCTCAGCCTGGGGTTTACATGGGCCCAGGGCCCTGCCCCTTCCTGCCAGCTGACCAGGTTGTAGATGCAGACTAATTTCCTCCTTAGCTGGTTGCCATGGCAACCTGCACGTGGGCTCCTGCCTGGCTTTTTGGGCTCTCCTCAGGCAGTTCCTGCTCTTCTAGGAGCAGGGCATCTTAGTGCCCTGCGACACCATCTATGTCAGGGTTGTTAGCTTGTATGCCTGCTCCCATACCTGGCTGCATATCAACAGAGATGGTCTCAAGAATATACGAACAGGCACAGTGCCTACTTCTGTGAGGCATCCTATTATCAGCCAAGGGCCAGTGGAAAGGAAAAAGTGTAAGTGGATTGAACAAAGCTCTTATGCGGCTGCCCTTCGCCCTTTCTTTGCATCCTACAATATATCAATGGATGTATCTTATCAACACAAATTGAGATAGGGACTATTATTCCCATTTTACAGGCAGGGAGTAAAGGCAAAGAACGATCAAGTGACCAGCCAGAAACCAAGCAGGAAAACTGTGGCAGACCCAGCCATGGAGTGGAGGCTTCATAGTTCCCACTCCAACATTTACACCACTAGGCCAGTCTTTCTCCTACCCTAAGCAAAGATGACACAGAGTTAAAGATTTTCATTCAAAATCAGGACCCAATTGTTGGCTGGGGGTGCAGTGTACATTTATATCCAGAAGCAGAGTTTTGATTTCAGTCCTTTGTAAAAGCAGAAGTATTTTTTGCTTTGTTTTGTTTTTAAACCAGAGGGAGATAGAAGCGACGGGAGCCTTGAGGGGTGGAGATATGCAATAAAAAGCCTAGTATTTCCATCTCTCTACTCCCTCAAACACATCCCTTCCAAGTTATTGTCATATTTTTATAAAAGTGTGAAAGCAAAGCAGAGGAGAAGGGAGAAAACAAACTGGACAGGAGCTGATGTTGTTTTCAGAACCATGTGGAGATTTCCATCAATCCTTTGCAAGACACCCAAATAACCTGATTTGGGAAAAACATTTCTAATTTACCACTGCATTCTGGGAAAAAAATCATTTTTATTTCTCAGCTGTGGTGGCAGTAGGGAGGATTGATTGTCATACTGTATCTTTGCTTCTTCAAGCAACAGAACAAAATGGAAATTTGCTGCTGATTTCCTTTCTTTCCCCTCCTGCCTCCTTTTTTTCCTTTTCTTTATAAAACAAAAGCAGGAGGTGGAACTGAATTAGCCACTTGAGTTTTTTTGGCAGAGAGAGACTTAATGACTTGATAAACTGAAACAAGGACCTCACACAGCCTCAGTTTTATGGGGAATGTTCATCTACTATAGTCAAGTACTGGCTGTTTGTCTAGTGTGATGAGAGATGAGAGACATCAGGTATTTCTCATTGTGTACCGGGTGTGTCAGGACCATAGGGAGCAGCACTACAAAGAGGGAGGCCTTTGGAAATGGGATGAATTTTAAATTTCTTGGACTTGTTTCCATTCTGTTAGATCACAGCCTTTTCTAATCAATTTTCTATTGAACTGAGCCAGTTTTATTTCCATCAGAGACATTTATTAAGATGTTTGAATACTAAGCAGAAAAACAGAGAACATGTCTTCTTTTCTAAAACCTACACAGATATTTGTTGTGAGAGCTGCAATATTAAGTTGTGGCCAGTAGCATAATGATAGGTGGGTGAGGTGGGCACAAGGCCCAGATGCTGCCAAGGAGCAGGGGAAGACACTGGGATGGAGTTGAGATGAGGGTCCCTCACCCCCCCATCCTCCATCTCCCCTCTCTCCCTTACCCCCACATCTGGCATCCTCCCTTCTGTTGCTCTAGCTCCAGCTGTGACAGAGCAACAGTGGAGTACATGTGGTAGAAGCAGCAGCTGGATATTTACTGCTGTGGAGGGAGATGTAACCTCCTTTTTTGCCACAGAAACTAGTGGTTTTTTGTCAGCTTGACACATGGGTCAGTAACAAAAAACAGAAGGTGACGTGTTATTCCTCCCCAGCAATGAGCATTCAAATGCTGACCCTATGCCATGAACCACCAGCACCCAGGGTGGCACAGAGCTGGCCAGTTACACCTGTGGTTGTAGCTATACATAGTCAATGTTTCGGAAGTTTCTTGGTCTCTCTCTAATCCAAAAATGCCCTTCAGGAGAGCCCTTTGCTGTAGATTTTGTGCTGTACTTTATTTTATGGTCCTATGCTCATGTTATAGATCATACACTCAAACAAAATCAGAGCAGAGATGTTTGGAAAGGGAGATGAGGATGGGGGAAGCAGATTACTGTTGGGTTGGGAAAGCTTTGACTTGCATCTCATTAGTTCTTTACCTGCAAAGGAAAGGAAAGTAAGATTAGCCTGGAGAACTAATATGCATGGGGCAACTCCTTCCCACAGGCTGGGTGTCTTGACAAAAGGGGAAGACTCATCTGTGAGGAACTCAAATTTCCTCTCGAAGGTTTTCACTCTCTCCTTCTCATCTATAGTATTGGAATGAGTCTTCCTAAACTCAAAGCATCCTTAAAGAGCTACAGCAGGCTATGGCCATCTACATCTCCATCTTGGCTCTTTGCAGTTCCACATCTTGATCTGGCCATTATCAGATCCCTTCAGCCACGGCTTCTGTCCTCATCTTACAGTGGGATTACCACCAAGAGGAAGCTAGCTGGGGACTGTGACAAAGTATATATCCACCTAAACCAGGGCTGCCAAGACTAACTAGTTTATTTCTAGCCATTCTTCTGAACAGATTCTGACACCGGGACATGCTGTCAAGGTGGTCAGCTTCACACAGGTGGCTGACCCCTCTCTTCTATTCCTTTGCAGGTGGGGAGATAGCTGCCCCCTCATTTCTCACTGCTGCTCTTGTCCTTCTTGTTCCAGATAGCTGCTCTTATTGTATTTACCCATAATATGTCTATTAAGGACACAGTTGCTGTGAAACATTAAAAAGGTAAGTACTCTTTGGTTCAGAGAATTTGTGGGGCCTCCCCCTCTCTTTTTGATGTATTAAATCTCTATAAAGGCATGCATCTCAATTCTGTATATATCCCAGTGTCATTGCAAACGAATGCTTTTTAGGTTACTTTTTTTTTTTTTCTCAACTTTGCAATGCCAGAGAGCAGTCAGCTGAACAGATGAAGCTTTTGTATAAATAAATGGCTGGGTTGTTTTTTAAACCACTTGTTTTTTAGCAATTACAGTTCAGAAACCCAGTAAATAGCTTCTAAAACATCGTCCATAGAAAACAGAAAATGCTGAGTGTTTCTAGCGAGGGAATGATACTCTGAAACACTTGAGAGATGTGCCCTGTGGGGTAGCAGCAAGCAGTAGTTTGCTTTTAAAGCAATCTTGTTTTCAAAGTCATTTCATTCTGGCAAAGCTTTTCATGGAGATACATGTGTCTCCATGAAACTTTCTACCCAAAGGTACTTTAATTGGGTGAGTATAAGCTAGAGATTTAGAGTACTTGTGTCGGCTCATGGGAGAATGTGACACGAGTCCCCCTCTCCCACATCTCTACTTGTTCTTGTATGGGATAAAAAGAAAAAGAAACCCTCTTCTCTGAACCAGGTAGACCAAGGACTTTAAGTAAGATATCAATCAGGTCTTCCCATCTCAGGCAACCCAGCTACATAGAGTGATATACAAACACACTCATTCCTGTGCAGAAGAAAACCAACTTTGAAAACCTTTAAAGCTGCTCAAATCTGAACTGGTAGTCTCTAGTCAACATTCCTGATTTGCCTTCTCCATGCTGTCTATCCTCCCACATACAAACCTCATATGGGCTGCGTACCCACTCCCAGATATGTCTTGGTGTTGGAATTATGCCGGAGAATACACCAACACCAAAAAGGAATTTGTGCATTTTTCTTCTGTGACCATTCCTCTGTTCCCCAACACCCTAGCAAAAGCACTAAAGAAACGGTCCTCATGTCCTTCCTCCATGGGCAACTGTGGGTTGGTTCAAAATTAAGCGATTATGCTACTATGAATGATTACAGCATCTTTGCAATCCAGACAAGGGCAGGAAAAGGAAAAGGCAGCAGCTGTATGTGAATAAAAAAATGCACAGTGACCTTTTGAATGCCTAGAGTTATCTGTCAAACAGCACCTGCATTTCATGGCAGTCCCTGCTTGTTCTCAGCCACCATTTGGGAAAGGGCAGGGATGAAATTCTCTTCCCAATCATTCTACTCCTCCCGTCCCCATATTGTATAGTATAATAGGTAGTCTTTTTGTTGTTGCTGTTATTATATTGAAGTTGGTCAGTTTAGGGCTATTCCAATCAAAAGGGGCCTAAGCAAAATTCCCAAGTCTCTATGTAAATAGTAGACTCAGCTAGAAAACTTACAATTCCAGAATCCTTGTTTTAACTAACAAATGTGTGTCTGTAGTATATGCTGGAAACCATTTCTCCAATGCTTTGCACTTTGTGTAGTCACTTACATGTGAATTAAAATAAAATATGCTATTACCATTCTTATCTGGTAGCATGTTGCACCCACTTTTCACTGCTGGAAGTGACAACACAAGCTGTAGGGTACAGTCACAGGCCTTGCTGTTTCTAGTCCACAGTGTTTTGATTTCAGTTTGCATTGCATATAAAAGGCTATACTAAGTGCAAGAAACAGGTATATAAGGTGATGCTTATCCTTTTTATGTTTCATCAGGACGTCATTGAGCACAGATGGTTATTGAGAGCTTTGGAGACCTGTCATTGCACTTTAGGCAGGCACACCTACAGGAGTCTACCAAAGTCCCAATGGGAGGATCTTGGCTATACAGTTTATGGTGATGGTGGATTGCTCTCAGGTTTTCCCTGTAGCTTGCTCCTTCGGCCTTTTGGCTGGGGGCATAAGTAACTGGTAGGGGGTGCGTGGAGGAGCATGTGCCCCCCCGAAGGGGCCGGTGGCCCCCCCCCCGACAGCTGACACTGATAGGGCTGCTGCCATTGATGGCTTCTGAGGGTGCGCCTTCAGATTCAGGAGGCATCAGTCACTCATGGCTAGGGGCAAGTGAGACTAGGGGGCATATGAAATCTAAGGCTTTGGGGCTTGCACATATGATGCCTGCCATGGATTTGGGAGTATCTGAAGCCCTAGGCAGAAGAATCTGGGAGGTAGGATACTGTGATGACCAGAACCAGAGAAATTAATAAGCAATAAATATGTGCTTCTTGGAGGCATTTGGAATTTGTGTCTACTATAAAGCTTGTAAGTTTGTAACCCGCAAATGTAACTTGTAACTGGTCATGAAACTGACCAGCCCTCAAAGACAAAGCTATAGCTATAAGATTATCTGATCTAATGGCTTTTAGCTCAGAGTTTAGCCTTGATGATGATAAAAACTGATTCAACCGCCTGGGCTACCCAGCATATTCCAGGGAAGCACATCTCAAAACTGCATAATCAGAAAGATCTAAAGGGGTTGGATTTAGGCAGAGTAATGTTAATTTCAAACCTGAAGATGCTGCATTGTAATTTTCTTATTGGATAAACCCAAGTTTGGGTAGTAACTTTTTATAATAATTTTTAACACCTTTTAATCTCATAGGGTAACAGCTATAAGGCAAGATTATGAGTGGCTGTAAAGCCAACAGATTAGCATAAGACTAGGTATAAAAAGCACATGCATCAGGTGACCAGCAGGAAGGCGGGAACAGGATGGTAATTACTTTTCCAAGCCCGGACCTGGACTCCTGGTGTGAATGAGGATCGGATCCTGATCAAGGGACCTTTCCCAGTAATCCCTCCAACAGCGTTGATCAGGGACACCTAACTTCGCTGGAATCACCTGGCATTGAGGGACTATCGATAAGTTGTGATCTATTTGTTGTTTTAAACAGCCCAGTAGCTGATACCCTCGCAGTGCCCACCTGGCCTGCAAGAGATTGATCTATCTGTTGTTTTTATTTGTTGTTATTATTTACTATTAGCTCTTTAATACTGCATTTTCTGCTTATGGCATCTATCTTTCTGCTAACTGGTGTGTGTGTGTAAGCTACAATAAATTTGCCATTGCTTCACTCTCAAACTCTGCCTCTTCGATCCCAAACCAAACAGCCCAGTGGCTGATACCTTCAGTGTCCAGCTGGCCTGTCACAGAATATTTACTGGTGGTCACACCACACAGACTTGAATGACTGAGCTCTGCTTAGTCAATAGAATTCAGAACTGATTTGGCCTGAGACAGAAAGTAAAATTTAAAAAAAAACAAAAACAACTCAGAGCTTTCTCCTATCAACATACAATTCTGGTTATTTCTGTCAGATCAATATATGATCACTCAGATTTATGATCACTCAAACCATTTAGACGTCTTTTCTCATTCCAATTTCAAGAAGTTAATTTAATAAAACAGAGCATAGCTCAGTGAATCAGTGATGGATAGGGAATTCGCTTTATACACCAAACACATTAAAAAAAAAAAGCATTGAGAAGGAATTGCCTTATCAGTCTTGACAACTTGAATTGGTTCTCATCTGTGTGAAGAAAAACATTCTTATTTAAAAATAGGTAATTTTGCTTTATAAGGGGAGTGAGAACATATTATTTTCACTAGTGGGTGATGATTATCTGTCACTTTCTATGTGGCCTCAGTAAGGCCATTTTACCAAAACAATTTGTTCCCTCACTAACTATAGTTTGAACTTCTGCACTTAGCAGAGTTAAAAGCAGTCCCTATCTTTAATAACATTAACATACCTGTAGAGCAACTTCCATACAATTGCCAGGAATATCTTTTTTTTGACAAATGATACTGAAACTCATAATATTAACATTCTAATATAATAAAAAACTAACCACTTCTGGCTGTCTGTCTGTCTGTCCACAATGCATTGCGTCAACTGCGCATGGCAGTGGGGAGTGGTGTGCAGCCACAGGACATGGCGTGAGGAGCAGCCACAGCAGAAGAGCAGCTGCTGGCTGTGGCTGTGCAGTGTTGGGTTTGGCCCTGGGGAGTGGCACAGGGCACGCACAGGGCATGCAGCTGTGAGTGTGGGGAAGTGCATGGCATGGGGAGCTCTCACCAGCTGCAGCTGCATGGCATGGCCCTGGGGTGTGGCATGTGGTTGTGCAGGAAGTGTGGTGCGCAGGTTGGCGCATGGCATGTGGCTGTAGGATGCCACACAGGGAGTGGGCAGGGGATTTTGCTGCAGCTGGCAGGTGCTGCCCGCACCCTCCTGTCTGCTCCTTGCACAGCACCCTGTGGCTGCATGCCATGCCCCCTGTGCGGCTGGAAGTCATGGCCCCCTGCACAGGAAGCACCCACTGGCTGCAGGCCATGGGGTGCCATGTGGGGAGGAGGCAGGGGGAGAGTGGGCAGCACCTGCTGGCTGCAGCAAAGGCCATCGGGTGGGGCACGCCCCCCTGCCCGCTCCCTGTCCAGCACCTTGTGGCCACACGTCATGCCCCACCCTGCACACCACACCCCCTGCACACCCTCTGCCAAACCATGCTGGGCAGCTGCAGCTGGCGGGAGCTCCGCGTACCCTTCTCTGCCCACAGCCATATGCCACATTCCCCCACGTGCCCTGTGCCAGGGCCAAGTCCCACACCATGTAGCCTTAGTCATCAAGTCATCAAGGTGCCCTGGCTGCTCCCTACGCCATGCCCTGTGGCTACATACTACACCTCACCACATGCCTTCCACCACACCCCAGGGTTTCTTCCCGTGCCACACAGCTGCAGCCTGCGAGCACTCCCCTCACCATGGCTGCTCCCCACGCCATGTCCCGTGGCCACGCACTCTCCCCACACCCCATGCACCCTGCATACCCTGCACCACACCCCAGGACCACTCCCCACACTGTGCGGCCACAGCTGGCAGGTGCTCCTCCCACCATGGCTGCTCCCCCATGCCACCACCACACATGACCTCCTCTGTCAACCATGCAGCATGCCACCCCGCGTGCCCTGCACCACACCCTGGGGCCACTCCCCATGCCACACCACGCCCTGCCCCACAGCTGCACACCTCCTGCCCACACGCTGCATGCCACACTCCATGTGTACCCTGCGCCACACCTCAAAGCCACTTCCCATGCTGTGCAGCTGTCAAGTGCTCCCCACACCACAGCCACTGCCTGCACCATGTCCTGCAGCTGCACAGTACCCCACCCTGATGCAGGCTTGAGCCACACCCCCTCATGTGCAGAGCGGCGGGGAGTGGGGGTGGAGTGGAGCGGGACCCAAATCGGCAAGGGAAGCAGGGCATGACTTAGAGCGGCGGTGGGAGGGGGGCAGGTAGCAGGGCAGGACCCAGAACAGCAGCAGATGGGTGGGGTAGCAGAGCAGGACCTGGAGTGGTGGCAGGGGGGGAGTGGGGCAGGACCTGCAGTGGCAGCAGGAGGGGGTAAAGATCGGGCCTGGACACAGAGGAGCAGAGGGGGAGGGCGTGGATCCAGACACTGTTCTCCATTCTCAGCCCCCCTCTCCCCCCCCCGTCATTCATGATGGGCATTTTGCTAGTATAAATATAATCTTTAAAGAAAATTCTTTTTTTATCCCTATCACAAACAGCATCCTGCACAACTTTCCTATAGTAAGACACTGGCTCTTTGTGCGTATGTAACCTGTGTACTTTGCTTTCTAGTGGCTATCCAAAAAGACAATCTAGATCCTAATAGCTAGTAATAAGGACTATAGGTTTTCTCCTTCAATTCAATATGTAATTTATATAACCCCTTTTCTACATCACATAGTTTTGTTATTCCACACTGTCATGGGATGGGGTCCTCAAGGGTGGCCATGTTACCCCTAGGGCCCCTCGACCATGCCAATACAGCTCACTGGGCACCCTCTATTCTCTCCTGCCATGTCTTAATGTCATTGTAATGAGTAGGGAGGCTGCCTTTAAGTCTACTTGGGCATGGTCCGGATGGACTTCCTTGAACCCCGTGGGCCCCGTAGATGTCCCGGGAACACCCCAGCCTTATGGGCTATATGCATGGCTCCAACCCCGCTTTACCATGCCTCAAGCCTTGCAGATGGTATTGACATTGTCCGGTTTGGGCCTTGCTATGAATTGGCCCCCTTGTCCTCTCTGTGCTCTCCGCAGCCCTGTCTCTGTGCCTCACTGGCACCTGGACTCTCTGCAGCCCTAGCGTCGCGCCCTCGCTGGCGCTGGGGTCAGTGCACCCCAAATGTCATGCCTTCTCTGGTGCTGGGGTCTGTACACCCAAATGCTGTGCCTTCTCTGGCACCAGGGTCCCCATACTGCAATGGGCCCCCAATGAGGCCTCCTCCTTCCCCAAATAGCCTCACCCAAACCACCGGTGTTATCAAGCAACAGCCAAACATAAAATCCCTTCTCTGGCCGGGGTCTGTGCACCCCAAATGCCATGCCCTCTCTGGTGCCAGGGTCTGTGCACCCCAAATGCTGTGCACTCTCTGGCACCAGGGTCCCCATACTGCAGTGGGCCCCCAATGGGGTCTCCTCCTTCCCCAAAAAGCCTCACCCAAACCATCAGTGTTATCAAACAACAGCCAAACATAAGTCCTTGGGCTATAACATAACACAAACTACATAAGGTGTGCTCAGCCCCTTTACATTATCCAGAGCAGAACTTAGTCAGGCCTCTTCCCTTTACTTGTTCAAGGAGTGCTCCTTCTCCCTTGGCTGCCAGTGAAGAACTGGACTCCCTAGTCCCCGTCCTGGGGTTTATATGGGCCCAGGGCCCTGTACCTTCTGGGCAGCTGACCAGGTGTAGATGCAGACTAATTTCCTCCTTAGCTGGTTGTCATGGCAACCTGCACGTGGGCTCCTGCCTGGCTTTTTGGGCTCTCCCTAGGCAGTTCCTGCTCTTCTAGGAGCAGGACACCTTAGTGCCCTGAGACACACACTGTCATGATATAGCCTCCTCAGGGATGGTTGTGATGTCCCTAGGGCCCCAAGACCATGCCAGCTCCACCCTATGGGCACCTACTAATCTCTCCTGCCATGTCTTGCTGGTTTAAATAATGAATCAGGAGGCTGCCCTTGGATAGCTGCTCAGTCACAATCCTGACATTCTCCTCTAAACCCTTGTCTGTTGTTGGACCCTTTACTGGGTCCCACACTCAGGATACACTTATGATACCCTCCCCCCCACAATCTTTATGGGCTAGATGCGTGACTCCAAAACCTTTCATTTACCATGCCCCATGTCTCACAGATGTCAATTAAACTTTGTTGCTTTTTATGAGGTCTCCATCTAGCTCAGCTTCCTGTTGCCATGCCCCCTCTGTTGCTGGGCTTTCCACATTGTAGTGTGCCCCCATGGGCCTCCTCCTCCCCAATAGCTTCAGCCTGGTCCACTGGTTTAAATAACAGAAGAAAAGACAAGCCCCTGGGCTACAACACAACAGAAACATAGGGTCCACACACTATCCCTTTTAAGAAGGCAAGCTTCTCTCTCAGTTTAATGGGCCTCCTCCCCACCAGCACTTATGAGCTCCTATAGTCCCTTGGCTCTACCAGCATCAGAACAGATAGTCAAGCATCTCCAAGTAGCTTCCTCTATGAGAGCTCCTTCCCCCTTTGCTGCTGGCAGAGAACCAACCCCTGCTGGCCTCAGCCCTAGGGATTGTATGTGCCAAGGGCCCTGACTCCTTCTGGCCAGCTGACCGGGTGCCAGTGCCAGCTAATTCCCTCATTAGCCTGCTGCCACACAACCTGTGCCTGTGGGTGTTCTTCCTGGCTCCTAGGGCCCTCTCTCTAGGCAGTTTCAGCCTTCAAGGAACAGGCATACCTTAGTGCCCTGCGACATACACACTCTGGCCATGTGCTCATAATGCTATTATGTGGCACATGGGTGACTGGCGCTTCCTGAGTCAGGGGAGCCACTTGCCTCCCCACAGGCCAGTCAGGGATTGGAGGGGAGGTCCCCCCACAGCCAATCATGCTGATCCAGAAGTGGCAGTGGCAGTGGCATCCCACTGGAACTTCTGGGTGGGCACAATTGGCTGAGGAGGGACCATGGGGATCCCTTCCCTGGTGCCCTTACTTTGTGGCCAGCACTCTTAGGGGGGCACCAGTGCTCTCACCTGCCCACCCCTGCCCGGGAACACTGGCTGTTGAGGGTGCATCAGCACCCTCAGAGGGTGCACGTGCACCCACTACATGTCGCCACTGATGTGGCATAAAAACCTGACCAGGTTATTACAGATAAAAAGAAAGTGACTTTTCTCAAGAACTGCATATCAGCCTTGTATCTTATGAATAACTTGCATGTTGTTCTTTGCCCGGAACAGATTAATTCCCACCATGGGATCTCAGTTTATTATTGCAGTTCCAGCTGTAATTTGATGAATTTGTGAAGGCTCTGTAGCTGTGTGCTCTCCTCTCTGCTGTTGTTCAATATAATAAGGCTGCATTTGCTCCTAGGCCAATTTTGGAGGGAAAGTTATTGTCAGCTGTGTGCTAGGGGACATTTAAGGAGAGCAGCTCTTATATGAACTATCTTGTAGAATTGGCAAGGCAAAAAAAATAATCACCAAAAATTATTGGGAGGCTAAGAAAAATGCTATTGTTTATATTTCCTTTACAAAGAAGATACAGGACAAACATTTCCCTCTAAGGGCAGCATTGCCACCCCCATTTTACAGATGGAGAAAATAAAGTTGATATAGGTGGTTTGCCTGAGGTCACCAACGGAGCCTTTGGGAAAGCTTATGCTAGCATGTAGGAACAGCAGTACCTACTTCTTGGTCTAGATTACATTTTGCTTCAAGTTAAAAAGTGTGTCTTGGGTAACTCCACTAAATTCTGTTTATATTTGTGCTGGCCTCTGGCACTAGACTAAATTACTAAGAGGTTTTCTCCTGGTAATATATTCTTTTAACATTCCTGACTGCTATATGCTGACTCAATTTACTTTGTGCCAAAAACAATGGCAAATCCAAACTTCCCTGAATAGGGTGTTTCAACTAAGACCTATGTCTAGCACATACAGATTGAAGAGGTGTCATTCCCCCACAGAGCAATGATTTTGTTCCCAGTGCCTTCCCCCTACACTATGACACATCTGTTTCACTCCCACCAACATTTGCGCCATTCACTTGATTGATGTTCCCCACCCACATAAAACTGCAAGTCCTTTATATGTCTTCTCTGAGTGACTTCCATGACTTTCAGCAGGTCCCTTTCACTTAGCATGGCTTTTAAAGAGGTGGGTAGGATTCCTCTGGCATGAATGGTGGTCAGTGGAGCGCAAAGCTCTTTTGCTTTGTCAGCAGTCGGGGAAATATCAGCAGTTCAGCTTGCTGACAAACTCTCAAGAGCTCAGCCCTTGCCTGTTCCACCCATGTCATCATCCCTCCTTCAGGTTCTGCCTTGGTGTTAACTGACAGATCATCACACACCACACCCTTATTTAACATCTGCTTTTTCTGCCCTAGAAGATGGTACATGGTGTGCTTCTCATGTTGTCATCTTCCTGGAAATGGATTCTATTCATGCTAGTGGGAGTGGTGGTTAACTAGATGAGCTCTGGACAACAGGGGTCATAGGGTGGTAAACCTGCATTTAGATCTTTAGCTTTCCTGAGCCCTCACAGCCTTAGAGAATTCCCAGCCTAACATATTCAGTGGCTCTCTTTTCTCTATTGTCTCCCACAGGCATGAGTGTGGTGGGCATACAGTCCATTCAACTCTAATGCCAAGTGTCAGGCTTTTAGCACCCAAAGAAAAATGCTCCATGGCAGCAAGGGGACGTTCCAGCTTTTTGGTAGCAGAAGTTCATTTATTCTATCCTAGCAGCAGGTTTCCTCCTTGCTCATATCTCTCATGTCCTATTCTCCCATTGAAGGGGATTCCCATAAATTGATGCTGCTCCACAGGAGGCATTATCAAAATGTATCAAAATGAGTCAAGCAAGGTGGAGTGCATACCCTGAGCGTATGCTTCTCCACTAAGTCCTTGAAATAATGACTATAGATACTGTTTTTATCTACAAGAAAGATTAATATGCTAAGCTACTTTCACCTCTGGTAAAAGAGGAAGGTATTGCTTTTGAAATGGTGGAGAAAGAGAAAGGAACTGTGTTCTCCTTTTGTATACATTTCAGCTCAGAAAATGCCTGAGTGGTACAGGTGCGTGTGCCTTAGGAGAATTACTACTGCACGATCATTTCACATAGACATGATAAGAGCACATATGCGATTCTAGGAAGAGACTTCTTAAAAAAAACAAACTAGGCAAAAAATCTAAAGTTGTTTCACAATGTTCTTGTAATTACAGGTGGTGAAAATTCAAATAGAGATGAACCTGTTCATCGAGAAAGTCTACAAAACTCTGATGGGAGACTCCTGACCTAGTTTTTAAAAAAGAAAAAAAAAACAGGCCCTAATCACTTCTCATTGGATTACAAGCATGAAATACAGTCACTGGCTGAAGAGAGAGGGGGGAAAATAATGCAACAATAGGTTATCAAAACTTCCATCCAAGAAGGTGTGCACATTTGATTCCTGGATTCCTGAACATGGGTTGGGTCTCTGGAGCTGGCCATCTATATGTTGTTTGACTGGATTTGTCCAGACGCCCCACCAAGTTCCAGGATTCCCCGCAGAACAGGCAGTGCTGTTTTCTTGTTTCATGGTCTGTGGCACTACAGACCCGCTCCCTATACATAAACCGTCCTATATAACTCCAGAGACAAGAATGGCCCCATAGACCGATCAGACAGCACTCCCTGAGCAAGTAATTCTTTGCAATGTATGCTTTCAGCCAGAGCTGAGTAAGTATTTTTTTTTCTTCCATTTTCTGGCTGAACAAAAAATTGAAAACAAAAATTACTCTCATTTAAGTACATTTTCAAGGTAACTCCTTACAAATTGAAAATTGAAATGTTTCATTCTGAAGTACTGAAACAAACCATTTAGACTTGAAATGATTTTCAGCCAAAGCAATTTAATAAATATAATATGGATTCACAAACCTGGCTCTGAATAAGTTTCAGCAAACAAAATTTCAGTTAAAATATGTAAGCAACATAAAATGAAAACCTTGTGTGAATATCACACCACTTTTAACACTTTAAAATATTTTCTAGACAGAGAGAAGCATTTTATTTCTTTTATCTGGAGTCTAATAATGACCAGAACAGTTGCCAGTGCTCTCTGGATCCCATAGCTCACTAAAACCTCAGTCCTAGCCTGGACACTGATTAACTCAGTCATCCCTGCAAACAAAACACATTTTCAAACAGCATCTGTTTGCCTAGAAGATAAAAACTATAAATTATTCTGTATAATCAGTCTCCTGTATTACAGTTCTTGTCAGCTTATATTATATGTGAATAACAAACCAATTTTAGATCAACAGATTCTAAAAAAAAGAGGAAAAACCCATGAAGTGTGTCGAACATTAGCTGGCTGGAACCAAAATAATAAGCAATCTTGCTAAGAGAATACGATCCTTGTCCTAGGGAAAGGCTGTTCTGCACAAATAAGAAAGCAGAAATACATGAATGCCAAATATAAGTGACACCATTCCCAGTGCAGAAAGGAAAGAAGAAGACAGCATATTGTAGTGAATCTCAAAGGATAAACAACAAACGTCAGTGAAGAAAGCATACAAGCAATAAGTCCCTGTTAATATTTCCCCACTTGCCATGATGTTCTTTACGCATACTTGGTGTCTTCTTTTTTGGTACTATCTGTACTGAAAGTGATGTCCTGGTCAAGTTCCCCCTGCTAGACAGTCACCGCACAGATTATTTGTGTTCCAACGTGTTGGATTTAGCATCGTAGTGCAACTACTGCCTCTGGCTTTAGGTCTTTAGGCTCATTCTTAAGGGACAGAATCTACATTCTGACAACCAAGAGCCTGCAGTTCAGCTGGCTACGTCCTATGACTACTAGTGCCAGGCTTCAAAGGCATTCCAGTATGTAGCTTAATTATACCCTTTCCCAGAGCTCTCACTTTGCAGGCACTTTGGTTCACAGTTTATTTCTTTGGGGACACGTGATAGTTGAAGCACACAGGCTTTGCTATCATGTCAGGGAGCACTGCTGTACCATAGCCCCTCTCATCCTCAGACCTGGCAGGAGGAAGAGCGACTGGCATAAGAATCAGTAATACAACTAATACCATCAGAAAGTTTATCTGTGATGGAAATTCTTCTGTAGCCAGCTACAATCATAATCTTTCCATTCTGTGCCAATCAAAGTGACAGGATGAACTGGAGGGGTCCCTCCCATCCTGAATATTAGGAAATTGTACAACTTTCGCTCTAAGACTACTACTAGCAACTGTGGGAACATCAGTGTAGACTTGGCTGACTTCCATATTGGGCCTAAATTCCAATGGGGAGAGCCACAGCTCTAATTATGGAGAGCTGCTAAATCTGGAAAGTCCTCACTTTTGGGGGAGCCCTCTTGGACAAAGTGTTGGTGGCCATTTAGGGCAAGCAAGTTCAAATCTGAACTCCAGTGAGCAGTAATCAACTAACTTTATCACCTAGTAGGGCTGATCAGCGGGTCATCTTATAAAAGGGGCTGAAGATTACAAAAAGCTACCTCAGTTGACAATATTAGACAGAAAGAGAGAAGAGACCAGAAATAAAAAGCTGGCTGAAGGTGTTAGAGACAACTTTTCACTTTCTGGAAAAGAACCCATGTACATGCTGAGGATGTCAAATCCAAAATCTTAAACAAACATTTGTTTTTAAGTTAAGATTTGCATTAATCTATTCTATAGACACATCACCCCCCTCCGCTCCTCCAATCCCTGGCCATATATAATGGGCTTCCAATTTTTGGGAAAAAAAGTTTTGTATACTGATGTGGTTTCTTCCAGGAAAGCTGGGAGCTCTAGATTCAGTACGGAGGGGATAAAGCCTTCAATGGCTCGTGCCTGCATACCTAAGGGACAGCCTTCCCCCTTCTCCCTTTGGCTGACATGATGCTCCCTCAGGTGGGCTGAGAACAACCTCCTGTAAATACCATCTGCACACCAAGGCCACTTGGTTAAAAAAAAAAAGGGTGCAAAGTCATTTTAAGTAGTTGGCCTCAGTTCTGGAATTCCATCTCCCTTGTGGCATGTCTGAGGCTGATCTAGACATTTTCAGTAAGTACCAAAAAATCTTTTTTATTTGGGCAGTTGTGTAGCAGGAAGAATTAAGTTTTGTGACACTGTTTGGGGAGTTTGTTGTTTATTACATACTATTCCAGTTCAATGTTTTGCCTGTTTTGATACATTTATCTTCGTTTTTATTGTAAGTGTCACCCCTCTTTGTACTGTACGAGGGAATTGTTCAAATGCAACCTGAGCATGCCTGGTAGGGTGACAGACAGATAATGCATCTATCTTGGGAAACATACTCAGTGCGGGTATCATGGTGGCTGGCAGCCATGTTGGGAGTATAACTGAGATCAAGGGGAGTAAACACAATCTTAGCAACCAGGTTGGAGAATGTATGGCAATTGCCGCTTGGAGGGAAGTGTTCCAAGGGAAATTTCTGTGAACAGAGACAGGGTCTGGTTGACTGAGATGGACTGTCTTTTTATTTTATTTTTTCTACAAAAAAACACTGGCTGATCAGTGCTGGGGGAACTCTAGCTCCTACTCAAAGAGGAGTAACATACCTGTCCAGAATCCTAGAAACTGAAAGAGGTTGAGGGGAATTTTAAAAACTTTTACTTCAACCTGAGAAACATGCATCCTGCTCCGTGCTCCTGCTGGAGAAAGAAATTGACCACCAAAGCTAAGTACAGACAGTCAAAAAGCCTAAGGCTGAATCAATCCAATCTTTGCAGGTTAGTCTATGCTGCATAGCTTGAACCTATAAGCTAGAGTTTCCCAACTTTTTGGTTCTGGTGGCACACTTACCGGACTCTCCCAGCCCACGGCACACTGGCTGAATACAGAGTGAGGCGGAAGGAGGGTGGGGGGTGGCAAGCATCCGGGTGTGGAGTGGAGTGGAGGAGGGAAGCGGGGGGCGAACAGCCTGGT
Organism: Crocodylus porosus; assembly: GCF_001723895.1. Classification (NCBI taxonomy): domain Eukaryota; kingdom Metazoa; phylum Chordata; order Crocodylia; family Crocodylidae; genus Crocodylus; species Crocodylus porosus. Next base: position 105,748,463 of record NW_017728943.1, read on the forward strand.
GCAGAGTGGGAAGGATGCGTCTAAACACAGTGCACAGATGTAAATCACTGGCTGGAGCCCCCCCCCTTCTGTCTGCCTGTCTGTCTGCAGCAGCAGCAGCAGCAGGTGGGGGTGTAGCTCCAGCCAGCAGGGGGCGTGGCTCCAGCCCAAAATTCCATGGCACACCAGTGTGTCGCAGCACATTGGTTGGAAATGCTACTATAAGCAAGTGCACAGACATGCACTTTTGATTCCAGAAATGCAGTCACGTGCCTGCAGTGGCCCAGGCCAAATGCTGGGGGGCAGTAGAGCATGCCTCCCTGCTTGGCTGGAGCAGACAGTTTGGGCTGAGGCTAGCCCACCCATTGTGTGCAGGGAGGTTTGTGGGGAAGGTGCAAAGTATCCTAGGATGCTGGGGGACTATAAGTTAACTTGACTCTGGAAGGGATTTGGGACAGAAGTTCAATAAACTGATTGAACCTAAATCGGTTATGTCTGATACTACATCCATCCAGGTTTATCTTAAACCAGTTTTGGCCATTTGGAAAACAGTTTGTGTGTACTAAACTTCTGTTGTGTTACAGATCTTAACCAGTTTCTGATCACTTATACAAGTTTGTGAGTAATTTCTTTCCTTAGCTCAACACATTGGATCCATCCAGAAGCTTCAGAGGTGGCGGATTCAATCTACACTAACTGAGAGCAGCTCTCACAAATTTAAATAGCCCCAGTAAGAGGGTGGTTGGTTCCACATAAGCTGCAGTTTCCTGTGTAAGCTGCAGTTTCCTGAGCTTTTTCTGGGGAGGATGGCATATAAAATCTAATAAATAACAGAGATAATAAGAGAATCTGGCAGAAGCATCCACTAACCCTGTTAGGTAATTTGAACAAGCTGCCTGGTGGGTCTGCCAGATGTAACAGGCTTTAATCAATCCACAGTGGAATGTGTTAGCATCTGACACTGGCTTGCTCATTTCCTCTATGAAAAGGAAGAAAGCTATGGCTAGGTCTGAGCTCTTTAACTGGAACAGGTTCACTCCTCACCTTTTCCAAATGGGTTTTTGCCTGTCATGTGGTCACTAGAAACCTCAGAAGACAACAGAATATCCCCTTCTTCCCCCATGAGTTCAAACCTTACAAACTCTCCAAACTGGTCAGGAACAGGTAGAGTACTACAGGTGTTTCCGCATTCTAAGTAGCAAAGATTTTCTTTCAGCTGCCAATGCTGTGATTGTAATAAGCGTGCCAGCTGACGACCTATGCATACAGTCTGCTATAAAAGACAAGTCAGAACCCGTACTCCATTTGTTTATGTTAAATTAATGTTTGATTTACTATTATTAGTCCTCTGAACAGAAATGACAAATGCTGTGTACTGCATGCATGGTGCTGTAATATTTATACAGCATACAGATGCAAGTCTCCATTTCCTTGTCTGCCTCACCCAGCACAGTATGAAATGACTAAAAATGTCACAACTTTTCCTTCAACCCCCACCCAAGAATTCATACTGACAGGGGAGCCTCCCTACAATCCCCTCTAGCCCCCGCCCCCGCCCCACCTAGAAAAAAAAATCCTCCTCTCTCTCTAGCTTACATACCACAGCCTGTTCAGTGGCCTTAAAGACTATGGCACTGCACCACAAATTTAAGATCTCATTGAATCAGTAGTCACTAAGCTGACTCTAGTGTCTCTGAGATTTGTCTGCTGTCAAGTAAAAGTAATCTAGTGCCACCTATAGACCTCAACATACCAGGTTCCCAAGAAATGTACCCATGTAAAGCACAGAGAAGTTGCCCACCCCAGGAGTTTACAGATTATAGATTACATGTTGAATCTTTTACAGATTATAGATTACATGTCGAATCTTTTAGAGTAGAAATCTCAGTTGTCTCAAACCCTGAGAGCTCATGGGGCAGACCCACCAAATTCCGTAAAACTGGAGACAGTAGTCTGGGTTAAAGAGGAAGAGTGAGACTATCCACTGAGGGCAACGCCAGGGCAAGTTGAGAGTTGACTTACTCTTTGGACATGGTTATGCTACAGAATGTTACTTGGTTTAACCTTGGGATATGAAGCACCAACGCAGGTGCCATAATGCTGACTGCGGTGTAGTGGTCAGTGGAGAGCCGGTCAAGTCACATTCAGAATCATATTAATTGTGAACAAGTTTCACTCCTGTTTTGGTCTACACCATGGAGTTTTCAACCTTTTTTAAGGAGTGTACCCCCTCTGGTGGCAGATGTGGAATGGGGGCGGTGGCAGGGCTGTGCCACAGTCAGACGTGGAGCAGAGGGAGGGGGGTGGCAGTGGCCAGATGCAGAGTGGCGGGGAGGAGCTTGCACACAGTTGTGTGGTGGTGGACGGCCACTACATGCAAGCCCCCCTCCGTCCAGCCTACAGAGGGAAGCCGCTGCCCTGGCCCCCCAACCCAGCCCTTCTCTTGAGAAGCAGCAGTGTGGGGTGGTGGGTGGCAGAGCTCGGTCCCTGCCCACCCACACGTCCCGCCTAGCACCTTTCCAAGTACCCTCAGGGGTTCATGTACCCCCAGTTGACAACCCCTGGTCTATACCAATTGTACATGGCCTCTTCTGTTATAGGACTCTTTCCTCAGGAGGATTTACGTCACAGATAGATATCTGATAGAAGAATGTCCAGACTTATCTGTTGTTTGTAATGCCCACTCTTAGAAGTTGTTCTCTTGCCTGCACTTGTCAGTGGAGAGACTGTCAGAAGCTGTGAGACTTCCTGAATATGGCAAAAAATGATCATTCTTACTTCTTCAAAGAGCTCTTTTTGATGAATCACTATGAAGTTCCCTTTTCTGGAAGATGTTTCCTGTCAGGAGCTTCACATCAAACATCCTCAACAAACCACAAAATGTTCCCATGATAAAATGGTAGACTGCATAGACTTCATGGGAAAAATACGTAATATGCTTCAAAGTTACAAGGTGCCTCATTATGCTCCTTTAAAAAACCTTTACTTTGGCATACCATCTACAAAGAAACTAGAAAATGGTGAAGACCCTGGTACAGACACTGCTTTTTATCAGTTACTTTTACTAAATATAAGGTAGTATACAAATTATGCATTCCTGTTTAAAGTTTTTCAAAATGTACCTGGAATATATACAGGATATTTAATGTGGCATGCTTATATGATAGCATTTCAGAAGGGAGGAGATAATTGTTCAAGATGACATGGGAGCGCACAGGCAATCAGACCAACCAGGATAATCAGCACAGTTGCATGGGATCCAGTGGGAAGACCTGGCAGAGTTGCAACAGTGTAGAAGTTATTTTGGGATAAAGGAGCATCTATTTCTACTTTGTTGTAGATCAATTCATCCTGCAAGTCAAAGAACCCTGCTTCCCACATGGACTTAATAATGACTGTCACAGTGCCAGATGATTTGCAACAGCTATAAAAATAATTGTGTGTGGATGTAAATCACTCATACAAAATAATTCAAGTTAGTCCATGACTAATTTCAAGCATCAACAAGCTTTAACTCTGAGTTGACTGTGTTAGTCTGGGGGTTGGGAAACCCAGACAAAGAGAAAAAGCAAGCACAGTTTCCACTAACATACAAGGTGAGTGTTTGGATTCCAAAGCAGGCTGAAAGCTGAGATCAACAGGAAGGGCATGCAAGGTTGATCAGCCATACACAATGCAGGAGGTGCTGCTGTAGTCATCAAGAATTAGCACAGGGGCTTCCGCCAAAGGACAGAAAGACAGCAATGTCCTTAACACCACAAAAGAAAGTATAAACAAAATGCATATCACTGAGCACACCAGTGTAGAACTGGCAGGACATCCCACTAATTTCAAAACTAATTCCCCCAGATTAACCAGAGTAGGCAAGAACAGAATCTGACCTCAGGTGCATTCATTTTCCTCAGATGATCTGTGAGGGAGTCACCTCAATAGATTACTTACCTGCACATCTGTTAGAAAGGAAGAGCCACATATCAACTTCTTAAAACACAACAAAAATAATTGTAACATACTACATTTATTTGCACATTGACTTCCATGTCAGTTTAGGGGTGTTTGGCAAGGAAAGCTCATTTACTCACTTTTCAGTGTCAGTGAAGTCCAGTGAGCCTATTCGGGTCAAAAGAGATCAAATGTCTAAGGGACATAACTGAGCAGTAAAGCACAGCTGTGATACTTTGGAATCATTCTGTAGGCAACTTCTCCAAAGCACACTGCTGGCAGAAAGCTGGATGTAGTTTCTTTCATGCAATGTATAAACCTGTTTCTGTCAACGGTTTCTAAATTAGAGCTCTTAAGGTTTACTGGGGGTGTTAGAATTGTAAGCTTAGCAAAATGTGTGTGGAAACCGGATGGGTTATTTATAAAGGCCTCCAATGTAAATATTGATGAGCCTCCTGTTCAGCTAATTTACCCAGCACAGACGCACTGCATCTGTGAACCAGAAATGTAAGAAGCTTAGCCAACAATGATGCTCTTTGTATAATGAAAGCCAGTCTTTGAGGTTTGCAGCCTCTGTAATCAGGGCTGCCTGACATGGGGGATATGAAAGTGTCAAGGCAGCTCCATGTCAGTGCTTTCTCTCTTGGCTCATTTACACGGACATTTTTACCCCTTTTCCAAAGACAGCTTATATCTAAAAAGTGGATGGCAAGGGGTTATTTCCCCACCTAAAGCCCATTGCTTTCTATGGTCTTCCCCTATAACACCTACAGGTGGTTTGGAAACCACAGGTCCCTTGATTCTTTATGTGGGGGGGACCCAGAGGAGTTTCTAGTTGACAGTGGATGTACTGTGCCGTTCACAGCTGGTGGCATTGGAGCCCTCTGCAAGTCCTTTTCAGCCATTCACAGGCTGTTCTGCATACACTGCCTCTCAGTCTATTCACTCTATGATGGTGTGCAAAGGATTCCAGCTCTCTAGTCCCAGGCCTTCCATAAGACAGTGAGGACTGTGGGGAGTTTGTGGAAGGCATGGGAGAAGGATGTCAAAGGGATGGGATCTTATTTGAAAACCCTTCCCCCTGCAGGTGTTACTTTCTCTCTATGTGCTTCGTCAAGGCAATTATAGTAGTGTCTTCAATATATTATTTCTATGAGATACCAGCATCAGGCTGGAAACCAGCTACATTTGTCACCATCTTTAGAAGGGCATAACACATTGTCCCTATGGAAGTCAGGCTATGTGGCTCTTGAGGCTGGGAGAAGGGAGCTTGAGACTGAGAAGAATGGAAGGGCTAAATGCATAAATAGGAAGTGAATAGGAAATGATGTCTCAGGTGTATTCTCCATCACAACAGTATATCCCCATTGGCTTTGATCAGCTTTCTTCTTCTGCATCAGTGAAACTGATTCAGAGTTAGATCTGCTATTATTTTGGAAGAAACACATTACCCTTTGTAACGGACTTTTTCAGCTACAGCTTGGTACCATGAAACTTAAGAACTCTAGAATAAAATGGCATGCATTCTCTTGGCTCTCATAGGTACCTAGTATAGTCAAAGGACTGTGAAACTTCCATTTAGATACCAAGCTGGATCTCCATGTTTCCACTGGCTGAAATTAGCATGAGGTTATTCCAAGTAGAGACTGAAGGATTTTAAGACAGCAGTTTTATATCCCACACATCTGATATGTTCTCAGCATTACCAAGATAAAACATGAGTTAAAGTGGAGTAAATTGTTTGAATGTAGACTGATTTTTGGAACAAGTAAGATACGGGGCCTGATTACATGCTTGTGAAGAGACTTTGGTTTAAAACCTAATGCTAAAACTTATTAGTAAACAAATCTGTCTAAAATGTCATTGAAACCTGCCTATTCAAAGTCAGAATACTCCTTTGGAGAAAGTCGGGTTCAATGAAGCACTTACTAGAATGCTGACAGGGGCTCAGCAGACGTCTGCCCACTTTCCTCCAGTTCATCCACCTCACAACTCAGCTTCTGAACTTCCTCAGTTAGAGATCATAGGACTTCTAATGTGTGTGGCTCCAGAGCCAGCTGCCAGATGGACCAGTTTGAAGTCAGGGACTGCAGATCTCCAGGGTCTGTAGAACCAAAGCAGCCCATCCAATCTATTCAGGGCCCAATTCCCTTTGTGAGAGAAAGTTGGACTTTTTTTTAGGTGTCATTCTTAAGTAGAACAGAATCTGGCTTCCACAAATCTTAGTCCTCCATGAAGCAGGATTACCTTTCTTACCCTCTTTAATGGCTAGGGACAGAAATTAGACATAAACCAGTTTAAGTGATCAGAAACTGATTTAAATCTGTAATAGAATAAAAGCTCATAAACTAGTTTCAAAATGGCTGAACCGGTTTATGAAACTTCTGTCCTAGACCCCTTCCTGGCTCAAGTTAAATCATGGTACCCCAGCATGCTTTCCAGCCCTGGGCTGGGCTGTGCTGTCTGCTCCAGAGAGCAAGGCTGGCCTCACCCCTCTGCTCCCTAGCTGCAGTGGTGAGGGCTGGCTGACAAAGGGGCGGGGGGTGCAAAACCAGCTGGGAATGCAGTCCAGTCTACAGAGGGGAGGGGGAGCAAACCCAGTCTGGGGTCTGGGGCCAGGGAGGAGGGTTAAACATCCCTACCCCCACTCAAACTTACTGGAAGAGGTAAGTGGAAGAGGAAGTGATAAGCACTCTTGCAGAGTCCTGCTGTTGTGATTCTGGCCTGCAAATCCCAGAGATATCGGGGCAGCAGGAAGAGGAAGTGAACACACAGATGGAAAGCCATGCTGTAGCACCCTCCAGCTTCTGGCCTGAGCCACTAAAGGTATGTGGCTGCATTTCCTGTATCTAAGGTAAATGCCTGTTCACTTCTGTTTCAATTTAATCTGTGCAGATTAAACTAACTTGCTGTTGTATATGAATTTTGTAGGGTTAAAGCAAGGCTTTGTAATGCTAAAAGTGAGGCCATTTCTTTGTCCTTTCGCCTCCATTTCATAAAAGCAGACACAACACTTACGAGACAGCGAGGAGGAAAAACGGGTACTGTGTGAGGGTTACTGATAAGATATGAAACTAGCTGAATCCAGTCAACAGGGGAGTCTCATCAACAGGAGAAACTTGAAAGTTGGGCATGATTTGTTTTTGTTAGATAAAGAAACATCTTGAGACAAAATATAGGGGGTATGTAATTCACGAGAGTTAAACTTTGGTATTCATGCTCACAGTGCTGCTTGATTGGACAGAATAGTGATTTAGTTAATAGATGATTGGGTATTTTTACAAGCACGAGCTAATCACGAACTAACGCTTATGCACTTAGAAAGTATAAAAAAGTATTATAACTAGTAGGCGGGGTCCCTCTCTGTAGAGGTCCCTTGCTCAAGCAAATAAAGATTCTGTATTTTATTTTGGATATTTGCTCTGCGTGATCATTGCCCCAGCCTAAAGGGAACTGCACGTGGCTTTGAGAGCATAATTCATAACATTGCAAAGACTGAATCAATACAGCCTTGGGCTTTTTCACTGTCTGTAGCCTCTGCAATTGTTTATTTCACATAGGAATGAATGATGCAGCCAGGGGCAGCCCAGACCATTGTCATGAGTGACTACAAGGCTCTAGGGCCCAAGCTCAAGGAGGCCGGGCACAGGTGATTTTCTCTTCTATTCTTCCAGTGAGCAGACATGGACGGTGCCACAAGGCATGAATCAGTGAGGTCAACTGACAGCTTCAGAGCTGGTGTTACCAGGTGGGCGTTGGGTTCTTGGACCGTGACCCACATTTCCACATAGAGGACATGCTCGGGTGGGACGGGCTTCATCTCTCCCCAAAAGGTAAGTGTGTTTTTTCTTCCAGGCTGGCTGATCTCACATAGTGAGCTTGAAACTAGGTTTGCCGGGGGATGGGGACACAGAGGAACATGAGGACACTTTGCTGCCAAACCAGGTGATGTGCGCAGGTAGTACCCAGTTAAGTGACAGGGGCCAGGGCAGGCTTAGGAACAAAGGAGCGGCACATGCTCTTATAGGAGGCCTCAAATACCTCTACACAAATGCTCAAAGAATTGGGAATAAGCAGGAGGAACTTGCCCTCCTGCTAGCTAGCAAAAAACCCAGACCTAGTGAGGCTCACAGAAACCTGGTGGGATTCTACCCATGACTGGGCAGAGGACATTGAGGGATACAGGCTGTACAGGCAAGACAGAGCAGGGAAGAAGGCGGAGGGGTGTAGTGCTCTACATCAAAGAGCAATACACAATCTCAGTGATCAGGATGGGGTCAGAGTTGGGGCAAACTGAGGCACTCTGGGTAAGATTTCAAGGGGGTTGTGGGGAAAGGGACTTGACAGTGGGTGTTGTGAAAGACCAGAAGATACTCACCTTGCATGGCCTCTTGATTGCAAGCCTGGGAATAACACCAATGAATTTTCCATGCTATGGCAGAAGCTGCCGGTGCACACCAGATCCTCTTTAACACCGTGCCAGGTGAAGCGTCTTGGTGGATTGCAACAGCAGGAGCATATGCGGGGTTGATCAGGGGCCCAGAGAGAGGGGAGTGAAGCAAAGATGACAGACAGCATGGAAGAGGTCCACACCCTGCTGGAGTCTGAAGATGCAGGAGAGGCGAATACAGGGCCAGAAGGCTTTTTGGAATCTTGGAGGAATCCTCAGAAGGATAGGAAATGAAAGAATGGGCACTCTCTACTTCAGATACAAAGTCCTTTTCTTTTGTTTGAACATTTGATTAAACTCCACCACCAGCTAATCAAGCAGATGCTTTGGCAATTAAGGTGGAAAGGATGGGAGGCATGGGTGTTCCTTTTCCCCAACTCGGTCTTCCCTTTTTTTTTCTCCCTACTCATTGGGAGTGGTGGTGATCTTCACTGGCAACCTAGTGCCCCAGATGGCAGGGATCAACTTAGAAGAAGAAAAGAGGGGCGGATGCTCCCTTCCAAGGAGTTCTGCACAGATTAACTGCCTCTGGTCACCAATTAAGCCGGGCATGTTGGCAATCAGAGGGAAGGGGAGAACCAGCAATAAGGGAAGACGGGCCAAGCAGAGGAGGCTACCCTAATCCCATTGACAAAAAAGAAAAGAGAAAAAAAGAGGATCTGTTGGGTCCCAATAAATTTTCTTTCTAGTTTTCACTCATAACATTTGTCATTTTTCTGTGTTCTTCGTCAGCACGAAGAACTGGGAGTGAGCCAGCTCTCTGTGGGGATCAGGGTGATAACACCAACACCTCCCTCACTCTTCTCACCCTTCCATCTTGAATAACCATCAAACAAAAATTAAAAGTCATGGCAGGTGGAAACATATGGGAGAAAGAGAGAGGAGTCGCCCTTGGTCTAGCTGGAGGGGGCACGATGTGCAGAGGAGTGCCGGCGAACCCCCATAGGGTACAAGGACCCACGCCCTTCCAAAGGGGCTACCCAACAGGCATTTACCGCCTCACCAGGTTCACAGTCAGCTCTCAAAGGCTGTAAAGTCAAGGGATGTGGTTGTCATGGGTGACCTAAACTACCCAGACACCTGCTGGGAGGAGCAGTCAGCCAGGTCCAACCACAAACGTAGGTTCCTAGCTGTGATACAGGAGGTGCATAGTCCGACCAGGGGAAATGCCCTGCTGGACTTGGTCCTTGCCACAGGTGATGACCTGGTGAGGGGTCTGCGGGTACTCGACCACCTGGGTGACAGTGATCATCGCCTACTGCAATTTACTATCCAGTGCAGGGTGGTGAAAGTAAGCAGTAAGGCAAAAGTCCTCAACTTCAGGATGGCCAACTTCAATGAGCAAAGAAGATTAGTAGGAGAGACACTGGGGTCTCGGAGCCTTAATGAGATGGGAGTCCAAGATGGGTGGTTGTTCCTCAAGGAGACGATCCTCTGAGCCCAAAGGGAGTCCACCCCAATGTGTACCAAGGGAGGCAGGAGTGCTAAAAAGCCCCCATGGCTTGGCAATAGCATCCAGGAATGCTTGAGGGCAAAAAATGAGGCATACAATCAGTGGAAGCAAGGGACTGTCACCAGGGAGGATTACACCTCCATTGCTCATGACTGCAGGGGGGCTGTTAGGAAGGCTAATGGAGAGATGGAGCTAGGGCTAGCGACCAGAATTAGGGATAACAAAAAGTCCTTTTTCAAATACATAGGGAGTAAGATGGGGTAACGTGGGGCCCCTGCAGGATAGGCTTGGCAATTTGGTGATTGCAGCAAATGAAAAAGCTGCAACGAATTCTTTGCCTCCATATTCCTGTGAAAAGGGACCGAGACATTTCCCCCACTAGGATTATGGATGGACCCAGGGCAGGCATCGCCATGCCTAGGGTCAGGGACGACCTAGTTAGGGAACTTTTGGAAGGGTTGGACATATTTAAATCAGTAGGTCCAGATGCTCTCCTCCTGAGGGTGTTAAGGGAATTGGCAGGGGTCATAGTGGAACCCCTGGCACAGCTTTATGAGCACTCATAGGGCTCTGGCCAGGTACCAGAGGATTGGAAAAGGGCCAATGTGGTCCCCATTTACAAGAAGAGGAGAATGAAGGACCAGGTAACTATAGGCCAGTTAGTCTCATCTCGGTACTTAGGAAGACCTTTGAGAAAATTATCAAGAAGCACGTCTGCAAGGGGCCAGCAGGAGAGGTAATGCTCAGGGGCAACCAACATGGGTTCACTGAGGGCAGATCCTGCCTGACTAACTTGGTTTCCTTTTATGATCAGGTCACAAAGTCCCTGGATGAGAGCGTTGAGGTGGATGTCATCTTTCTGGACTTTAAGAAGGCCTTTGACACTGTTTCCCACCACATTCTGTTACAAATACAAGGTGACTGCAGCATTGATTCCTATACAGTCAGATGGGTGGCAAATTGGCTAGATGGTCACACCCAGAGAGTGGTGGTGGACAGGTTGTTTTCAACCTGGAGGGATGTGGGCAGTGGAGTCCCCCAGGGCTCAGGCCTGGGGCCTGTACTGTTCAACATCTTTACCAGCAAACTGGATGTGGGTGTGGAAAGCACACTGTCCAAATTCGCTGATGACATCAAGTTGTGGGGAGAAGTGGGCATGCTGAAGGGGAGGGACAGAATCCAGCTCGATCTAGACAGGTTACAGAGGTGGGTGGATGAGAATAGGATGGAATTCAATGCAGAGTAGTGCAAGGTGCTACATCTAGGGAGAAGGAACCAGCAACACACCTATAGGCAAGGGAGCACTCTTCTTGTCAACATGGTGGCAGAAATGGATCTTGGAGTCACTGCTGATTCCAGGATGAACATGAGCCGCCAATGCGTCAGTAAAGCTAACCGCACCTTGTCCTGCATCTACAGATGCATCACAAGCAGGTCCAGAGAGGTGATCCTTCCCCTCTATGCAGTGTTGGTAAGGCCACAGTTGGACTACTACATCCAGTTCTTCAAGAGGGATGTCACTAGCATTAACAGGATCCAAAAGAGGGCAACTCACATGGTCAAGGGACAGTGGGTCAGGCCCTACAAAGAGAGGCAAAAGGGCCTGAATCTATTCAGTCTCCACAAGGTAAGGCTGAGAGGGGATCTGGTGGCTGTTTACAAACTCACCAAAGGGGAGCAGCAGAAATTGGGTGAGGCTCTGTTCCCCCAGGCACCACCCGGGGTTACTAGGAATAATGGCCACAAATTGTTAGAGAGAAGGTTTAGGCTGGACATCAGGCGACATTATTTTACAGTTAGGGCTGCCAGACTCTGTCCAGGTCAGCTTGGCTCGCCCGCCTGTCTTCCGGCGTGGATGCTTTGCCCCAAAGTTTGGTGTCATAAGCAAACTTGGCCAGTCTGCTTCTGACTCCAATATCCACATCATTTATGAAGATGTTGAACAATATGGGCCCAAGGACAGAGCTTTGGGGGGCTCCACTGGTCACAGGGCACCATGATGAGTGACTTCCATCAATTACTACCCTCTGGGTCCGACCATGGAGCCAATTTCCCAGCCAGCAGATTGTGGTGGACTGAACGTCACAATTGGCCAGTTTCGCCAAGAGGTGATCATGGGATACCAGATCAAAGGCTTTTTTGAAGTCAAGATATATGACTTCAATCTCTTCTCCTTTGTCCAGGTAATAGGTCACCTGGTCATAAAAGGAAATGAGATAGGTCGAGCAAGACCTACCCACAACAAACCTGTGCTGGCTATCCCTCAGGATTTTGGCATTGGCCAGTCCATTAAGGATGGCCTCTTTAATAAACTTTTCTAAGACCTTCCCTGGAATAGAAGTCAGCCTGATGGGCCTATAGTTTGCCAGATCCACTTTCCTCCCTTTCTTGAAGATAGGCACCACAGTGGCCTTCTTCCAGTCTTTGGGCACCACACCAGAGAGCCAGGAGGTCTCAAAGATCTGTGCCAAAACTTTGTTTTGTTGCTGTATGATAGTCCACTGGCCCATTCCTAATTGCACTGCTTTAGTAAACATCTTTAATAAAACTCTGCTGAAGCAGTTGTGGGCAGTTTTGCTCAAACGCTCAGGAAATGCATTTTATTTCCCACAGTAAAGAGCTTGGCTTATCATAGCAAAAATTAATCATTTGGGTCTCATTGCATTAGTCCTGCTAGCAGGAGCTCAGCACTGAAATCCCAAACAAACAGTTTAATACAGTACACAACAGGCCCTTCACTGCCAAATTTTAAAAGGCTGAACATTTGCAACTTTTTTTTATTTACTGACATAGCCATGAAAGTAAAATCATCAGCCTCTCAGTCTCTCTTCCTCCACCTCCACCCCCTCAACTGATCTCTGATGCCTCTTCAAGAAAACAAGACAGCCAACCACACTAAAGGGTTGCTTTTGTTAGAAAAATGTGGATTAAATGTAGACAGTGAATGGCACTGCTTCAAGTGCTAGTAATGAGGTCATCAAAAAGTTCAAAAGTGATTTTTTAAATTTGCTTTAGGATTCACAGGAAGAACATAATTTACCTAATAAGCAAATGTAAAAGCAAAGCAATTGTGTTAGTCCAGGTTAGTTTAATTGACCTTTCAATTCTTTCCCGAAACCTCCAAGATAATAAAATTCAGTGTTCCACTTTTTCTCCTGTCCCTGACATTCTCTACAGAGAAATGTAACCTATTCTGATATATTAGAGCACTCTCAGCCAGATTATTTGGATAAATTCTAAGATTAAACACAACCAACAGTGTAAGGGATATGATGGTTAGGACATTGACAGTTGGGGCATGGCTACAGAGAGCACAACCAAGGTGTATCAAGAACAGACAAGGGCCAGACTAGAATGATGGAGTCAGGGGACTAGGAGGAAGGAGGGTCAGGACACTCTACGTCTATACAGGACTGAGATGTGGGTGATCAAATCAGGGTAGTCAAGAACAGGCTTATTTGTTATGTAAAGGTCAGTGGGCCTAGGTCCACCAAGGAAAAACTGTAAGCCTCCCTCAATTAAGGAAGCTACTGGATGTATAGCAATAAATTTCAGGGGACAACAAATAAGAAATCAGGGACAGGAATGAATGGTCATAGGTTAATAATGAAGGCTCTGGGGAGGTTGGGAGGGAGTCAGGAGCAGGAAGCAGGAATCCAGACATACTGAGCAGGCAACTGCAACTGTGACTGGGACATAGGTGATCAAAGTGAAAATTTCTGAACCAGAAGCTGGCTGTCCAAAGACTAGGGTCTAGACTGGAGTCAGAAGCAAGGTGGTTAAGAGAGGTCAAGACTCAGAAGGTATCACAGAGGAGGGCAAAATACAGCCTATGGGCCAGATGTGGCCCATCAGGTGATTTCATCTCCCCTACAGGTGGGTGCCTTACCAATTCACTGTATCTGGCAGGGGATAGGTGGCAGCAAATGGGCAGGAAGGTAGGGAAGCAGCAGGGGAAGGGAAGCAGCGGGCAGGGACAGGGAAAGTGGTGGCAGTGGACAGAGGGGAGTGGTGGTGGAGGCGGGCAGAAGTGAAGCAGCAGCTGGGTGGGAGCAAGGGGCCCTTGCCAGGGCTGGTGGGGACCCAGGGTGAGATGGCAGGAGTGCAGAGCCTGGGCTGGTGGCGGCACAGGGTTCACCTGGCTCCATTGTGCAGGATTTGCATGCAGTTCCAGGGTTCTCCACCCAAGCTGTGTGCCTCTTGGAGGAGCCCCACATGATGGAGCCAGCAACTCAGCCCTGTTCACTGCTATGTGCAGGTCACGGGGAACAGCAGGGAGCTCTGTACTATGAAGCTGGGCTGGTTTTGCCCCTCTTCCTGCCACCCTGGCTGAGCTCCATTATCTGCACCACTGGCTTCATCATGTGGGGCTCCCTTCCAGCAGTGCAGGGCTCAGGTATCTGAGCCCCATGTCATGGAGCTGGTTGCCTAGCCATGTGCAGTCAGACTCACCAAGACCATGTGCCCCTGAGAGGCTCTGCTGCTGCCACTGGCTGCAGGGGCTGTGCGCAATGGGGGGGGGCATGTTTGTAGGGGGGGCCTCCATGCACGTGTTAGAAATATTATTAAAAATGCATTATCAATAAGTCTTGTTAAAACAGCGCAGCTGTCAGCCCTCCCTGGTGAGAGAACTGGGAGAGCTACTGAGAGCTCTTCGTATTAAGGTATCACTCTCTCTTTGTTTTGCAAAGTTACTATCTCTTTGTTACAGTAAAGCATATACTCCTCAGCTTTTCTCATGCAGATAAGAGTAAATTGCAATTCTAGCCTTGAAGCAAGGAAAAATTCAAACTCTTGTAACCTCAAATATTCTCTACCCATGCACAATGAATTAATACATATAAGCCTATCCGCCCCGCATACTTAAGTAGTTAATTATAATACACATGCGACGCATGATTTGACGTATTCACATACATGTTTGTATGAATCGGAAATGAGTTGTAAAAGTTCCTCCTTCTGCACACGTGGTCAGGAGAGAGGGGATAAAGCCAGCTGGGCAGTTTCCCTCGGGGGCAGCAGAGTGTTTGATCTTTTGTCTCTCTCTCTGACCCTATTTGCAAATATATACCTTTTGTGTTGCTAATAGAGTGTGTCTGTGGCTGAAGGTTTTTTTCGCCTCCCGAGAAACGAACTGCGATTTTTACATCACACACACCATGATGTGCATACACCCCAACACACGCCCCCATCCATGCTCCCCCTCCACACACCCCACAACACTTGTCACACACCCAGCCCTGTACAAACCCCATACTCACCCATACACCCCCACAAACACACCCTCCCCTACAGCCCACACACACCGATAACCCAGACCCCCCATAACCCCCATAAACCCAATACCCACTCACCCACACACCCAAACACACACCCACACCCACCCCCAATCCCACAAACCCCACACCTTCCACATCCCTCCACCCCACCCCACAATATACAAGAGGAAGACTTCATTTTGTGCTATTATAAAATCACCTCTATGTACAGGATGCATACACACACAAACCAGGGCAAAATATTATTTGAAATCAAATTAAAATGGTATTGTAGATGTTTGATTTTTAGCATATAATTTGTGAGGGTTTTTAATGGTTCCAGAGTGGCAAGACCCCTTTCCAAAAAGAGTTCTTCTGGGGGCAAGGGGAGGAACCTCCAGTGGCAAAGGTCAGGGGTCAGGGGCTGGACTTCTAGTCCCAAGATGGAAACCAAGGGGCAGGGTACCTGTCAAGGGGCAGGGCTACTGTTGCAGCCCTCAACAGTTTACAAAAACTCATTAAGCGACCCTCCAGCTCAAATAATTTCCTACCCCTGAGCTAACAAGTTTGGGCCAAGGAGTCAGTTGGCAGGATCCAGGAAACTAGGAACAAGGAGGAAACAGGTGCTCAGAGGCAGACAGAGGCACCCATCTTATTAAGTAACTTTCTGGGAAATGGAAGAGCTGCTGCCTATAAGCCATACAAGCCATGCTTATGCAAGCAACCAGGGCGAGTTGGAAGTAGGTACGCTTCTGACATCAGGCCCATTTGAATATAACTAAGCCAACTGGGGGCGATTTAACCTGCCTGCTTGCTTGACTTCTGACAAATAGCATCAAATATTGCTATCTTAAGGACAACAGCTAAGAACACCAAGTCCATTAGCTGTCAGTAAGAAGCAGACATGTGTCCTTGTCAAGACCAGCTACTGGAGAAATGAAGGCTTTGTCTTCACTGCAAAGAAAGATTAATTCAGGGTAACTAGTATGGAATAGCTGTCTCCACTAGGATTTTACAGTAGTTTGCTGCAGTGAAGATAGGCAAGATCCACACCATCCTGTAGATGATTTCACTTAGTTTAGTCTCCTCTACAGAGCCTTGTCTCCATAGGACTTTACAGAGGGATACCAAACTTGTACCAGTTATCCTGAGGTAGAAGCAACTCTTTCTGCCAGTGAAGACAGTGTAAGAGGGATCATTACCCTAGTTTTACTATGTTATTATACCTATCTAACCTTAAAGATTCCACCTCACTGACAGTGATAAGTTTGCATAAGCTGCAAACTGCAGGAAGAGCTTTGCCCATTACCAGGAGAGTTTATTTCAATACAGGATTTACTTCTTTACTTTTGAACTATGTTCAGTCAACTTTAAGAATGCTCCCTGGTTGAACAGGTATATGCAGAAGAGAGTTCTAGTTTTCCTATGTCCATATGAATATGATGTTGTTCTAAACTACTACTCTCCCAATCCTGCTACAAAAACTGTGAAGATTCATTTTGTTGATGCCAAACCACGTATCAATAAATGTAAACATTTTATCTGTTTTGCAGGGTGGGGAGGGGTGGAATCAATAAAGCATATGTGAAACATTTTCTGTAATGGATGGTGGAGCAATGGGTTAGGTTACTATGTCCTTCCATGTAGGCCTCTTCTCTGGTTTTTACAGTCCTGGGCACATACTGAGTTGCTCTCCATTTACCATGAAATTGCTACATTCTGATATGCCTAGTGACCAAAGCTGATGGGTACTATACGCAAGGGTGAGAACTAGTTTGCTTATTTAAACACAAAACATTGCACTGCCATGAGCAACTAGGTTTCTGAACGACCGAGTTCAGAGTCAGTCCTAAATAAAATTACCATAAATTTCTTGTCAGTTAATCAGAAAAAGCCGACTAGCTGGAACAGCTTCTCATTGGTAACATTCAATACACATTCAATTTGTACTTATATACGTGAAATTCACAAAGACCATAGGGGAGCAGCTTCTGTTTCCTTGCGGCTCCGGCAGTTGAATCTCTTTATGGAGAAAGTTGCTGGCAACGTAATAGCTTCCCTACACGTATTTCCACACCTCCTCCATCTATTTTTTAAGTCCCCTCAACTGTCCCACCCTCCTCTCTATCCACACGACCAACTCCCAGGTCAGCGGGAGCATTCCACTAAAAGACAGGAAACAATTCATTTGCCTTAGACCTCAAAGCCAGGCTAATGTGAACCATACTCGAATCATTCTCATTTCAAATGGTTTCTGGAGCATAAGCTGTAGTTATGTTGCACAAAAAAGTGCTGCTCATGTTACCACAAGGGACGAGAGCTGGAAGAAAGGATCATTTTGTCTCAAAACTAACAGCAGGGAGACAGGCATCTTACTCCCAAGTCATCCCTTGAAGGAGAGGCTTCAGGCTTTCAGGGCCTTTCTTTTGTCCTTCTTGAATCCTTATTAATTTGAGCAGGTTGGCTGTCCTAGAGACTTACAGAACAGGGAAACCACATGCTTTCAAATCAGCATGACACAAATTCCCTTGGAAGTGTATGTCATGTCATATCCCAAGCTTGATACTTAAAGAAAAAAAAGTTTCAGATAAGCACTAAGTACAATGGAGTGCTTGTAAGGGGAAAGTGGCTACAGGTAAACTCTTCTAGTAAACCAGACTAACACATGTTTTTGCAGTGTATTGCAGTGTCTATGACTCTATACTTAAAATGAGGTTTGTGGGGGTGAAGAATCACAATATAAGGATGATATAATATATCAGTATGTCTGTCCCACTGCAATCCACTTTAAGACTAATTTTTGAGAGGCAGACTGTTCCTTCTTCATGAGAGGGCAGAGTAAGAGAAAGAAAGTTCATCCCTTGAAAATGCAGAGCAGAAAGAGCCACTGACTTGTGCCTGGCAGGAATCTCTTCAGCAATATGGAAAGACTCATTAGAATTTTTCCCATGACACACCACAAAAGATGGCTGGAGAAAACAAAGTGAGATGCTGGGGCTCAGTATACTCCTTTGTCCTTGAGAATCCCGGCCTTCCCAAATCTCACAGACCAATGCATGCATAATCTGGGGCAGCTGATTAAATTTATTGTGTTCCCAAACACATAAAGCAGGGTAGGGAGGGCAAAAGAGATACAAAGCTAGCTCTAATTAAAGCCCTGCCACTTCTTAAATATTTACATAATGTGCTATTATAATTGCCCATGATTGGAGATTCAATATCTGAAGGAGGAAATGGCCCTTTGGAATTCCCTTGGTGAGTGAAGAAGCAAACAAAAATATAACAAATAAAATACCAGTAACTCCCAAGCAAGCCAAACGAAAAAGGCACAGCACAGAAATTCACAAGAGCCGTTTTAAGCCCAAGAGTTATGAGGTGTGCTAGGATCAGCAAATTTGTTATCATGCGCTATTGGACTTTGAACAGATTGCAACACTAATGGAGACCATAGTAGGTATTGATTGCCATCATGCATGTAGTCCTCTATGTGCCATTACTCTGCTTTATGGCTGCACACTCCATTGGTGCAGACAGGCCACATACTATCACAGACAGAACTGGGGTGAGAAGGGCTTGTTAAGCAATGTGTTTTTTTTGTGCATGTGCATGCTAGTTTTTCAATTCTCAGATTTGAGAGTCAACAGGTAAGTTCTGGGTGTGTACAGAAGTTACGTTTTTCGTGTGATGAGGCCCCAAAAGCACTTTGTAGCTGGAACACAACAAACATTCACAGCTGCAGAGCACTTTTCAAATGGTTGATCATGCAAAAATTGAACCCTTGTCTGATGTAATATCAGGGGCGCTGTAGGGCAAAGCACCTTAGGGAACCTGTGTCCAGGTTCCCAGTGAGGGTTATTTTCAGGTGATTCTGCCTGCACCCCACACAGCTTTGTGGGGGTGGGCTGGAGTGCCAGCTGTGCCCTGCCCCTGGGGCTGTTACAGCGAAGAGACAGAAAGCCTGTTTCCTCTCTGTGCAGCTGGGGAGGGGAGGAGGAGCAGGGGCAGGGCTTGACATGCATGCCCCTCCAGCTACCCCTGCTGGGGTCTTGGGGGAGCTGGGCCAGGCCCGTGAGGCAGGGGGTCTCCCTTCCCCCCCACTACCCCCAAGACCCCAACAGGGGTAGCTGGAGGGAGGCACGTTGTGGTGGAGGGACTCTGACCCCCCTGCCCCCAGCCATTGCTTACAGTTGCCAGGTGGCTGGGGGGCAGGACTGGGGAGAGGGATGGTCCGACAGTGGCAGTCTCATGGGAGGCTGCTGCAGTGTCCCTGCCTTTTGGCCCCGGCCAGTTCCAAGTCCCCCCCATAGGTGAATGCCTGGGGGGGTTCAATGGCTCTCTAACTTACAGCGGTTTGTGTAAAGTGCCATAGTTAGAGCGCTTCCCTGACAGGGTGTCTAAACTTCTGTATGTAGCCATTAAGCAAGGAAAAGAGTACAAGCTCTCTAGGAGAAATGAGCATAGTCCTTTCCTTTGACAGTTGTACTAATATTAATCAGAAAGGACTTTTTAGATGTAGTAATTTTGTAGGAGTTGCAGAGAAGTATGGACTCCAAGTTGTGAACTCTTTCAGGGTTTGCGGGAAATTCTCAACCAACTCCAAACTTTGCATCTCTGAAACATCCTCATTAAATGGAGCTGAATCAAAACGTCAGACTTAACCATGCTTGAGCTTGGTTACTTATGTCCTGTATTGTAGGCATCTATGTCAAACTATTTCTTTTTAATTTACTATACCTTTAAATTTGAGACTCCAGACATTTTAGCTATTACTATGTGCTGAGACAGCAACCCTTTTGTGCTCAAGGTTGTTGCAGCCACCATCTAAGTTCACTGTGCTCTTCTTCACAGAAACTTTTTTCCCTTACTGGATTTCCTATATCTTAATGCAGATGAAATTAAAAACACCCAAGGATGACAGTGATGTAGAGAGGCTTACTATATAGCAAGAACAAATGTTAAGTTTTTATGGGCAAAAGCCTGGTGTGTGTGTACATCAGTGATTCCGAAAAGGGGTGCCACGGTACACTAGTGTGCTGGAAGATGCCCCTCTGTGACACGGAGGTAGATGCTC
The DNA here is from genome assembly GCF_001723895.1 of Crocodylus porosus. Lineage (NCBI taxonomy): Eukaryota > Metazoa > Chordata > Crocodylia > Crocodylidae > Crocodylus > Crocodylus porosus. The sequence goes on from NW_017728943.1 coordinate 105,768,616, forward strand.
TCCTCATGTCCGGCACCTGTGACTGCTACTGTGGAGATTGCCCTCATTACTACTGCCTTCCCTGGCTTCAGGTAGCCTCTGTGCTGGCCCCCTGCATGCACCCAATAACACGCTGGGCTGCAAGTAGGTGGGTGGGGACACACACAAATGGAGCTGTGATTGGGCCCAGTTCATGCCCTCCACTCTTCCCATACTCCTAGGGATAGCGGGGGGGCGGCAAAGGTAAGGGGAGTCACCAGTGTGTCAAATCCCAGAGGAACAGCCTCAGCAGTTGGAAGGGGGCAGACAGTGGAAAAAGCAGGGCAAAGCAGGGTGAGGTCCTGGCCTTGCTGATCTTAACTGGCACCAGCTAGACCAGTGATTCTCAACTTTTTTAGCCTCAAAGCTCCCCAGCACAAATTTCGGCACTGGTATGATGTCCTCTGGCAGGAATATTGTATGTTTTAAAGGAAAAGAAATACAAATCATGCATACCCACACAAACACACAGAGAGTGTTTCAGGTGCAAGAGTGAAGAGTTTGGCTAATTTTAATTCAGAAAGTATGCCCCAAGTATCAAAAAGCTTGAAAGACATCAATGTACACCTCTCTAATTTCAGCAGGCTGCAGCATCTGAGGGAGATAGGGCTCCTGTCTCTCCATGCAGGCAGAGCGCTTGGAAATGCAGAGAATATGGTTCACAGAAAACAAAAGCATTTTATTGCATACTGTCTTGCAATACAGCTCATCTCTAATGATAACGAAGTAGAAAGAGAATCAGTTGTGCTGCCCTATCCCTCCTTTTTGTAAGCTCATTTAGTTAGAAAAGATTAATGTTTTACCTTTTTTTAGAAATAAAATTTCCAACTCTTTTTCTTGCGAAGATAGATTAACACTGCTTACTAATATTGCTAGACTTGAGAGCTGGCCACTGTTTCCCCCTGCTAAAGTTCATGGCACTTTGCTTCTCATACATAAAGCCTCCATCCCTCATGTGGGAGAATGTATTTACTGATGAAGTATACACATTCAATAGGCATCAAAGCAGTATCTGAAACAGTTAATACTGGTACAGATGTATCAACACCTTTCTGGTTTGTAGAGTCTGCCTTACTTAATGTAGAAAGAATGAATGTTCTGATATATGCCATGTGTCAACATTGAAATACTAAATATTCCTTTTTCAACGCGCATCCCTTCTCCTACAACCTGTATGAACCTCTTCTCTTTGTCCATGAAGTCATGTGATCATGAATAAATTGTCAGCCCCCTTAAACTTGCAATTGCAAAGTGACACAGCCCATAGTCTTTTTAAAAAGCTAGTTAAATAAAAAAGGATGAAATATGTTCAGCTATTAAGAAAAGTAACCAAAGGTATAATTGAGATGCCTGGGTGTGGAAACACCATGAGAGTAGTATAAGTTAATTGGTTTGAGGAGAAAATGGGTTGAAAGGGTCAAACTTCAGTGGGCAAGGAGCCGCTGAAAATCTTTAACTTGGTCCTAAACATGAATGCAGATTCTGGGGAAGAACAGAGTATATAACAGACAGTGAAAACTGCAGTGAGGATAAGCACTACATTGTGAATTGAAGGGGAAGATTTTGCCTTTTCTTTGGAGACAGTCAGCCTGCTTTATCTTGGCTGCTTTTGTTTGTTCAATTTTTCAGACAAAAGCAAATGTTACACAGGAGAAAAGTAACTCAGTGTGACGGGCTGGCTGGCAGTGACCTAGCCCAGGGGTCTGAAAGGGCAAAAGAGGATTGGAGGACTTGGGATTCCCTTTCCGCACCAATCAGGTCCCAGAGACTCACCCCCCTGTGTCCCAATTGGCCCCTTGGGTCACCTGGAGGGGGATAAAAGGGCAGCGTGGGCTGACTCAGGTGAGAGATAACAAGGAAGGGGTTTCACAGGACTGAGCCAGTGGGGCAGGAGCAGTGCCCTGGAAGAGCAGGACCTGCAGGCAGCAGTGGGACCCTCAGCAGCGCATGTGGCTGGCAGGAGAGGCCCCCCACTGGGCTCCAGGATCCCCTAGGAGGCTGCAGCCGGCAGGAGAGGCTCTCCTCCTCCAGCCGGGATCTGAGCAGCGACTTGAGGGGTTCCCAGCTCTGCTTCCAGCTCCTCCAATCAGAGGCCAGGCAGCTCAAGGTGAGGCCAGGGCTCTGGGAAGGTCCAGACCCCCCTAGCAGGCTGGAGAAGTGTTACCAGTGGTGGCTGTGTGGCAGCATTCATGCCTACCATATGGGAGATCTGGGACCAGCTGAGGTGACTTGGGGTGGGTGGGCTAACAGGAAGCAAATCTTCTTGCAGTGGAAAGGGACCATTGTGTCTTCCCCGCTTTCCAGGTACCAAGGCCCTATGTTTCCTTGTCATTTAACATTTTGTGCCTTTTATATTTCACCAACCCATATTGTTTGTGTTTTTATATTTTGTTAACCCTGTTTTTTGTCAGTGATCGTAAGTGTCTAACCTTTGTTGAATCCTGCCCCCTTGGGGCATTGTAGTGTGCACTATACCCTCTGATTTATGCCTGTTATGTTCCCAGTATTAAAAGGTATATGGTCAAGTCCCCATTCATGGTCTGGCTCTGCTCTATAGCGGAAGGAGAGTCCCTACACCTTCCACAGCGCTTGTGCACCTGCTTTGATCCCTTCAATTGGAGAGGGGGTACCTCTTGGAGTACCGCCTGGGTTACAGCAGCATGGAAATTGTTCTCTGCTTCTTTCAGATTTGAGTGGCATTTCCAAAAGCAGATGAACATAGAGTACTGGTTGAGGGAGAATCCTGCTTTATAGCTCACCATCTGCCATTGTACAGTGTGTTACAACATGTATTGGCTTCCTTAACTATTAATGGAAAACCAGCAGCAGCTGCCATGACTCCCACTACAGACTAACGAATGGATCATATCATTCACTTGTGCACCTGAGATAAGTAAGAATTTGGGGCACTAGAAGAAACCAGAAAGATCTGAGCAGGGAAAGGCATAAGTATTCATTTTGTATGATTCTTTTAAAAGCTTTAAAAAGTGTTTATTTTTTTACTAATTCTAACCATACTGGGCTTTCTCTTAACAATAATTAAAGATTTGTTTGTTATCTACTTTCAATAGTTAAAATTCACATGGGTCTCAGTCCTATTCCCACTAGAGTCAGGGTTTTATCTAGACTTCAGTACAGGCAAGATGAAACCACTAGCCTGTCTAATCAATTATAGGATGCTCATCCCCACCCTCCCCTACTGCATTGCTTAAAACAATAATTCCTCTAGTTTCTCAGGGTTGGTTGCTTAACAGTGTTTAAATCCCATAACTGAAGTAGCCAGATTTAAAGAATTTGCTAGGCATGAAGACTTTTTGAAAGTCTGGCCACTCCATTTTTGTACCTGAGGGACAAAGCCCTTCTACAAGCCAAATATGTAAAGCAGGGGTGGGGGAAAGGCAGCCTGCAGGCCAGATGCGGCCCGCCAAGCCATTGTATCCTGTCCGTGGGGCCCATAAAAAAATTTAGCAAATTAATATTAATCTGCCCCTGGCTACCTGTCATGTGGCCCTTGATGCTTACTGAGGGCCTCAGTAAGTGGCCCTCTGCCCAAAATAATTGCCCATCCCTGAGATAAAGGAAAAGAAGTAGTGAGAAAGAGAACACCCTTTCTTTTAGTTTTTGTCTAGTGTTTCTCCTCTTGTGTTAGGACTCCCTGAATAGTCTACAAGGACCACGGAGAGTAGAACAAATGGAAGAGTCCCCTTGTAGCGGACTACCCATGCTCCCACCCTATACAACTCATAAGTAGCTGTGGAGCAGGCATGCTGAGGCACCTAAGACTCCATATCTCCACAGACCTGGAAGTCCGTTCCTGTTTCCTCATAGATCAATGAAAAGATAGGTTAGGGGAGTAGCACAGCTTGACACCTGATTTCATGGATCATAGCCACAAATATCAAATTTAAGATGACCATAGAATAGCAATACCAGGGTTGGGGGTACAATCGGGTCTCGGCCAAGGTTCTCTCCAAGCCACTTTAAATAGCTTTTCCTGGCCCCTAGAGGCAATAATCCATAACATGCTCAAGAAAAGTTCTAGGTTTAATGAATACTAAAACTCTTTTCTTAAGAATAATCTTTAGCATAGTCCTGTTTAATAATTTCCCTTTTCTATTTTAGAACACCTGGACATTGTGACCACCTGTTTCATTGTCATGAATCATTTAGTAATTTTTTTTGCTTTCTACATAGAAACATCTGTACCATACCATTTCCAAGTAATGTGATGTATTTGAAAGCCAAAGGAAGAAGGCACCAATGGGCCTTTTATGATCAGGTCACCAAATCATTAGACGCAGGGGTTGCTGTGGATGTAGTCTTTCTGGACTTCCGGAAGGCTTTCGACACTGTCTCTCA
>NW_017728943.1:105773777-105821189 GCF_001723895.1 Crocodylus porosus
GTGCTCTTTCCTGCCAAGGCAGGGGGTCGGACTAGATGATCTACCTAGGTCCCTTCCGACTCTAGCTACTATGAAACTATGAAACTATGGATAGAGTCTATAAAGGGGGAAAGTAGTGAAGAAATTTTACCTCACTCTGCAAAATGGTTGATTGAAATACAGCAATAGTTTGTTCAGTCCAGGCATATACATTTTAAAAAGGATATTTAAAAACTTGTACCAATGAAAGGAGGAGGAACAAAGTTATAAGGACTTGAGAAGAGTCGCACATCAATATTTACCAATCCATTTAGCAGATCAGAAGGAATATTATAAACTCATGTAAATATGAGGGGAACATTATGGGGAGAAGCTTCCAGATACTAAAAGTTTTGTTTTTTTTTAAATATAGTTTATCTAAAAAAAGCCTGGAAAATAAAAATTGTAAATTTAAAAACAAGGAACAAATTTATAACAGTAAGGATTTATTAGCTACTGAAACAAACTACCAGGGAGACGGTGGCTTCCTCCATGTTTATGTCTTTAGATCAAGCTGGATGACTTCCTGGAAGACGTGGTTTTGTTGAACATAAGCTAGATGGGAGGAACTGGATGAAGTTTAACAGCCTATGATATTGGAGGTCAGTCTAAATAATAATCACAGTCCTTTGGGGACTGAAAGATCTATGAAGCCATAATACAATACTAGTAACTGTGGGAGAAATCAAAGAATTTAAGCTCAGAGTCCAAAAGTAATGAAAACAAATCTAAATCTAAGCAATGGGACAGTCCATCCAACTCTGAACTTCCAGTGAGCCATATACTAGAGAGATGTTTCTAATCTCATAATTTTGGCTCCCCCCCCCCCGCACCAAAGAAGAAAGAATCCCACTAAAAACTAATAGTTGTTAGTAAGTCAGGACTCCTAGATTATAGCTCAATTAGGACTTCCAACTTGTCCAACACTGGACCCAAAAATACTCTTTGATTTTAATTAACCAATGTAGGAAAGAGATTACCTTAGGACAGGGAAGGATGAAGAGATAAATGTTGAATTGAGATCTACAAGAATGTTGCTCATATCTCGTTTCTACCAACTCATTTTAACCTTGAGTTAGTCTCTTAACTTCTGTGCCTCAGCTTCATATTTGCCTACGTCTGCAGAAGGTTGCGGGGGGGGAAGAAGAGTGGTTACAAAGGGGAGTAAGCATTGAAGTAGGACCTATGAAAGGCATTGTCCAACCGCAGAGAATTTTCAGGCTTTTTGTAGAACGGCGTCAAGCAATAGAGGAGTGTTCTAGTCATCAGCAGTGTAAAAGGGACTCTCTACTGGCTTGCCCAAGTTACTATTTCTGCGAAGTCAGTATTTGTAAGAGTAAAGGCATCTGTGCACTTGCTTCTGCCATGGGAAAGCAAAAAAAGTGTTTATTAGCTCAACATCACTGTTGTGAAAAATTCAAACAGCCTTCAGACTTGAGTGCTTCCCATCCCACAATTCATCTTCTAGTTTGGTGTTGCAAATGTAACCTGTGCCAGCACACTAGGCCAGGTGATGTACCAGATTCCAGGTCTTCAGGGTTTCTCAGGGCTACTGGGACCCTCTCAGCCAGGTCTGCTGACCAAGGTGCCCCATGGAGAGGTGTGTCCCTCAACCTCACTGCCCAAGAATTTGGTCCATGCCGAATAAAACTGATTAGGTTTTTTATTATATACAACTCTATACAGAAAAAATATGATTAATCAAAAGAAGAGATATAGATATAGATAAAATATGAACAGTTAATAAAAAAAGCAACAACTTGAATAAAATTTACAGCTGCAGCATTAGGTGAATAATTCCACCACACTGGGTGATCCCACTTGCATCAAACAACCTCAGTAATTACATATACCTGGTGATAACCCTTCAAAACAGTCCTGTGTCCCGTCCCGTCCCTGTCCCCGTCCCCCCCTTCCCCTCCACATAACCCAGATTGATTTCTCATCTGGTCACAATCCCCTTCCCAAAACAATAAATGGCAATGCAGGTTTAACCAGGATCCACCACTAGATGGCAGAGGCAAGGCTTTTGCTGCTTCTGGAAAGGTGGACTCTTTGGTCTCCCTTGGTAATTCAGCAAAGAACAAGAGTCTGTTACCTGCCGTGGCTGTTTAGGCTTCTTTTCTTTAGTTTCCTTGTGAAAAATACACCTCCTGCAAACACAAAGTGTTAAGTGTCCTCTCACACCCATGTGGGTTTGGGCTTCTCAGAGCACACTCCCTTTTTGGGCTCACTCTCTCCCCCAGGACCTCCACATGCAGACAGTGGATTCCTCTGCAGGTCTCTGTTCCTGCAGTACAAGTTTTTCCAGTCCAAAGGACTTCCCTCTGCAGGTCTCTGACCAGGTAACTTCTCCCAGCTCCCAGCCAGCTTACCAACTCCTCCTCACTCTTTCCCTGGGTACCCATGTCCCTGATTTGCACAGCTCCCACCCAGGTGTGGCAGCCGCTTCTCCTGGGATGGCTTGGGCTCTCCTCCATCCTGATGTCTGCTCCCCAGCAAGCCTCAGCTCTGTTCCCTCTGCCTGGGGGGAATGGGGACTGAGTCCCTGCCCCTCTATTCAGGCTGGCATTACTCTCCTCCTGCTTCTCTGCTCCTGTTTTAACCTCCCTCAGCTTTTTTATAGTTCAGTAGCAGCTAATCAGAGCCCTTGGTTTGCAATGGGGGCTCTAGTCACAGTGCACAGCATACCCTCCTGCCTGGGAAAGCTACTGCACCCTCTACACACTTTTTGCTCCCTTTCTTGCAAAGTTCTTAGGCACAGCTCACCCCTCAGCTTGCAGCCAAGTGAGCCTTTGCAGAGGTTACATAAACAACAGAAGCAAGAAGCTATTGGGTATGTAATGAGATTTTTTTTTAAGTGATTTCATTGTCATTGATTTCTAAAACAGTTAAATTTTAACCCCTCGCTTTCCTAGAGATGTGAGTTGTGGTTTGGCGTCATGTGTCCTAATTGTTCCAGACAACTAATGGAAGATCATTGCAGCAGCGTGGAGCTGGACGACCTTCCAAAGTTCCACCTCACTCCTTGATGCTTGTTTCGACAAATCTTATATCCTTCCATACTGTGGGAGCCCCAGTAGTTTCCTTAGTGTTATCTTTGGTTTGAACTCTACATGCAGGCAAGACTCAGATGAAAGGTATGTCATACCAGCCTCCCCAAACTGGCTATCAAGTTTGCTTTCTCTTCCTCTATAAGGCCACACTAGCTGTTCTTGGGAATCAGAAGCGGGTAGCACCAAAAGCTGAACTGAACTGCTCCAGGGGAAGGAGGTGGCAGACAGATAGCCCGGGGCAGCCTCTTACCCGCACAGTGGAGAGTCTCGTTAACTTGGCGAAGGCCGGCAGTCTTAGGGTTGCTACACTCTGGACACCACAACAAGAGATACTTCAGATTCCCCCAACTCTGCTATATTTTTTCCAACCATTTGAGTTGGTCTAATAAAAGGTATCAGACTTACCCAAAGAAACTTGCCTGCCCAACTCTCCTGGCACTCTCTAGAGGGAGGATGGGGGTAGCTTGGAAAAATCTTCAGAAGATAGTGGTGTCTAGCTCCATTTCATTTCAGAACAGTCACACTAAAGGAGTCCTATTTTTGAAGGACAATATAAAAGAATAGCATATATCATTCAGACATTCCCTTCTACACAGTATTTTGAAAAACCTAGTTTTCAGTCTGAATCACTATGAAAACCTTTAAGATGCATCAGAAACCCTCACAAAACAAAATGTCAAGTTAAGATTAGCTCTACCCCTAAGAGCTCTTCAGGGAGACAGAAGCCAAACCCATTTACCCAGCACATTAATCAGCACTACTCTCTACAGGCTAGAAACAAGGATTTTACTACCTTCCCAAGACCAAAACCACCTCCATTCCTTTGACAAGCACAGTCGGTTCTCCTTACCTGGTGCAAAATATAAATTGATGCCAATGGGGCAACGACAATTTAAAACAGCTGTGGCTGGATTTGTTTCTCACTTTAATGAGGCCTAGCTGTCAGCCTCCCCCCCACCCCCACCCCAACAGACGGCTTTTACTAGCCCTTTGGGGTGATGAGACATAATTTTCTCCTCTCCTAAAACAGCTGATTAACTTCTGTAACTCTGCCCCTTGCTATAGACAGGGTCTATAGGCTCTGTGAATGCAGGGGAAGATTATGTTTGATAAAATGATTAGAATTTGAAAATTACCAGAGAAACTGTTCACCTACATTGCCTAAAATGACATCCTCTCTCACTTCAGGAAGTGTGGGCTTTGACTTGTAGAGCAGACTTGTAGAGTGGGCTTTGACTTGTAGAGTAGGGAAGCACTTCTTCCCTTTTTCTTCTCCATCCTGCTTTCTCTAAAATAGATGCAAAGAATCCCTTCCTGAGTTGTACTCTTCAGCTTTCAACTGGACAAGGGCAAAACCAGCCCATGCTTTAGTAACCTGATTTACAAAGGCATGTAAGGTCACGCTTAATCCTTGTATTTCCAAAGTTACATAATGAAGCCTATCATAGCAGGCTTGTTGTTAGTAAGGGATTTTCGTGTTATGTGATTTTGAAAATTTTTTTTTTGGTTTATTGCTGCATTCCTCCCTCGGGGGTTGTTACTTTCTGGGGGCTTTTTATGGCAATCTTATGACTAACTTTAACTCATTTGTTTTTGTATGTCAGGACCTCAATTCTGCTAATACTATATTCATGTGAGCAGCCCCCTTGACTTCATGTTTCTAGTTCTTACTTGCTAATGTCTTTGCCCAAGCCAGAGCCGCACATTTAAAAGACATTTCAGTTCAGATGTTTATACCTAGGAACAGGATACAGGAGATGTAACGTATTTCCTAGATGGCTTCCCATCTCACAGTCGCTGAACTTCACAGGAGCCGAGCAGAATGACCTGCATCAGCCACTGCTAGTGTAAGTCCTTTCACTCCTGGCTTGAGAGCTAGGGTAGTAACCTCTAAAGCTGGTTTATGTTTTGGAGAGGGTTGAGCAGAGCGGGCACAGCTGCCCAGAAACACCTTTTTTGCCTTGCTATACATCCTGTTTGGGTTCTTCGTGCATGAAGCAGTGATTCTGCCAACAACCCTTTTCTGAGTGGCAGTGAGCACTTGGCACTTTGAGCTCCCATTGAAACAAATGGGAGGTGAGGATGCTCCTTACCTCGCAAGAACCACACTAGCTACAAACCATTTCGTCACCAGGTCTATCCACGCTAATGAGACTTGCAGCACTTACATGATTGCACTAATTCTCCCCTTTCTTTGGAACACTATTATGAATTAAAATAATCTATTTCTCCTAACCCTGCCCCCATTTTCTTCCTAAATGCCACAGAAAGTGCTTTCCTGGGACATGAAGACTAATTTATGCAAATTGTTACATAGTATTACTACAGCCATGGTGCCACTGCATTGCTGAGATGGTTAATTACCAGGATAATGCAATTTGTCTGCTCTCTATCCCCTTGTGCTGCTTCTAAAAGGAAACAAAAGAAGTGACATCAGAGATACAAAAAAAAAAAAAAGACAGCGAATTCAGCACCCTATTAATAAAAGCCATAAAGGGAATAAAGGATTAAAAGCCATTCACAGCACAAATGGCGTGCAGCTTTGTAACACAGAAGCTGAAGAGGGGCTTGGATCTGGTCTCTGCACCTGGCCATGTTATTTGTCATGAGATCCCGTCTTGATTTTTATTTATTTATTTGCTACTTCTCAAATAGGAATTTTGCAGCTGTAAGACTTGGGTAAAGCTCAGGGTCAGTGGATTTAGAAGCCCTGGTATCTTACCTTACCTGCTATGAGTCACTTAATTATCTGTGCCTTGTTTTCCTTATCTGGAATGTAGATATAATTATGTTTATGCACCTTTATGAGATATTTGGGAGTCAACAGATGAGGAATACTACACAGGCTTGACTTCCCAAGGGAAGGAGCACCCATCTGTCCAAATGCCTTCAAATGGAGGTAACATGTGCAACACTTCTGATAAAATCTGCTAAAAGCAGGTCTAGCAAATGCCAAGTGTAATTAATGGTGATTTCTGCTAAAAGCTGATGGCACAACGGGGCCATGACTAGAGTTTGTAGCATTCAGCCCTAGGACAACTTGAAAAATAAAATAAAACCAAAACAAATTTATTGAAAAAGTCCTACAGATTTAAAGAGTTTGATATCCATTTTTGAATCGTTTTGTGGGATTAACAGAGAATTAAACAGGACAGCTGAATAGGAAAGCTAGTGTATGTAATACATTATTCATTTTCTAGAGTAACTTCAGTTGATTTCTACTACATTTCTAGAGGACCCAGTTTGCTTTATCCCGCTTTAAACATTTCCAAAAAGGAAAGCCATGCTATATGATATCCATGAAGAAAGACACCTTGGAAGAAACCAACTAGCCAGCCAGAAGCTCCCCTAAATCTTCTAGGTGACACCAACCTGAGCCCAGGATATGGCCTCCCCAGTAAAAATTCAGTCTGATCATGCAAAGGTTAGCCTTTCACTCTGGTCCTTTGGCATCTGGAATTTCCCTGAGATCAGCAAGCACTAGAGTCATTTTTCTCTGGTATACTAATATAGTTTCAATTAAGCATTAGAATTTAACTTTTAAAGTTTAGCTATAAAATAGGGATAGGCTGGAGGGAGGGAACAGAGATTTCTCTCTTTTTTTTTTTGTTTTGTTTTTTGTTTTGGGTATTTTTTTTATCCTTTCTGATGTATGAACAAGCCTTAAAAGCTTTACCTGCATGACTTACTGAAAACCTTAATATGTGGTTCATGTCAGTTTGTGAGCTGCTTCCAAAGATTTGCAAATTAAATTCATTCAGTTATCAAATTGCTATGGCTGTTTATACTTCTTGCAGCAAAGGCAATAATTGGCACATTGCAGTTGACAAAAATATAACTTTCTGACGCAATCTTTAAAGCACGGTTGTGGTTAGAAAAGGGTCTTTAAAACTGATGTTGTTTTCTTCAAGTGAGACCTAGTGATTTGTACGAGGGGAAGTTCGAGTTTCTTCTCTTAGGCCTAATATATCTACCAGAGAGTAAGAGACATATTGTTCTGGCTCCTGCATCACCAGAATTGTCAGCTAAATCTCAATGCTTGGTTCTTTATTACTGCAATGCTGTAAAAAAGGGCAGAAAAAAATCCCGGTTTAATTTTCACATCCCAGGCTGTAGCTGCTGAGCTTGTATATCAGAAGAAGATATATTTGCTAAACAAATACATCTGATGAGATATTACTGAGAGAGAAAAAGACAGTAACATACGATGAACCTGATTCTGTGCCCAGCATGACAATCAGAAAACTACGCTGGGAACAAGAATAGGGCAGATATTTTTTTTTCAGTCACCTCTCTGACTGCAGCTGCCATTTAAAATATATTAACTGCCCTCTCTGCTCATGCATCACCAGCTAGATAATTGTCTTCAGCTGGCCGAACATTTTTAAGTGCTTATTTTTCTGCTAGAAAAAGTATTTCTACTTTCAGTCAACCACAATTACTTCAAGCATAGTATGTAATTGTTGCCTTTCCAGAAGATACTTTCCTCTAAGGCTTTTCTTTCAATATCAGTAAAGGTTTTAGGAACAAAGTTCATTGAAACCACTGAAACTGGCAGTCATCTTTGTTGTATGCCAGGCCAGTACTAAACCAACATGTCTGTGAGTGCTGGCAATGTCTTGTGGTGTGAGAGGGAGGAAGGAGAGAAGGAAACCTAGAAACATGCATGTGAATACTAGTTGTGCCTCTTGAATTAAAGCCAAAACTCCACAGACGCCCAGCTTGGAGAGCCCATATGGAGCCTCCGAGGCCAAGAGCCATGGAGACGTAACATATTTCCTAGATGGCTTCCAATTTTAATCGCCAAAGTAGTCTCCTTTCTCAGCAGAAGCCTGAATAGGAGAGCAAGAATACGTATCTTAACTGTTGTTCTATTGTAAACCCACCCTGACAAGGGCAGTGGGATATTAAAAATGGTTGCCAGACATTTTACACAACTCTTGGCTCCAGTCCATTCAAGAAGAAACAAAAGAAGAAATGAGAACATGTTCCTGATTCCGATTATGTCTGCTTCAGAGTGCTCTCGGACTTGAGTAACTTCTGCAGACACAGATAAGCACCCAGTGGGGTGAATGGAGAAAATACAAGTTGTCTGTCTGTCTGTCTGTCTGTTGGTTGGGCCCATTGGTCCCCTTTTATAAAAGGCAGAATATAGGTCAGTTTTGTTAACATGTCTTAAGTGGGGGCAGAGGAGAGATAGAGAATAGAGACACATGGAGCAGACAAAGCTTTTATATAGGATGAAATGAAAATTACTTCTGTTCAATTAACCTTGAAAATGGTTTAGAACTTCCCTCCCCTCATTTTTATTAAATTGAAATTATGGCAGGCATTTCATTGCCTGTCTCATCTCTGTCTTTTCTTCAGCAGGCTTGATGAAATATATCATCATTTTTGCAGGTTATTTTATTTTCCTGAAAAAGGCGATTTGGATGAATTTTCCTGTTCGTCTACACTATAGTTGTTTTGCAAAATGGTATGGATGTGGTATTTGAGATGTGGGTAATAGTAACATTCATCCTACTACTTTATTGGAAAATGCAGGAGAGACATGCAAAAACATGAAATGGAGGCTTTTCAGAGCACACTTTTACTATCTAAAGATAGATTGTAAATTTCCAAAACATGTATCCATCTTCTCTGAGGAGTCCCAGCTTAGAAAGTGTGTCAAAAAGGGCTTTATTCCACCTTTACATTTCCAGGACTCAGTCACTGACCAGATCAGGGTTGCTGTAACATGTCTGAGTTGCAGTGGTCTTTAAGGCCGTGTGTAGACGAAACGAGGGGTGTGTGTGCACAACACTTTAAAGCGGGCTAAATGCTTTTGCACCACTTTAATGGTGTTGGTGTTTGCATGCCTTGGTGGTGTATTGTGCAGTAATTCCAGCCACTGCAGGAAATTTGGTGGTGTAATGTGCCTTAAATTACTTGGGGCACAGCAAACTAAAACTCCTCTAAGGAGTTTTAGTTTCCTGACCCACAGCTGTGAAGCAAAGCACTGAGCTCCACCCAGATCTATGGCTCTGCAGGAAGCCCATGCAGGCAGCCTGGCAGCAGCCTAGGAAGGGAGTCTCCACCCAAGAAAAGTGGAGAGCCTGGTTATTATTTTTCTTCCCCCCTGGAGCCTGCCTGCCTGAGCTGCGCGAGGGCCCAATGCTTCCCTGCACTGCTGCAGTGCCCCCTGGGACTGCCCAAGCCGGGTGCCTCTGGGCGGGTGCTGCCTGGGGTGGGCTGCCACTTCCGTGGAGGGAAGCCCCAGCCCCCCTGCAGCCCAGGGACTGCTCCACCTGCCGGCAGCTCGCCTCCCCTCCCCACTGGACAGGCAGGTAAGCCAGCAGGGTGTGTACATGACATGGGGGGTTTAATAGGCCCTAAATTGAAATGGTGTTTTTAAAAACTGACCGCTTCAATTTAGGACCCCCGTTTCATCTACACATGCCCTAAGATACTGTAAGTTATATCAAAAGAAGTATATAAGTACCTGTATTTCTCTTCTCCCTTCCTGATATGGTTCTCCTGATCCCATCCGCACATCATGTGGGGATTGCCCCTCCTACAGAGAAGGTGAGATGATTTCCCATCCCTTCATGCTGCAGAAGCTGTATAGCAAGATTAGAACATTACTCTAAACTAGGTCTGTACCTCAGCCTCCTGCAACTTTAAGTGAGTTCCCAATCATCTCTCTGTGTCCAACCCACAGCCTTACTGATGACCTCCAGGTCTCTTCCTCCTGGTAATCCCCTCATCTCCCTCAAACATTCATTTCCCATTCTTGGATCCCATGGAGGGGTATTTCATCTTTGGCATATTTCCTGCTGCTCTTACAGAGTCTAAGAGAATTAGCCAGGCCAGTGTTTCCAGCTGCTTTAAAAAATATGAGCCTAAGAACAAAATTTAGATTCAGATTTTAAATCCTCCCAAAATTCAGAGGATCTGGGGAAGAGTTGGTTGCACTTGTAGGCTCACCCAAAATGTGCTGATCCAAGTCTGTGTTCAAATCCTGCATCTCAACCAAAAGGCAGGAGTGTTTAGGGTGCAGTTTTGTTGTAATGTCTAATATCAGGGTGCTAATGTCTACTTTAAATCCTGCATGTTCAAGAGCGCCCTCTCATTGGGAAATCTCCATATGGGACAGTGAGCTGAAGCAGAGACTTGTAAACTCTGGCCCATGGAGCGTTTAATTCTCTTTCTACAGGGGACCAGGCTCTTCACAGCAAAGATGATCTACAGGTTGCCTCTGCTCAGAGGTTACAGCTACAAAAGGAAAGGAATAGTAGGATAGGACACTGCTGAAACAGAGAACCTTCCACACTAAAGCAGTCAGCCATTAACAGGAAATGAGTTCCTAGGTGCAAAAGAGCCCTACAACTAAGCAGTATGTCCAGAACAGAAGAGGGGTTGGGTAAAGAGAAGAAATCCAGGTATTTCAGCATGTGGGAATCAAATGGCTTGGACTCATACAAGATAAGAGAAAAGCTAAGCAAGAGAAGCATGTGCAGGGGGAGATGGGACCCTAGCCCAGAAAAGCATTATCAGAGAGAGGGAATGGGAAGGGAGGAGGCAGCAGAAAGGGAGACTAAATGATCACTGGAAGAGACAATGTGACTGATGGTCTCAAAACACCAAAAAAGTGACTAATGATTTGGGGTTCTTTAATTTCTGGGCAAGCACTTGGGGACACTAAAGGGACCCAGAAAATGATAAGCGCACATGCCTTCTGATGTCAGGTTTCTTTAAGCAGTCTCTACTTGAGCAACAGAAACTGAGATTTCCAAAATCACTAGTCACTTTTGAAATCCTTGTCCTTATCATGTAAATGTGCTAATGTATAGAAGTACTGCCCTAACTACTTCTCCTTGAAAACAACAATTATAGTTGACACAGTGATGCAGAATACAAATGGCAACATAAAATCCACAAGACTGTCTTGCCCCTGACTGCCCTTAATGAAAGGGACTTCTGCACCACTGAAAGTAGGTACAGTTTCAGAACAGGGTGCATGGAGGGGAGCTCTGGGCACGCAGAGATGGATCTGCCTCAGAGGGTTCTAGGAGAAACATGGAGACCACACCAGGGCTGTGGAGTGGGGAGAAGAAAGATGAGGACACACAGCACTCATAGGAAGGAGGGATGGTGCAAGGCCATAGAGGGAAAATGAGGCTGAAGAGACACTGCTGGGGAAGGGTTGACTTTTCCCTGTCTGGACAAACATCCAGATCTGTCACACTAAGCTCTAGGTAACTGGTGCCCTATAATATCAATAACGTTTCACGGTGGATGTTACGATTGGGGACAATTTAAATATTTTAAATATTTATATACTGTAGCTCCTGTCTACAGTATGCTTTTCTCCTTTCCTTAAAACTACTTTAGATACTCAAGTGCATGTTTTATCTCTGTATACCTGCTCCCCCAGCTTCCAAGTACTGATTTAAATGCATCTCTTCTAAGTCTTTTCATTAATGCTAAACTACATGTACGTCTCCCTCGGCAAAGTAATCTACCTACTGGGATCCTTTGCTCTGCTTTTGCAGAGGTGACTCCTGCATCCTTGAAAGACCGGGAGAGAAAGTTAAGAGAAAAGTTAACAAACAACAGAGGAAAACTCAGCGACTACAAAAACAGAAAGTGCAGAGCTGTAATGAGATACAAATTGAAAACGAGAGAGAGCATTGGCATGCTATTCTTCTACACGCAGAGGCAACATCACTCACCTTGTCTAATAAGCAATGTGTAGGACAATGAGCAAAGTGCAGGTCTTGACTGCACAGAATAATGTTCCACCGCAAGTTGAACTAATAGGTAAATTTCATCTGGTGATGAGTGAACATGTTCAGCATGCACAGCAGAAGGAGCCCATGATTATTGCATGAGGAGGAAACAATCTACGCTGTGTTTATAGAAAAGGACACAGTCTATGTATTTTTCAGAAAATTTTAAAATTATTTTTTCCACTCACTGTCTTTATAATGAATCATCTCTTAGAAGCTTGAAATTGAAATCTGATCTCCTAATGACTTCCCCTCATCCTTTGACACATGCACATCATCCTGCTTTGTTGTTGATTGCACTGGCATTAGTTATTGCAGTACAGTAAAAATATTTTGTACTTATTACAGAAAAGCAACATTTTTCCCTACACTGTACAGGTAGGTATTTGAACCCACAGCCACAAAGTATTTTTCATGCCCAGAAGGTAAGTCATTTGCATGGGTAACAAGAATACCCAGGCTTAAAATAGAAAACATTTAAAAATTATACAAGAATTTTCTAAGGGTTTAAGTTCCCATGCTTAGTATACAAACCACCCCTAACTTATGGAGGGAAGGATGAAGCCTGAGAAGAGCTTATCCCATAAATTCCTAAATCAAACTGAAACTGCAAGTACAGTTTAGGTAAGCAAAATTCAATTGCGTGAGCTGCTATTTGTTCTCAAAAGCATGGCCTTCTATGTGAAAAGCTCAGTTCAGATTCAGGTTCACTTTGAGGTAATTTCTTATCTTATTAGCACTGGTTCACTCATCTTTAATTCACTGGAGTAAATACATTAACCATATAAAATTAGCTATAATAAAACAAACAACGACTCCACACCAGAATGAATGCACACAGGAAATCTATTAAAGACAAAAATACCCAATTGCCAGTGGGGGCACATTTCTCACATGAAAACCCCTCTTTCTCCAGTTTCTCAGTTCTGATTCTCAAAGGGAATTTACAAAACACTTTTCACAGGCGAGCCAATGAACTTCACTTAATCAACCTCCTAGATACAAAAAATCATGGACTAAATATAGATATTGGATTTATGGCACATTACAACCTGCCTAACATTTGACTTCCCAGGTACCTCTTCGCTATTTACCTGCTACATTCATCCCCCTCCCCCGCCAGCTTGTCTCTCACCCATTGACTCCTCAATTTACATCTTTACTAACTGGCTTTCTTACATGCATATCAGCCTCTGGCTTCTTTACTATTCGTTCCATCCAGGAAGAACACACACCAACTGCAGATGTTTCCTCAGCCTGACAAAGGGTTTTTAAACCCGAAAGCTTGCTAAGAAATTTTCTTTCCAACTATTTACTTGGTTTAATAAAAGATATCAGATTTACCCAAAGAACCTTGTCTGCCTATATCCTTAGACCAACGTGGCTACAACCTATACCGCAGGAATAATATTTTATATTTCTATAGTGCTCCTTCTCTCCACTGTTCTGCAACTATTTTGCTATTCTGATGCAAAGGCTAGCTTAATTACAACCCACTTGCATTACTGAAACATAATCTCCTTTGACACTCATCTATCACAACAGGGTCAAAACTGATGAAAGAGATGGAGATTTTGGTTGAAGAAAGATGATGAGACCAACTGCCATCCTGTGCACAATGTCATGGACTCCTCAGTGGAAGCAACTTGGTTTTTAGAGTCTTGCCCAAAACACCCATACTTAATAAGCCTTATGGTCACATTCATTACATCAAAGGACTGTGCCAGGGAGCACTGCACTGAGGTACAGTATGCCTTGTGCCCCAAAAGGATGTAAAATAGCTGCCTTCGTGCTGCATTTGTGCCTGCTACTAAATACATCCATGACAGTTTACTCTGCATGTGCAGAGCCATCATTTCATCTCCCCTTCTGCCTCCATGTGCAGAGCCACTAAGGACAAAAACATTACACCCCTTTCGGCCATAATGCACCTGGAATTGGTGTGTCATATTTCATCTCAGCATTCACCAGTCAGTGTTGCCCCTTGCTCATTGTAAACATGCCCTATAAGACTCATTTCTTCTTCTTTGGAAAGGGTAAAAGTCTAGTCACAGGAATAGGAAGGTTGGTTAGAATTGGATGGCACTATTCTAACATACCTGAAACTAACTCCTCATCTGTCCACAGGTCTCCTGAACATCTGTGGGGGACCTAAAAGCTTGTTTTACTTGGTATCAGTGCTACTATCCCACTAGTAATATAAGAAACAGTAGTAGTACTGCAGAGAAGCTCCCAGAGACCCCAATCAGGGGCAGGCCCCATGATACTGTGTGGTGGACACATACAGAGTAAAATATGGGAGCATTCTCCTAGCTTGGCCAGCAAGCACTGTACCTCCATTGAGCAACATGCCTGCCCGATTTCTTGTCCGAGGATAAATGTGGCAATAAGAAAATGTACACACTTGACTGGCTAATGCATACCTGAAGCCAGGAGGTTCAGCTGTTGGTAGTGCTGCCCCCAGTACATCAGGGTTTGTGTGGAGAGGCAGACAAAAGGAGAGGGAAAGAGCTCTTGGAACTTAGATTTCATTCAGGCTGTTTGGAAAGGTAAAGTTGATGAAAACAGCTGTAACACAGTAGGAAGGGTTTCAAGGTCCAAAAACTGCATTGAAATTAAACAGTCTTCTCCTTTGTTTATACCATCAAGCTATTAATGGGTTTTAAGATGTTAATCTGGGAAAACCAAAAGCCTTTTAATTCTGGCCCCTTGCCTAGCCTGGCCAATGAAGTATTGATGTTTCTTTTACCCTTCTGCTTCCACATCTAGGGCCAAAAGCACTTTTCTTTCACTTAAAGGAGACATGCCAAGTAGTGCTTTTAACTGAGACCCATTGGGACACACAGTGTGAAGTGCTGCCGGTAGTTCCTGCTTAAATTCTTTAAGCATACTGAGACAGAGATTTGGGTTGACTTCCCTTGCCCAGAGACCTGCTTTCCCCATGGGCAAAGATTTGGATTCCCCATAGGCTTCTATTCTCCAGGTTGACCTCTACCATGGAAATGCCCATAAAATTAGTAAAGAAAGCTGAGGCTCTAATAGTAGGATACCCTAACAGAGTTTTCCTGGGGTTATATGGAGCAGTGGACTATTTTTTGCATAGGCAGCAGACATTGCCAGAGGTTTGCCACCAGAACAAGCCTAGGCAAAGTAGGATATGCAAGGCTCCATATAGCTCCTGTCCAATTTCTGACAGGCTCTCCCCTGCTTCCCTTTGGCCACGACACCTTTATATACCTTTAGGTACTATGGATGTGTTTGGCTCCAAGTAGACAAAGAAAAGGCAAAGCTATAGGGTTGTCATTAACTTTCACAAATGAGAAACTGCCAGTAGTTTATCATAATAAATTATGATCATGGCAGCTGAAAGTGCCAAGATCCAGGCAGCCCCAGGTCCTGGAGCTTTGTTTTGAAGGGTTACACACTGGAAAAAGAAAAACCTGACAGTTTTCACCTTTCCAAATTGAAATGTCAAAAACTGAGGTTAATCCTGGAGAAGGAAGAAAAGGGGGGAAAAAGTTACCTTGCAAATGTCCCATGAAGAGGCTACACTCTTATGTGGCCTACCTCCTTATGTTACTATCCAATCAGAAAGCCATTGGTTCTGTTTTGTCCCCATCACTACTTGGCAGCCTGTTAACTAAAACAAAACTTTCAATGGCTTGTTTATATCCTGGGCTAGGGACAGATGTTACATATACACTGGTTTAAGTGATCAGAAACTGATTTAAACCTGTAACAGAACGTAAATTCAGTGCACATAACCAGTTTCAAAATGGCTGAAACTGGCTTAAGATAAACTTGGTTGAATGTAGTGTCACACTTAACTTATTTGGGCTAAACCGGTTTATGCAATGTCTGTCCCAGACCCCTTGCTGGTTTAAGTTAAAGCAGAGTCCCCCAGCATCCCAGATGCTTTGCAGCCCTGGGCTGGGCTGTCTGCTCCAGAGAACAGGGCTGGTCCTACCCCTCTGCTCCTTAGCCGGAGCTCCAGCAGAGACTGCAGGCACAGCAGACTCTACCTGGTTTCCCTCTGCCCCTCACACCTCCCCTACTGGTTGCTGCTAAAGCAGGGATACCCCGCTTCCCCCCTCCCTCCCATCTCCCACAGCACAGATCCCAGTCCCACAGACCCTAGGCATCTGGTATGCTAGCTAATGCTGAGAGGTGTCTGTGTGTGTGTCTCCAATTTCACTGGGACAGGCAGACAGAACACTGTCTGCTTAGGGGTTTTTGGAGCTAATCAGCAGGTTAACTGGTAATGTCCCTCTATTCCTTCCTTGGAAAAAGCTGTTTAAGAAGAACTTCAACTAACAAGAGAGGCTTTTGTTTTGGTGATAGGCCAATAGCACTATGTTATTAGCTCCTTGCTGGCTCCCTCACCTGTCAGGTTTGCAAACAGTATGAAAAAGCAGGGAGAGGGAGATTGAAAAGCTCAATATCATCAACAGATGCATGCACCGCACACCCCCACCCCACTTTGCCTCAGAGTGCTAGCCGGGGATTGGCAACACTGCCGCCCCTTGAACAGCAAGCAGGCAAAAGTCTGAGACGATGCAGGCAGGGTGGGGGCTTAAACCCCTCCCTAATCAGAGGGCATGTTGGGGCCTGGCCATACCCTCCCCCGCCCAGTTCAGCACTTTAGAAGGGAAAGGAGGGCTGCTCTAGCATTCCCTGGCTTCTAGCCTGAGCCACTGCAGGCATGTGTCTGTATTTCCACAGTCCAGAGAGAATGTCTGTGCAGTTGCAAACTAGTTCAACCTAGGCAGGTTAGACTAACCTGCGACAACTGAATCAATTCAGGCTCAGGCTTTTTGAATGTCTGTTCCTAACTCTGGTGTCAAATGGGGCTCACCAAGGATGCAGCAAGTATGCCCTATCTATTCAGGCCTGAAGATATGCCCAACAGTTCACCAATGAGGCTACTTCAGACTCAGACTCAAAGGCTACCCACAAGCACACCTGAGACCAAGGCTTCAAGATCTGTGGATCAGACCAGGCCTACATGGCTACTGAACAAAGGAGCAGTGTGCACCCTTTTTGTTGCCATCTCTTGTAATACTGTTACAGATTAAAGCAGCATTTCAGTATAGATGTGGTACATGCCACTTACAATGTTTGCCAGCTCCTCATGGGTTAGAAGGGTACCTTAATATTCACTTTTCTTTTCAGCTCCTTAGAGAATTTAAACTTTTAAAGAAAACTGTCAGCTACTATAAAACTCAAGTAAAAAAATAAAACCCACTCAATTTTTATTTTGATAATATCCTTACTATTACGTGATTGCACCATGTGAAAAAAAAGATTAAAGAAAATGCAACACTTGGCAATCAGGATCTTCCACCTTCATTCCATTACCTCTTACTGTGGAATGTGCATTGACAGCTTCCCTGTATGCTCAGGTGGCTGAGTAAAGCATTGTGACTTGTATGTTATTAATGGCCTAAAACACTGCAGACTTCTATTTCAGGCATCCAGAGCAATGTTTATTGTCATACACCACCACACCTCATGAGTGACAGGAATGTACAGGGAGGAATCCGGGGATTCTTTGCTCCGCTAGTCCAGAGATGGGTGCAAGATAAATGGCCAGATGGATCATACGCTGTCAGACAGTTGCAAACCCTTGCCACTTTTTATCTGCCATCAGAATGTGAATTCACATTTTATACACAGACTTCAATGATGTCACCAAAATACTAATCAGCACACTAGCTAGAGAGCAGATTGTATTTGAATCCCATGTTCATGCAGCAGTAGAAATGTGAGTTTTCCTAAATTTCACGGCCTACCTGCACTGTGCTAGTGATGTGGCACACACTGAGTCACCTGACTTACACCACAACTGCTACATCTGTCTGCCACAGCCCTGCTGAAGCTCCACTTCTGGGCAGGATGTAGCATTGGCCTTTTCTTAGATGACTCTTGCACGTCTCCTGAGCACAGGTTGTCTGCCTTTTATCCCTTCACAGAAATGGAACAACTGCCACTATCTAGCTGTCTTAGGTATTCAGGAATAGTGTTCTTCCTTTTTCTCCTTCAGATACCTTAAGCATACCTTTGCCCAAAGCTCCAGCCTCATGGGCACACAAGGCTATCATTTTTCTCTCTGGGAATGTATGACCAATTAAGCATGTAATGTGTGGACATTACAATCCCCACACATTTCCCAGATGCTTTTCAACACTTCTAGGGAGTAGATCACATTCTTTAGATGGTCCCACTGTAAACTGGATTTCTCTGTTATGAAGGCCTGTGCCTCACCCGTATCTAAGCTTTCTTTGTCTCTCTGAGGGGGCTGGTACAGGTCATCTTTAACCTGTTCTAAGTCAGTGGAATGTTACGTGGTGCTAAAGTTAGAACAGTTTCAGAGCAGTCACAGGCTTAATGTTTAGGGCCATACGAAGCTTTGAAGCTGTTTTGTTTTGATGCTGTTTCAACCTGTTTCGAGCTTGAAACAGCAAAATCAAAATGAAACTAAGGGATTCGAAACAGCCTCAAAATGAAATGAGGCCAGTTGAAATGTTTCAAAATGAAATGAGGCCAGTCAGGTGGTGGGAGACAGGGGAGAGCGCTTCGCTGATCACAGCACTGGGGAACTCAGTGGGGTTGGAGGAAGCCCCTCCTCCACCTGAGTTCCCCAGCGCTGCGATCAGCTGAGAACTCAGCCACGCTGGAGGAGGCGCTTCCCACAGCCAGGCTCAGTTTCCCAGACCTGGGTCCCAGGTAGCAGAAGCAGTGTCCTGTGATCTTGCAGGCAGACTGGGGCCTCCTCACACCCCTGGGAGGGCTGCAAGGGCTCTGCTGGACTCCTCCTGGGGGTGTGGGCCCCCGATCTGCCTGCCAGATCACAGGATGCTGCTCCTGCTCCCCAGCTCCTGCTTGTCAGCTGTCTGAGATGTAGTTGGCGTGAAACCTCTGCACCCATCTCCTTGAAACTTGGCAGGCTTTATGCCCTCAGAAGGGGCTACCATCCCTGCAAGTTTCATTGCAATCAGGCAAGAAATGATAACATTATAGGCTGTTTTATGTTTCCCCATTATAGCCTATGAGCAAAACATCGAAACAGGGTCAAGACAGCAAAACTGTTTCAACAAAACGGAATGGAACAAGGTTTTTGAAATGAAGCAAAACTCAAAATGAAGCACTGTTCCATCGAAACAGATGTCGAAGCAGAATGCTGCTATTTCACACAGCCCTATTCATTTTGTCTCTGACCTGCATAATTATGACTTGCCACTAGAGGGCCTGGCAAGGAGGGGCACGACCATAAGCCAGGACATTATCCCTTCTCTGGGAGAGGAGCCCTGGGGGTTAGGCATAGAAAGAGCTTGGAGCCCAGGGAAACATGCTTCCCCAGGCTTCATGCTCTTGCTATGCTCAGCACTAGGCAGCCCTAGGCTGGGGAAGGAAGCCACTCCCCCACCCACTCCCCCATCCCTACCCCCCGACCCTGCCTCAAATTCTGCTGGCTAGGGAAGAGCAGCCTAAATTATAGAATCATAGAAAATTAGGGTTAAAAGGGACCATCTAGTTCAACCCATTACTCAAAGCAGGACTATCCCCAATTAGATCATCCCAGCCAAGGCTTTGTCTAGCTGGGTCTTAAAAAACTAAGGATGGATTCCACAACTAGGGCTGTGCAAAGCTTTGGTCCCTGATTTGACTCGGTGGAGATTTGGCCCAATTCAGTGGCTGAATCTCTGGATCCAAACTGAATCAGGGGACCCTTCAATCTCTCCAAGTTGAATCAGAACCCTCCGAATCAATTTGGAGAGATTCAGAGATTCAGACATAGAAACAGCTTAAAATGTTTTTTCTACATACCTCTACGTAGCAGAGGCTCATGAGTGCTGCGATGTTGGGGCTCATGGAATGTCCCATAGAAGCATGGGGGGCTCCCCAGCATGCTCAGCAGCAGACCCAGAAGTGGACCAGAAGCACTTCCAGTCTACTTCCAGATCAGTGGGGAAGTGTGCAGGGGAGGTCCCTTTGTGCTTCCCCTAGCTTGGTGACTGGTGCCTCCTGGGTTTGGGGGGTACCCAGGGTTCCCCTGCTGCTGATTGCTGGTGAATGCTCCTCTGGAGACCCGGAAGTGGACCAGAAGTACATGGAGGGCCCCCCCCCCCGCACTCCTGTGGGATGCTCCATCTGCCCCAGCATTGCAGCCATCATGAGCCATGCTGGTACCTCAAGGTATGTAGAAAAAATTTTTAAAGCTGTGTCTATGTTTCTGAATCAGCACTGAATCTTCAGATTCGGATTCGGCCGAATCAAATCAGGGACAGTGATCTGAATCAATTAATTAAATCACTGTCCCTGATTCAGTTCTAATATCTAATCTAACCTTCCCTTATTGCAACTTGAGATCATTGCTCTTTGTCCTGTCATCAGCCACCGCTGAGAATAATCTAGCTCCATCCTCTTGGGAAGCACCCTTCAGGTAGTTGAATGTTACTATTAATCCCACCCCCCCACACATACACACAGTCTTCTCTTCTCCAGCCCAGTTCTCCCAGCCTCTCCTCAGAAGTCACGTTCCCCAGCCCTCCAATCATTGTTGTTGCCCTCCATTGGACTGACTCCAATTTATCCACATCCTTTCTGTAGTGGACCCCCAAAACTGGATGCAGTACTCCAGATGTGGTCTCACCAGTGCCAAATAGAGGGGAATAATAACTTCCCTCAGTCTGTTGGCAAAGCTCTTACTAATGCTGAGCAGTATGCTGTTAGTGTTAACCTTCTTCACAAGGACATGCTATTGATGCACATTCAGCTCATTGTCCATTGTAACCCCCAGGTCTTTTTCTGCAGAGCTGCTGCTTAGCCAGTCAGTCCCCAGCCTGTACCAGTGCATGGGATTGTTTTGTCTTAAGCGTAGGATTTTGCATTTGTCCTTATCGAACTTCATGAGATTTCTTTTGGTCTAAACCTCCAATTTGTCTAAGGCCCTCTGAATTTTAGCCCTACCCTCCAATGTATCTACTACTCTGCCCAGCAAACTTGCAGAGGGTGCACGCCATCCCTGCTTCTAGGTTGTTGATGAAGATATTGAACAAAACTGGTCCCAGGACCAACCCCTGCGGAACTCCACTTGATATCAGCTGCCAATTAGACATTAAGCTATAGAGTAATACCCTTTGAGCCCAGTGACCCAGCCTTTTATCTGTCCACTTTACAGTCCATTCATCCAACCTGTACTTGCTTAGCTTGCTTGTGGGAATGTTGTGGGAGACCATATCAAAAGCCCTGCTAAAGTCAAAGTATATCATGTCCACTGCCCTCCCTGCATCCACAAAGTCTGTCATGTCATCATAGAAGGCCATCAGGTTGGTCAGGCATGATTTGCCCTTGATAAATGCTGATTGTTCCTAATCGCCTTCTTCTCCTCCAAGTGCTTAGAAACTGATTCTTTGAGGACCTGCTCCACAATTTTTCCAGAGAATGAAATGAGGCTGACTGGTCTGTAGTTCCCCAAATTCTCTTTCTTTCCTTTCTTCAAGATGGGCACTATATTTGCCCTCTTCCAGTCATCCAGGACCTTTCCCAATCACCACAAGTTTTCAGCTATAATAGCTAGCAGCTGTACAATCACATCAGCCAACTCCCTCAGCACCCTTGGGCACATTGTGTCTTGCCCCATGGACTTGTACATTCCCAGCTTTTGTAAGTAGTCCCTAACCTGGGGGGGTTGTCACTGTCAGCCGCTTATTTTCTCCCCAAACTGTCCTGCCAGGTGCAGGAATCTGGTAGCTGACATTGAATGTGACAATAAAGTTCAAAAAGGCATTGAGTACTTCAGCCTTTTCCAAATTGTCTGTCACTAGGTTGCCACCCCCCGTTCGGTAAAGGATTCACTTTCCCCGATCTTCCCCTTTTTGCTAACATACGTGTAGAAACTTATGTGCATACCTGAGCAATACTTTTATATTCCTCCCTAGTCATTTGTCCAAGTTTCCACTTCTTATAAGCTTTCTTTTTATATTTTAGCTCATTGAAGAGATCCCTGATATGCCAAGCTGGTCTTCTGACATATTTGTTAGTCTTCCTAGGCATCACAAGGATTTGTTCCTGTGCCCTTAGGAAGGTTTCTTTAAAGTATAACCAGCTCTGCTGGACTTCTTCTCTCCTAAGGTGGCCTCCCAGGGGATCCTGCCCCTGAGGGAGTCAAAGTCTGATTTTCTGAAGTCCAGGGTCCTTACTCTGCTGCTCTCCTTCCTTCTTTTCCTCAGGATCTTGAACTCAATTATCTCATGGTTGCTGCTGCCCTATTTGCCATCCACTGCTGCATTCCCTACCAATTCTTCCCTGTTTTTGAGCAGCAGGTCAAGAAGAGCAAGGCCTCTAGTTGGCCACTCCAGCACTTGCATCAGGAAGTTGTTCCTAACAGTCTCCAAAAACTTCCTGGATTGCCTGAACACTGCTGTATTGCTCTCTAAGCAGATGTCAGGGTGACTGAAGTCCCCTGTGAGAACTACGGCCTGTGACTGGGAAATTTACACTAGCTGTGTGAAGAAAGCCTCATCCACATCATCTTCCTGGTCTTGTGTTTGTAACAGACCTCCACCACAACATCACACTTCTTGCTCTCTCCTTTGACCCTAATCCAGAGACTTTCAACAGGCCTATCTCCAGTTTCATACTGGTGCTCTGAGCAATTGTACAGTTCTTGCAACACCTCCTCCTCTTCTCCCCTGCCTGTCCTTACTAAACAGTTTATACCCATGCATGACAATACTCCAGCCATGTGCACTATCCCACCAAGTCTTTGTAGAGCAAAGACTTAGCCCTCTGAGTGAAGGGCTGTATGTCTGGCCCCCAGCCCAGGGGCCCGGATCAGGTGTCCTGGGAGCCTTGGAGCCAGCAACATGGTGCCATGCTGGGGTCATACCCACTTGGGACAGGTGGGAGTGTTGGCTTTGGGTCCATACTGCCCCCTAGGCAGTATAGCTTGGCAGGGTGGAAAGCTTGTCAGGGATACAGCGGCTGGGAATTATGTATCCTGGGATTCTGTATGACTGCAAGTTGGTCTCTTTATCTTCATGAAGCAGACAAGCAAGACCCCACCTAGCTCAAGCTAGGTAAAATGGCTCAAAGATTATCCTCATGCAAAGTGGTGTAACTTTAAGATACTTAAAGGATACTTAGCACAGTTTAACACCCTTCAATGTGTGGATGATCCTATTTTAAGTGCAATGAGAATGGTTTAAAGGTAATGGGTAACCACCCTGAGACTCAAAAGGCATGCATTACTATTTGGTTTCTTTGTTTTCCTGTTTAAGGATTTTCCACCCTTCAAGCCTTTTTCCCTTTAGGGATAGGAACAGACTTTACACATAAACTGGGTTAAGTGATCAGAAACTGGTTTAAACCTGCAGTGGAACAGACATTCAATGTACATAAACCAGTTTGAAAATGCTGAAACTGGTTTGAGATAAACATGGCTCAATGTAGTATCAGACTTAACTGATTTGGGTCAAACCAGTTAATGCAGTGTCTGTCCCAGACACCTCCCTAGTTTAAATTAAACCAGACTCCCCCAGCATCCAGGCATGCTCTCTGGGCTGGGTGGGGCTCTCTGCTTCACAGCAGAGCTGGCCCCTCCCCTCTGATCCCTGGATGGAGCTCCAGCAGAGACATGTAGGCACCAGCACCTGCCTGGCTTCCTCCTGCTCCCCACCCCCGCCACTCGCTATTCACAGCTCAAGCAGGGTCCTCTCCCTCGTCCTTCCCACAGCATGGACTGTAGCCAGCATGTGGTATGCTAGCTAATGCTGAGAGGTATCTGTATAAGGCAGACAGGACAGTGTCTTTAGGGCTTTTTGGAGCTAATCAGCAGGCCAGCTGATAATGCCCCTCTGTTCCTTCCTTGCAAAAAGTTGTTTAAGAAGAGTTTGAACTAATGAGAGGGGCTTTGTTTTCTGATGGGGTGTTAAATGTTGATAATGGAGCTGATAAATGTTCTGTTATTGTGGGGAGGGGAACCCTTCCCTAATCATAGCATCCTGCCGGGGCCTGGCCACCCCCCCCCCATTCAGCATTGTGAAAGGGGAGGTAGGGCTGCTCTAGCACCTCCCAGCTTCTAGCCTGAGCCACTGGAGGAATGTGCCTGCCTTTCCTTAGTCCAGAGGGGATGTCTGTGTGGTACAAACTGGTTCATCCTATCCAGGTTAGACTAACCTGCAAAGAAATTCAAGCTCAGGCTTTTTGAATGTTTGAGGCTAGGGATAGACATTAGGGGGGAAATATTTTCCCGAACGAGATATCGCTGTTGGCACTCTCCTTTTCTGGACAAAGCACAGATATTAAGGTAAAGGACTTTTTGTTTGTTTCGCAGCTTCTTCCAGAAGGTAGGAAAGAGTGTGATACATGGTCATTAGTGTCGAGCATTCTGTCAGCCTATGGTTGAATCACTGCACTCTGAGACATTTAGTGATAGCATGCATTCATAAAATTAACCAGAAATCACCAGTTGTACCTTGATTCCAAAAATCATCATACTGTTCCTTGGGGTTTTGTTCTGCACTGTGGGCCCAATCCATTACCTACTGAAGTCAATAAGTCTTCAGTGGGTATTGGATTGGACCCCAAACCCAATGAATACAAATAAAATGCCAAATGACAGTATCATGACAAATGACAGAAAGGATATATGATAATTACGAAACAAAATCTTTGAAAAAGAAATACTATGCTATGTATACTGTGCCATACCACATAACAGTCAGAGCAACAGCAATGGAAATGCATTCTGGTAACTGCCAACATTGTACCTCAGTGCCTCATGGACTCTGAGCCTTGGGGTTGCTACAGAATTTAATATTACTCAGTAGCTTATTTATAATAGCAGGGGAAAACAGAGACTCACATCTGATAGAGACTCACAGCTAATTCTGTGTTCCCTGCAGAGCCAGCTGATACAACTCTTTAGAAAACAAGTGGCTCAGCCATTAACAATGACGCACAGCTTGTCATGTTGGGGGTAGGGAAAATACATTTTAAGAATTAATAGGAATCCATTTTCTTGGTACATTTTTCTGAGGCCACCAAGAACAATAACAATCTCTCAGGATAACATGTCTTGAAAGCTGCGGTTCAATGCATAAGGGCACTGCACTGGGAGCCAGCATGCTTGAATGCTTAGCCACTGACCTGCTTTGTGACACTGGGCAAACCAGATTGTCTCTCTATACTGCCCTTCCCCCATCTGTTGAGGAGGGATGATGCTTCTCTTGCTTTGTAAAGTACTTGAGACCTATGGCAAAGAAGTCCTATATAAAATACACATTTCCCCTCCAAATAAGAAGACTCTGTTCAGCTACAATGGCTAAAGCTGTTATATAATACAAAGGAACTTGTAACAGAATAGGAGTCCAGCCAGCTGTTGTTCCCAAAGCTCTCATTAGCAGACTTGTGCAGTGCTGCAGGTTGTTTTTCCTGAGGCCCAAGTTTCACAGGACGAAGTAACAGCCATTTCCTCCGTATAAATTCCTTAGGCAAAATAAACAAGTGCATGTAAATAAGCACTGACCCACTGCTCTTGTCTGGGATTATTACTGCTTATTATTGCTTGTCTGGAGGTTGACTTAGTGTGCCAGGTGGTTTCCAAACACATCGGGGAGACCAGTGCCTTTCCCAAAGAAGTCAGAGTTTCGGTTCCTGTCCAAGTTTGCATTAAATGCATGAGTAGATAACATACAACTAACAAGAGAGGCCAAGTCCAATTGTCTTCAAAAAGATTGTGAACCAGGACATGTATGAACAGCAAAAAGAAAAAAGCAAAGTGAAGTCTTAAAGGGATTTTACATAACTTTGTTTTTCTCCTTTACAGAACCCAAGTCCCTATTCATTAAACATCCAGCCCCCATTTCAATATTCCTGTCTTCCTTTCTTTTATCCATTTCTATAGTCCTTTCTTCTTTGCACTGACCTCTTTAAGACAAGCCCAGTGCTACCAGATCACACTTCTTCATCAAAGCACTATCCTAGCCAGCACTCCCACCCAATGTTCACCAACAGCATGAGCCCCCAGCCAGAAGTCACAGGAGGAGCTCTTCTGAGCCATGGAAATGCACTTTCTCATTCCTTCCTGCCTGCGCACTATAATGTCTTTAATAGCTGTCAGGAAATCTCTGGACATACCAACCTACTTTCCCTAAGAAGTGGGTGGGATCTCCTGCTCTTCCTATTTGCCCCTATATGTGCCATGTTTTTTGGTCTGAAAACTGGACATACATCCAAACTCGATGGCAGTAACCTGAAATTATAGACAAATAAGTTTTACAAAGGTGAATAAGATATCACCTTCTCCATTGTACAGATGCAGAAATATCCCAGTCTCTCAACTCCCAGACCATTTTCTCAGCTGCAAAGTCAGATGGCTCCTCCTCCCTTTAAGGACCAATCTGTCACTAACAACTGATATAATCATCTTTGTACATAATTAAAGTCCTTTAGCATTAGCCAGCATTATATTCAATAATAGGAGTGATTTTTTTTTAATAAAAGAGATACAGATGCACTTACTCATTTCTCTTTTTTATATCATCAGCCATCTTGTTTGTGCTCATTGGTTTAATCCTCAGACGGTGTAAATTAGCATCTGTACAAGTTATTAATACAGTCACAGCAATTCACACCAGCTGAGGATCTTGCCCGTCTTCATCTCACCTTTGGAGGGCAGGACTGTAGTGACATGGGATCGCAATGATCGCAGGAAAAGATTGCTAAAACGAAAACGCCCTTTCCACTCTGACATTTATTTTAGAGACATCACTTTAGTTCAAAGCATATCAATCTACTTTGGGCCAAAGTTTTTTTGGGTATATTCTAGCAAAGACTTCCAAAGAGTAAATCTAATTAATCAAGGCTGTAATATGTCTAATCTGTGCAAAGTTATGGCTGAAAAGCTATAAATTATATCACCATATTCAATTACTGGAAACAACATTTCCTGTGTCAAACAACCTTTAAACTCTCTAGGGAGTCTCTCCATTTCATATGTACATATTTTATCACTGCTTCAGTTTTTCACTCAGAAGGAAAGAATGGTATGTATGCAGAGCAGGAAGTTCAAGATGCCTGACACTAGAATTCCAAATCATTTAGTCACCTCTGTGAGCTCGGGATTAATAACAGCATTATAAACAAAGCACTTTAAAGGTACAGCTACCTGATACTCAGAGCTAGTTGGAACATTTCGAATGAAACAGTTTTCCTTTGAAAAATGCTGCTACCTGGCTGCAATGGCTTGCAAAAGTACATTGATTCTGATGCACTTTTCAACAGGAATTTTCAGATTTTGTTTTTATTCCGGCAAGAGATAACAATAAAATCTGAAGATTGCAAGCTGTTCCAAAATCAGCTTGTTACTTGCTCTCCAGCCGTCTCTACCGATACAGAAGACCCTTCACAACACATATTACCATCAGGAGTTAATTCAGAAATGCCTCCTGGGCTTATGCTGTATTATGAATGTGGCTGACAATGAAAGAATATCATCATTGGCAAAATGCTGCTGTAACATCAAAGATCTACTAGATTGCAAATGAATGCTTCAGTATAATCAATGCTAATTTCCATAACTGCAGAAGCACTGGCAGACTGAGGGATAATTAGGCAGTCTGCTTTCTGTGACAGCCTCTGGCACTGCATCTCAGAGGGCACAACAGCAAGAAAGAAACTGGGCTTCAGCAAGGGACTTCCCCAAATGACCTTTGACACAAACACCTATGCTGGCTGCTCAGCCTTTCTTTGTCATATTGTAGAAACCACAAAGCATTTGGTGATACATCTCCCACATAACCCATAAGTCTAGAGACCCAGTCACTTGGCAGTCAGAGGCCACTGTTTGCTGACACAAATGCCTCTATTATCTCCCCAGCTTCTTGATATTGGATGACCCTTAAGGTATGTATATACCAGGCCAGCAATATGTCCCAGAAGGGGCACTCCCAAGCCCACACACACACACCAAGCTCAGCAGCGCAGGAATGCAAATTGCTCTGCAGGTGTCCCCACCATGGCTGTCCTTGAGACCATGGGCTTCAATGCAGACACTAGCGGCACTCCCAGAACAGCTTCCAGGCTGTATTTCCAGACTTGGCACATGCAAGCAGGAGTAGGTGGGTGGGGAATGCAAGGATTGTCCCTCCCTGGGATCTAGTGTGGAAATGTTTGTTTTAACTCCATCTGTCTCATCTCCAATTGAACTATAGTTCTCATTTTTTTATCCCTTTACACAGGCGGCAGAAGGCAGATGGCTAATGGGGCTTAGGCCCCCCAAATGTGGGGCAGCAGTAGGGCTGCAAGGCAGCCCAGCCGCGGGCTTCTGGCAGCTGCAGCTGGGATGGGGAGGGGCACACAAGCAGTGGTGAGGGAAGGAGTGGGGCTGGGACAGGGGCAGGAGCTGCCTAGCCGGGGCAGGGCAGAGCACGGGACGGAGCTATGAGTGGCTTGTCCAGGGGGTGCAGCTCTTGCTGCTATGCACACCCCAGGAAACATGGGGGTCATGTGCCCCCAGATCTGCTTGGGGCAAGGGCAGGCTGCTGCTGTGGGCTGGGGCCAGGGCTGCTCCGTGCTCTTCCTGGCGGGGGGAAGCTGGGCCAGGCTGCTCTTGGGGCAGGCAATGGTAGCACTGGGAGGGGGCTACAGGGGGGCTGCAGCTACCCCACAATTTGGCATAGCCCCCCCAAGCCCCTCCATCCCAGCACTGCTGCCGCCCACCAGGAGCACAGTATGGTCCAACCCCCTTGCTGGGAAGAGCTTCAGCCCAAAGTGGCAGCCCTCCCTCGCCTTGTGCAGATCTGGGGCACACGGCCCTCCATGCCCTCCTGGGGTGCATGCAGTGGCGGGAGCTGCCACCCAGTGCCCCCCAGACAAGCCGCTCATGACTCTGTCCCGTACCCCACCTCAGTTATGCAGGGCCTTCCCAGCCCCCCACCCACTCCCTCCCTCACCGCTGTGGGGTGGGGGCAGATCAAGGCCTCAGCAGTGAGGGAGGGAGTGGGGCACAGGCAGGAGCAGGGGCTGGGGTGAGTGGGGCCCTGACTGGGCTGGCTGGTGGGACAAGTAGAGCCCGGTGGCCACGTGCCCCCTGATCTGTGTGCAGGGCAGAGGTGGTTGCTGCTGTGCACTGCACTTTGCTCCCTGCTACAGCTGCTCTGTGTCCCCTGCCCACCTGGCAGCAGGATACTTGTGGTGTCGCGCAGCTCTTGGGGCAGCGAGGCTCAAAGTTCAGTATGCAGCGGCAGCAGATTGTGGGGCACATGCCCCCCGGGCCTCTGCTTGTCCCACCATCCAGCCTGGCCAGGGCCCACCTCACCCCAGCCTTTGCTCCTGCCTGTGCCCCGCTCCCTCCCTTACCTCTGGGGGCTTGATCTGCTCCCCCCAGCCATTTCCCTCCCCCTCCCCCTTCCCCCACAGACTTACCTGCTGCAGGGGTGCACACACTCAGCCCCCCCCAAATAATTTTTTCTCCCTCTGCCTATGTCTCTTTACTTAGCATCCAGGATGCTAAGACTGCAAGCTGGGAAGCCAGCAGTTAAATATTAGAATGAAGAACTTGCTGTTCATCTAAGTCTCCTCAGACTTACACTGCATTTAAATCACCATAAACCTAATGATTGCATGAAGTTACTTTGGCCCTATAGCAGCAGAAATAAAAAGGGAATGATGCCTCCTGAGTTTAAATCCTAGCTGTTGCCCTGATGGGTTGACTTGTCTTCATTAGATTTCTTTCTTTAACATTTCCAGCCATTGAAACTCTACCAGTGGTAACACTGGTAAGGACTCTAGTGTAAATAAGGCACAGGATGCTGTTAGTGTTTCAACTACTTTTTCACCTTGAGCAGGAAAGACTATACACAATAGTGCTTAAATTACTGGGGTCTCGTCTTCACTTGCATTTTGTAGGATCATTTGGATTCCTTTACATGCCTGTAAACTCTGCTCAACCATTAATCATGCACCACCAAGGCATAAAGTCTCTGGAGAGTACAGTGGACAGTGAGGGACTGAACTATGCTAGTCAGACTCATCATGTTTTCATCAGATTCAAAGCTGTCATAATAGAGTCTGGAAATATAGTCAAACATGGCTAATCCATGCTCTGTGGTGTACCCAAATGCCTGGCTAGTTGAAACAGCTAAGAGTTGATCTTCTAGCCCTGCACTGTAGTTGCTGCTGATTTGCAGCTTTTCTTTAAGTATGAATAGAAATGAGATAGTTATTGAGAAGTGAGTTATGAAAGTGATGGGGCAGTCTGTCTCAGCTACAGCAAAGAAATGATCAGCACAGCACAAGATGGAGTCTTTTGAAGCCAGGACAGCTTTGAACTTAAAAGCTCTCCTGACTTATGTCATCTGCCCATGGTCAGAAGGGTCCAGAGGCTAGGGTGCGGGGTCCATTGTGACTGACAACAGTTCATCTTTTTCAAGATTCAGGTTAGTTTTTGAGCCTTTATTTTTCATGTCTTTGTGGCAATGCATTTAGCAGAATTCATAGACTCATTCAAATCTGACAGAGCTGTGCCATACAGGCTTCTGCTATGACCTTGAACTTGCAGTCTCTGGGTGATCAACCGTGTGCATTAGCAACCATGCCACCTGAGCCCCAGTTTTTGAGCACTTTGAAGAAGTTTGTCCTGCCAGTACTTTATCTCTTCCACCTCTAGCACTGTCAGTCTGGCACCTAGCATAAGCATTAATGCTATAGACACATGCATATTAAAATAAAAGAGTGGCAATGAGCTGGAGTTTTATATAAATAAAGGTCTCTTTGTGAACAAAGCTAAATTCCAACTATTGTCATTGATGGATTATGACCCAAGGCTTAACAGCAATGAAGCTAGCACTTAAGCAGTTATTAATGTAAACCTGCCAGGTGTCAGGCACATGAAAAGCCTGGTTCAAATACTAAGGGTCACTCTTACAACTAACAAATGCCACAGGCTTAAGCTCCCACACAGAATTTCTGAGATTAATAGCTACCTTTCCTGAAGATCCTTAACAGGCAGTAATTTCTACTCACAAGCACAGGGGCTGTGTATGTAACAAAGGACACTGAAGAGAGGGGAACACAGCACTGACTGAGGAAAATACAGCAACAGCCTACCTCAGTAGTTCTCAACCTTTTTAGACTCAAGGCACCCACCCCAACTCCTTTGAATTTAGCACCACTGCATTGCAAAAAGTAATTTACTCAGTATTTGATTGCAGAAAAATAGTAGAACAATTCTTCCATTGCAAAGAACTCAGAAAGACCACAATAGGTAAGAAAAATGTTTCCTATCTGAAATCTCTGGAATTATCTTGTGAATCAAGTGTAGGTGTTTGAACACCTAAATTTGCTAATATTTTGTGGCACCCCTTGGCACCCTTAAAGAATCTCACAGATGCCTGTTGAGGATCACTGATCTATCTATATGAATGATTAATAAAGCACTGTCCTTAGGAACTTGGACAGGGGACCGACCAGTGTGGACAGCCAAAAGGCAAACTTCCCTTTACCATGTCACTTACCAATCCCCAACCAGTAACCCCACTCCCACTAAGGTGTCAGTGTACATGTCTACCTGATACGCTGCTGCACAGTCATTACTGTGCATTTATTTGGTACTTGTATTAGCAAGCACTAGATAAATGCACAGTAACAGGAGTTTCTGTGCAGTAGCACTGGCGAATGTCTTTTAAGTGACATTACTGAACAGTAGCTTAATAATACTGCACAGTAGTTTATTAGCACTGTCCATGCTGTGACGTGGTACTGCTCAGTATTATTCAGCTACTGCGTAGTCAGCGTCTCATGTAGGTGCCCCCAGTGGGTAACATAGCACTAGAGTCCTGGGGTGTCCTTGCATAAGGCCTGGGCCAACCCCTTCAGGAGGTGCTACCTCGTCCTCTCCTGAAGCTCTACCAGTTCACTCAGTAAGAGTGATTTGCTTAGTGGCCAAGTGGAAGAGGCCTCACTGGAGTTTACTCATTTCTGTTACTTTCTGCAGCTTCTGCAAAAAGCCATTCTTCTACCTCATCTTTTTTAGAGGATCCTCCCAACAATTCACAGTTCTCAATAAAGAGAAATCAGTAGCGTATAAGACTATAAGCAATGAGTGGTGCCTACTTCCAGGTTACTTATTTCCTTATGAAATCTTTGACTAACACCTGAATTAACTGGGGAGTTGGATTTGTTTCAGACTGCTGCCACCATTAGCATTACAGTGTTGGCCTAAGGCTGTTGAAAGTCAGATGCACCGGTCAATAGCCCATACACTTACAGTAGAAGGTTATGGCTGGTGGCCTGACAGCTTGAGGCAGGTGGTTCATAGGAGCAAGGACCATGCCCTTGTGTGTCAATGCAACACTCAGTATGCTGTGGATGCTAACATAATAAAATCACTAATAGGAATAGTCAATGAATCAAATGCATACTGGGGGAACTGTTTAGAATGAAGTTGTTATGTTTATTTTGTAATAGTTATTTATGATGGGCAGGTTTATCAAAGCAGCAACTCTCTGAAGAAAGCATTATAATCAATAGACATGGCTAAGGCTGGACATTCACATCCATATTAATGATCCAAAGGTAAACAGAGACAGGTAGGTAGTCATGTGAGCCTAAAGTCAGGCAGAAGGCAGGACAAGGTGGTACCTTAGATACAAAGTTGTTCAAAGCTTTTGTAGGCAACAGGCTACTTTGTCAGATGCTATGAATTATAGCTGTCACCTAACAAAAGTTCAGGACTCTGAATGAGTTAGTCTCTAATGGGCCACCCTGCCCTGCCTTCTGCCAAAGGTAAATATGTAACCTGATTTTCAGAGGACTGCACTGGGCACTAAAGATTCTCAGCAGCTCTGAAAAAAAACAGGTCCTTTTTGGTTAAATTCCTCAGACCCACATTGAATACTCTGGCCTATACTTCATGAGCAGAAGAGTAATTAAGCTGCATGGTGTACTCGCAGGGATTTCTGCACAATTCAAGTTGGAATGCTTCCATGTCACAGAGCTGATCAATGTGGGATTTCCTCATCCCTCACAACTGCTCTGCAGTTATTTTGCCCGTGTCCAGGGCCTTGTCATTATTGTTTGTCAGTCCATTTGGAGTGTAGTAGAGGTTTAATGGGAGGCTTCCATAAAGCATCCAGATAGCTAGGGCCAACTCAGAGGCTCACTGACTACTCAGTGGCTCAGAGGCTCACAGGTAGCTAGGGCTAACTCAGAGACTCAAGAGTTTCAAGGAAACTCTTGACCAAAAGTGTGAAACAGAAGCAATGAACAAGGCATGCTTTCAGGTTACTTTTTTTCTTTATGAAAACCTTGACTAATTCAATGTGACTGGGGAATTGGATTTGTTTCAGACTGCTGCCGTTAGCCTTATAGAGCTGGCCTAAGGCTATAACAAGTCAGGTGCAGTAGCCCACAGACTTATAGTAAAATGTTATTGCTGGTGGCTTGACAACTTTGAGGGGATGGGTCTAACGGGTGAGTTAGAATTGAGAGTTAATAAATCAATATGCCCTTGAATGCCAGTATTAGCTTCTGAATGTTATCTTTGTACTAGCTATTAAAGATTCTCTTGTATTCAGAGGCTGTTTCTTTCCCCATCCACCTGCCAGTTTCCAGCTCTCTGTTATTCCTTTGAACAGCACTGTTCTTTATATAAGGCTCATCTCATCTCCTGGGAGAAATTTTTACATCTATGAGGCTTTTTTACAGCAGGTTTAACCCATTTTCCAAATACAGCTTCAAGCACTTTATTCAAAATATAAACTGCAAGAGTCAGATCCTCACCTAACATAAACCTGCCACAACTCCATAGAGCCTTTAAAAGAAAATGGTCATTAAAAGGGCTTTAAAATCAGAACTCTTCTGAAAGGCAGAGGAGAGCCTGGGGAGTAAAGTTCAGATCAGTAACAGGACGTGCTTTTAGATATCTCTTCTGTTTATACTGCCAGAAAGGGCCCCGGCATTCTAGCTGATAGAATCAAGTCTGAAATTAAGTCTCGGGTTGAACAAAGAAGGGACTGACAATAAATGATCCTCAGTCCATGACCTGGGTGACCTGTAAGTATGCACAATGTTTCTTGGGTCTCTCCAGCAACAGTTCAGAGACTTCAAACCATTCTCTTTCCACTTAGCTTCCCTTTGTCCCTCTTTTGAATGACACTCTTAAGAGTTAACCTTTTGGAGGCTGCTGACATCCTCTCAGGTACACATTTGGTTGGCAGCCAGCAGAATATCACTGTACAGTTTTAGTGTCTTGGAGACACTGCATAGGTTAGCACCTATCAAGGTCTCTTATTAACAAGGTGGGTAGATCATGTGCAGCCAGCTGTATTCATTGCCTCAGAGTTCCCATTAAAGCAAACTGTTCCCTCTTAGAAATGAGGGCAGGAGGATTATGATCCTGAGCACTCCCTTCAACTCTT
The DNA here is from genome assembly GCF_001723895.1 of Crocodylus porosus. Taxonomy (NCBI): domain Eukaryota; kingdom Metazoa; phylum Chordata; order Crocodylia; family Crocodylidae; genus Crocodylus; species Crocodylus porosus. The sequence continues at coordinate 105,808,047 of NW_017728943.1, forward strand.
GCCCTTCTGTGAAGGGAGACATGGATCCCTGGGGTGACGGCGTCACTCCAAATGGACATTTGGGCAGCTACGTCTTCAAAAAATGCCAAAGCAACCACAGCACCTTATACTGCCCCCCACTCACCCTGAGACCCTCCACCTTGCAGCCATATACTTTGAGTGCAAAAAGGGGGTGATTGGAAAAATTCTGTTGGTGCAAATGAGCCTGAAACCCTAATTCTTAGAGCTCCCAGCAGTAGATTTATTTTTAAACTAACTCTTGCTACAAGTTAAAACTGAAAACAAGGCAAGCATAGCTAAAAATATCCTTGTGAAAGAGTCTCCCTTATCCCTAATGAATAGCAGCTTATTCCTTGGGTGGTACCATGAAAGTCAAGGCATCTTACCATAAACACATTAACATAATATATGCTTCCTCCCTGCTGTCAGAACCTACATGCAAGAGCTTGTTACATAGGAGACACAAAACAAACTGGAGTGGATTAATTTTTTTTTTTTATGAATCTCTGCAGAAAATAATAAAAGGTTTTAAAACGTGTGTTGCTGCAGTCTTTAAGAGTGAGGTTCATGACAAGGAATAACTCTTGAGCCATACTGATTAGAAGGCCTAATGCAACTTTGACAGTGTTTCTCAAAGTCCATTGTGAACATGTCTTAGTATCCTTATCAAAATGCTCAGCTTAAGGAAGAGCTAACCCTGAAGGAAAGTAGTTCTGCCTTCATGAAACAAAATAAGTATTTCTGGATATGTATCCTTCCTGCTCCTGATATTTCTGTTTAGTGCTGCCTGTGATATGCCTGACACGGTGTTGAGAGGTATGACTGAATGCCTCTGGTTATGTGAACATTATCAACAGGGAGAGAGCCCCATCAAATGCTGCACAGTAAGTGGCTACCTCCGGCTGCCCTTTTAAATCTCTGCCTCTCATTCTGTCTTGGTCTGCATGCCTGCCTCCCTCTCTCTCACTGGCTCATTTAAAGCCATTTACCTTTCCAGCTGATTTTCATATTCTCTCCCCCCACCCTGTAATGATATTTTGGAATGTGTGGTGATCACAGGCAGCTGTAGTTGGTCATACATGGAAATGTGCTTTGGAGAAAAGGAAATGCAGTATCTGTAACTCATCCATACTCCAGGCATATTCTCTGCTTCAAGAGGGAAATGAAGACTGACTTTATTAAAAAAAAAGGGGGGGAAATACAATTAAACAGGAAGATATTCTGAATGCAGTCAACAGGCTTTACACACAGCAAACTTTGCATCTACAAGGAGGTAACAATAGGCTGAGAAATTAGTTAGTCCAGATGTACTGCATACTCTGCACCCTAAACAAAATACCAGATCTCCAGCTTACACAAATATACAGTCTGTTTTTGTTTGCATACATCTGGCCCAGATTCTGATATACATACAGCAACTAGTGCCTGATTCCAAAACAGTCCTATTGACGTAGGTGGTGCTCACCCTGGAGGTAACTGCTGTTACCCTATAGAGTACAGGGGAAAATCCAACCCCTGCTTCTGAAAGCTAACTTTCCCAAAGAGACAATTCAATTCCAAAAAGCTCTGGATGACTGATCCAGGTTACATCCCTTTGGCACCATTTCAGCACCCCAGAAGAAACAAAGTTTTCATAGCTACAGCACAAGGATGTTCCAAGACGGGAAAAGATGGAGCTGGAGTGTGATGTGCTCCAGTAATCATGAGCTACCACTAGGACTATTCCAGATGGCAGAATTTAGAAGAGTCTAGTGGATGTCCTAATTTGAGCCAGGCACAATTTGGCTCCCAGGACTGAGGTAGGGAAAAACGTGGCTCAGAGGCACTTTTGTTTCCCTTTCCATGCATGCCAAATGCAGATTTGCAGAAGGCAGTTTAATCTCAAGGCAGTGCAAATACGTTAGAGCCCTGCTCTATGCATCTGTGAGTCACGTGGCAACATCCCTCTGAGGAAGCTGCAGCTGTGGGTGGCCTGGCAGTGTTCCCTTGGAAGATTGGCTCTGCAAGATAAGCACAACAGGTGGCTGCCCAGGGCTGCAAAACATTAGAAACAGCAAAATGACAATTCATTGGGTGAGTGACTGCAAGTCCAGGGAGTCTGGATATTTTGCAGTAGGGCAGTTGACTTCAGTGCTGGCAGCAATATTTCCATGCATCACTGCTCAGACCAAAGCGGCATGTTGACCATGGATGATCATAGAAAGAACATGAACAGTATATGGGGGAAAGAGCTCTTTACTGTTCTTCACACTTCAGGGCAATGCCAGAGATATAACAGAAGCATCAAAAAGACAGACAATGTTATTTTTTTCAGCTGATTAAAAATTGGCTCTCCCTTTAGCTCATTACCCTGCCATCCCCCCAGTCTCTCAATACCAACATATAAGCCTTGCATGTTACATAATTCAAGTGATTCTGTTTCAAAGAGGTTAACAAGCCACAATGTTCACAGGTGCATCTAGACCCTGACTTCTGCTCTGGTCCATTTCCAATCCTGAAGTTCATTCTGCATACCAGTGGTAGGGGACAGTCATGGAATCCAGATCCAAACTTTCCCTACATTCAGGCATGTTCAGAAATCTCCCTCCTTCCCTCCCCATTTCTGCTTTTTGCAGTGCTGTCTAAGAAGCAATTCCCATCCATCTGAGTTTGTACCCCAGCACACAGCTGGAGGGGGTAGGGGGGTGTTTAATAGGCTTCAGGATGCATTCTTTCAGAAGTGACATAAAATCAAGTCCCTGACAATTAATCAAGGTGATTCCCAGTGCCTGACTCAACCTCAAACTTAGGTAATATAATGCTCCCCATCCCTACCCAGTACTGTTGTCAATAGCCATAATACCCTTGTTCACTTCTCCTCTGTTTTACAGTGTGGCACTCTCTTTCTATCTCAGTCTCACTCTGCATCTGTTAAAGATTACAGTTTGGGGTCTTAAGGGAGACCACTGAAGTCAGTGAAAAGACTTCTATTGACTTCAGTTGGTGTTGGGCAGGGGTCTTATTCCCCCTTATATATGTCAAGGGAGAATTTGGTAGTTTATCTATTTGAACCAAACACGGTGGAGTGAGTATAACATCCTAAGGACTTGCTCTCTATACTTTAAATACATTCTTTGAAGCAATTAACAAAGCTACTGCCTCCAGAGAATCCACTGCAGGTTTGATAGAAAGCCCAGGGCAAGATGGGTAAAGATCTGAGGGGTTAGTTCATATAAGGTACAGACAAAAAAGCAGTTCCCCTTTAACTTCACAGGAAGCACCGTGAGTTACAATGATCCCCTAGACCCAACAGACAATCACTATTGGGTCCTGGGGGTTGGGGGATCTAGCCTGCAGCTGCTCTCCACCAACAATGCCCCTTCCCCCTGCCAGCCCCTGTGCTGTTTTCAGAACGTGGAGATGGGAAGAGAGCAGAGGGAGCTTGCTCTGAGGGATGCCCAACCACTACTGGAGGGTGGGGCAGGTGGACTGGAGCCCCCTTACCTCAGGGGGGAGGGCCTCCAACCCACCCTCCAGCTCCAGCTGAAAAAACTTCTGACTGAACTCCCTCCACTCCTTTTCCCCCCCTCCCATTTTGAAGACAGCACCAGGAGCAGGGCTGAGCTGCATCAGCAGAGCCTCCTTCCTGGTGTGTGCAGACACAAGTTACTGAAGGCGCTCTGTTCTGGAGTGTCTTCATCTGAATCCTCATGCAATGAGGGTTTCAATTGTTGTGGGACTGGGCTCTTTTAAAGTGCTCTGCAGCCGTATATTTGTGTTTGGTCACAGCTGTAGAGAGCTTGCAGGGGCCAGATTGATGAACATTGTCACTTCTGTCTGTACCTATAGTCTGAATGCTCATAATTAATAAAACTCATTGAGATAACTGTCAGTCAAGTGTCAGTCTTTTGAACCACAGAGCTCCCAATAACCCATGACACAACAAGATTGTCTGAAGAGATTTTTTGCCCCCAAATGACTAACAGCTGCTCACCTGCATGAAGAAGTATCCAAGAAAGATTTTATTTGTCTTGATGCAATCTGCCACAGGAGCAGGTTGAGGAATGAAGGTTATGTCTTTTGGGTGGTACCAGAACAGAAGGATTTACTGCTGCCACTTCTGATGCCTTTGGTGTGATGATAGGTGTCTGTATTTACTGGGTCTGATTCTCCACTACTTTGCATTATGCACACTCACTTGCACCTATGCAAAGTGAATACAAAATGCTACCAGAAGAAAAGTTCATCATTTTGCATTCTCTTTGAAGTGGTGTGAATATTGTTACAAGACACCAGACTAGAGAATCAGGAATGTTAATGTTGGTATAAACTTACTTACCTGCATAGTAAAAACCCTTCAAGAAGACAATCTAAAGGTAATTGGTTTATATGTTTGCTTTGTATATTGATGCCAGTGAATTTGATGGTGCTGACACCAATCAATGATTCTGAGGCATTTCATTATATAAAATGGAGTAACTGACAATGAATACTGAGCATATTGCCCAGGTGTGCAGAATGTCATTCTAGGTATGGTGCAAAAACTTTGTCACATAAAGATTTTATAGCAGTTTCTAAATGTAGCCAGGTTCTGCATTTGTCTAACTGCTGCAGGAAAGTCATTTCACAGCTGCTTCCCCTCCCACCCTTCAATGGGGAATGCTCTGTCCCCATTTACCGCATAATCTTGACTTTTTTCTTTCAGGCACTTGGCCATCCAGCCTACACCTGTGCTTACAGTGGCATCTCCAGGTCCATCATGAAGTGCATTAATGAAGAAGTCTGCCGTGATCTTTGCTAGGCCTGCCCTGTGGATAAATCAAACCTCACAGGCTAAGGAGTCTGCTTCATTCCCCCACAGGAAATTACCTAAATCAGACAACACAAATCACATTTTGTGAAATCTGCTAATTGAAAATGTCAGCTATTCATATCCCCTCTCTGTACCCTAACAAACCTTTCCTGTCATTCACCAGTCCACTTTAATTGTTGGGATTTTGCCACTGCACTGGTGCTGCTTCCTAGCTCTGAACACTGATCAGTTTGCATTGGGCCACAGCTTTGCCCTGGAAGAAATAATCAGCAAAGATAAATGCAATTTATGTGGTGTGAAGCCAACAAACAGCTGCATGGTCAACATAATTTTGCTGTGTTGTTTTGGATGTAAAAGACTGAAACAGTCCTCACGTTATACACTGGATTTTCTTATTATGATTATTTCAGGACCATTAAAGAATGGGAAGTAAACTCCAGCAAGCAGCTATTCACAGACTTATGCTTTAATGACATCTGGTGGCCAGGTCAATACATCATTTTCTCTTGCAGTGAATCATCATTTTGCGGTATTTTCTTTTAAAATATAGGATGTGTTTTCTTTTTAAAACCTTTTATGGCTTCTTGGTGCTTTCTTTATCAATGTTCTCATTGAACTGAACACAAAAAATTGTTCATTTGATTTTCAGTAACAGCTTCATAAAGCAAATGATTCAGCATTTGGCTTCTCCCCCCATCACAGACATCTGTTGTGGAAACAGATGTCATCCCATAAACCTGCCAAGCCAATTCAGCTATTTCTCCAAAGGGACTGAGTGGGAATAGTTGCTGAGATGCTGCCCACTAGGATGACTGACTCACCCTACTGTACCCAGACAAAGCTTTAGAGAGCTATTATGTGGGTATGTACGGGGGGAGGGGTCCCAATAGTATCACCAAAAGTATCTAAAACTGACTGATGTTTAGATACCCTGATCTAGAATTTAGACCAACAAGCTAATTGTTACTGATCTTTTCCTGCAATTGAAAAAAGGACAATAAATCTACCGCTTTCTTGTTATTAATAAATTTAACCAATGAAAAAAATAAATCATGTGTGTATGTGCCGGTATATGCACACATCCGATTCTGAAAACTGCAGCCCTGCCAAATGAATTGGTGCTGATAGCAGGAAGAGTAAACAAATAAAACAAACAACGGATACGCACAGATCAAAGCAACTAGGTATAAGGCATAGGATGAAATTGGGCTTGCTACTATAAAAGCAATATCAGTTACTAAAATTGAAGATATAATGGAGTCAAATGGGAAAGAAAAGTGAAATATACTAGCAAATACATAGCAATTTGTTGAGTCAAGCTGTGCATGAGAGAGAGGTATCTCCAAGGCAGCGAATGAAAATGGGGAATGCTACAAAAGGGTTACAAGAGGACCTGGGACACCACTGCATTCAGAGCTCTCCTGAGGCATAACTGGGGATATTAATACCATGTAATTAATGGAGATTTGTAACAGACTGATGCAATGAGGAAATATGGAACCAGAAAAAGGAAAATGTAATACAACTCAGAGGAAATGCACAAGATCTCCAATGAAGAATAATGACTGCTACTGTCTTTACCAACTGTCGTTGTTCCTGAGGGGCAGGTCTTATTAGCAGCTTTAAATTTGTGCTGCAAGGTGTGGTTTACGTGACCTATGAAAAGGTTAAATGGCAAAGCCATCCGCTTTCCCCGGTTGCTAGGGAACCACATCCTACCCTCCACAACAATGAGTGTGCCTCCAATGATGTCATCTTCTACAATGGTTTGCATTTCATTGTTTGAATTCATTGTTTGAATTCATTCAGTATCCTGCCGAAAGAGTTGAATGTAGCTTTAAGAATAAACCATGACTTTCCTGCACCCTCTCGATTATGCAAGTAGTTTCAGTCCATCTTCAGCGGAATGAGTCACTTTTCCTCTGATTTGTCTCTGGACTCCTCAGTCCTTGCATCAATAGTCTGCGCCCTGAATTAACCCAGCACACACCTTTCCCCACCAAAGTAAGGCTTACAGGGGAACTAGGAGGTTTGTAAGAAAACTGGGGAACACCTACAGTTCTTAGCAATGCCTTCACTTTTCACTCTCATTCTCAGGCCTAAGCACTTTCCAAGGAGTCGTGGGGGCCTGATTTGCCTGCCTCAAACCTGAGGTTGAGCGTAGAATGCATGCAAATCCCCACTCTTCTGATTGACACATGTTCAACGTACCATCCAACTGTGCACACTGCTTTCACAATGCTTTTAACCACTGTAATTCCATTTACCACGGTGGAGTAGCTCTTGACTTACACTTTATAAGAGCAGGAGCAGGCTGTCAGGACGAGGCACCGGAAAATTAGGCCTAGAGGGTTCCTGTATTACGTGTTCTGCTTCATTCCTCCTTTTTCCTGCTTGCTAAATTCATTCCAGTTTTGAGAGGCCAAGAGGTCCCTGCAATGTTATGTCTGACTAATTGACCACATAACTTGGTGTTCAGCTTCCTCAATTGTTTAGACACAGTCAGGAGTAGAGATTGATTCTTGTTAACTGGAACACGATGTCCAGAACAGCGAGGCTTCCAGCAGAGCTACTTTTAGAGCCACAAGCACCTGAGAACACTGCTCTACCAGTTTTCCAATAACAACATTGTTTATTGCTTTTTGATGTACCACACAAAGAAAACCTAGTTAATGCCCACGTGTGTCTTCCAAAGCGTCACCTTTTTTTTTTTTTTTTTTTGGTGAAAACATTTAATTAATTTTATTAAACTGGAAGACAAAGCACCACACTCTGAGGGGTTGTGGCTCTTCTTTCAACTCTTCAGGTAGTGTTTTTCTTCAAGCCTCAGTTCCTAGCCATAGAATTTGGTGAGAATCTCAGCTTTCATTTTAAAAACAAAATAATCATCCAGCCTTTTTAACTCCAGAATGCCAACCTGTAAGTCTCAAAATGCAGAAGGCAAATGTATTTGCTTCCCATTTATTATCATTAAAGTCACATTTTTTTTAGCCAGTCTCATGATCTTTGGCACTTGGGTTGTGATTTCTGAATGCTTAGCACGGGTAAAACTGCCTCTGTGTTTTCATGAAGGTGGCAGACATAATGATAGCTTCAGACAGCCTGAGAATAAACAGAGCAAATGTGTATTCAGAATGACCGGTGGCTCACTCTCTCTTCTCTTTCATATGACATCAGATATCAACTTCCAAATCTATGAGCCACTGTCTGGTATTATCATCGCTCAATGTGTGGATTCCATCTACCCTGTCTGGGCATTTGTAAAGATTGCAGCTTTTGATGAAGTGCTCTGCTGTTTGTTGGACACTGCATTCACAGTGGGGGCTGTCTGAGATGTTCATCTTATAAAAGTATTATATTGAAGCATCTGTATCCAGATCTCAGTCTGTTCAGCTTGACGCATGCTTCTCTCTCAAGGTTGTGTCCAGTGGGGGACTCATTTGGGGTGCAGACTGAAGTGACAATTTATGCCTGATCTGGCCACAGAAAGCAGTTTATAGCTGTGACCAAACACAAGTGCATGGATGCAAACAACTTAAGTAAGGGCCGATTGGGTGAAAATCTGACCCTTTATTGCAGGAAGTATCAGATAAAGATGTTTTAAAATGTAGTGTCATTTGTAACTTGTGTCTGTGGGGCTCCCAGCCTGTCACTTTTCAGAATGGAAGGGGGAAAGAAAGTGGAGGGAGTTCAGTCTGGGGAGTTTTCAGCATCTCCCCCACTGGAGGGTGGGGCAGGTGTATTGCAGCATCCCCAACCTCTTCCAGGAGCTTGTGGACTTCATGTACAAATGATTTGCGACTTCTGAGCCTCTTAAACTTCCATTTATTCAGGTCTTTGGTCAACAGTTGATAGAGCAAGTGATTTTTGAAATCTTTTGCTTCTATTGCCTGTAATGATGTTAGGGTCTGTCTTATTATGTCACTTGGTTTAATGCCCAAGGGTACAGGGACATCTGTGTGTGTAAGTTGTGCAGGTTGTTGAGTCTCAGTGCACTGGTAAGTACACTGTTGAGCTTTTTAGCGTGACAACTTCTGGATCATACAGGAGCACAATATTCAGCTGGGGTCTATACCATCGCAACTGCAGTGGTTCTGAACACTGAATTTGGCACCCCATGTCATGTTGACTAAACAACTTAAGGAAGCTATCTGTGCAAATACTTTACTGATGACCTTCTGCATGTAATGTTTATAGGTGATGGAACAGTCTAATGTGACTCCTAAGTAGGTTGGGGTATGCTTCTGGGAAAGGATGTGGTTGCCTACTCTGATTTCAGGGTGCTCTTGGCTCTATGATTGTCCAGGTGAAAGATTGATGATACTGATTTATTGTTGCTCAACTTTAAGCACCACTTGTGGAGATAGTCAGCAATGAGTTCCATGTCAGTACTCAGTGTCTTTTCCAGATCTGTCATGTCTATTCCTTGGACTACTATGACGACATTGTCAACATACATGTATCACTTAGATACAAAGTAGTGAGATGAGTCAGTAGTGATTTGGATGAGTTTCAGCATAGCAATGATGTCAGCTTTTCTCCAGAATTTTGGAAGTCTGTTATTTTCCAGACATGTATACTTAGATTGACCATAAGGAAATCCCAGACATCCAGGACATCATTGGGGACATCTGGGACACTGCCCTCCAAACCTCCACTCCTCCCCCTGTGTGCTCGCAAGGTGAGCCATGCTACTCCACACTGCTCCGAATCCCCACCCCATGCCCCTGTGTTTCTGGGATGCCCATTATTCAAACATGAATTTCTGAAGCCATTTTTTCACTGTGGTTCCGAGCTTGGTAATGAATTCTGGAAATACCTTATTTGGTCCCAGCAGGCTTGCCAGTTTGTTTTAATAGCTGCGACAAACTCATTGTCAGATATGGGGGTGGTTAATTTAAGGTTGGCCTAGGGTGATTTAAATTGGTTGTGAGTCAGGAGCCTAATTATTTCTGTGTGTTACTTGTTTGGCTTGCTGTACTTGCTGTTGTTGCACAGAATTTTTGTGTTGTTTGCTGATGCAGGGCAATGCTGTATTTTAATGCCTTTGCCTGTAAGGCAGTTAATGGTATGCCATGCTTGTCTGCTTGAGTGGGTCATATACACCTCTATGGTAGTTAGCCATTTCTCTTTTTCCACGTTGTTCAATGTGGTAGCCAGCTGTTCTGTAGTTCTTTCATGGTTGCAGGGTCATTGCATTGATTGATGAAGTTAAAAAGCTGTTTGCACTGCTCATCCCAAGCATGGCACATAATGGCTTCTATAGGCTCTTGGTACACAGAGTTTGGCTATTTAAATTAGGCAGTTTGAAAATATACTGTATGTTACCAGATTTGCTCATCACCTTGGGGTGTGCTCATTTATTAGGGGTACATTTCTGAGGGTCTCTGTAATTCTGTCAATGAGCTGCTTGGGTTACTTGTGTTCCTATATGGAGCTGTATCTCTCCCTTCTGCAAGTCCTCACCCCCAATGGAGCTATGTTGCAGGACTCAGTTTCAATGGGGCTGGGTTCCTCCAACCACCAAATCAGTCAAATGCGCGCGCACACATACACACGCACACACACACATTAATGTGACATGCCTGACCCAGCCGGGTTGATCAGCATAGACAGGCTGACACCTTCATATGCCAGGAATCAGTTCATTAAGGTAACTATAAAATGCAGTCAGACACAAGCACACAGGTGAACAGAATACCTCTGAATCCGGCTAGGTGTCCATATGACACCCTCATGGGCCAGCATTCAGTTCATTAGGACATGTCTGAGCCAAACTGGGTCAGTCAGCCTGTACAAGCTGATCCCTTTATGTGTCTCAAACTCAGCACGTCCCAATCTTTTGCCCTAAAGTCCTAGTAGTAACCCCTTTGATGAGCAGACCCCACTGTGGTTTTGGGCATTGCAGGGATCATTGGCATAGGTAAAAGAAGCGTTGCTGCAGAGCAAATGGGGAGGTCAAGGGGAAGAAAGAGTAGGTGAAGTTCATAGAAAAAGTATAGCAACCAGCTTGACCATAAAAGTTATTTATTGCCAGGTATATGAACTTATGATGATACCGGTAATAATAGCCATACAAGAGAGAGACAACTAAACAGTTACAATATTACATAGGTTCAGTTAGGGTTTGGGGGAAATTTAGCTTGAGTTTGATTAACGGAAGTCAGGTTTAGAAAGCTGTGCCTGGAGTAAGAGAATATAAGTCAGGTTCCTGGAGTCAGAGAGAGAGAGAGAGTTGGGTTCTCACCACTCAGCAAAGCTTGAACCAGTCGAGGTTCCCAGGTGCTGTTGGATCTGGCAGACAGGCAGAGTCCTCCGCACAGTCAGTGGAGAGATTCCAGGCAGAAAAGGAGTGAAACTGGTGCAGCTTTGGATCCAAGCACCGGGACAAAAACTTGAGCTTGGGTAGGTGTTTTTGTAATGAACTAGCAATGGCTCAAGGGAGAACACTAGGTTTGTTTAAGGGTAAACAGTGGTTCATATGCTGGATAATAGGAATTGATCACTGCTGGCTATAGGTGGCATTACTCTGAGGGAGCTCACAATACAGACAGGAATATTCGGTGTTTTGGATACCAGTAGAGGAGTCATTACTAGAATTGGTCTGATAAATGCTGAGCTGGGTGTGGGTAGTTGTGGGTTGATTAGCATTTGGAGCAAGGATTCCCCATCATGCAGTGCTCCCCTGTTTTTCTGATCCCAGAATTCAGTGCAGTCCTTGCTTGGAATCTCTGTTCGCCATCCTGAATGCTAATGAAGATGCATGCCTGTCCCATATCCCATTTAAATGAGTTGTCATCTGGATCCATCTCGGATGCAAATGAGACCAGGGGAGTCGCTTCACTCTTATCACCCTTGTCTGGAGGGCTTTAGGTGTGTCTCCCACTTCATCTTTGTCTTCTGTAAGTCCTTCCTCTAATCAGTTCTTGTTCAGGCAGAGGTGGGGAGGGGGAGACTTCTTTGTGAGTCAGACAAGCTGTGTCCTGTGCCAGGGGTCCCCAAGAACAGAGTTGAGAGGTAAAAAGTAGCCTTGATCAATGTTGGTTTCTGATGGATCATTTAACTGATTTAGTCTCTTGTTGGTTGCCCTTTGATATTTCTGCCAATCCGCCTTCCAAAAGTTCCATCTTGGAACTGGCCTGGATGGTGTGGGCTGCAAAGTCATATTGTTAATGCTAATCAGCGAGGGTCTGTGCTGAGATAATGGAAATTTGTCAAGTACTTATTGATGTTTTACTCGAGTTGCCCTTTCACTGGGCAAGATCTAGGTTTAGTCTGAATGTGCTAACACCCAGAGTGGAAGGTACATGGCTCCTTCAGGTCATACATGAGGGTTATATCATTCAGGCTTACCCAGAGACAAAGATTGTCTCCATTTCTACTGTTAATGGGGTATCCCCAGTCTTGATGTTGGCAGCGAAAGTCACCTGTATATAAGGTCATCTGGTCAGAAATAGGCAGGGATGTGATTGACAACATGGCAGAGGGTGGCTTGTATATGTCGAGGATGATTATGTCATTGACCTGGACAGCCATGTCATTATATTATGTCAGTGACCTGGACCAGCTTCTAGAATGGTGCTACCAGTTTAGTCTATAGTAATAAGCGTTGCTGTTTACAAAAACCTGAATTCTGTTGTTGTTACTTGCATCCAACGCAAGGTAGTGAATTATGAAAAATGCTTTTATCATAAGAACTGAAGTCCATATCTTTTAAGTTTTCACCCATGTCAGGAGAAAATAAGCCTACTAGAAAATAGAAAACCTTCAGGTCTGAAACAAATTTAGGATCAGAAAACATGGGATTCCTTAGTAAACAAGTCCTGTTCCTTGACTGGCAAGTATATCACACAATCTTGTTCATTAACTTATCAAGTTTATTCACTTAAAATTTTTAAGTTGTTTATCCCCCTCACTATTCCCAGTAGAAGGCTCTTCCAGGACCACACTCTTCTGATAATTAAAAGCCTTTCTCTAATTTCCAACCTCTGTTTACTCTTGGCCAGTTTATGCCCATTTGATCTTGTGCCAGCATCGTCTCCTATGTTAAACAGATCTTTTCCCTGGATAGCATTTATCCCTTCACATACATATATATATATATATATATATATATACACACACACACACACACACACACAAAATTGTATTCCCTCAGTTGTGCTAAATAACGAACACATGAGAACAGGACGGCAAGTCCTGCCTGTTATTTCTGAATGCTTATGTAACCACACCGCATGCTCACTTTTGGTGTAAATTTCCTCAGAACATTAATACAAAGGCAGGTTGTACCCATTTTTCTTGTGCCAGCATCACTGTTGATTTGAAATAGCCTTTTCTCTCTTCCCATT